>NC_140181.1:84970547-84990547 GCF_963971535.1 Notolepis coatsorum | reverse complement strand
TACAACAATGTGTAGTTGTAAGGGGCGGTCAGGTGGCGTAGCGGAGATTGCGCTCGTCACCAATGCAAGAGACTGCGGTCTCGACTCCCGGAGTCAGCATTGCCTTGGCTTGGGCTGATCGCTATACTAACTCGTTTGGCTGGGTTAGGGGGAGGGCAAGTCATGGGTGGGAAACTGGCGTTGTGGACAGCGACGCCTACAGGTCAGGTCTGGGCGCTTGCTCAGCGGAGGCAGGACTTGAGGAAGGCAGCGTGACCTCCCACGCGTTACACTTCACCAATGAGAGCCCTCGCTGCCAGGTGAGAAGAGAGCCACTGGCTGTCGCTGCACGTGTAGGAGGAAGCGTGCGGATACTTCAGGGTTCCCTTGTACCGACCAGTAGGAGAACATGCGCACAACAACCAGGTAGGGGAGGGGGGGGGAATTGGCACAACGACTAAATTGGGACGGGGAGAAAACAGAGAAAAACCGGAGAAAGAGAGATACAAAAAATAATTTAAAACAATGTGCAGTTGTACATCATGGAACACAGTGTTGGTAGAGTAGTAAAGTGTCTATGTGTGACTCCTGACCTCTGACCTGAGCTCAGCGATGCGGCTTGCTAACGGCTTCTGAAGAGGCCAGGGAAGACACCGGCTATTGACTCACCACGCAGAACGCTCCCCTCCTCAAACTTTGTCCTCGAACTTTCTTCATTTATCTAAGTGTCATCTCTCTCTCTCTCTCTCTCTCTCTCTCTCTCTCTCTCTCTCTCTCTCTCTCTCTCTCTCTCTGTGTGTCTCATCCCTTCATCGCTTGGCTGAGGTACAGGAGCCTAACAGAAGGAGCCAGATTCACATCACGCCAACAGCCTGAGTCTCAGGCCTTAGGGTGAGCAGCTATTGATTTTCCAGAGGACACTTCATTATGATTCTGGTCAAAACACGTCTACGCATCGACACCGAAAGGCGCCAGGTTGTCATCATGTGCCACATTCGCAACATCCCTGCCTCAGTGCGTATATATCCTCCACTATTTATATTGGATGGTGCAGGAAACGTTTCTTTTAATATAAAGTCTCTCTCCCTAAAATTCATTCTTTATAATATTGGTCTTCGGGAAAGGAGTGTACAGAGGGGCTAAAAGAAAACCGGCTGCTGCTGTTACTCACGTGTAAACTTTGAGCACAAAGTCCTTCTCCTCCTTGAGGTCTGTGATGGTGTGGAACACGTCGCTCATAGCCAGGACGGCACAGCCGTAGGGCCGCCGGTACTGAACATGAGGAGGCCCCTTCTTAGAGTCATTGAGCAGCATCCGACCTGGACAAGAGAGGAACGAGCCCTTGTAAAAAAGAAGCAGCGCAAATATAATAATATAATAATAAATATAATAATACAATATAATAATATTATATAATAATAAATATATCATATAATAATATAATATAATATTATGATAATATAATAATGAATATAATAATACATATAATAATATTTGTAGTATACTATTTGTAAATGTAGTGGTTCTTTTTTTATTCTATTTGATTATTTCTTTTAGCTCTATTGGACACAGTAGATGACAGGACACAAGGGGAAGAGAAACGGGAGTTCCCTTACAAAAAGTATCATGGTAATATGGTCATACAAGATTCCTTTATTGCCACACAACCAGGTTGGTGGTATTTCAGTTTTACCATGGTACCAGCCATTGTATAAATAACTTACTATGATACAACCATGGTAAAAGTTATGTTTCACTGTGGTACCACTTTTGTACTTAAAGCTGCGCCTGCTAGTTTTGAGGAGAAACAAGTACCTCTAAAATAACTAGTTACAAATGCTTGAATATTGTTTATAGTCTTGACACACAGCCAGGAAAATCACCCTGCTGTTTTGATAGGGTTAGGGTCTTTACTCTTGGCTACATTTTAAAAAGAAACACAACATCACTTAATACGGACTTAATAGTATTGATCTATTTTGTGACGTGAAATAAATCTCGGCCCGGTATTGGGCCGATCGGGCTTAAGAGGTTAACACTTCATCTATTCAATACTAAAGATATATCATATTATATTATTATATATTTATTCATTTATTATTTCAGAGTTCGTTTTTCTTCCCAAAAAACTACCCAGTGCAGTATTTAAATAATACCATTGTATAATCCACATTGGAGGTGGTTGGGTGGGTGGGGGGTTATCGACGAAACCTTACTTGGTCCCAAGAAGAGGGTCTCATGTATTATTGGGTTAGGACATTTACTGTACATTGGAGGGGGTTGGGTTAGGACATTTACAGGGGCCAGTTTCGAATTGCAGTCTCTCGTAGGTGCTCCTTGAGAGTGGTTTTGAAAGTGGGTAGTGATTCACATTCCTTTACAGCTGTGGGTAGGGCGTTCCACATTGATGTGGCATAATTGCGAAACGTGTTTTGTCCCTTGTTTGAGCCGAATCTGGGTTTCACATAATTTGTAGAGCTCCCTCCTCTGGTGTTGTGGTCGTGGTATTCACTGACCTTTGGGAAGTAATTTGACATGTACATGGGTACCTTAGTCGTGTATCTTGTAGACCGTTATGGTATTATCATGGTAATATCATGGTATATCCATATTGTTTTGGTCACTACCATCATCGTAGTGACCAAGAAATTATGGAAATACCATGATACTTTTTTCTGCGGTTGACATGCAACGAAGGTTGCAAGTCGGATTCAAACCCATGATGTTGTGAGTCGTTCGCCTAAGGCAGGGGTCGGCTCTTTCGCCAATCAGCTGCGGCTCCCTGGTAATTTTTTTTAAATTGTATATATATATATATATTTTTTTTTTATTATTTTGGAGGTCGATGTCATACTGTGACACTGAAATGAAAAAATATTTCATCAACTAAAATATTTAGTCAACTAAAATATTTCATCAACTAAAACAGTACGTCACACCCCGCGCCTCTCCCTGCTGTCTGCAAGTGGCTAATCTTGAGTTTCCGACCCCCCAGTAAAGTAACCATGGATAAATCCAAAAAAAGGAAAGTCTGAGGAAAATAGAGGGTTTAATTCAGCGTGGACAGATTAATTTGCTTTCACGACTAACGATGCAGATTACCTGTATGCCTGATATGTGGTGAGAAATTTGCGAACAACAAAAAAATTACTTTTTATTTGATAGATTTTCCACAAATAAGGGAAGGACTCAAATAGAGCTGCATAGTTCAGGGTTTTATTTCAAAGTAGGTTTACAGATGCCAGTGTTTTTTCTCCTTTTCTGTGTTTTATTTCAAAGTAGGTCTACACATGGTAGTCTTTTTTCAAAGTGGACTACTTTTTATTTTATAAATGTTCCACAAATAAGGGAAGGACTCAAATATACCTGAATAGTTCAGGGTTTTATTTCAAAGTCGGTCTACAGACACCAGTGTTTTGGCTCCTCTTCTGTGTTTTATTTAAAAGTAGGTCTACACAGCCAGTCTTTTTTCTCCTCTTCATAAGAGTTTGAGGTTTCCCTTTGTTATAACAGGTAAAACCAGCAATAAAAAGTCAAACAAATTATTTTTGTTGCTTTATAATTTCATTAATGCAACAAACTGTGTGCTATAAGTATAAAGTATAATAAATCGCAACTTACTTTGGGTATGCAATTGTCAGGCGTTTTATGCTAAATGTGGGGGTATGCTTGGGGATAACTATATATAAAATGTTATACACTGTGTTATCTTCATTTTAAGGGTAAATTGGTTTTGCGGCTCCAGAGGAATTTTATTTTGTGGGAGGGGGGGGAAATGGCTCTTTTGATAGTAAAGGTTGCTGACCCCTGGCCTAAGGTCACCGAGCCACTAGGACACTCCAACCTACCAGTTCTTATGACGTGTGCCACGATGTACAAGTCTCTCTTCAAATCTTTACTGCTCAGATCCTGAGGAGAGACATAACATAATAAAACAAGGTCTCATTATTACTAACAACTACTAGAAATATGATAATTGGGCCTGTCTGAGTCATAACTGTTGCAAACTCCAGTGACCTGAGAGGTGAGTTACCGTGAAAATAGCACAAAGACGGTCTGAGAGGTGAGTTACCGTGAAAAGAGCACAAAGACGGTCTGAGAGGTGAGTTACCGTGAAAAGAGCACAAAGACGGTCTGAGAGGTGAGTTACCGTGAAAATAGCACAAAGACGGTCTGAGAGGTGAGTTACCGTGAAAATAGCACAAAGACGGTCTGAGAGGTGAGTTACCGTGAAAAGAGCACAAAGACGGTCTGAGAGGTGAGTTACCGTGAAAAGATCACAAAGATGGTCTGAGAGGTGAGTTACCGTGAAAAGAGCACAAAGACGGTCTGAGAGGTGAGTTACCGTGAAAAGATCACAAAGACGGTCTGAGAGGTGAGTTACCGTGAAAAGAGCACAAAGACGGTCTGAGAGGTGAGTTACCGTGAAAAGAGCACAAAGACGGTCTGAGAGGTGAGTTACCGTGAAAAGAGCACAAAGACGGTCGACTTTCTCTGGATTCTTTGGTCCTCCGTTCTTATTCAGCCTCACCATGAACTTCTCACTGAAACAGAAGCCAGTTCAGCATCAATCCGTCCAGCACTTTCATTGCACTCATTTTCAAACCTTTATTTAAACTCGAAAGGCAACTGAGGTTTCCCTCATTTACAGTCACATCGAGTGTACATACAGAAAGAAGCAAAAATCACACAGCATATAAAATCACACAGCATATAAAATCATAACAATAAGACAACAAGGCGAGATTAAAGTAAGGATAACAATCAATTAAAACACGTACAACTTGATTGACAATGGTTGGAGATCAAGGTTTTAAACTCTGCAACAGAGGGGAGAATCTCAAGCTTTAAGGACTGTTGGATTGGTTCCATGACCTAGGGCAGGGGTGGCCAACCAGTCAGAGACTAAGAGCCACAAAAATGACTGTGGTACCACAAAGAGCCACACCATATACCAGCGTTTCTCAACCTTTTTTTTCAGTCACGGCACCCTTCATGTGTTTATAGGTCTCACCCTCTGGCCTCTGAAGTTGCTAATGTCTTTTTAATTTGGACCTCACAGGGTTAACCTCTTAAGCCCGAGATATACAGTAAAAGTGTATATTTTCAGCATTACGTTTGTTTACCAATTATTTTAACTGTTATTAGTGAAATATAAGATTATAGAAATCTCAGGGCATTGAGTCGGAAACCGGCGCATATTGACAGGAGGAAGTGGCACAGCCAAAAGTGAGTGTAGTCTTTTGAAGGAAGAGACTCAGGGCTTTCGAATTTCGAAAAACTACCCTACCCAGCTCACACCAGCCCCTGTCAATCATCTGACTTCTGGATTTCCTTTTTTATTTTAATAATTTTTTGGGATTATCTCCCACAAACCTGAACTTTATTGCCATAAAACAGAACACAGTTAGTTTCTCTACCTTTCTGTGAACGTCTTGCAAAAAATGGTGTTGCAATACGATGAAAAATGGTGGAGAAATTTATATTATAAAAAAGATGGCAGAATTCAGTACTGTATCTACAAAACCTTCTGTTTAATCATCTTCCCTTTATTCATTTGCTTAGATTTTTCAGGTCTGGTCAACTTTAGCATGGTGTTATTCACAGTTAAAGATAATTCTTTTTTTTAAATAGAATTGATATTCTCCTTTGGTTCATTACAATTTACTCAAGCCTAGTAACAGACACACTATTTCTGACACTGATCCATATATGTCCCTAGATTCAGATAACAAGAACATGCAAATTGACCATTCAATTTTTTTTTAATGTTTATTCTACGTACTTGTGGAATGAGTGACATAAAAAGAAAAAAAAAGAAAAAAAGATTTTAATCTTTTTTTGGATGAAAGAGCCGCACATTGACGGGCAAAGAGCCGCGGGTTGGCCACCCCTGACCTAGGGGCATCATAGCTAAATGCAGATTTACCCTGTTCTGAGCAAACTGGAGGGACCTTAGGACCAGCCAGTCACTAGAACAGGTTCCATAGGTTCCAAAATTCCATTCCAATAATAATGTAGTATAAGGAGGTAGCTTACCAATAAAGGCCTTAAAAATGATTTAGGGCAGTAATGTGCAAATGCACGAGTGTTCATGTGCGTGTTTGTGTCTTGCTAGAAGAGCGTTTGAAGGTGGCGCTGGTACCTGATTTGCTTGGCCTCGCGGGTGTCGTACAGAGAGAAGAAGACGTCCGCGTCCTCGCTGATGCTGTTGTATGTAAAGCTCTTCAGGTTGATGAAGAGGTGGTGTGGCACAGGGACACGGCAACCGTCACCATGGCGCTGTCGCCCACTGTCACCCTGAGAACGAGATGGACAATGAACGCCTGACTGCCAGGCCGAGTACCTGGTGCTGTGCATGCAGCATGATACCTGTTTACACTCCAATGGTAAATTTTTTATTTATTTATGCATGTATGGGTCAGCTATGACCAGGGATGGGTGTGAGAGAGTACTCTCTCTCTCTGTTCTGCATGATAGTTTTAAATGGTAAATTTTTATCCAAAGTGCTTTACAATTTTGTTCCTCACATTTGACCCATTCACTCACACATTCACGCAGATGGCGGCGGCAACCATGCTAGGTGCCAACCAGCTAATCGGGAGCAATTAGGGGTTAAGTGTCTTGCTCAAGGACACTTCGACGCGCTGTCCAGGAGGAGCAGGAATCTAACCGGGAACATTCCGTATATCCAGACGACCGCTCTACCTCCTGAGCCACTGTCGCCCCAAATGCAGCTTTACTGCATGTAATGCTGCAACAAGCATCGGTATACACTATCTAATGTATGTATGTATTGGTCACAACGGGTTATGGTCAAAATATAGGAAATGCCAAGTTTTTGGAATTAAACATTTAATTTTCCCTTACAAAAAGAAAAAAATTCCTAATCCATAGATTCAACTGATCATCTTCATCCTGTGATGCATTTTTCTTTTTTGTATTAATGGGAGAGGTGCCTTCTAGGATGACAACATTCCTGACTAAGCTACGAGGCATCAATGCCTTCTCAATGACTAGATAATATGATCCCAACTATTTATAGGAAGGCCTGAAACAGTGTCTGCAACACAATGTTTTCTACTGACATCATACTGTACAGATGGAGGGCCAGGTTTGGGAAGGTTTCTTTTTTTATGTAATCTTTACAGATTCTATTTTATTTATTTCTCAATTGGCTTAAATTTCAATACTGTTGGTGTCATCATCTACTGCCATGACTGACCATTATTTAGCCATAATCTCACAATTGAAAGGCTTTTTCCCTTCCAAGATGTTTCTGAGTAACCCTACAAGTAATCACCTCTTTTGTTTTGTTTTTATCTGGAATCCGATTTTTGTTTCTGTTTTTAGTTTTTGTTTTGATAGTGACTATTTATAGCCGGTGTGATATTACTGCGTTGTGTATTTTCTATTCGACCCCTGTTAAGGGATCGCCCTGAGTGGGAGTTGAACCCCGGTCTCTCTGCACCGGGGCCGACATCACAAACCGCTGCGCCAAGAAAGGATATCCCTCCTAAGCGCTCAGTTTGTATGCCTCTGGGGAGTGAGTTTACTTGCAGTACCGCTTACCATCCACAGCCACTGAACTACTTGTACCATCGTGACTGTGGATATACTGCGGTACCTCCGTTACATATTTATATTTGTATGTCCAGTAACTGATTACGTTACAGATTAATTCTATGTAATAGTTGACTTCCCAGCGCTGTGAATGACTCAGACAATCAGTAAAAATCATTGCTGGTAGTGATCAACCCGACCATTCCCACTTGGAGGTAACTAAACCCCTTTCAGAAAGAGTACTCCTAACACCAGAGCCATGGTTGCGACAGGAAGTCTTTATGCTGGTCTTCCTTGTTTTAGGCCCATGCAGGGTTTTTGTAAAGGATTCCTAAAGCACAGAGCAGCTACCTATGAAAAGACCGTACCTGGGTTGTGCTTTGCTGGCCACAGTGTCTGCTGGATACGTGCTAGGGAGTGAAATTGGAGAAAACAATGTCAGTTGAGTCGCTCCATTCTTTACTTGTCTCACGCATTGTTGATGCATTAGTTCAACCTGTTTATCTCACAACAGCTTCACACTAAATATTCACCCACTACGTTTTCCCAGGAGGCTCTACTCCAGCTCTCTGTAGCAGCTAAAATAAGAGCCTGCATGGGGTGAAACGTGAACGTGTGGGAGAGGAGAGGACAAAGCCAGCATCGCCTACACGCACCTCTCTGCTCAGCAACCTAGGAGAGCTCCTTTACTCCTACCTGAGAAGGTGCCAAGGCCTCATGCCCTGCCAAAAACAAGCTCACTTTCATCGACAGAGTGAGGAGGCTTTCTGGCAGGGATGAGCTCTGCTGTTGTTTCTGGACAGAGCGTTTAATGCACTAACAATCTGCCTGCGAAGCTGAGAAAAAATGTCAGAGGGATAACAGGAGAACTGCTGGTGGGACAGTTGGAGGGCGTTTAGGACCTTCTACTACTGACCACTGCTGTCATCTACAAGGTGGCTCTGGCTCCCAAAACATTACATGACATTTAATTACACACTCCTAATTCTGGATCAACTTGAGAGTTACCCTCCCCCTCCAAACCTCCTGCTCCCACCAGTGAGCGTTGAGCTTCCATGATGACTTCATCTAAATCCCCCAAACAACATTCAAAACATAATTTATTTACAGAAATATGTCTCCAGTCCAGTTGGTTGGTTTTACGTAACCAAGAATGTAATATGTAATTAATTTACAATAACATAAAATGTGTGTGTATGTGTGTGTATGTGTGTGTATGTGTGTGTGTGTGTGTGTGTGTGTGTGTGTGTGTGTGTGTGTGTGTGTGTGTGTGTGTGTGTGTGTGTGTGTGTGTGTGTGTGTCTTCCCTCACACAGGCTTGTCATATGGCATTACGTCTGCTTTGTTAGTTAGCGATCACGCTTGTGAGGGAGTCACATGCAGCCGGGGACACACTCAGTCTGGTAACGTGAACATGAAGAAGAGGTTACATGGGCCGCGTCGTCCACAGAGGCTGCTGCATCCTGCCGCCTCTTGTGAGTCACCTTCTTATGGATGATTTGATAATCGCCACATTCACACATCTCTAATCCAACACCCCCCCCCCCCCTCACATGCACAGACACACACACACACACACACATACACACAAATATGCAAAACTAGGCACTGCAGGGAAAATGCATACAGTGCACAGCAAACAAATCCATACATACACACACACACACACACACACACACACACACACACACACACACACACACACACACACACACACACACACACATACATAATAAACACACACATACACACGTCGTTGTGGCAGGGAGGATGTGGAGAAGACTTACTACTGAACTGAACACTGTGCGTCATCAGGTTCCCTCCCACACAATAGCATTAATCATAACTACAGATGAATTCTATCATATCATCGACACTTTGATTCATAACTACAGATTAATTATACAAAACCATGGACACTTTGACTCATAACTACAGATTAATAATATCATATTGTGGACACTTTCACTCATAACTACAGATTAATTATATAATATCATCGACACTTTGAATCATAACTACAGATTAATTATATCATATCATGGACACTTTGACTCATGACTACAGATTAATTCTATCATATCATGGACACTTTGACTCATAACTACAGATTCATTATATCATATCATGGACACTTTGAATCATAACTACAGATTAAGTCTACCAAACCATGGACACTCATAACTACAAATGCATAAGGGTCAATGTTTTCATTTTGTTTTAGGGGTGTTTCATTTATTTAAATTGTATTATTACGTAATTTCCCACAAGCCATCTTTAAGGCGACCCATACCAACACATGCTGTACAGAATATGTGTTGGTTCAAGAACAAATTTAAATAGCCAACAAATTCACAGTACCAGTTTGTACAGCTCAGAGACGCTGATCTGTTCCGGATCCACCATTTCAAATTCTTTCCTAGGAACCAGTTCTAGGCCAAGGTGCCTGTTGAAAGAGGGGGGGCGGTTACATTTACATTCAACATTTTGTCATTTAGCTGACGCATTTATCCAAAGCGACATGCAAGTTCTGTACAATTAATAAATCAGAACCGTTGAGAGACACAGAGGAACACAGGTTATACATCAAATAAATAACATAAACCGCATGATCGACATCTAACCAGATTTCTGTTTCTTCCCATACAAGAAAATATCAAGGCAGTTTTCAGTTTTCCCACGGTACCCACTGTATAAATAAGTGACCATGATACTGCAAAGGTAAAAGCCATGTCTCGCATGATGCTACCATGGTATAATCCAATTTAAACCATGATACCAATAGGTCTTGTGTGGCCTAAATTCCTGGAACACTATCAGCGCTGCCACGACCTGAGGGTATTTGATGAGTAAAATGGCAAATTTGACCACTTCTGTACAAAAAAGTGTTCCTCTGATACATATAATTACTTAGAAGTCTTTTCAATTGTGCATTAGACTATGGCCTCCATTCCTAAGCGGTCTACCTCTGTGCATACAGATTTACATAAAGCTCACGTACAGTACAGTGGTCACTGAGGTTGACAAACCCAGCTAACAAGAAGTGACACAGTGAAATGCTTTTGACATTAAAAAAGCAACAGATGGTCCCTCCACCTAATGCTCCTCCTTGGCTGAGCAGGAGCGCCTGACATGCTTCTCTCTGGAGAGCTAGCTAGCTCTGTCAGCTGTGTTGGAGGAGTTGGAAGCTGGCAGCAGTACGGATATGGGTTTACCATTCCTCCAGGGGCTGAATCTGTGCATTGACTTTACCCCTTTCACTACCACAGACGGTCTGTAGTGTGGTAGTGAAAGGGTTAACCTTCTGTAGTGTGGTTGTCAAAGGGTTAACCCTTTGTCGTGTGGCAGTGAAAGGGTTAACCATCTGTAGTGTGGTAGTGAAATGGTTACCATTCTGTAGTGTGGCTGTGAAAGGGTTAACCCTTTGTCGTGTGGCAGTGAAAGGGTTAACCTCCTGTATTGTCGCAGTGAAAGGGTTAACCCTTTGTCGTGTGGCAGTGAAAGGGTTAACCTTCTGTAGTGTGGTTGTGAAAGGGTTAACCATTTGGTAGTGTGGTAGTGAAAGGGTTAAGCCGCTTGGGATTCACTCATCTGCTAAATTACCATAAAATCACATCATATAGTATGGCATGGACATCAAACACACACAGACAGACAGACAGACAGACAGACAGACAGACAGACAGACAGACAGACAGACAGACAGACAGACAGACAGACAGACAGACAGACAGACAGACAGACAGACAGACAGACAGACAGACAGACAGACACACACACACACACACACAGTGTTGAGGACGTCTCCGATGCCAAGGTTGAAATTGCACATTCTTTGATGGCCAACAATCTAATACTAATGTCCACTGAGCTGTGGCAGGAAGGTCCAGTGACCTTGTGCCCTTGGGCCTCTCGGTCGTCTCCCTGCCTGATTACGATTCATCCAATACAAGAGTAGAACTCACTCGTTCCCCCAGTCCAGCCGCACGGTGATGTGTCGCTTGATCTCTCGCGTCTGGTCCTGGGCTAGGTGACCCTGGATCAGCTGTCGGCGTAGGTCGATCAGCTCGTTCATGACATGACGCAGCTTGTGAAACAGATCCACCTTGTGCTTCTATTGGTCAGAGGGAAAGAGATGGAACTCAGTCGGGGGACGAGAATTCCTGTTACAAGTTACAGTAGCAGAACGCGTCATACAGTAGTCCATTAATGCAATTCTGCAAAGCAATATTGTACTTTGGTAGAACATGTTCACTTTTTAGCATGATTACCTCCATATGAGTTCATGTACAGTCAACCTCTGGGATGCTCATTCAACATTATCTATATAATATACTGTATAACTTTAATATAACTATCCATTGGTCAGTTTAAATCTATAATGGCAAACCATTTTTACCTCAGTCTGTAGTTGTTTTGATTGATTTGAATTGTTAAATTGATTTGACCTTTCTGTTTTCATATTGTTTTTGTATCATGTATTGTATAAATAAAGATTGAATGAATATGTATATTATCAACAGGGTCAACATCTCCATGATTTGTATACGTGTTAGAAATATACATTTTTAGAAAAGATTCATATGAGTGAAAGCAATGAAATCCAATTGTCTTGCTCGAAATAAACTATTCATTCATGAAATCAAATGAGTGTAGATGGCCACTGTGCAGCCAATAGTGATGATCACGTTTCTTTTCACAAAATATGACTTTACCTTTTGAAGAGCTAATTGATACGACTACTGTTTAAGAGACACTACTATAATCTACTGTTTAAAATAAATAAGGTGGGGTGGGGGAAAACTGTACATTGGAGGGGGTTGGGTTTGGACATTTACAGGGGCCAGTTTCGAATTGCAGCCTCCCGTAGGTGCTCTTTGAGAGCAGTTTTGAAGGTGGGTAGTGAAGAGACACTGGTGGAATCTACTGTTTAAAAGACACTACTATAATCTACTGTTTAAGAGACACTACTATAATCTACTGTTTAAGATAAACTACTACAATCTACTGTTTAAGATACACTACTACAATCTACTGTTTAAGAGACACTACTATAATCTACTGTTTAAGAGACACTACTGTAATCTACTGTTTAAGATACATTACTGTAATCTACTGTTTAAGAGACACTACTGGATTCTACTGTTTAATAGACACTACTATAATCTACTGTTTAAGAGACACTACTATAATCTACTGTTTAATAGACACTACTGTAATCTACTGTTTAAGAGACACTACTGTAATCTACTGTTTAAGAGACACTACTATAATCTACTGTTTAAGAGACACTACTATAATCTACTGTTTAAGAGACACTACTGTAATCTACTGTTTAAGAGACACTACTATAATCTACTGTTTAATAGACACTACTATAATCTACTGTTTAATAGACACTACTGTAATCTACTGTTTAAGAGACACTACTATAATCTACTGTTTAAGAGACACTACTATAATCTACTGTTTAAGAGACACTACTGTAATCTACTGTTTAAGAGACACTACTATAATCTACTGTTTAATAGACACTACTATAATCTACTGTTTAATAGACACTACTGTAATCTACTGTTTAAGAGACACTACTGTAATCTACTGTTTAAGAGACACTAAGGCCGTCTCAGCTCTGGGGTGACAGCAGCACCATCTTTGCTTGTGCCAAGGACGCCATTTTTTAATTGAGCCATTGTCTGTTCTCCCCAATGGTATGACAAGCCCACATTAGCACCCAGGTTTGTTCACATAAATGCAAAGATTAAGCGGTGCTACAATGCTCATGTAAATTTAATGAGGGTAACTGTTCCATGTTCTCTAAAGCCTGGTAGCAAACACAAATATATATTTTTTTTGTTTGTTGATGAGGGGCTCTTGGACGTCTATGGTGTTGGACTAATTATGTATATTATAACAGATACACAGCGATGCTTAGGTCACTGCTCCCCAAGGTACCACCATGCATTCTAATTGCTATACAGTAAGGAAATGCATTCATTCATTAATTTCATTTTAAATTTGTTCCGTTCATGGCAATGCACAGCTCCAAAAAACAGCATAATTTCATAATAAAAAGCACCTCCCAATTTGTACATTCCATGAGCGAAAAGAAGCAGGGAGAAGAACATCTTATTTTACCTGCCCCTTACTCAAAACAATAAATAAACTATATAAATAGATGGTCTGTCAATTACACATATCTAACAAGCAATACTTACAAGAACATGATAACATTCATTAACATTCAATAACATGCATTCATTATTCATTATTCATTCAACTTTTATTCATTCTCGATGAGAAATACCTATAAACATCCAGCCAATCACATATCCTGTTACGGTGAAAGTGAGCTGTGACCGTTTGGCCCACATCCCACAGAGGCGGGTTAGCACCAAAATGAGCAGTGTGTTAATGTAAATCGGGGCTTGCGTTAGTCGAGCTTGAGAGGAAGTTACATCACCACAGCCATGCCCCAGGCTCCTTGGTCGCTCTGAGCATGAGCAGTCCTCACTGAGAGGTTATGTAAAAGCACGCTGCCAGCTCCGCAACGCATCCACTCAGCTCCTCCAACCTCCTGGCCGCCACCCCCGGCCGCCACCCCCACCGCCACCTCCCACCGCCACCCCCCGCCACCTCTCGACACTTAGCGGGATTAAGGGTGCTTTAGGTTCCCCAGTAATCATTTTCGCAGGCCAGGCAAACGCTGACTGAAAGGTGGCGAAGCGGTACTGGGTCTTAAGATGAGGCTGGAACTGACAAAGTCAAACCAAGATCTAAAGCAATCGCCAAATGACACAGCGTGAAATTGCACACAACAGCTTTAAGGGCCATTATCTACGGCTGACCGCTACTCCTGGGTCCTACATAGAGAGCGTATGAACATGTTGAATGCAGTGACAGAATGCCATGCTAGGGGGGGAGCTGGAGCTGTGTTTAACTGGCATCCTGCCATTCCCTGGGGACACAGGTGTTGAATTACTGCATACCGTAGGGAAATAAACATAGATTCCACCAAATCCCTTAAGAGCATGTGAATCAAACAGTGACGGACGCAATCTCCCTTTGCATGTGTTTTTTTAATCCTTGAACCAGCTTGGTAATGTAAGTCTAATCTTTTTTTTTAGTTTTTTTTATATTATCTTTTTCCCCCTCCTTTTTCCGATTTTTCTCCCATCCCACCGTTAGTCGTTATGCCATTTCCCAATCCCCTTCCTGGTTGTTGCGCACCCCCCCCCCTACTGTTGGTCCGAGAGGCCGGAGACTGTCACATGCTTTCCTCCGATGCATGTGCAGCCAGCCGGCAGCCAGCCTGGCAGCGCAGATTCTCACCGGGAGAGTGTAACGTGTGGAAGGTCGCACTACCTCTCTCCAGATCCTACCCTCGCTGTGCAGGCACCCCGACCGAACTGTAGGGGTCGCTGTCCACAACACGCGCCTAGGACCCACCCACGGCTTCCCTCCCCCTAACTCAGCCAAACGAGTTAGTATAGCGATCAGCCCAAGCCAAGGCAATGCTGACTCTCCGGGAGTGTAAATCTAATCTTAATAATAACATGCATGATGGTACATTGGCGTGAGTGAGATGTACTGTACACACAATGCAGTGAGATGTACTTTAAAGTTTAAACACAATGCAGTGAGATGTACTGTACACACAATGCAGTCAGATGTACTGTACACACAATGCAGTGAGATGTACTTTAAACACAATGCAGTGAGATGTACTGTACACACAATGCAGTGAGATGTATTGTACACACAATGCAGTGAGATGTACTTTAAACACAATGCAGTGAGATGTACTGATTTGATTTGATTTGATTTGATCTTTATTTATCTCGAACATTTCAACCATAAAACAAACACACACATTTGTAATAACAAAAAATAACACAAAATGTATAAAAATTTATAAATAAATAAAATAAAATACAAATAAAATAAAATATATCTTCCTAGACATAGAAGCGATAATCAGCATAGCTCAAGACAATGGTTTTGTTCGAGAAGGGACAGAATGAAGCAAAGCTTATCTGGTCCTGCCCCTTCCTTACAATATCATATTAATATGTAATAAGTTATCTATCAATATAATAAAAAAAATATATACCTATCCACTACAGAAAAAGATAAATAAATACTGTACAAACAATGCAGAGCCACTGACCACATAGAGCTGCTTCCACAGAACGCCCCATTCCTGCAGAGTGGAGGTGGTCTCAGTGATGATGGGGTCCTCCAGGGGAACGACTGTCTCACAGAGCCTACACACACACACACACACACACACACACACACACACACACACACACACACACACACACACACACACACACACACACACACGCTCTCACACACACACACACACATACAGAAAGAGAGAGAGAGAGAGACAGAGAGGGAGAGCTCTGTGATGATATATTGGCTATGAAATGATAAAGTGGTAATGGAGTGATGGAGCACTCCAGTAAAACCACAGCAGACCTCCTCTCTGCTTCCTACTCCAGTAAAACCACAGCAGACCTCCTCTCTGCTTCCTACTCCAGTAAAACCACAGCAGACCTCCTCTCTGCTTCCTACTCCAGTAAAACCACAGCAGACCTCCTCTCTGCTTCCTACTTTACTTTCACTGGGAACCGTCAGACTGGAAGCTGAACCAGGGAGGGAGGGGCCATCGTCAAGACAACAGAGGTGACATCCAGGTCACTAGTACCACTTTGTCACGGTCCAATACCGGTTCATGAGTCCTGAACTCAGCATACAGGCCGATACAGAGCGCCGATCTGATCCTTTCCTTTTACCACAGACTATTATTTTGGGGGTTACTGGATAAGAATGATTGACATGTGACATGTTGTATCTCCATTAGGGAGATCTAAAATCTAAAACCGTCTAACAATGCAAACAAATAATTTGGACTTTCACACGGCTCGGTTTTAGTATTGGGGAAATTCTATACCTATTTTAGCCCGGCACCGGACCGTTACAGAACATCAGCGTGGGTATTGACGCATCTCCAGTGGTATCCATGTTAATCAAGCTCAGTGTGGCCCTTCACAACCGTGAAGATACCTACAGTATTATGTCAAGACGACCCAACCCCCCATCACCCCTCTCACCACTAAGGCAACGTGTCTGGCTAACATCACTGGCCGGCCGGTCCCTCCATTACATAACAAGTGACAATGAACACCTGTGGGAGGACGCCGCTCTGGGAGGACTCCAGATAAGCAGCAGGCGTTCCATATCATTAGCTCCACGAGACAGCCAAGCATCCCCCCCCCCCCTCACCACCACCATCACCAAAGTGCATTTCCTTGAGTGGGAACATAAAATAAGATAAGGTAAGATAAACGTTTATTCGTCCCCATAAGGGACATTCAGGTGTCATGGCACCAACAGCAATGACAGTGAAGAGAGAAGGAGAGGAAGTACAGGTAGGAATACAGATAAAAACAAACCAGGATAATAAGAATGACAAATAAATACAATACAAATACAAATAAAGATCTGATCTGATCTCTGGGTGAACAGGTATATTATATATATAAAATATGTATACTATCAATAATGTCACTATGCCCACCCTGGTATAATCCTAAATCAACCCCAGGTACAAATACTGTATATTATATAGTTAACCTAAGTCTACCCTGTACAAATATACAATAGTCCATATTAAGTCTTAGTCTACCCAGGTATAAATAAACAGATCAAACAGATCTCGGTCTTATCAATAAATATATACGAATACGATTGAAAATGTGAATATATGAATGAATGAATGAATGAATGAATGAATGAATGAATGAATGAATGAATGAATGAATGAATGAATGAATGAATGAATGAATGACTGAATGAATGAATGAATATGTGAGTCCATGGGCAAAGTGTTTAGTCCACGCAGGGTTCAGTACTAAGGTCTATCGCGTCCAACAGTTCTCCAGTTCTCCAGCGGTTAGCCAATTCAACCCTTGCCCTGGGATTATCAATGATAATTTAATGTAAATGTCCAAGTCTGCACTTTTAATAGTTTGAGTGCCAATGAGAGCTCTCTCTCTCTCTCCCACTCTGCGGTGAGCCAACGAGAGGGCCTGTGACGTAACAGTGTGAGGTATGCATGAGGTATACTCCTGGTCTGCACTGTGCCACAGATCCCAGCTCAGATTATATCTCCATGAACACAGGCTGAATCGATAAAGAACTGCACTGTGCCACAGATCCCAGCTCAGATTTAATCTCCATGAACACAGGTTGATGAAGAGCTCCACTGCCTGCTCCTTTGTCTTTCCTTCATCTCTGCCTCCGCAGCCATGAACAGCTTCTGTGGCTTGAATAGCAGAGCTCTGACGGCCTCCTGTGTTGTGTATGTGTGTGTGCGTGCACACGTGTGGGTGCCTTCTTGCATGTGTGCGTGCATGTATTATGTAAATATACATACGCATGTGCGTGCGTGGCATTCTTGCACACGTGCATGTACTGTACATGTGTGTCGGTGCGTGCGTGTGTGTACGGGCATTTACATGTGTCTCTGTGTGTTTGCCTGTGTGTGTGCGTGCATGCGTTGTGTGATAAAGCTACCGTATGAGAGGATCCTCACAAATCTGAGGTAAAGGAAATCTAATGAAAGAAAATGGAGGAATCCTCATGGCTATTGATAAACTGATGCAACCCCGTCAGACTGAGGGAGCGCTTCATTTGGCCTGTGTGGGTCGACGGTCCAGAGACCATAGAGAGGTATAAATGGCTCCCAGTGCTACCGTGCCATTAGAGGCAGATAGGGATGCACCGATCCGACTTTTTCCAGTCCCGATACCGATACCTGGGCTTTGGGTATCGGCCAATACCGAGTACCGATCCGATACCCATTGTTCAATTAATAAACTGTATGCCTCACTGTGTGGAAGAGACTGGGATCATTCTTTTGTGCAAGGCAACATCAGGCTTGACTTAAAACATTACTTTCCTAACTTAGTGAAACAAAATGTAACAAATTAACACATAGATATAAATGTACTGAATTGTTATTTATTATTTTATTTATTATTATATTATATTATTATAAAAAGTTTTAAAAAATTCGATATATATATTTTGTCCGATACCCTATCCAGCTATTTTTGTCATATCGGGGCCGATATCCGATATCAATATCGGATCGGTGCATCCCTAGAGGCCGATTCAAACTCAGAAGACAACACTGACTCTTCCTCATTTGAGATTCAGAGGGTGGTTGGAACCCTGAATCTTCCACATTTCATTTAATTTCAAACTTTATTTAAACTCGAAAGGCAACTGAGGTTTCCCTCATTTACAGTTACGTCGGGTGTACATCATAGCAGTACATCATAACAATAAGACAACAAGGCTAGAAAGAAGTAAGGATAACAAATCAATTAAAACATGTACAACTTGATAGACAGTGGTTGGAGATCAATGTTTTAAACTCTGCAGCAGAGGCGAGAATCTCAAGCTTTAAGGACTGTTGTAGTTCATTCCGTGAGCAAGAGGGGCATCATAGCAAAATGCAGATTTACCCTGTTCAGAGCAAACTCTGGAGACCTTAAGGACCAGCCAGTCACTAGAATGGGTTCCATAGGTTCCAAAATTCCATTTAAATAATGATGTAGTATAAGGAGGTAGCTTACCAATAAGGGCCTTAAAAATTAACAAATACCATGGACCAACCAACCTTCTCATGAATGACATAGTGATGCGTGTCGTATCTGTCATTACTGCCACTTAGTGTAAAGAATGATTGGCATTTTTCAGAAGTGCTCACTCTATGCATCTCTATGGTCCTCCTGACCCACTGGTACATTTTAAAACGTGCATTTGCAGTGCATGGGTTCTGAACCGCAGCTGAGAGAGGAACACTCATGATGTACCAAGGCTTCTATACAGTAACTCAAGGATTTTCCAATCGAAAAGAGTTTCAAGCCGGTGACCCATGATATACGAATGTACCTTTCTTTTATGTTTTATAACTGTCTACTCAAGAATAAAGATTTACTATCAGTGACACAGAGAACATAAGAGCAAGAGATTTGTCATTTCTCCCAGAAGGCTGAGCCTTTGTGATTGACACATAGTGTTTCTATTCTGGGGGAGATGGAGGGAGGTCAACAGAGAGGTCACTGATATTCATACTTATATATATTTATATATATATATATCCACCCTCATAATGCTTGGTTCTGACGCAGTTGCTTTGAAATGTTAGGTTCCTGGATTTGTTGTTTGTGACGTTCATAGACATTATAGAATATAAAGAAAAAGTATATTTTACTGGAATAAAAGCAAACTACACTACAGGAGGGTTAGTTCAAAGAGTTCCAGTGACCACGATGCCCAGTCATATTTAGGCTCACTAGGCTTCAGGCAGGGCTACCCTGCTACTCACATGCCCTCCTAGGTCCTCACATTGTGGGGCTGCAGCCACCAGATTGAAC
>NC_140181.1:84915547-84965547 GCF_963971535.1 Notolepis coatsorum | reverse complement strand
CGTCATTCCCCGCCATGCTTATTCTGCCGATGACGCTGGACAGCGTCTTTGATATCAATATTTCAAAAATCTGTGATCGAAATCATATTTCTCCCCCGGAGACATTATATGTACTGGTGAGCCCCTGTCAACTCTCTAACGGTTCAAGAGCGCCATCTGGTGGCCGATCGGCAGATCGCCCAGGGAAGAAACAGGGAAGTGGAAGCTGGTGCTCATTCCAATTTGGTCCGATCACTCGCTATAGGTCCCGGGACTCGAGCTCGACACAATGGATATCGATCCGTTGCCAATAACTCGATAAACAACATGATTTGGACGTATATACTATTATACAACCTGGAAATAGATCGGGTATTTCGACATCCCATAATAGAAAAAATTCTGTTCCACACTCATCTCCCAACGGCGAGAGGAAGCTACGGTGAGTTTCAGCGTTATTTTGTAATGTCTTCTATACTAACTGCTCCAATGATCATATCACCCACACTAGATGAATGATATAACGTTGCCCACGGAATTATAAACGACCCCCCGCCCATCCGGTCAACATCAGATCATACGTAGTAACTTCTAGAAGTACGTGCAGTTGACATTTTTTATCTCGCGCCGATTGCTATCAAACTGTATACAATCATCAATATAATGCATTTAGGGCTATAAATCACATTCTGGAGAAAGCTGCAGAAAACGATAAAAACATACTTATACTTTAGACCGTATTTTAGTATGAATATGTGAATGAAAAAGTATAACGTTGCTACACCCTGAACAATAGATATAGGACTTTGAATGGGCCATGGTAATGTCAATTTAGCAATACAATTTAAAAAGTTATAGCCCTGCAAAGAAGGGGAACTTCTCCATGTTAAATAGGGCTGGCGAGGGATGGTAAATTATGAATTTAACCCCGGCGATCAAAGGGTTAACATTGAATGAAATAATAGATTACAAATTATTTTGTCCTCTCTACGCTATTTTAGAGAAAAGACAGACATCTGTACATATTATACCTAAGATCTATACATAATGAATGAAGTATTTCTATGTCATGTGTCTCCCCGAATGACAATAATACTATATGTTATTCTCCTCATAAGATGAGCTGAAAGTCAAGTGCAGCGTTGTAAATCTAACCTGTAAAAAATTAAATAGAATGCTAAATAGGAGGTCAATCATAGGAAGGCCATCCTTAGTAAACCGGTCTTATTCTCAAGCTCCTTACACCGCACAGCTTTGAGAATAGACGCTAAAAGAATAGAATCCTAAATAGGAGGTCAATCATAGGGAGGCCATCCTTAGTAAACCGGTCTTATTCTCAAGCTCCTTACACCGCACAGCTTTGAGAATAGACGCTAAAAGAATAGAATCCTAAATAGGAGGTCAATCATAGGGAGGCCATCCTTAGTAAACCGGTCTTATTCTCAAGCTCCTTACACCGCACAGCTTTGAGAATAGACGCTAAAAGAATATAATCATAGTATAGCTTACCAGTTTTTTTAGAAGAAGTAACACAAAGAAAGTTTCAAAAAGTTTTAATTAAAAAATACAAGAGTTACAAAAGAATGCACAATTATCATAGTATCTCTTACAGCAAAAAAAGGCCTCAAGTCAAAGTAA
Source organism: Notolepis coatsorum (assembly GCF_963971535.1). NCBI lineage: Eukaryota > Metazoa > Chordata > Actinopteri > Aulopiformes > Paralepididae > Notolepis > Notolepis coatsorum. The sequence goes on along the minus strand of NC_140181.1, from coordinate 84,963,930 downwards.
AAAAGAATAGAATGCCTCTCCTCGCTTTACAGGGTGTTTATATAATACAGAATTCGTCATAAGATTACACACCCCTCTTGATAGTACAGCCCCAATCAGTGTACAATACGTAAGGATGAACCCTCCTCTCTCTCTAGTCGTTACAGTAACTGGGAAAGTAATAGATTCCTTGTGGCTGTGGAAAGCCCCTAGGAATCCATCTGCCTCTGCACGGGTCCCGGCCTTCAATTGGAATAGCCTGTATGCCTATATATATATATACAGATATATATATATACATGTACAACACAGACATATACCATACACATATATATAATCACTGGTTGATATGTTCACACATCATACATGTAGTTTTAAAATGTATAATGGCTCTCTGCCCCAGGACTGCAAGGGTTAAAACCATGCCACATTCCCTCCTCTGCTCATCGGAGCCATTTTCAAGGCCACATTCCGACAGCAACAGAAGGCTTCTCTACTATATAGTGTATATTCCATTAAATGTAGTATAGTTATAGTTTATATAGTTATACAGGTTACATAAGTAGGAGGAAGAATACACAAAGACATTCTTCATAATCACTGATGCTTAAGTCAGGGCCATACTTATTATCTTAACATATGCTTAGATTTAAAACAGATATATACAATAAACATATGCTTAATCCTTTACATCATACAAGTGACAGAGAGAACAGGATGTCATAATAAAAAGGGTCACTTCGTGGCTCTTCAACACCCACTCTGTCATCCTGGTCGGTCACTGTCCTAATAACATCTGTGATGGGGGGACGGGATGGCAATTGCGGGGTCACAATGGCTGTGACTCTCAACACCCCCTCTGTCATCCTGGTTCCCTGGTTCCCTGGCTGGACGACCCGACAGGATAGGGGCCACGTCGTTGCTTGGTAGCTGGCGGGAAGACTTGCATCTGTTGTTCCCGGTCAATGCACCCAGTTGTTGCCGTCTGAAGAACACAATGTCATAGTTCTATGGTCACCCCCTCTGACCTCTTGGATCTCTGTCGTAGTTTGAGGTAGGTCGAATTGTCACTTCTCGGGCGACCCCACGGGTCCCCGAGAACTGTAGCAGCAGTCCTCTATTAAAGCGTGGTTGGCCTGGTCGTGTGACCCTGTCCGTAGGTCACGCAGGACATCACAGATACAGTCCACAGATGACTCATCTCTTTTCTATCTTCCAGGCCCATTCTGGGCTCTCGTCGCCTTGTAACTTGGGTCCAGGCCGATGTCTCTCTGTCTCCATGTCACAGGATATGCGAGCATAATATCCCCTGTTTCATCGCCTGCCAATTCTCCTTCACCTTCGTCGGAGACGTCCTCCAATCCTGAGCTCCAGGTCGAGCCCGAGAGTGACTGAAAGGTGGTGCCTTTCAGAGGAGGCCCCTTGCTGATAGGTCTTAGTTTGGCCGGTTTAGCTCTCTTGTTCCGAGGTCTAGGAGGTTCGCCCCTTGGGTACTGAACTCTCTCCCTAGATCTTGACCGAGATGAGGACCTTTGAGGATGCTCTGGAGCTTGACCTATCCCGGTCTTCCTCCATTTCTGAGTCCTGATCTGGATCAGTATACTCCTGTTTGCTACTTGCTGCGTCGTCCACCGACTCCGGGGGACAGCCCACCTGTCTAAGAATGCTCCTGGCCTGAGATAGGGCAGGTTCTGACCCTCCAGGTTTGAACTGTACTGTCGGTCTCCTTGTGTACTGGTCTCTCCTTGTTGAGGAGGTCTCTCCTTGTGTTCTGACGTGCTACAACACGGAGGTCTCTCCTTGTGTACAATAGGCTGTGGGTCACGAATAGAGCTTTTTACTCTAGTGTGAGCTTCCAATCGTGAACCCACTCCAATATATCCTCCTTTTCCGACCCATCGGGATTGAGGTTCGGGTTAGATTTGCTTTCTTTCGGGGGAGCTTTGTTGTTGCTCCCCACGGCTACTATCAATGCTCCGGGGTATGGGGTGCTTGACCTTAGGTCTACATGCCTACCCACATTTAGTTATAACCCCAAAATCTGAGCAGCTAACTGTTGGTGGATTCTGACTCCTTCTGCCAGCATGTAGCCACCGATTGTACCTCCTAATCCGTGAGGCCTATTCCTGCATAGGCCTTCCATTCATTGAGGGGTCGAGTTGCCCATTTGGGTTTGTGTTTGTCGTACTTCGTGGGTTCTTCAAACTCCCATTCGGTACGAGTCCTGGGGTAATCAATTGCCCTTATAAATCCCAGGGTCAGTGCGATGGCGCGTGCTACCAGAGTCACTCTCATTATACATTTAACTGCCATAGTTTCGGCAGATTTTTTGGGTCGATTCGCCAGGCTTGGTGATATCTCCTCTATGTCTGGAGTCTCCTTGTCCCCGGATTCATTGTCAGAATCTGATTGCTCCCAGTCCTGATCTATATTTATTGTCAAGCAGGTCATGCTCTCATTTCGAGCGGCCCTGTCTCCGGGCTTGTCACTTGTTCAGGTTTTGTCCCCCTTAACAGCGCACATTGGTCACAGGCCTTTCGGACTTCTATCCATCTTTGTTTGGCTTTGGGTATGAAAATGTTGTTTGTTCTCAGGTATACCAACACCCTCTTACTTCCAACATGTCCAAGGTTATCATGTACCTGTCGGATCATGCGAGTAGCCTCGTCCTCTGGTACTCTCACCGTGCCTTTGTCTCCCCAGGTTCGAGTGTCATGTGTCAGGGCCCCAGGAGGTAAGGATACTATTGATGTTTTTTCCTTCCAGGCTTTGGACTCCTCCCTTTTTGCCCTCACCTCTGCTTGCTGCTCTGGGGTTAGTGCCGCCCAATCGTCTGCAGATAGGAATTTGGCGTCGGAAGACTCCGTTTTCCATGCTCTTTCCTGGGTTGTTTTCGGGGGGAGCTCCTGGGAGCCCCCCCTTTTGTCGTTTTTCGAGTAGGTAGGTTTAGCTTTAGCCGGTGGCTGTTGCTGGGCTTTGGGAGGCCGAAGTTGAGCCTTCTCATCTCGCAGGTTCTCCCCTTTCCTTTCCCCCTTGTTGTGTTTGTTGTGAGAAAGCATTTTGACTAGGTCATACAGCATACATTCGGTACGTAACTGGTCTCGCGACCATGCTGCGCATTTGGCTGCCAGTAGGTTACCCCCTGGGACACCTATGAATAGCTTTTCAAGCAGTAAGCCTGATCCTTGCATAGGTGCTCCACGTATGACTGATTCTGCTGCAACAGTGAGAGACAGGCTCCCGTCTCGCACCTGTGGGATTAGTTTCGCCACCATGTTTTCCCCTGGAACTTGACCGGGGGTCCTTACTTCTATTTCCATCATTTGGGCCATTGAGGCCCTTTCGGGGATCTCCAGTCCTTTGAGATGTCTCAACATGCGAGCTAGCGTCTCTTGTGCTAGCATCTTCTGAGCTAGCATCTGCTGCGCCAGCTTCTCATGAGCTAGCATCTGCTGTGCCAGCTTCTTCTGAGCTACCTGTGCCAGCTTCTCCTGAGCTAGCATCTGCTGCGCCAGCTTCTCCTGAGCTAGCGTCTGTTGCACTAGCATCTGCTGTGCTAGCATCTTCTGCGCCAGCTTCTTCTGAGCTAGCGTCTGCTGCGCCAGCTTCTTATGAGCTAGCATCTTCTGCGCCAGCTTCTTCTGAGCTAGCGTCTGCTGCGCCAGCTTCTTATGAGCTAGCATCTTCTGCGCCAGCTTCTTCTGAGCTAGCGTCTGCTGCGCCAGCTTCTTATGAGCTAGCGTCTTCGGTTAGCTCCGGCTATTTAGCCTGCTGTTAGCTCGGGCTAGTTAGCCTTCAATTAGCTCTGGCTAGGGAGCCTCCAATTAGCTCCTGTTAGCTTCTGGCTAGTTAGCCTGATGTTAGTTCTTGGCTAGTTAGCCTGATGTTAGCTCTGGCTAGTTAGCCTTCAATTGGCTCTGGCTAGTTAGCCTGATGTTAGCTCTGGCTAGTTAGCCTGATGTTAGCTCTGGCTAGTTAGCCTTCAATTAGCTCTGGCTTGTTATCTGTACATATTATACCTAAGATCTATACATAATGAATGAAGTATTTCTATGTCATGTGTCTCCCCGAATGACAATAATACTATATGTTATTCTCCTCATAAGATGAGCTGAAAGTCAAGTGCAGCGTTGTAAATCTAACCTGTAAAAAATTAAATAGAATGCTAAATAGGAGGTCAATCATAGGGAGGCCATCCTTAGTAAACCGGTCTTATTCTCAAGCTCCTTACACTGCACAGCTTTGAGAATAGACGCTAAAAGAATAGAATCCTAAATAGGAGGTCAATCATAGGGAGGCCATCCTTAGTAAACCGGTCTTATTCTCAAGCTCCTTACACCGCACAGCTTTGAGAATAGACGCTAAAAAAATAGAATCCTAAATAGGAGGTCAATCATAGGGAGGCCATCCTTAGTAAACCGGTCTTATTCTCAAGCTCCTTACACCGCACAGCTTTGAGAATAGACGCTAAAAGAATAGAATCATAGTATAGCTTACCAGTTTTTTTAGAAGTAGTAACACGAAGAAAAAGATTTAGTTTCAAAAAGTTTTAATAAAAAAATACAAGAGTTACAAAAGAATGCACAATTATCATAGGATCTCTTACAGCAAAAAAAGGCCTTAAGTCAAAGTAAAAAAGAATAGAATGCCCCTCCTCGCTTTACAGAGTGTTTATATAATACAGAATTCGTCATAAGATTACACACCCCTCTTGATAGTACAGCCCCAATCAGTGTACAATACGTAAGGATGAACCCTCCTCTCTCTCTAGTCGTTACAGTAACTGGGAAAGTAATAGATTCCTTGTGGCTGTGGAAAGCCCCTAGGAATCCATCTGCCTCTGCACGGGTCCCGGCCTTCAATTGGAATAGCCTGTACGCCTATATATATATATACAGATATATACAGATATATATATATACATGTACAACACAGACATATACCATACACATATATATATAATCACTGGTTGATATGTTCACACATCATACATGTAGTTTTAAAATGTATAATGGCTCTCTGCCCCAGGACTGCAAGGGTTAAAACCATGCCACATTCCCTCCTCTGCTCATCGGAGCCATTTTCAAGGCCACATTCCGACAGCAACAGAAGGCTTCTCTACTATATAGTGTATATTCCATTAAATGTAGTATAGTTATAGTTTATATAGTTATACAGGTTACATAAGTAGGAGGAAGAATACACAAAGACATTCTTCATAATCACTGACGCTTAAGTCAGGGCCATACTTATTCTCTTAACATATGCTTAGATTTAAAACAGATATATACAATATGCTTGACAGAGAGAACAGGATGTCATAATAAAAAGGGTCACTTCGTGGCTCTTCAACAGTTACAAATTTGTAACTGACTTACCCAACGTTACAAGAGCTCAGTACAGCTGTGTTTTGATCTTAACACTATCTCTCACTATCTCCTCTGCAGGACGACAATACGCTTAAAGGTGTGTTGAGGTGTAGATGTGTTGATGTGTTCACGTGTTGTTATGTTGATGCATTGACGTGTTGATGTGTTGGTGTGTTGTGTTTGTGTGTTGATGTGTTGTGTTTGTGTGTTGACGTGTTGATGTGTTGACGTGTTGTGTTTGTGTGTTGTTGTGTTGACGTGTTGATGTGTTGTGTTTGTGTGTTGATGTGTTGACGTGTTGTGTTTGTGTGTTGATGTGTTGTGTTTGTGTGTTGATGTGTTGATGTGTTGACATGTTGATGTGTTGACATGTTGATGTGTTGACGTGTTGAGTTTGTGTGTTGATGTGTTGATGTGTTGACATGTTGATGTGTTGATGTGTTGATGTATTTATGTGTTGATGTGTTGATGTGTTGATGTGTTGGTGTGTTGTGTTTGTGTGTTTATGTGTTGGCGTGTTGTGTTTGTGTGTTGGTGTGTTGTGTTTGTGTGTTTGTGTGTTTATGTGTTGATGTGTTGATGTGTTGGGGTGTTGTGTTTGTGTGTTGGTGTGTTGATGTGTTGATATGTTGATGTGTTGGGGTGTTGTGTTTGTGTGTTGGTGTGTTGATGTGTTGATATGTTGTGTTTGTGTGTTTATGTGTTGGCGTGTTGTGTTTGTGTGTTGGCGTGTTGTGTTTGTGTGTTGGTGTGTTGTGTTTGTGTGTTTGTGTGTTTATGTGTTGATGTGTTGATGTGTTGGGGTGTTGTGTTTGTGTGTTGGTGTGTTGATGTGTTGATATGTTGTGTTTGTGTGTTGTTGTGTTGACGTGTTGATGTTTTGTGTTTGTGTGTTGACGTGTTGATGTGTTGACGTGTTGTGTTGACAGACGTTCTATTATCTGATCCAGATCCTAAAGCTGTTATTCCAGTAATATAATAATAATCATCAAGAGGAATACAAAAGGAATTGTAGAGTGTACATGTTAAATGGGCATTTCACAAAAAAGCAATGCTGATTTATTTTGCACATAATCTCACACATACAGTGTTACTCGAAAGTATGTGAACCCCTTTGGAATAGTCCGTTTTTCAAATGTAATCATTTCACACATTAATCTGTATTATATCTTCATCTAAAATACATTTTCTGATAAAGCATGTCATGATTGAAGGAAAACCCAAACAATTTGTCGTAATAGCAAGGTCACCAGGACCAGAGGCAATAAAGCAGCCCACAGAAATGACACTCCCATCACCATGCATAATGATAGGTATGGTGTTATAATGGTGGATGATAATGGGTCTCATTCCCGAATATTTTCCAAAGAGTTCTCTTGGAAGACTTATCTTGGAACCGACTGAGACAGAATCAATGACAAGTTCACTCTTTATTGTTATTCGCACTTACAAACATATATTCTGGAATAAAATAAGTAAAAAGAAGAACAGTTAAAATGTGCAGGAAAGGTAAAAAAAAACCAAGGGCTTATAAGCGACCTCCCCTCTTAAACCTATATAGGATAACTACACAAAAAATACCCCCCCCCCCCCCCCCCCCCCCCCCCCCACATTATGCACAAACACATGCGCATATCCCTCTCTCATACACACAGATACATACAATACAGCATTATACAACTATTATAATGTTGGGAAAAAATTTAAAAGACTTTACACAAATACACATGGATACTATAGACTACAGGATCTGAAGTGGAACATGTTTCTATTAGATTTTGTATATCATTCCACATCACTGCACCTTGATAAACAAATGAGAATTTGGAAACAGAGGTCCTACAGAAAGGAATGCGTAAGTCTTTATTTCTTCTTGTGAGATGTGCATGATAATGAGAATTAAACTCAAAATAAGTTTGAAAAAAATTAGGCAAAGATAAAGGAAGACCAATTACTTTGTACATAAGAACCCCTGTTTGATACTTGTTGACCTCATAGATTGTGAGTAGTTGCAGTTGTTTAAATAATGGTTTGGTTGGGGCTAAATAAGAAGAGTTGGTTGCAATTCTTACAAAGGATTTCTGAGCTCTATGGATTGTTTGTAAGTAAGATGGGTAAGTGCTGGCCCAAATTATATTGCAGTAAAAGATGTGAGGATAAATTAAACTGTAATACAAAGTTAGTAATGTGCTCTTTTTTATTGTTTTTTAACCCTTTTTATAATGCCCAACGATTTAGAAACCTTCTTGCAAACATTTCACAATGATTCTTAAAGCAGAGTTTCTCATCGATATTGACACCTAAGAATTTCACTGATGAAACTTGTGCAAGTTCATTGTTATTGATACAAATCTTGGTTCCGTCTGAAATGTTTTTGTTCTTATTTCTAAAAATAATTAAGTTAGATTTTTTGACATTGAGTGATAGCTTGTTTAACTGAAACCAATAGGAAAAATGGATGAGTCCAGAATTTGCTTTATCAATAAGGGAATCAAAATTATTGTCAGACTCTGAGTCCACAACACGCAGGAAGATGTCTTAAGTGTCTCAAACGGTCACAGCTGTGATATCTGTGTTGGGGAATGGCACCAGTCTGAAACGTGAACGCGCGTCCCCGTTCAGGTCATTTGCATACAAAACAACGCCTAGGCAGAATCAGGGCAACCCTTTCCCCCCCCCCTCCCTGCCAAGGCGCCTAATGGCTTGGCCCTGACTGGCCTAACAGGAGATGAGAAAACCCCCCTGACCAATCAAGTGGGAAGGAGGGGTTTATTCGGCACCCCCTCACAAAACCCTTCCCCCTACACACAATAACAACTGTAGCATATGAAACCTTTGGTAGAATGCTAATGAATAGCGCAAGCTAATACAATGCACGCTACCCACAGAACTGTGAACAGGGTTTACAACAAAACCAAGTCATGTGTGTGTGTGAATCCTACACCCGCATTCCATGTTGTACATAGAAAAACACTGATAGAGAGAGTAACGGCTAGGCCGTGGAACATGTGTATACGAGCATTACTGCAACTAACACAACAGTGTTGTAGCTCAACATTACTTCTTGTGTAAGCAACAGACCATACAACCAGCTTCTACCTGCATGTGGAGTGTCAGGCCGAGATAGAAACCTTTCTATAACCGAGTGTATGCTGCAGACCTTGCTTAAGCTCATAACACGAACGTAACCCTTCTATCAATGTATACTAGTGCAGATTCACACTTTGCAACCTCATCATATGTTTTGGTGAAGAAACACACAGTTTGTTTAACAAAAAATACAGTCCCCCTTTAGAGGGGACTTTTTATTTATGAGCAAACAAATAATATGAGAGGCCGGGGAGGGGTAAACAGAGGGAAAAAAAAAAAAAAAAAAAAAGTCACTGGGTCTAGCGGCGTCTGCTGCCTCGAGCCGCTCGGGCTTTGCCACCCCGAGAAGCCCCGGAGGGACGGTAGACAATCGGTTGCTGGTCACGGCGATCCCTACCGTCTCCTCCGGTCGTAGATGGGCCGGCTGCAGCAGCAGCACCGTCTCTCCTCCTGGCCTTCTTCGACGGGCCAGCAGTGGCGGTGGAGGCAGTAGCAGCCACGGCGGAGGTAGCTCGACGACGTGGTAGCCGTCTGACTCCACCGGCGATGTCGGGAGGGGGAAAATGGGGTTGGAGCACGGATCTCTCCTCAGCCATCTCTCTGCACGTTGAGGTCATCAATTGCAGGGCCGTCCCGAACAGTCCAGCATCGGAGAGGGGTGCCATCAGAAGAGGACTTCTTTTCTTCTCCGGTACACGAGCCTGCTCCAGCCAAAGGTGGCGCTGGTTCAGAGTCGCCAGGGCACGCACTTTCCCAGCGGCTATAGCCTGCAGCTGCGTCAGATGCAGGACAGCTCCTGCCGCCTGGGTGAGCTGGTCATGTTGTTCATCACTCAGCACCATGCCGCCCGTCAATATCCCGGACACGAATCTTGCCAGCTGCGTGATGTTAGACGCCGCGGCTAAAGATAACGGCTCCCACACCACCTCCGGACAGAGGAGCGCGGCCATCGGCCTATCAAGCCGTGGCACGCCCTCTCTCATACCATCGACCAAACCCGTCACCCTCGTAACTGGTACGTAGGTGGGGGTGAGGCCCATGATGTGGGATACAACCTGGCCCCGACGAACATAGGCCCCCATTGAGGGGGAAAATGGGTAGACAACGTCCACCCCTCTCACAAGGCGACGTTGCCAGAGATGACCTATGAGATCATCAGGGACAGGGGCAAGCAGTGGCTGCGGCAGCGGCACGCCGTTTGCAGCGGCCGCTACCGCCATAAGCTCGGGAAACAAAGCCTGCAGTTCCCCCTGCAGACTGTCTTCCACCGAGCCCGCATCCCTCACATGCAGCAGGCTTCGACTGGTCAAGGAGCCACAGTCTGATGTGGCTGATAGTAGGGCATCCTGTCGATGAGTCCGAGGGTCTTCCTCGACGTCTTCAAACAAGGCGCCCCAAGGAGACATTTCACCCCCCTCCAGTGTTACCTGGATGGGCGGGATCCCTGCCTCTACCGGGCCTTCAAATAAGAACCCGTCTGCCTCTACCATGTAATCCTGTTTCCATCGGGCAGGTAGAGACCGACGCATCCTCACTGGGCTCCAGCAATTCACCAAATCCAGGCCGTTCGCGTCTGCAAGCCACCACCTTGCGACGGGAGCGAGCAGACGCAAAAAGTTTGCGTCTCAAATCCTCCGGAACCAAAGGAACCGGCCACTCAACAACGGATGATTCCCCGGAAGCAGAGGAACCAGAGCTACGACCGGGCCACCGCGGCTGCGGCAGCACCGGTGCACCAGCTCCTTGGAGAGGCAAACTACCCATCGGACGCCTACCGGGCGTGGCTGTCAACCACGAAAGAGGCAACAGCCCAGCACCAGGACGCACGACGGAGGCGGAAATGGAGAACCGCTGGTGGAGAGTGGCTCTGCGACTCTCCGAAGTAGACATTATGACTTAGATTTTTCTCTTGAATATTTATGAGAGAAGAAAAAAATAAGCACAATGTAAACACGTCTCAACTTTCTTCAACTAGCAACCTCGTCAAGTGGGGATCTACCGAAGGCACTTCCTTGTGGTGAAAGCGAAGAAGGAGGCGAGTAGGTGACCATACACCTGCTTATGAAGGTAAGCTGATAGGGGTGTGGCCAGACGAATGTTGGGATGTAAAGGTACATTGTGGAATTTTTTATTCAGTGCGCGTGCACGAGTGAAGTATAGTGCAGTCGTGACGCTGAGCGAGATCCATTACGAAACAGAACACAAGGATGACAATGTCCCCGAAAACATCACTGGTGGCCATATTCATTTACTCGCAATAACTGTCCAACTAAATTAATGTGTAAAACTCTTTAGAAATAGTAAATGGTAAATGGACTGCATTTATATATCTCTTTTGTCCAAAGCGCTTCACAATTTATGCCTCACATTCACCCACATATTAACACACCGATGGTGGAGGCAACCATGCAAGGAGCCACCCTGCTCATCAGGAGCAGTTAGGGGTTAAGTGTCTTGCTCAAGGACACGTCGACACGCTGCCAGGGAGGAACGGGAATCGAACCGGGAACCTTCCGATTACCAGATGACCGTTCTACCTCCTGAGCCACTGTTGCACCCAGAGTTTTGGGATGTGTGAGAGATTATATGCAAAATAAATCTGCATTGTTTTTTGGTGAAGTGCCCCTTTAAAGCTTGAAGGAAAAGAATATCTGCAGACTGGATGAAATGTTGTAAAGACATAATTACCTTGACTGAAGGCTTCTTGGTGGAAAACCCCCTGTACCAACCTAAAGGAAAAATCAAAATACACATAAAAAAAGCAACCTCAACACTGAATACTCCCACCTTGTTCTACTGTATGTCTCACTCCACGCGTCATGGTGTGACCTGCTCATACGTCCAGTTTGAGCACTGTTACTACAGTAAGGCACTTACACCTACACTATACTCAAGGAAACTATAAAAGAAGTTAGGGTCGGCGGCTAAGTGGCGCAGTGGGCAAGGCGCTCGCCACTAATGCAGTAGATTCTGGGTTCGAGCCCAGCTCTCGGTGTTGCTACCAGCTTGGCTGGTCGTTCATACTAATACAATTGGCAGTATTAGGGGGTGGGAAGCTGGTGGGTGGGGATCGGACATTGTGGACAGCGACTCCTACAGGTCGGTTGGTGCGCCTGCGCAGCAGAATCAGGAAGCAACAAGGGTGGCATGTCCTTCCCACGCAGACCCTCGCCGCTGAGAGATCGCGCTGTGCAGGTGAAAAGATGCGACAGCTGCCTCCTCGTGTACCGGAGGGGACACGTGATGTAAGGCTTGGTCCACATTGCAGCCAACCTGTGGGAGGCATGGCCTAACAGCGTTCGAGACAGGGGAGGGTAGAATTGAACAATACGAAATTGGGATGGGAGAAAAATAGAAAATGGGAGAAAAAGTTGATGGAAGGGTCGTCACGTCAGAATACCAGCGTTCTATAACAAGGAAACTATAAAAGAAGGAAGGGTCGTCACTTCAGAATACCAGCGTTCTATAACAAGGAAACTATAAAAGAAGGAAGGGTCGTCACTTCAGAATACCAACGTTCTATAACAAGGAAACTATAAAAGAAGGAAGGGTCGTCACTTCAGAATACCAGCGTTCTTTAACAAGGAAACTATAAAAGAAGGAAGGGTCGTCACTTCAGAATAGCAGCGTTCTTTAACAAGGAAACTATAAAAGAAGGAAGGGTCGTCACGTCAGAATACCAGCATTCTTGGGCGGCCGGGTAGCGCAGCGGACTAAGCGTCTGTCTACCACCACAGAGACAGTGGGATCGAATCCAGCTATGGTGCTTCCGGGTTGGCCGACCGTCCATACTAACACAATTGGCTGTGTTAGCGGGTGGGAAACCCGGCGAGGGTGGGTCCTGGTCGTTGTAAACAGCGACTCCTACAGGTCGGTCAGGGCGCCTGCACAGCGAGGGAGGGAAATGGTGAAGGTAGTGTGACCTCCCACGCGTTACACTTCACCAATGAGAGTCCTCGCTGCCAGGTGAAAAGAGGCTGCTGGCTGTCTCCTATGTATCGGAGGAAGCATGTGATAGACTTCAGGGCTCCCTAGACCGACCAGTGGGGGGCACATGCGCATTGGGATGGGAGGAAAAAATACAGAAATAGGAGGAGAAAAAGTGGATAAAAAAAAAGAATACCAGCATTCTTTAACAAGGAAACTATAAAAGAAGGAAGAGTCATCATGTCAGAATACCAGCGTTCTATAACAAGGAAACTATAAAAGAAGGAAGAGTCATCAGGTCAGAACACCAACGTTCTATAACAAGGAAACTATAAAAGAAGGAAGGGTCGTCACGTCAGAATACCAGCGTTCTATAACAAGGAAACTATAAAAGAAGGAAGGGTCGTCACGTCAGAATACCAGCATTCTTTAACAAGGAAACTATAAAAGAAGGAAGAGTCATCATGTCAGAATACCAGCGTTGTGGTGCCAGTTCTATTGAAGCCTGTATTCAAATTCAAATATACCAGCTATCTGAGAAAATATACATCAACCAATATATCAAATGTTATCTAATACATTAGTATTAAACGTTAATTAACAAATGCAACACATTGCTGATGATTCTGACATCCGAGGTAATAAACCTGTTTAAATGGCGATACCATTTAATTCAATGTCGGGCAAACTGAAAGTTCCCACACTTGGCACCAATGTGCGTTCACAGGCCACAGAGTGACGTAATGACCCTTCTTTCTTTTACAGTCTCCTTGACTATACTGAATATTTTGCCCTGCAGCTAGTATGCTATCTCTATGTAGTCAAACAGAGATATTATGCTTTTATTAAAGTAAAGTTCTTTTTTTGTATCCACTTTTTCTCCTCCTATTTTTTTGTATTTTCCTCCCATCCCAATTTTAGTCGTTATGCCAATTCCCCCCTCCCCTTCTTGGTCGTTGCGCGCATGTGCCCCCCACTGGTCGGTCTAGGGAGCCCTGAAGTCTATCACATGCTTCCTCCGATACATAGGAGACAGCCAGCAGCCTCTTTTAACCTGGCAGCGAGGACTCTCATTGGTGAAGTGTAACGTGTGGGAGGTCACACTACCTTCACCATTTCCCTCCCTCACTGTGCAGGCGCCCTGACCGACCTGTAGGAGTCGCTGTTTACAACGACCAGAATATCACCCCACCGGCTTCCCTCCCGCTAACTCTGCCAATTGTGTCAGTATGACGACCGGCCAAGCCGAAGGCACCGCTGACAGCTGGATTCGATACCAGTGTCAGCGGTGGTAGTGGTAGACAGACGCTTAGTCCGCTGTGCTACCCGGCCTCACCTAAAGTAAAGTTCTTGTAAATTCTTACCTTCGCCCTTCTCCAGTATCTGGACCGTCTCCCCGACCTCCAGGACCAGCGCCTGACATACTGCTGCACGGAAGTTGCAGATGACTTTAGCAGAGAGAAAGAAGAGAGAAGTCCATGTGAAACAGCAACCCATGAAACATGCAAATAAATACTATTTATACAGTTAGCATAGCATAGTTTGTATAGATAGAATATATGTTTTAGTATATATACATATTGTTTAGTATACCTTTTTAGTTTATAGTTTATTTAGTTTATAGCTATAGTTTATAGTTATATAGCATACTGGTAATCGCGTCTCGCTCCTGCCATTATGAGATAACTCTTATCTCCTAGCACCTACTGTGCTCATGAACAAACAATTTGCACCCATGCACCTGACCAGGCCACGCCCCAGCGTCCTCCTATAAGACGCCGCACATGGTCACATTCTACCTTCCTATTTTTTTTTTTCAACATGGACGCTTCGGGAGCATGTCTATGTTCCCCGGGTCCTATGTTCCCCGGGTTCTATGTTCCCCGCTTTGATTGATTGATTGATTGAAAATCAAAAACCACCAGCCCTGATTCCAAACTCTAACCTTAACCAGTTCGAAAGAGGGCCTAAGCTTAACCGTTCGAAACAAGGCGGAAATTAATAATTAATAAAATAATAAAAAATTATAAAATGTGCAATCTATTAATCAATCAAAACGGGGAACATAGAACCCGGGGAACATAGGGATGATCCCGACGCTGCAGTGCACTCCATGAACTAGTTGTTATGAAATGCTGAGAGAAATTACACAATGTTGGGTTTTCGCCGGAGATTCACCAGCCCCTGGAATCTTCTCGGCACATCGGGCCTGTCCTGGGGTGTCCTTGTCTCGTGACAGTGGATCGAGGGACGTCGCACGGCGGATAGCTGTCGGGCTAGGTCGCGCTCAGGTAGGGCCTGCGCTGCCAGGCATGAATGCTAGCATTTGTGATACTGCTCGTTGTCCCGTGAGACAGCCAAGTTGTGTATTGGCGCGAGGGGCAGGATATTTGGGAAAACATGGTCGTCATGACTCTGTTTTGGGTGTTTTCCCAGCTATCCTAGTGCGCGCGGCTAATGCTAATGCTACAATGCTGGGTCTCCGTTCTTGTTCACCGCCGAGGGCTGTCTTTACTAAAAGGTCTTCCCACCTCTTAACCATTCATGCTGACGGTCAATCGGTGTCTAATGTTGGGAGTTTTGACGGGGGCTTGTTTACCATTTCATGGGTGGATGGGCTGAGGCCTAGGGCTGGTATGCTTTTTGTGAATCTATGAATTGTGTGCGGGACTGGTGTTTTTCTCTGGTCTGCATCCCCTTAACATTTGTGTGTATGGGCTAGCCCATTCTGCAGTGTGTTAGTGGAGTTTTCGTTAATTTATTCATTTACCCCTTCATGGGTGCACACCACAGTGGAGGTTGCTGCATTCCTACTAGTGAGGCAGTGCTTCACTAGTAGTAGTCTTTTGTTGCAGCCACCACTGGTGCTCCGTGCTTGTGAAGCAGGTGGCATCAGTCCTTTGCCTCTGACATGGTGGAACGGTGTCCCGCCCGGCCGACGCCATGAGGTATAGAATTAGCAGCGACTAGCAACATTGTTCGAATTGCTGTTTTTTCTGTCAAAAATGGTGTTGGGTGGTGGGGCCTTAGGGCCAGCCGACGTCGAGACATCACGCGAGGTTTTGAGGTTATTCGCTTTTGACCTAGCCGCAAGCTATAACCGCAGGGAGGGCTAGGATGCTGTCAACGCTTGTTTACAGACATCTTGGTTGGATCAGTCTCCCCTTGAGGAGGAGAGACGTTTTTTCCCTCCTCAGGGCTCCCCTCTCTGCAGAGGGACTTTGGTCTTTCCGCAGGAGCGCGGGCGGTATTTGACCTAGGCCCCACACCGCCTCACACCGCGCAGCCAGAGGTGAGGGCGCGGCCTCGCCAGCGGCTGTGGTGAGGCCCTCAACCAGCGCCCATGTTTCCCCCGCCTGAGGTACCCTGGACACAAAGAAAACAGGTGATCGCAAGGCCGACAGCCTTGGCGGCCGAGGGATCGGCTACATTAGATGAGCCCGCCCTAAAAAAACGTCGCCGTCTAGCTGTGTCTAGCTCGCTCTCCGGTCACCCCCCCCCCCCAACACCAGCGGGATAAGGACTCTGATTTGTTTCAATGAAGCGCAAGCGGCCCCATGTTTCGCTTCTCATGGGGACAGGGGCTGACACCCGGTTGCTGGCTAGGCCTGGGTCTGTCCGTGAGAATGTTGTGCTGTCAAGCGGCTCCCATGCCACACGTTCTGTGTCTGTGTTTGGTGAGCCTGGTGTTGTGTCTGTCAACAACAAAGGTTGACAGCGGGGGAGCTCGAGGCCCTTGGGGTCGCAGCGCGAGTTCCCCCAGCCCCGCCCTCGCCAGGCCGGGTATCACGTTAGTGCCTCCCACGGCCGAAGGACCTCACGTCTTGCATGTCCAGCTGTAGAACAGTTCCTCAGCAATCCATGCCGGGGAGGTGTTCAGTGGGGGAGCTTTTGTCACCCAGTGTGATGTCAGCTTCCCCCGTATCAAACCGGCCCTTTCTGTCGGGGTCCCCCCTTGGGTGCGATTGCCTCGTTGGTAGTGTCAGGGTGCGGTATCCCAGCTCCACGAGACGCCCTGCTCGCGTGGTTGGTGAGTCCAGGGTTGGCAATGCACAGCGGATGGGACCGGGCCGCCTATCTACGGTTTCTGGCGGACCAGCGCCAAGTGGCGGCGGGTGCGCTTGGGATTATCATCACATATGGCTACAGCAGTGCCATATGTCGAGGTGGATGGAGAGAACGCTGAGGCGGGGACTTGTGTTTACACAACCCCACCCATTTTCAGGTTTGGTACAGACCCTATTGTCGAGGTCAACAGCAGTGACAGCTCTGGCCGACGAGATCCAATCTCTGTGGGTGAAGCAAGCCATCGTCGTGGTCCCAAAGGAGGACGCGATGCGTGGCGTTTCCTCCCGGTATTCTCTGGTCCCCGAGAAATCGGGGGGGGGGGGGGGGTGTCAGACCCATACTGGACCTGTCCCATGGAAGGTTCAGAATGTTGACCGTCTCCCACCTGTTAGACGCTGTCAGGTGGGGGCCTGGTTCTCCTCCATAGACCTGTAGGATGCGTTCGCATCCCGATCTTCCATCCTAGGGCTTACCTACGCTTCCTTTGCAGGGCTTAGCGTACGAGTACCAGAGGCTGCCATTCGGCTACTCTCTGGCTCCCCGCATCTTCACCAAGTGCGTGGAGACCGCGCTGGGGCCTCTGCGTCGTCGGGGTTACGAATTGTATTCTGCCCTGGACGCCATTCTGGTCCTTGGCCGGTCAGTGTAGATCGCCAGGTCTTATACCAGGCAGGTGGTGTCTCACCAGCCTGGGTTTTGCTGTAGACTGGAAGTAGAGTTCTCCTCTTCCCAGTCAACGGGTGGAGTACTTGGGCTTTTTCTAAGCTCAAGGTCTATATGGGCATCCCTCTCGGAGCGACGACGAGTGGTGGGGTTCTCGGCGCACTCGGGAGGTTCCGTCCTAGGACGGTTACGGCGCTGTCTGTGATGCGCCTGCTGCTGGGGTCCCTCTTGGCCTCCTCTTCATGAGGAGGATGCAGAGGGTGTTTTTCCAGTATGGAAATGGACCCGGTGTGAAACATGTGGAAGCGGCTGAAGGTTCCCATGTCAGTACTGGGGGACCTCGTCTTCTGGGGAGGGTCTGGTGCCTTCACCTGCGGGGTCCCCTTGGGCAGCAGGCTGTCACATGTCACGGTCTTCACCGACGCCTCCCTCATGGGATGGGGGGGACATGTCGGACCAACGCAGTAGGGGGCAGCTGCCATGCTGCCCGGTCTGTGCTACATTCAATGTGTTGGGATTGAAGGCAGTCCTTCTGGTCCTCAAGCGGCTCGACCACCTTGTGGTGGACAAGCGTGTTTTGGTCAGGACGGACAACACGACGTCAGCGTCGTATATTGTCAGACAGGGAGGAGTGTGCACTGGGCGGCGGTCGGGCTCTGGCTATGGGCGTTCTCCATCTGCTCTGCCTGAGGGCTCTCCACATCCCCGGCAGGGTGAATGTGGGTGCAGGTGTGATGTCGCGGGGCGGTCCTCACCCTGGCGAGTGGGGACTATGTCCAGACATAGTCGGGCAGGTCTGGGACTGATTCCGTGGTTGTCCGGGATTCTGTACGCTTTCCCCCCCTTACACCTGATAGCTCAGCTGTTGGGGCAGGTACGTTGGGAGCGCGGGACTTGGTCCTGGTCGTGCCGGGCCGGGGCTCAGCTGTGTGGTCCCCGGCCCTGATTCAGCTCTTGGTGGCCCTGCCGTGGCCTGTTCCGTGGTCACCGCGGGCCCTCTCTCAGGCACGCAGAACTCTGTTCTGCCTTCCTGTTCTGGGGCAGCCTCTAGCCTTCCTGTTTGCCTCAGTCGGACACAGGATCTCAGGGCTGCCGATCAACTGTTGTTTGTTACGGTGGCCCTCGTGCTGGTAAGGCACTGTCCAAGCAGCGCCTGTCACATTGGTTGTGCGAGAGCATTGCCCTTTGCTACACGTTGGCTGGACAGGTCCCCCCTGGGGGTGTCAGGGCGCACTCCACTCGTGGAGTGGCAGCTTCTGCCGCCTTGTTAGGGGGAGCCTCAGTGGAGGACATCTGTGCTGCGGCCTCCTGGTCCTCCCCAGGTCCCTTCGTTAAGTTTTACCTCATGGACATGACTGGGGGTTCTGTCTCCCAGGCGGTTCTGAGGTCTGGGACCTCCCCTGCGTCACGCCAGTCGGTGGGCTAGCAGGGGTGTGTGGGTGTGTGCCACGGGGTGCTGTGTCACATGTGGTCCCGCCTGTACTGTGCGTTTTTAGGGGTCCCTGGTTCCCTCTTTTTCGCACTTTGGTGGAGTTGACTGCCTCCCCCCCTTCGTTAGGACGGGCGGGTGGACAGGACTCCCCTCCTCCCTGGTAGTGGGGCTTACGGGCCCTCAGGGGGTACACTTGTCGGGTCACGCGTCTGCTCTGCCCCATATCTCATAATGACAGGAGCGAGACGCGATGACCAGTATGCTATATAACGAAAGGTTATCCTATAACCTAGTTATTTGAATACTGGCAGAGCGTCTCGCTCTCAGCGCCCTGAGGTCCCCTGGTTGGGTTTTCAATGTTGGAAACTTTTTTTTCCGAGGAAGGTAGAGTGTGACCATGTCCGCCGTCTTATAGGAGGACTCTGGGGCGTGGCCTGGTCAGGTGCATGGGTGCAAATTGTTTGTTCATGAGCACAGTAGGTGCTAGGAGATAAGAGTTATCTCATAATGGCAGGAGCGAGACGCTCTGCCAGTATTCATATAACTAGGTTATAGGATAACCTTTCGTTATAGTTTGTATAGATAGAATATACGTTGTGTATTATGTTTAGTTTTATAGTTTAGTTTATAGTTTTAGTTTATAGATATTTATAGCTTATCTAGTTTATAGTTATAGTTTATATTTATATAGTTATAGTTTGTATAGAATATACGTTGTGTATGTTTACAAAACTAGTACGGTTGAGGAGCCGGGAAAAACAAACATCTCACGTTTTTCTGAATGTATGTACATTTATATATATACATTTTCTTATAAAAAAAAATTAAACATGTGACAATAGAGTAATCTGAATTTGAATTTGAATCAATCTATATTTTGATTGATTCAAAGTCGAGCGGGAGGCGCGGTATCTGCGGCGATTTCTTTTCATGATTAATTGCGAATATTTTCATGTTGAGCTATAGATTGTGGATGAAGGTACACCGTGCAAATATTATTATTATTATTTGTTTTAAACGAGACTATTTAGAAATGTGCAATGGGAAAATACATTGCGTTGGACAGAGGGTGGAACACGAAAAACGGCAATGACGTAACCACTACACCTCCCTATAACCTGTGGTTATATTTCATAACTGGCCTTCGTGTTTCACTCTGCCTTTGGGATTACATTCGTTGCTCATAACACCTAATGTGCCCCGCTGAAAAAACGTTCACCTGCACCTTTACATCTACCACCGCCACGCCCGCCCCGGGTCCCATAAATCCAGGGGCAGGGCCCATATTTCCTCCTTCCTTAGTTTTTTTTACGCGAGAAGGCTTTTTAACTTTTTTTTGCATTTTTACAGCTTTTATGGTCAGACATGGCCGACAGAGGAGAGGGAGAACGGGAGAAGATGTGAGGGAGGACATGCGGCAAATCCGTCCAGGAGCGGGAGGCGAACCCGGGTCGGCCGCGTAGGTCTGCTACGCAGTATGCAGTGCGCCACTCTGGCGCCCATATCCCCTGTTTTCTGATACCTAAGAAAACGGGGGGGGGGGGGGGGGGTCAGGCCCATACTGAACGTATCAGCCGATTGTAAACGGATAACCGTTCAGAATAGCATCCTCGCAGGCACCTGTTGAACAACAGCCACCGGCTAAAGAGAATGGCGTCAGCCTGTTCAGTGGCCCCATCCTCCACGTTTATGGAGTTTTTTCCCCAACAGGAAAATATACCCTGCGGAGGGCGAGAACCCATATCAGTGATATGAGGCCTCGGCCACTGGACGGCCTTTGCTGACACCCCCCCACCCCCCCTAGCGGGACTGGGGGGTGTCAGGCCAATACAGTAGGGAGTAGTTGGCCTGCTCTGCCTCCCTACAATTAACGTATTGGGAATGGGAAGCCAGTGCCTGGTCCCGGGCGTTACGACACGGTCTGGGGGACCGGCACGTCCTGGTCTGTCTGAACAGCATAACAGCGTTTATGTGGTCAGACAGGAGTGAGTACGTCTCCGCCAAGCGGCAGTCGAGCTCTGCTCTTGCTAAGGAATCGGCCAGCTTGAGGGCCCCCTACATCTCCGAGTGGAAATGACGGGGCAGACCTGACGTCACAGGGCCATCGAGGTACTGTTTTTAAGCAGTCAGCCCCTCTAAGCGCCCCCTGTGTGGCTCATGGTCAAAGGAGCAGTGCGTCTGTGGATGTCTCCCCGGTATGCCAGTGGTCACATGCCCCCCCGCCTGGTACACCAGTTATAGAGGGGCGTCTACGTCAGGGACTCAGGACTCATCCTGAACCCCCACCTACCAGTCAACGATTCGTTAGAATGTGGAACTCGGTGGTCCTGACGAAGGGGAGGTGGTGTCACAAACTGGGGAGGACACGTATGCCGCAGCTTCGTTGTCCTCACCAGGTCCCTTTGGTCGGGTTCTAGCTCATGGACCTGACAGAGAGCCGTGTTTCTCGTGCGGTCCATGGGGCTGGAACCTCCTCTGCATCGTCCAAACAACGCCTGTCACATTGGTTGTGCGAGGGCATTGCCCTCTGCTACACCTTGGCTGGACAGGTTCCCCCCGTGGGCATCAGGGCACACTCCACCCATGGAGTGGCAGCCTCTGCTGCCCTGCTTGGGGGGGGTCTCAGTGGAGGACATCTGCGCTGCGTCCTCTTGGTCCTCCCCGGGCCCTTTTGTCAGGTTTTATCTCATGGACATGACTGAGAGCTCTGTCTCTCATGCAGTCCTGAGTACCGGGACTTCTCCTGCATCCCGCCACCAGGTGGGCTAGCAGGAATGTGTGGTGATGTGGACCGTGGGGTGATTACACACGGTTCCAGTCATGTTGTGCGTCCTAGGGTGGCTGTGCCCTATTACGCATAGTGGATCGGAGTCCTATCTTCCCGCTCATCGTTAGGACGAGCGTGGGGATATGACCTTCCTCCCCGCCTTGATGGTCATGAGGGACCTCAGGGGGTTCATCTATCAGTGGCTACGCGTCCCGCTCCGCCTTTAGTTCCCAAATGAAATATAACGAAGGTTATCCTATAACCCTAGTTATATGAATACTGGCTGAGCGTTTCGCTTTCAAGCCCTGAGGACCCTTGGCTGTTTTTCTCACGTGAAATTCAGACTCGGAAGGCGGAAGTATGGGCCCCGCCCCGGGATTTATGGGATGGCGGTGGTAGATGTAAAGGTGCAGGTGAAAGTTTTTTCAGCGGTGCTATGAGCAACGAACGTGCATTAGGCGCTATGAGCAACGAATGTAATCCCAAAGGCCAGTATTCATATAGCTAGGGTTATAAGATAACCTTCGTTGTATAAGGCGCGTTGATGTCATGTTTCCATGCAGCGCGTGTTTTGTGTTTTGTAACTGGACGGTTATCACAGCTTTTTTACTAAACTGTTTCAAGGCAAACATCAAAACACAGCGTCGCACAGGAGCCACTGCTTAGCCAACTGTAAACACGTTCACACCCTGAAGAGGGTAGTCATAATAGGCAATACATTTTTAAGCAGTCCTGATTCCAATGCAATGTTAAGTTAATTGCACTGTCTCCAAAAATAGAGCCCACACAAACTGCTAAGTAGTCGGGCTAAACGCGCCCCAATCATAAGTCGGCATTAGTAGTAAGTCTTCTATGCCGCCCACACTTCTGCAATATCATGAATTCCGGCAGATAATTTTATTTTATGTAGAAACATTGAGTGGCTCAAAACATCACCGTCGGGACCCTCCCGATAACATTATGGCCTCTGGAAAATCTCAGAGAAGAAGCCCTTTTATTTCACGTCAGCAGCACTGCGACTCGAGTGAACAGCATAAAGATAGAAGTATGATAGAGATAGAACGCATACAAGCCTCAGTAAAGACAAATTTGTTTGCCGACGACGGGGCCCCATCGATGATTAATAAACCTACAAATGGTGGGCCCTTCGAGGAGAGTTCCGTGTGAGTCATTATGCTAATGAACCAGCCAGGGGACCCAATGAGGGGGAGGAGGAAAACGGAGGGGGGAGGGGCTAGACTCAGGGCGCCTGTTTGTGGCAAACGAGTGTTCGGTTCCTCTGCTGTGGTAACTATGGCAACAGATCATCTACAAACCGGAGGGCTTTGTTTCACTGTAACTGCTACAGGGATCTGGACATTTTTAAATGGCAAGATTATGGATGCTGCTCCGCACCGGGGTTCAAATCAAGCATGTAGGCCACAGATTAACAGAAGAGAAATGGACTTGAAGAGGGAACTCATCACCTGTGTTACTCTTCTACAGGCTACAGGCCCTTTACCAGCCAGGGCTCGAAATTTTTTACCCCTATTTGAATTGCAAAACCTGCACTCAACCATTTAAGAAACCCTTCAACATGAGGACCCACGTCAGACCAAGACTGTCATGTGTGAGAGTGTCGGGTACATCTTACAGGCTTCTCAACAGCACTCTCATCTCTTTTTCGGAATGCTCCCTTGCAACCCCCCCCCCCCTTTAAGATGAGTGATCACCCACTCTCACACTTTGCCTAAACCTCCTAATCTGTAGCACGTCCCACAAACATACGGAACAAAATGCATCTTTGGGCCTTCAAAAGCTGTCGGACGACATGAGAGGGCTGACAGAAGGACACAATAACTGAATGTCAATACTTTAGTTTTAGTAGTACTTAACCCTTTCACTACCACACTACAGAAGGTTAACCCTTTCACTACCACACTATAGACGTTACCGTCTGTAGTGTGGTAGTGAAACTAGGGTTAAAAACATTGCCCAACCAATCTGTCTTTCTGTGTAGTCCACAACACAAGGGCTCTGCTGTGTGTGGCATGAGCTCCATAAGGCCTGGAAGGAGTACCTGTCACCCTTACAGTACACAGCAACGCTGTGGGGAGTGACTCTATATTACGCTGGCTGTGGAGTTCAGGCACATTACAAATACAAGCTGAGAACAGAGTCTGACACATATAGGCTTGTGTGATTAATTAGCCTTAGCGGAACCGAGACATTTCAACCCTTTTCAGGATATTAATTGTATCAACTTCAGTGACTGAAAAAAGATCCAAAAACAGGGATATGCGAATGGCTGAATGTTTCTTATACAAACAAAGACGCTGCTTATCCAAAATAACAACGCAAATTAACAAATAGGCTGCTTGTCCAAAATAACAAAGCAAGGTGCAGTGAGCTAAATAAAGGTATGTACAGTAGGAGCGACTACAGCCCGCTAACATGAAAGCACTACATATGTACAGTAGATACACTCCAACAAGGTAGAAATATGTAGATATGTAGATGTAGATATTCACGACTATACAGCAGATGTTTATCATAAACATTTTACAAATATAATATATTTCCATATCTTATATTTTATATCTTAGATAGTATTTACATACATATAAAGTTAATAGTGATTTCTTATTATTCAACTTTAGTATAACAAAGAAACAGAACTGAAGCTTTGTTTGCACCACTTCCTCTTGGTCTGCAGGACAATGTGTGATGATTGCAGGCAGATGCTGCAGTTTTGTGCTATCTGCAGTGTGAATAGAGATGCTGAAGGGCCACACACACACACACACACACACATTACCCTATATACACACACACACACACACACACACACACACACACACACACACATTACCCTATATATATACACACACACACACACACACACACACACACACACACACACACACACACACACACACACACACACACACACACACACACACACTGAGGCTTTCAGCACCTTGGACAGCACTGAGGCTCTCAGCTCCATGGACAGCACTGAGGCTCTCAGCTCCATGGACAGCACTGAGGCTGTCAGCACCATGGACAGCACTGAGGCTGTCAGCACCATGGACAGCACTGAGGCTCTCAGCACCATGGACAGCACTGAGGCTGTCAGCACCATGAACAGCACTGAGGCTGTCAGCTCCTTGGACGGCACTGAGGCTGTCAGCACCATGGACAGCACTGAGGCTGTCAGCACCATGAACAGCACTGAGGCTCTCAGCACCATGGACAGCACTGAGGCTGTCAGCACCATGAACAGCACTGAGGCTCTCAGCACCATGGACAGCACTGAGGCTCTCAGCACCATGGACAGCACTGAGGCTGTCAGCACCATGAACAGCACTGAGGCTGTCAGCACCATGGACGGCACTGAGGCTGTCAGCACCATGAATAGCACTGAGGCTGTCAGCACCATGGACAGCACTGAGGCTGTCAGCACCATGGACAGCACTGAGGCTCTCAGCACCATGGACAGCACTGAGGCTCTCAGCACCATGGACAGCACTGAGGCTGTCAGCTCCATGGACAGCACTGAGGCTGTCAGCTCCATGGACAGCACTGAGGCTGTCAGCACCATAGACAGCACTGAGGCTGTCAGCACCATGGACAGCACTGAGGCTGTCAGCACCATGGACAGCACTGAGGCTGTCAGCACCATGGACAGCACTGAGGCTCTCAGCTCCATGGACAGCACTGAGGCTCTCAGCACCATGGACAGCACTGAGGCTGTCAGCACCATGGACAGCACTGAGGCTGTCAGCTCCATGGACAGCACTGAGGCTGTCAGCACCATGGACAGCACTAAGGCTCTCAGCACCATGGACAGCACTGAGGCTCTCAGCTCCATGGACAGCACTGAGGCTGTCAGCACCATGGACAGCACTGAGTCTGTCAGCACCATGGACAGCACTGAGGCTGTCAGCACCATGGACAGCACTGTCCAGAGAATTAATCTGTGTGGGGGCTCTGTGACACAGCAGGGTAAGAAGGCACATCACACCCTTCTGACACCGTCAGTTTGAGTCTGACTTTCACCCCTTCCTGTCTTCCTCTCTCTCTCTCTCTCTCTCTCTCTCTCTCTCTCTCTCTCTCTCTCTCTCTCTCTCTCTCTCTCTCTCTCTCTCTCTCTCTCTCTCTCTCTCTCTCTCTCTCATGCTTGCTGTCACTCTACCAGACATGTACACATATGGGTCCAAAGGAGGCTTGACCTCTGCCCCTCTGCCTTGTCGTTCACAAGAGGCTGTTTATTGATGCTTCTCTGCATATATAATTTAGTTGACTTAAAATGGGGCATGATGTCCAAAACAGATTCACCCTATTTTAAAAAGGGCACTCCTTCTAGTTTTATGTGTTCTTTTGACATTGGCTATGTACTATATTGTCCAATAAAAACATACCACTATGTACTAATACTGTCCAATAAAAACATACCACTATGTACGATACTGTCCAATAAAACAATACCACTATGTACTATAATGTTCAATAAAACAATACCACTATGTACTATACTGTCCAATAAAACAATACCACTATGTACTATACTGTTCAATAAAACAATACCACTATGTACTATATTGTCCAATAAGACAATACCACTATGTACTATACTGTTCAATAAAACAATACCACTATGTACTATACTGTTCAATAAAACAATACCACTATGTACTATACTGTTCAATAAGAACAATACCACTATGTACTATACTGTTCAATAAAACAATACCACTATGTACTATACTGTTCAATAAAACAATACCACTATGTACTATACTGTTCAATAAAACAATACCACTATGTACTATACTGTTCAATAAGAACAATACCACTATGTACTATACTGTTCAATAAAACAATACCACTATGTACTATACTGTTCAATAAAACAATACCACTATGTACTATACTGTTCAATAAAACAATACCACTATGTACTATACTGTTCAATAAGAACAATACCACTATGTACTATACTGTCCAATAAAACAATATCACTATGTACTATATTGTCCAATAAAACAATACCACTATGTACTATACTGTTCAATAAATCAATACCACTATGTATTATATTGTCCAATAAAACAATACCACTATGTACAATACTGTTCAATAAAACAATACCACTGTGTACTATACTGTTCAATAAGAACAATACCACTATGTACTATACTGTCCAATAAAACAATATCACTATGTACTATATTGTCCAATAAAACAATACCACTATGTACTATACTGTTCAATAAATCAATACCACTATGTATTATATTGTCCAATAAAACAATACCACTATGTACAATACTGTTCAATAAAACAATACCACTATGTACTATACTGTTCAATAAAACAATACCACTATGTACTATACTGTCCAATAAAACAATACCACTATGTACTATACTGTTCAATAAAACAATACCACTATGTACTATACTGTCCAATAAAACAATACCACTATGTATTATATTGTCCAATAAAACAATACCACTATGTACTATACTGTTCAATAAAACAATACCACTATGTATTATATTGTCCAATAAAAGAATATCACTATGTACTATACTGTCCCATAAAAGAATATCACTATGTACTATACTGTCCCATAAAAGAATATCACTATGTACTATACTGTCCCATAAAAGAATATCACTATGTACTATACTGTCCAATAAAACAATACAACTATGTACTATACTGTCCAATAAAACAATACCACTAGCTACTATACTATTCAATAAAACAATACCACTATGTACTATACTGTCCAATAAAACAATACCACTATGTACTATACTGTTCAATAAAACAATACCACTATGTATTATATTGTCCAATAAAACAATACCACTATGTACAATACAGTTCAATAAAACAATACCACTATGTACTATACTGTTCAATAAGAACAATACCACTATGTACTATACTGTTCAATAAAACAATACCACTATGTATTATATTGTCCAATAAAACAATACCACTATGTACAATACAGTTCAATAAAACAATACCACTGTGTACTATACTGTCAGTACTATACTGTATTATACTGTCCAATAAAAACAACACCAAGAATATAAGGAAAGTTATTAATACATTATACTGCTTTTCTTTACAATGATGATGAATTCAGAGGCTGGTGTCAGTTTCCAATTATTACAATTGTTAGCTGTGACCTGTTTTTGAAATTTTGAAATGATACATTTGAAATGGTTTCTTTAATATTTTACAATGTACTCAGTGTGACTTACCCGATTAAATAAAGTCGGTTGATATAATTATTTAATGAAATTATTTATCATTAGTGATTATTCATTCTCAGGCAAATTAACTGGCATCATAACGAGAGACATCCTTTACTGTGCCTTTGCCCCACAGAGAAGATACATTCTGCAGAGTAAAGGGCAGCAGACCTCAAAACCTGACAGAGTAAACACAGTACAACTGTGGCTGCTATAAATAGACTGCCGAGTGGTCACGTTCAAAATCCCTTCAATTTTACATTAAGCAAATGTGGCTCAGGGAATACTGCTGACCCAACAGCAGCAGTTACTTTATGCGCTGATAAGGAGAGTAAGACATTCGTCGTTCTTGAAAGTGAAGAGCTACATTTCCCCAAGAACCAAGGCAGTATTCTTGTAGCGTGTTCACTGCATTCTATCTATCATCTGTCTCCTACTATCTGTTTGGTGCTGAGCTATAGAGGACACGGCTGCTCATTGAGACATGAGCTCAGTAAATACGGCACCTATAAACGGCAAACTGCTCTGCCAGATTAGTGTTGTCCCAACTAAGATATTATCAAAACAACAACGGTTGCTATAGGCTAGTGTGAGTTTACCCCCTTGTTTGTGCCGTGATCGTTTTGGTGGGCTGGGGCTGTAGTTCCTGGATCAAGTAAACTGGACTATAGACGTGTGCTTCTGGCAAATAAATGTTTTGTTTTATCTATAGTTTGAAGCAAAACGGTCAGTGCCAGGAATGTTTCAAAAGATGATACAGTCTAGTATAAGGGGTTTTGACTTTTGAACCAGGTGGCAAGGCTGTGTGTTACAGTATGTCACTTCTGCAGTCTCTGGTATAGTCCTGTGTATAATGGTAATCTAAAAAACACAGTATCAAAATGTGTTCTGTCACAGACCCAATGCAGGCTACACTAGGTCTGAAACCAGCCCATTGGCTGGTGATGAAAATAGCCACTCAGCAAAAGTTGTTGTTTATAAAGTCACTTTGACTGTGGTGGCATGTCGGGTCTTGTCTCTCATCCCACAGTTAATTCCTGGCAATATTATTAAAATAAAGTATGGGAAAAGGTGCTTCTCTGCACAAGCTAATATCTGTTCCACATGTACACAATCCTCTCGCATTGGAGCTCAACTTCCACATAGAAACTCCTGTGCACCAAAGCAGCTTAAGTTAACCTTGCTATTTGGGAGACACTTTTAAACCTGTTATCACAGCAGTGGGCTGTCAGGGTTCATACAGAGTATTTTATAATGAAGTTCGGCTCCATGAGCCAAGGTTTGTTTGCAGTGGGGAGAGCTGCTAGCTAGTACACTGATAAAATCAGCTTTCCCCCCGTACTTAATTGTAATTACATCGCCATTCGCCAGGAACACATTGGACAGAACGCCAACACTCCACCACGGTACGTTAAAGTGACTTTATAAACCATTTTCGCCCTGGAGGCTCTCGTTGCTACTACCCAACAAGCTGCTTCAGACCCAATAGGAGGCATAGCTTGTGAGGCTAATGTTTCCCTAAATCCTTTTGGTCCCGAACCAAAGCATGACTGGTAGGACAGGTGATTACAGTGAGATGAATTACAGAGTGAGTCTTTCAGCCGTTCCAGTAATGCACTGTGACTGAGTAAGCAGAGCCCGGGGGGTCCTGCCTCCCCGGCTCCAGTAAACCCTGTCCCAGATCCAGGCATGGCCACGTTAAAAACTACATGACGGCCTTTGTGTTTCTCGCCCAGTGAGTCATGTTGTTGAGCGTGACGTTGTGAACGCACGCTTGTTCCCTCTCACACCACTGCAATTAGGGCCTGCTAACCTAAGGGTTCCTGTAGCAGTAGAGGAGCATTCTGTCAGATCTGATCCCAGTACAGCTGTGTTCCTGTAGCAGTAGAGGAGCATTCTGTCAGATCTGATCCCAGTACAGCTGTGTTCCTGTAGCAGTAGAGGAGCATTCTGTCAGATCTGATCCCAGTACAGCTGTGTGACCGTGGCACCTCCTTTTTTACCTTTTTACCATAGCCTTTAATGACCACACACAAACAATGCACACGCACACACACACGCACACACACACACACACATACTCTGTTTTCTCTCTTTCTCTGACTCGCATGCACAAACCACTGTGCTCACTCATGCACTCTCTCCCTATCTCTCTCTCTCTGACTCGCATGCACACACACACACACACACACACACACACACACACACATACTCTGTTGTCTCTCTCTCGCTCTCTCTCTCTCACACACACACACACACACATGCACACACACACACACAAATACTCTGTTGTCTCTCTCTCACACACACACACACACAAATACTCTGTTTTCTCTCTCTCTCTCTCTCCCATGCACACACACACACACACACACACACACACACTAGGGATTACATTACATACTACATTACCAAGGATACCACCTTTTCACAGTGTTTCACAAGTCCTAATCTGTATGTATGAACCAATAAGATAGTGGTCTCTGGCCTCCATTCAGTTTAGGGACTGGATTATTTACATTGTCCAGAGTTCATCTGTCCAGAGTTCATCATTACTCCTCTGTGGACTATTATTATGTATCCAATCATGTCAAGAATCAAAACAAAGTTCCTTGATTTTCTGCATTTCTTGGCACATAAACAAAGATATCTCACTACTTACGTCTCTACTACTTTAGCTCTGACTGGCTTCTGTTAGGTTACGGTATCAAGGGTTAGAAATCATGGTTTTAAAACCACTACGAAACGCTGCCTATAGACAACATTAATCTCTCTAATAGTACTCACTACTGACCATTAGCTCTATCTTTTGAGTTCCCATGATTGCATTTGATCCTGAGACTGTTCATCTCAGAAAATGCTGCCCCAGTGTGCCTTGACTTCCAGTGTCCTACTGCTATACAGTACCCCATGTCCAGGGCATGTCCACATGGCCACTGATGGAGCAGGCCACATGGTGGAGGGGGGGGGGGGGGGGGGGTGTACTACGTTTATAGAGATACTGTAGAAAAATGTACACAAAATCATCACTAGCTAGAGATGCTCTGGCATTGGATAGTAATATTGGGCTTTGGGCCGATAACATGATACAACAGGATATCAGTATTTTACACAATACAACAGGATATCGGTATCTGAGAATTTCCCCATTACTAAAATCCCATAAGAGCCTTGTGTACTGTGTTGGAAATCAAAGCAAACAACTCAATACCTTATTCATATACAGTATAGAAGGATGCTAGATCTCTCTCACAGAACATCTCCGTTGTTTTGGTCCAATGACCCCCCCCCCCCAACCTAATGGTCTAAATCCGTACTGGTCAGTATAGGTAATGAATTTAGAATTTACCTATTTCAAACCCTGCCCTCTTTTCTTAATCCTCCAACCACAACTGTTGCTTGGAGGAAGAAGAAATGAGGGTGGGTTTGTGATAGGTCAACTGGATCAGTACTTGGTAGTGGCCAGCTTAATACTCTGAGGCGGTATCAGCAGTGAGAAAAAGTGTGAATCCTTTAAACTAATTAAAGTGACAGTGAATGAGCACATCGGCTGAAGTCGTCAAGTTGAGCCCCTGACAGGGAAGCTGCAGAGGAGGCCTGGCAAATACAGGCCTTTTATTGGCTCCACGACGAACAAGTGATTCATAAAGAGCCATTGTGTCTGATATAAACACAACTCAGGCTAATAGCAAATAGAAAGTGATTCTAAGAGTCATTAAGGTTTCATGAGGTGGTCTCTAAATGTTTTCCCGTTTAGTCTGAGCTCATTATGATAAGAGAAGTTAAGAGAGACTCTGGCTCAGGGGCTGGTGCTACAGCTGCAGTGGTGTCACCACTAGAAGATACTGTACAGTCAACGAAAATACTAAGTACAAAAATGACAAAATATGGTGCCGCTAATGTAGGTGAAGAAAGGTGAGACTTTGAAAGAAAGAAAAGGTCATTCCATCTGGCTGAGCTGGTATAATACAGCCATGGATACCATGGCCTATAGTTTACAATGATACCAGTCAAGTTGTAGCCCTATATATAATAATCCTATAGGGAATACATAATGCCAAACTGGTGGAAATTAAAGTAATGTGGCCTGACGGAGTGAGACATGTCTAATGTTATTTAAATAGCGGCTAGAGGCCTGCTTACCGCATCTCAGCACTTCAGCACCATGGACAGTGACAAGCTACACATGGTGCTCTCTGCTTTATGGTCAACCGTTTCTTTTCGCTCTCTTTACCGATCAATATTTCAGTGTTTCCTGGCCTCGCGAAGCCCCTATGAAACCATCTTAACAATGAATTATGTCTGTAAAGAATCCGAAATTACGCTGGGTTTAAACTCAAACTGCTCATCGTCAGGGATGCAATTGCAAACCCAAAGAAAATACACAACTCCATACAGCTGTGTGTGTGCGTGTGTGTGTGTGCGTGTGTGTGGGTGTGTGTGCGTGCGTGCGAGTGTGTGCACGTGTGCGTGCGTGCGTGCGTGCGCTCGCGGTGCGGGAAGAGTGAGTAATCCAGCAAGTAACGAGCTGAAGAGCATCTGGACATGACTCATTCAAATCATCAAGAATTGCGATCTGCCAACGACGTGTGCACGGACAGCTTCACGATAAAAGTTAAACGAAATTCAAACTCAAATGGTACAAAACAAGTGTTTAGTCCTTGTCGCAGCAGCAGGCCTCTAGGCTTCGGCTCAGCCGTCCACAGGTAGGCTAACAGCCGACTCCTGC
Organism: Notolepis coatsorum; assembly: GCF_963971535.1. Classification (NCBI taxonomy): domain Eukaryota; kingdom Metazoa; phylum Chordata; class Actinopteri; order Aulopiformes; family Paralepididae; genus Notolepis; species Notolepis coatsorum. The sequence goes on along the minus strand of NC_140181.1, from coordinate 84,931,649 downwards.
CAGCCTACACCTGTTGGAGGGACGCAATCTCATTGCCCTCTCGTGGTTTCTACACGAATCGCCTTTTCAGATGTGATGCTGTTCAAAGAAAATGAAACATTAAGCTTTACACTGACGCATTAAAGAAATGTGTAATGTGGTGTGACACTGATGATAAAATACAGTTTACAATTAGCCTAAACAGACAGGCAACAGCGATAGTAAAGATTATGGTATATCATCCCACGCAATTTGCCATCCTATGCAGTCATCTGCCGACTGCCGTGTATATCAGCCATAATAAGCTATATGTGTTTTCACATGCTATAGCGGCCAAATGAATAGAGGACTGAGTTAGTATGTTGAAAACGCGGAATGGCGATGAATAAAATAACGTTATGGGTGTTTCTCCAAAAATTGCCTGTGCAGCGTTGACTGATAAAAGTCGATTAGACGCCAAACGGTCGAAAATGGACAATAAAGGGTAGAATGAACTCACCAACTCCAATTTTTTCCTCTTCTGTAGGTATCCACATCTTTGGTTATTTCCCCTCCGGTAGACCAAGCCACATTATGTCGATATCGTGAGAAGATGCTGCCGAATGAGAGCTATAGGCTACAAATGATCCCGCGGCTCCTTATAGATCGAACTGCATGTCTGGAGCGGAATCTGTTGCCTTTACGTTTGTAAAAAGAAAGGACCATCAATGCCTTGGGCTTTAGCTCCCGTCTATTATGCCCCGGTGTCTCCGCGCCGTCTCTCCAATCTGATGCAGTCTCCGTGTCCTGTCCACCTACCAAACACACACAGACACACACACACACACACACACACGCACACGCACACACGAAGATAATCTAATATCCAAACGCTAATATTGCAGCCGCATTTCGATTGGAACGGGAATAGTTTCTCCCGAGATTTATTTATTTATTTTCCCGTCGGTCATTATAGGCTATCATCGCGCTGCCATCAGTCTGTTAATCAGCTATAATCGATCGCGCCGTGATATCGTTCCTGGTGAATGGGCTGAATCGTAAGATGCTAATAGCAGTCGTGATATTGCTCACCGGTCCAAACTGATCTATCGGTGTAAGAAAATATGAGAAAACTGCAATATACCATAAGCTGCGCCATCTTCATGGTCGTCACATGACTCGTTTTGTCAACACTGATGTGTCAAGCATTTGCAAATGTATGCACTCTCCCCGTTTCTCGGAGACTGCGTGGCAATAGCATCCATCACAAACTGCGTGTTCCCATGCAGGCAGGATGCTGAGACTCATCCAATACCCCTGCGTCTTGATTGAATCTGTGGCCCCGGGGCAGTAAAACCAGCCCATAGTATTACATCAGTTTACTGGAACTACCACAGGACAGAAGATGTGCTCTATAGGCATTCTTGGCTGAGTCATTTCACAAGAAGAGCCAGCAGCATCAGAAGCTCTGCCTTGGTGCAGTCACCCCCCTGCATGAATGGGATGCAACTCAACTGGGTCCTTGGATCATAACAACCAACAAAAAAAAGGGTCCACAATTCAAACAACCAAGGAGGTGATGAATCCATTCCATCATAGATCGAAATCAGAAAACCACTTGTTCACATCATTCACATCTAAAACACTGCATATTGATTAGGATTCAGCATGTCCATGATGGACAAGAGCCGTTCTGTCACCTCTTGACCTCAGTTTAGAAAGCTGAGCCGCAAACACATTGTCCGGTGCCGCGCCGGTGGTCATGGTGGGCACTGTTTTGGTCAGCACAGTGCTGTTTTGGTCAGGACTGTGCTGTTTAGTTTTTATTATTATTATTGAATGGATCTATTGGTTCACATCACTTGAATGCATCCACAGTGGTAAGTTCTGCACTGCACTGAAAGGGGAACATGACAGAACCTGAGATCACCAGCATGATCTGTGGCCCTCCACAGGGGTCAGGAGGCTGCTAAGATGTTGCATTTGGTCTATTATTTGGATGCAATTTAATAATTATGTTTGACAACTGATGTTGAAATAGCTTGCTTATTACAAGGAACAAATGTGATGATATAAAACCTAAGACAGTTTACTTACTAGTTACGTTTGTAAATGATCAGTGTTCAGTCACATGATCCCATTCCATTTTGACCTTTGCCCTCCATGTAAAAAGGTTTGGCCGCCGTTGCCTCAGACCTTAAAGATCTCCATTTCACCCTGATGCACACACAGCAATATTATGATTATGTAATATATAATTATTTGTAATACATACACATTGTACATATTAGACACAATGTGTAAATATATTACTTATGGCTATAACAGAATGTACATTATGTACCTTTTTCCCCTGTGGTTGATTAGTACTTTATTTAAAAAAAAAAAAAGTATTATCTTTTTCCCCCTTTCTTTTTCCGTTTTTCTCCCCTCCCAATGTTAGTTGTTATGCCAATTCCCAATCCCCTTCCTGGTCGTTGCGCACTCTACCCCCTACCGTCGGTCTGGGAGGGCGGAGACTATCACATGCTTCCTCCGACACATATGTACCCAGCCCACCGCTTCTTTTCACCTGGCAGCGCGGACTCTCACTGGGAGAGTGTAACGTGTGGAAGGTCACACTCCAGATCCTTCCTCGCTGTGCAGGCGCCCCGACCGAACTGTAGGAGTCGCTGTTTACAACGACCCGGACCCACCCACCGGCTTCCCTCCCGCTGACTCTGCCAATCGAGCCAGTATGACGGCCGGGCAAGCCGGAGGCAACGCTGACAGCCGGATTCGATACCAGTGTCTCTTGCGTTGGTGATGAGCGCTTAGTCCGCTGCGCCACCCAGCCGCCTTTTATTTACATATTTTAAGCGAGATCTTTTCCCTTGGAATGTCGCCACAGACACCCAGTTCATAATACTTGGTAATGCTGCATAGCAAGGGGTTTCATCAGTGGACCATAGGCTCATTCACCATTGTTTTACCTCATTCAGCGATAGATAGTGACATAACCCTTTCACTACCACACTACAGAAGGTTAACCTTTCACTACCACACAGTATTGAAAGGGTTAACCTTCCGTCGTGTGGTTGTGAAAGGGTTAACCGTTTGTCGTGTGGCAGTGAAAGGGTTAACCTTCTGTATTGTCACCGTGAAAGGGTTAACCCTTTTTGTAGAGTGGTAGTGAAAGGGTTAACAGACATTTATGGAGTTCTTCCAAGACTGGCACTTTAAACTATGGGTTGGGACCCATGTCACCGGTGGGTCCCCACTTAATTAGAGTACCAGTATGTTCCAGTGTGACTCGGTCACAGCAGGGTGGGACTAATTATCTTGGTTCAGATCAAGGTTTAAAGAACCCACGCCTTAGATCCGCATCACCGTTCACGTTTTAAGACTATAGACCAGTCATTCTCAACCCTTTTGAAACAAAGATACATTTGGCAGAGAGCAAGACAATAGAATCCCAAGGAACATGAAATGACTGGCTGTTGGAAAAACAGGACACAAAGCCGTGTGTGATTATAAGCGCCAGTGAACACAATGGGGCTGGACTTCATGCCATACCATTTGAGTGTCACATCAATTTAGTCTACAAAGCCAGAAACTTCAACACCTTTTAGTGTACCATTTACAGTATAATGCGATTCCACTCCTGATACATTAGCTGCTATCATAATTACGCCCAGCTTCAGCTGAAGGGCAGAGGGTTTATACAATGTTGCATTACAGGGTAAAACACAACTGAGCCTAATCCTCATGAATATTATTTTTAGGAACAGTAATATTTTTGCCTTGGAAATGTTGCAGTGCCAACTCAGTATTATCTCACCCTGACCTGGTTCCGACCATGTTAGCGGCAGTATGCACTGATAAAACAGCACACGTCCTTCTTAACCACACTCTTTTTGGTCGTACACTCTCTGCATAATGTAAGACTAATAAGGCTACTAGTATTCTGTACTTCACTGTGTTCTCCTGATATAGTCATATGGGTATCAAACAGGAGGAAAAACTGTCAGGTTTTAAACTGTGTGAGTATCAAACAGGAAGAAAGACTGCCAGGTTTTAACCTGTTTAAACAGTAATTCAGAACTGTTCTGCACTGCACTATTTTACTCTTTTATTACTGTCTATTTTAAAATTGTCTATATTATGTGTATCAGTGATAATCAAACCGTAAACAAAGGGGGCTATTAACACTTTCAGTGCCAGCCATTTTATCCATCTCAGATGGCCAGCTTGATGGTCGTTTCCACGGTGTTTCACTATGTTTGCAAAGCTGTGTGTGTGTTCTGTATTATAGCTGTGGAGACAATGGTGTGGCTCATCTGACAAACACTACTTGTAGTGCAACATGGAAAAAATAGTTTGTTTCTACACACTGTAGTTTGTAGTTTATTACACGCTAAAGATCGCACATTTCCAAGAGAATCCAGTCTTTTTTCATAGATTGCGAGATAAAACGCGTTATGTGCAATAAGCTCGAATCGTTCTGGTTGATTCCCTGAATCCCCAGTAGTTTTAACTCAAAACTGTGATTGTGTTTGCCGAGCATGTTTTACGTCGGGTGAAACACAGAACTGTGATCGTTAGAAAAACACGTTTCAGGTTCGGTAAAATAGACATAGCATATACCTTACCTTACTTACTTACTTTTACTTAGGCCTTTTATTCCTTTCGGAACATAGGCCATTGATGAAAAGTGTCCACCCCCGTCTGTCTTGCGCCATCCTCTCCAGCTGTTTCCACGTCAGTCCCATTGTCTTTTTTTTCTTTTTTTTTATATTGATCTTTTCCCCCCTCCTTTTTCCTCTGATTTTCTCCCATCCCAATGTTAGTCGTTATGCCAATTCCCAATCCCCTTCCTGGTCGCTGCGCACTTACCCCCCACAGTCGGTCTGGGAGAGTGGAGGCTATCACGTGCTTCCTCCGACACACGTCTAGCCAATCAACCGCTTCTTTTCACCTGGCAGCGCGGACTCTCACTGAGAGGGTGTAACGTGTGGAAGGATCACACTACCCCCCTTAGATCCTATCCGCGCTGAGCAGGCGCCCCGACCGAACTGTAGGAGTCGCTGTTTACAACGACCCGGACCCACCCCGACATGCTTTTCCCACCCTCTAATACAGCCAATTGTATTAGTGTGAACGGCCAGCCAAGCTGGTGACAACGCCGGAGCTGTGAGCTGGATTCGAACAGGCGAATCCAGCGTCTCCGGTGTTGGTGACGAACGCAATCTCCGCTACGCCACCTGACCGCCCTCAGTCCCCTTGTCTTGAGTTCCTGCTCAGTGTCTCTTCTCCAGGTGTTTTTGGGTCGTCCTCTGCCTCGCTTGCCTTGTGGGTTCCAGGTTAATGCCTGTTTGGTTATTGCGGTTTTGTGTCTTCGAAGTGTGTGCCCAATCCAGCTACATTTTCTCCTGGTCAGCTGGACCTCCACTGATTCTTGCTTGGTGCATTCCCACAGCTTGATGTTGGTGATTGTGTTTGGCCAGAAGATCCTGAGGATACGTCTCAGACAATGGTTGATGAAGGTCTGCAGTTTATTGTTGATGTTAGTGGTGGTTTTCCAGGTTTCAGAGCCATATAGCAGAATGGATTTGACATTGGAGTTGAAGATTTTGAGCTTGGTGTTGAGTTTGATGTTTCGGGTTTTCCATATCTTGTTTAACATGTTGAATGTTGCTCTTGCTTTTCCTATTCTTGCCCTTACGTCTTCCTCAGTCCCGCCATCAACAGCTATAACACTACCCAAGTATGTGAATTTGTCAACCTCTTTCAGTGTCTGGCCCCCGATGGTTATGGGGTTTGTGCTTTTATTATTGACTCTGATTACTTGAGTTTTTTGTCCATTTATTTTGAGCCCAAGTCCAGCTGCAGTTGTTTCTAGCAGCTGGGTTTTGTCTTGCATCTGTTGATGGTTGTGTGAAAGTAGTGCGATGTCATCCGCAAAGTCCAGGTCTTCGAGGTGCTCCGTTAGACTCCACTGGATGCCAGTCTTTTTATTGGTTGTGGTTTGCCTCATGATCCAGTCGATGCATAGGAGGAAGAGGAAGGGGGAAAGTAGGCAGCCCTGTTTCACGCCGGTGAGCACTTTGAAGTGTTCTTGTGCACATCCGTTATGTAACACTTGGCATTTCATGTCCTGATACATGTTCTTGATTATGCTGATGTATTTTTTAGGGATTCCATAGTGTGCCATGCGTTTCCAAAGCAGCTCGCGGTCTACACTATCGAATGCCTTTTCAAAATCTATGAAATTGACATAGACAGGTGCGTGCCATTCTATGGATTGCTTAGCCAGAAGGTTGCTTAACCTTACCTTAGCCAGAAGGTATTCCAAAAAGAATAATTCCAAGTGATCACATCGCTATCGCGATTACCAGTTTATTATGTCTATACACGTTTCGATGGTAAAATACGCTTAGGCGGAATTTCGAGGCGATCAATGTGAATCTCTGTTCAAGCAGGAGGAGGAGCCCCTACCAAAAAAAATTAAAAAAGGAAGACGTGTATCAACACCAAGCCATTCCAGTTCAACATCAGACACAGACGATACTGCCACCTGGTGATAGTCGATCGGCATTGCAATTCAAACATATACCAACGACCCAGTGATGGCTAGAATGATCCGGATGATGATTTAGAACGGGGATCAGAGGAAAAATATCAAAGGATCAAAACCAGAGAAATCTCGGGTCTGGCACAGAATGTGTTAAGAACTTAAGATGTTAGATCCTAATATGAAAAACGATGTGATTTAAAGTTCTAGTCTTACCTTGACTTTGTCTATTTTGATGTTCGTTTTATACTTATTTTATGTCTGCACTTTATGCATTCCTCTTGATCTGCCAATTTTGTGCACATTTTATGCCTGTCTTTTTTTACTTGCTGTGAAGCACGTTGATCTGCAATTCTTGTATGAAAGGTCCTATACAAATAAAGATTATTATTATTATTATTACACTTTGGGTGCCGGAAAACGATTAAACACGTCATTCCCGGCCATGCTCAAGTTGCCGAAGACGCTTTACAGCGTCTTTAATATCAATATTTCAAAAATCTGGGATCGGATTCATATTTCCCCTCCGCTGGCCTGAGATCCACCAGGAGGACCCACTGAGCTCTCTGGCGGTTCAGGAGCGCCATCTGGTGGCCGATCGGCGCAATCGCTTAACAGGAAGTGCCGTAGAGGTTGTGCTGGTCGGCCGTATTACTTCCGGGCACTCGCTATAGGTCCCGGGACTCGATCTCGACACAGTACATAGCGATCGATTGCCAATAACTCGATAAACAACATGATTTGGACGTATATACCATTATACAAGCTGGAGATGGACCGGGTAAATCGACATCCCATAATGGTAAAATTTCTACTCTACGATGATCGCCCAACAGCGCGCGGAGACTGGGGTGAGTTTTAGCGTGTAAAATTACCGTCTTCGATACTAACTGCTATTATCAACATTTGACCCACATTAGATGATTGGTATAACGCTGCCCACGTAATTATAAACGCCCCCTAGCCCATCCGGTCAACATCAGATGACGTGTAGTAACTTCTAGAAGTACGTCTAGTTGGAATTTTTTATATCGCGCTGATTGCCATAAAACTGTATTGCATCATCAATATAATGTATTTGGGGCTATAGATCACGTTCTGGAGAAAGCTGCAGAAAGAGATGAAAACATACTTATACATTAGACCATACTTTACTATGAATATGTGAATGAAAAAGTTTAACGTTGCTACACAATGAACAATACATATAGGACTTTGAATGGGCCCTAATAATGGCAATGTAGCAATAGAATTTAAAAAGTTATAGCCCTGCAAAGAAGGGGACTTTCTCTATAGACAAATAGAGCCGGCAACCTACGGTTGATAATGAATTTAACCCATGGCAGCCAAAGTGTTATTATTATTATTATTATTATTATTATTATTATTATTATTATTATTATTATTATTATTATTATTATTATTATTATTATTATTATTATTATTATTATTATTATTATTATTATTATTATTATTATTATTATTATTATTATTATTATTATTATTATTATTATTATTATTATTATTATTATTATTATTATTATTATTATTATTATTATTATTATTATTATTATTATCATCATATGATAAAGATATCAGGTGATAGATGTTGAAGTCCCAAATGCCCCCACCCTATCAAAACAAATATTATAATACATAAATAATAATAATAGCTTTACTATTATTTGCTGCATACTGTTCTGAACATGCAGTAGAGTCCATGTGAACTACAGTATCCAGTGTGCCATGGCCTGCCTCAACCCGCATTTACATTTTACATTTAGCTGAACGCTTTTATCCAAAGAAACTTACAAGTTCTGTACTACAAGTCAGCAGGAAGGGTATACAACTCTTTTAGCTGATTGATTGATTGATTGAAAACTTTATTAACAGATTGCAGAATGGGTACAGTACAGTACAGCTCAATACATACAATTGTTAAGGGGAAGCAGACCAGAGAAAGACTTTCGTCTTGTTTACATCAGGGTCCCCCATTTTCAATTCATCATAACATATATGACATACACGACATACAGATAGACAGTACTGCTACATCTATACATTTATGACATACCAGATTTGCAAATACAGTACTGTTTGTGATACAAAAAGAGTCCAGAAAAGAGAGTATATATACATTTGACGTAGAACCTATACATTTATTTGGAGGAGGTTGTGTAGGTGGGTTGGGGGGACTGTACATTGGAGGTGGTTGGGTGGGTGGGGTGGGGGACACTGTACAACTGTACAAGCAAAACTGTACATTGGAATATTGACAAAACCATACTTCGTCATTTACTGTACATTGGAGGGGGTTGGGTTGGGACATTTACAGGGGCCAGTTTCGAATTGCAGTCTCCCGTAGGTGTTCTTTGAGAGTGGTTTTGAAAGTGGGTAGTGATTCACATTCCTTTACAGCTTTGGGTAGGGCGTTCCACATTGATGTGGCATAATTGCGAAACGTGTTTAGTCCCTTGTTTGAGCCGAATCTGGGTTTAACATGATTTGTGGAGCTCCCTCTGGTGTTGTGATCGTGGTATTCACTGACCTTTGGGAAGTATTTTGACATATACATGGGTACCTTGGTCGTGTAGTGTATCTTGTAGACCAGGCCCATTGCAAGTTGCTGTACTCTGTCGTCTACTCTAAGCCATCCTAGGTTGTCAAAGTGGGCAGGGGTGAGGTGGGTTCTAGGAGTAAGGTCAAGCAGTAGTCTGACCAGTTTGTTTTGGGATGTTTGTAATTTTGTTTTTAGCGCCTTTGAGGTGCTTTGGTACCATGAGGTGCAAGCATAGTCGTAGTACCCTTGAATGAGTGCTCCTGCCAGAGTCTTCAGGGTATTCTTATTTACCAGTGAGGAGATCCGGTACAAGAATCGAGTTTGTTGGTTGACTTTTTTTATTACATTGGATGCCATTTTGTCACAGGGAAGATTTGCCTCTAGGATGGAGCCCAGGTAGGTAATTTCATCTTTCCTTGTGACAATATTGTCACCCACTGTAACTGAGAAGCCGTCGGTCTTGCTGAGTTTGTTATTTGAACCGAAGAGAATGGACTCTGTTTTGCCCATGTGTAATGATAGTTTGTTATCAGCAAGCCATATGCAGATTCTGCCTAGTTCGGAGCTGAGGGTTTTTTCAACCTGTAACTTGTTCCTGTCAGAGACCAGCATGGCTGAGTTGTCCGCAAACAGGAACAAGTTGCAGTCACAAGCTGACAACATGTAATTTGCATAAATTAGGAACAGTAGCGGTCCTAGTATGCTTCCTTGTGGAACACCACAGCTCACTGTGAGGGGGGGGGGGGGATAGGGTACCATTTACCTCCACCATCTGTTCTCTCCCCTCCAGGTAGGATTGCATCCAGCTCACTGATAGACTATCAAAATTGTCAATCAGAATGGTGTGATTGACGGTGTCGAAGGCCTTTTGTAGGTCCAGCATGACCATGCCGCAGTATTTGCCCGCGTCCACCTCTTGTTTGATGTGGTCGTTTAAATAGAGAAGGCATGTGTCAGTGGAGTGGGATGTTCTGAAGCCAGATTGGAATTCATAGATAGCTGAGTAACACACATGCACACATTGAGTGCATATAGAGACATAGTGTATGAAGATGCATTAGTGGAAGAGTGCATGATAGTAGAAGACAGTAAGAAGGTTATAATATATATATTTTTTCCCCCTTTCATTTAAGATATTGATTGAAGAAGTGTGTTTTTAGTCAACGGCAAAAGATTGGTTGCGTTTCAGTCTGTCCTGCCATCCTGTGCCATGACTAGATGAATGGAGAGGGGTGATGTGATGTACATCAAGTGTCAGGGAGTTTGATGCAGTGTGGGAGGGAGGGCAGTATTCAGTAAGGTAATGTCCCTCCATCACATCCCCTCCATGAGTGACTCCCGTCTGTCTATTACCTCAAGTGGAACACTGTGGGTGGTGTTCTAATGTATTTTATCAAATGGAGGGGGAGAGTGTGTATATGTGTGTGTGGGGAGGGGGGTATCATCTCAAACAAACATTTGGATGGGGAATAACACAAATAAACTGTGAACAACAAGCATGATATTGATATACCCACTGACCCCCGACGTCTGTTGAATGCTTTCTGGGTGTACTATATGCGTTTGCTGCGGAATCTGGTAGTAAAGAAACAAATTTGAATTTAATGGCGTGAGATTAAAATTGCCTAGTGCTTTCTTCTCCATCTCCTGTTTGGTGTTTTAGTTTGTTTGTTCCCGTCATGCTGTCGGACGCCTTCCTCGGCTTAGCGAGAGCAGGTCATGCTTTTTTGTGGCCAGCCTGCCGCTACAGCGGCACCGTAGAGCACTGCGCGCGTCGAGCGGTCCGTTGGCAACCGGGCATGGGCGGCGGGTGTATAAGGCTGGGGCAGGCTGTGCCTTCCCAGACCAGTCGACACATTATTTTTATTTATTTAAAAAAAAAAATTAGCCTTTATTTTTTCCCCTGTGTACCTGTGTGTGTGTGGGGGGGCTGGGGTCCGTCAATGGATAGGTGTGGTGACACTTAACATTCCAGACGGCCTGAATACACTGAAGACTGGCAGGCAGGAGCCCCCACCCACCCCCACTTCAAAACATGGTTAAAAAAGAACTTGTCAACAACATCCCTGCAGAACTCTAACACCATATGCTTGCCTGTACCTAATATGTAGAATTATTGTTTGTTTGTACATTGTCTGTACATGTCTGATGTAAATATTTAGCATTTATATATAAATAATATTGGGCATACTGCAGAATTAGGCAGCCTGTCTGTGTGTGTGTGTGGGGGGGGGGGGTCGCCCAGACGGAGGTGTCAATGGGTAGCTTCTGCTGATGCATAATGAATGAATGGTGAGTTGTTTAAAATGACAACATACATGTGTTAATTATTTGATTTGATTGATCCGAGAGACCGAGAGAGATTGCTCCAGAGCATCTCAGAGCATTACATTTTCAACTCGACCTATTAACGTGAACTGCGAACCACAAGGCACCAGCGCCAGCGGCCGCCGCTGTTGAAATGTATATAATATATATGCGCAGGCTGCTGGCTAGTGTGTGTCTTGTGCTGCAGCCGGCTCGCTGGCCGAGGTGTCAACGACGAAGGTGTCAATCTGTGGCAGCGTTTAACATTCCAGGTATACAGGCAGTAACCAATCACGCATAGGCTCAGGTTAAATAATGTGGCCAATCACATCATTCACATGATCATCCTGAATCTGATCCCGCAGGCAGAGTAAAGCAAACATCTGTGTTCTGATTTCAGCCCGCCGATCGCTTTGTAGAGAAGCGAGGAGGCATAACTAGCGATCACCTGAGGCTGTATGTTGTTTTATCTTGGCAAACAAGGGCTTGCTCTAAGAGGACACGATGAGAGTCCGAGTTCATCAAATCGTGGACACTTTTTAGAGCTACTGTATGTACATTGTTTTCAAAGCATGATGAGATCTAAATTACGAAAAACGTTCACTTCATTGCAACTTGTGATTCAATTCTCACCAAGACGAAACGTCGCATTTATCTGCATTAAGGTAAGACAATGGTTCATATATTATTGGATGCCTTCATTTGAACACTTAATTTGCACTATATATAAATGAGTGGGGCTCGCTGTAGTATAGCCAAGTAGTGTGTGTGTATATGAAATCAGAACCTGGACAGTTTGCGTGAAACCAAAAATAAAAGGTAAAATTTTTCTCGCGCTACACGCGAGGGGGCGTTCCCAATACAGCCTACCTAGAACATAAGCCCATCCGCCGCCTATGCAACCGGGGTTTAACGCGGTGAAAGCTGCCATCAGTTTCCACGCTCCCAATTACAGCAGACCATAAGAGCGAGCAGAGGAGGTAATAAGAACCATGCAGTGGCATCTCATCAATCATCTGCTTTCTCGCTCGTGCGTGCGCGAACACACAGGCTCTTTTTCTCACGCTCACATGATCACAAACTCACTTGCGCACTATATCGCGTGCACTCCTTTCTGCACCGTTATCCTAGAATACGCATTGTATTTATGCACACACACACACACATCGATTCACACGCTCATGCAAACACACATACACTATTCTGGAATTTTACTTGACTCATCTGGATGTTGTTTAATGCGTCCTATTTTTATCTTGAGGGGGAGGACAGGGAATTTGATGGCAAAATAATTGTATGTACAACCCAAAAAAATCAAAGACGATTCAATAATGCTGCTTAATTGAAAATGTGTCACATTAAGGCATAGAAAACAATCCAGCAGCAGAATAGTATTTAATTTCATACAACTAATGCATAACATAATAATCCTATTTCAAATTAGTTGCAGTTATCGCTCAAATCCCTTTCAAATGTACAGTGGCTATAAAAAGTATTCACCCCCCTTGACTTTTTGCACTATTTTCCACAACAAGCTCTTGTTCAAAATACTCTCAATTCTAGAAATGTAGGCAACTGGTGCATTTTATATAGCGCTTTTATCCAAAGCACTTTACAATTTGTTCCTCATTCACAGAGACGGCAGAGGCAACCATGCATGGTGCACTGCCAACCTGCATATCAGCAGCAGTGAGGGGCTTAGGTAACTGCCCGGGAGGAGCGGGAATCGAACCGGGAACCTCCGGATTACCCGACGACTGCTCTACCTCCTGACAAATACAAAATAATCTAAAAATATTTGGTATGAATCCAGTCCCTGAGGTTTCAAAGAAAATATAAATCATCAGCTCCATCATCCCCATAAAACAAAAAGAGGTAGTTTCAGCAATGATTCCTTTTCCGTCTCATTATGGAAGTAAATGGAGACATTGGACAGGATGACAGGAACACATCACTAGAACAGCGGATTAGATTATTATGAGACACTTCATATGTGAATATCTTCTAAATTATTATTTGAAATGAGGACTGCATACTCAACCACGCATTATGTGAAATAAGCACGTAATTTAGTGGTTGAGACCAAACGGTCCTCATTCGACATGGTCCGGCTTTCCACTAAGTGCAATAAGCACCAAATTACCGTATTTCACTTAATCACAATGTTAGTGCATTTTCAAAGAAACACAAAAAGAACTATTTTTGAAACTTTATTTATAGTAAAAATACTTTAGATACATACAAGCTGTACAGAAACAGTTTCAACAACCTTGACGCGTGTCTCTTTAAGAAACAGAAAGAATAAATTCATACCAGTAAGAATGAATTCATATTCATAACAGGCAAAACATGATAACTATGAATTCTTATCCGTTGGCAAGAAGTGTGAACATCAGAAACATTCATTTTATTAGTCTACAAAATCTTCATCCCAGTAAATCCTCAAATACTCTTCCCACCAAAAAGGTTTTGAAGCTCGACGAGATGAGGTTTTGAAATACCAGCCTACCAAAGCTGAATTGTATAACCACGAGCCAACAGCTCAAGTTTCCCAGATTTATTCCTGGTGTTTAGCGTGAGACCAAATTGTATTCAGACGCTTGCAACAGATGTAAACAAGTCTACTATATTATACACACCATTCCCAAAATTAACCCCAAGTAATTACAAAACATCCTCAGTATTCAATGTTAAATAATACAGTATACCCATGCTTTATAGGCAGCACAAAACCTTGAGGTTTCTTAAGCCACATCAGCTGAGCCCAAATACATGGTATACACAAAAGGGGACAGAAACAGAACAAGGGAAGGCGAGCGATAAGGCCTCATGATGTCATCAGCTGACAAAACGAGCGATAAGGCCTCATGATGTCATCAGCTGACAAGACGAGTCCACGTTTTACACTTTAAAAACTAAAGAACAGTGTCCAAACATATGACTGTGTTGTCCAGCGTTTGGAGAAGCACCATGATTTACTTTATTTCCTATGTACACAGTGAGATCCAGAGGCAGCGGTCAGGGATGGCCCAGGAGGGTGCCATGTTTTGGTCATAGTTTTGGTCTATGTGATTGGAGACCATGGCTGGAAAATGAAGGACACGAATTTGACTCCAGCTGAACAGTCAGCAACATGTGTTTTTGTGCACTACAGTAGCTGCCTAATACAACACTTCAAAAAAACCTGCTAACCTACTATGCACATCTCTCACATATCCCAGAACTCTGAACAGTTTGGCACACATTCATTTAGTTTGAGTTACTGAGAGTTAATACGTTTGAATATGCCCTCCAGTGATGTCATCAGAGGACACTGAATCCTTGTGTTACAGCTCAATGAAATGATGCGATGACCACAAGGATTCGGTGTCTTCCGATGACATCACTGGAGGACATCATCAAAATCAACTCTCTAACTGTCAAAAGTAAATTAATGTGTGCAAAACTATTTAGTTTTGGATGTGTGAGATTATGTGCATAAATTAGCTTTTGGGGGGGGGGGGGGGGGGGGGGTGAAGTGCCCCTTTAAAATAATTATCAGGCCATTATGTCAGGTGGTCCGGTATGATGTCAGGTCATCCAGTAGAGCACCACACTTTGAGAAAGTAGGGATGCAAATTTTGGCAGGTTTTCTAACTGGTCATTGACCCTCATTATAACGGTTAACTGACAAGCTTTAAGGTGCTACAGAAAAAAAGCGGTCATTTCGATCGGTCATTAACTGACGTGCTTTGGAGCGCAAGCTCCTCCTTTTGCGGATAAGCTGACGGAACACAGCTGGCACCAACAAAATCCTCCAGAGGACTTCTTTCCAAAGACTCTTCCATCTGCTGAAACTCAATGCACTCACATATGTGATGTTCCATTCAAAATGGCAATGAAATGAACATGTTATTGTCTTCTCAGTAATACCATCCCTAATGAATGACCTGCCCAGCTTCACAGGCTCATCAGTCTTTATGAATGAATGCGCTGAATCCTTTTTTCAAAACAAATCACTCGTGCAAAAAAATAAGAATAAAAAATTCAGTTCACTGTGCAGAAGCTTACTTTCTGTTTGGAGTTGATGCAGGTTATTGGGAGAACAGAACACCATGTTCAGAGATGGACAGTGTTTGCCTATAATTGCGCTCAACATACTAGTAACCTGGGCAATGTTTCACTGAGGACACCTTGAAGTGAGGACAGGAAGAAAGTGGTGTGTGTGTATGCGTGTGTGTGCGTGCGTGTCAGTAAACCAAAAACGTTGATATAAAGTTTAGCAATCGATTTTACAATTACTACAACTGAAACCAAGAGAACGTGTTATAATTTGGCAAAAGCACAATGGTAATTTCAATTCAGCTCTTGTTAAGACCACGTGTAATTTACCCTCCCCTCATCTCAGCTCGTTTTAGAGGAGACCACGTGTCATTTACCCTCCTCTCATCTCAGCTCGTTTTAGAGGAGACCACGTGTCATTTACCCTCCTCTCATCTCAGCTCGTTTTAGAGGAGACCACGTGTCATTTACCCTCCCCTCATCTCAGCTCGTTTTAGAGGAGACCACGTGTCATTTACCCTCCTCTCATCTCAGCTCGTTTTAGAGGAGACCACGTGTCATTTACCCTCCTCTCATCTCAGCTCGTTTTAGAGGAGACCACGTGTCATTTACCCTCCTCTCATCTCAGCTCGTTTTAGAGGAGACCACGTGTCATTTACCCTCATCTCACACCACAGAAATAC
>NC_140181.1:84735547-84910547 GCF_963971535.1 Notolepis coatsorum | reverse complement strand
CTAGGGGTGTAATGTCTCCACTACATGTGTCCTAACTAGGGGTGTAATGTTTCCATTACATGTGTCCTAACTAGGGGTGTAATGTCTCCACTACATGTGTCCTAACTAGGGGTGTAATGTTTCCACTACATGTGTCCTAACTAGGGGTGTAATGTTTCCACTACATGTGTCCTAACTAGGGGTGTAATGTCTCACTACATGTGTCCTAACTAGGGGTGTAATGTCTCCACTACATGTGTCCTAATTAGGGGTGTAATGTTTCCACTACATGTGTCCTAACTAGGGGTGTAATGTTTCCACTACATGTGTCCTAACTAGGGGTGTAATGTCTCCACTACATGTGTCCTAACTAGGGGTGTAATGTTTCCACTACATGTGACCTAACTAGGGGTGTAATGTTTCCACTACATGTGTCCTAACTAGTAGGGGGTGTAACATTTAAATCCAAAACATTCTTTTAATGAAGAATATACATACATTGATTTCAATAGATTGTACTACAGCAGCTGGATCTTCATATTCAGCCCTACTCCTAACAGAAAGACTGGGTCAGATCCTTTACCTGATCCTCCTCATCCTCCTCCTCCTCCTCAGCCAGTCTCTGCCGGCCCACCTCGTACAGTCTGCACACTGTGTCTGTGTTGACAGTGTCCTGGTTCTAAACAACACATACACACAGATGGGAATGACATGTCTTTTATGTGAACAATTCTTTTAACCCATTTAGACCTAAAAACGCCTGCAAAAAACGCCTGCTAAAAACGCCTATTAAAACCTATGCAATTATTCTCCACAATCTCTTAAAACCTGAGGGTTTTTTGGAAAGATTTTCAGAATTGTCAATCTTCACTAAAACCTTTTATATCTCAGCCTCTGGAGCAGGTAGAAACATGAAATGAAAACCATTTGATAGATTACAACTTGGGCTTTTATTTGAACATCATTAATTTACTTTATTACATGGCGTTTTCACATTCGCCGAAATGCTTGCTTGTGATTGGTCAATAGCGCGCGTCAGAGGTCAGTTGTCAGACAATAATGACCGCTGTGGGACAATAATGACCGCTGTGCGCAGCTGTTCGCAATCAAGCCCACAATAATGACCGCTGTGCGCAGCTGTTCGCAATCAAGCCCACTGACATCAGTGCAAACTGCCGGCTGCCGGGGAAGCTGCTGGGGGGGCGGAGCGACGAGCACTCAGCGGAGCCAGAACCAGTGTTACTGTTGCGAGTCGATGTAAAATTAATTAGGTATATTGTTAGCAAGTTAGCCATGTAATAAGCGGGATAATGTATAGCTATACTCGATCATTGTCGCAAAATAATTGACCTTCACTGACGTTTAAAACACCTTGCCGAGGCGGCTCGGTATTTTAAACTCTGTCGGTCAATTATTTTGCGACAATGACCTCGTAGCTATACATTATCCCTTACATAATGTGCATTGACATTTATAAAAAGAAAAATCTATAAACAACAACAAATATAAAATACTAAATATAAGATACTGCCACCTAGCATGATTCGGCCGACAATCTTGATGTCTCAGAATGAGTCCCAATGATACACTGAGGTCTGTGAGACTGTATAGAATATTAAAATCAAATAAAAGAAAAAATTATGGAAACGATCGAAAACCAGAGATTTCTCGGGTTCTGGCGCTCAACCGCTGGCGAGATAACCCGAGAAATGTCGGGTCTGGCGCTGAAAGTGTTAATACAAAATAAAAAAAAAAAAAAAAATCCCAAAGCATTCCCCCACATGTATTTCAGCGAATCACAGCGCTTTTCATTACTCACATACCTTGAAAATGGCGACACTGTCTGAAATGACCTAAACGTTGCATCAGGTCTTAAAGCTAACTACACGCACATGTAGCATCCAGCCTTAAAGGTATAAACACACACACGCAGCATCAGGTCTAAATGGGTTTTAATATGAACAAATTCTAAAAGAAACAATCCAAGGCTGTAGATATGTAGTTAAATGTTACATGGCGTCCGTGTGGTCACTTGAGGATGAAACCTACCTCAATCACAGCCAGGTAACAGTCCTTTGTATCCGTGCACAGGTCAAATATATTTCTCTTCACATCGACTGTTGCTAAGAAGGGAGAAAAGACATGTTTCCATCAGAAAGGTCTTTATTGCCAAGTAAGCGGCACATACAAGGAATGTGTCTTGGTCTTTTGGTGCATCAACAGACAATGCAAGTAGAATAAAATAAAATGTTATATATACACAATTTGAATAAAAATACAGTGCAATTGTGCAAAAAAATATATTCAATGATTGATTTCTAAAAATACTGTCAAATATAGATATCTTGTAGGATTAACAGTATTTATGAGTTCTGCAAGTGGAGCAAAATTATTCTGAACAAAATCCCAAACATATATATAATTTACAAGACAAAAAAATGCTGGGGACTCAGTGTACTGTGTATTTCTACATAAAGACATTCGTATTTTTAAATATAGACACGTGACACCCTTGTGAAAGGTGGGTTCTTACCGATGGGTTTGTAGTCGGTGGCATTGAAGGTTCTGAAGGAGGAGCCAAACGGGGTCTTCACCTGCATCTCCATCATGTCATCCTCATCATCAGCCTGTAACATCGCTGCAACCACAAACACAGGCCAATAATGACAACCATGCATGGATGCAACAGAGATGCCCCCTAACAGGCCATTAGCACACTAACCGGCCGGGTCAACAAATACTTAGTCGACTAGTCCTGACAAAAGTATGAGCACAACTCCAGTAAGCACTAGATTTAAAGAGGTCCTTCTGCATTATTGCGTGTGTGGAACACTTTTGTTTTGGTACATTTTACAGATTTGTCAACAAATTGATTATCCTAGAATTACTTGAGGACTGCTCTAGTGAGAGACAGTGATGGAAAGTAACTAAGTATTTACTCTACTTAAGTATAATTTTGAGGTACTTGTACTTTATGAGAGTATTTAAATCTTAGGGAACCTTGTACTTTCACTCGACTACATTTCAATGGAAATATTGTACTTTTTACTCCACTAAATTTATCTGAATCAATCAGCTACTAATTACTTTGAAGAAAAATATTTTACATAGAAAACATGGCA
This sequence comes from Notolepis coatsorum, assembly GCF_963971535.1. NCBI lineage: Eukaryota > Metazoa > Chordata > Actinopteri > Aulopiformes > Paralepididae > Notolepis > Notolepis coatsorum. The sequence goes on along the minus strand of NC_140181.1, from coordinate 84,907,446 downwards.
AGAATTGATGAAGATTATATACTTTCACATTTGAAGCATAACTGGACCACATACCACTTTAACATAACCTTTAGGTCAATAGATCGAGGATTTAATGCTCCCAAGCACTGGAATACACAAACGTCATGTAAAATGCGTACTTTTACTTTAGATACTTACGTACATTCAATAGCAATACTTCTCTACTTTTACTTAAGTAGAATTTGAGTGGAGGACTTTTACTTCCAGAGTACTAATTTATATGGGCATTTATAATTTTACTAAAGTAAAAGGAACTGTGTACTTCTTCCACCACTGGTGAGAGACAGTCTAGAGATGGACGCAAATGTAAAAAAGAATCTCCACTGAAATAGCAGCTGCCACACATTAGCAGGACTTCATCCCCTGTGGCGTCTTGGATAACAGCCTTCCAATGCGGCCCTGACTGGAACACAGTTCAACTCGTGTCAATTGGCCTTTCCTAGCCAATCAAGATAATGTTTTTATGTATTCATTCATATTACAGTTTTGACCAACTGACGGACAGACCAATTTATTCTAGCTGCTGGTTGGGGGTAAAAAAGCAGAGAATGTAAGGGTCCGGCTACACTGATCTGCTGCGTCAGTCAGTTTATTTTCTTTCTCCAATTGTATAATTATCATTTTATTTATAAAAATAATTCAATTAGGGGTGTCTCATTTTGATGGACAGAGGAGTTTTGAGATAATGAACTTTTGGAAAGCTGTCGTTTCTGTTAACGTATGCGTTAGGTTCTAATTTAAAAACAAACCAATAAACGTCTGTGTTTTCTTTCCGTTTTGTGATGGATCAATGTAAGTAATGTATCTACTAGTTGCATTATTTCGCGCACAGACTGCAGCAGCAAGGAGTGCATAGCTGTAGTGCAGATGCATCATGGTTCTGGACGCCGAGTGGGTTAGTAATAGTATGCTTCTTGCACAGGTAGAACCATCATGGCCCAGAGCTCTGTGGGTTAGTATGCTTCTTGCACGGGTAGAACCATCGTGGCACCCGAGAGCTCAGAGTGGCCCAGAGCTCTGGCTGTGAGGTTGTGTTAACCAGCTGGTTGCCCTCCTTTGCCAACCCAGTGGTGAACCTCCTGTCCATATGGTTCACCACAACCTTGTGGCATGAAACACACACCTCTACAGGCTGTTCACTTCACACCTCCACAAACAGAGCTGCGTTTCATGTTTTGTGGAGACATTCCATAGACATTCATCCCCTAACCCCTTACCACTCACCATAATGACTAGTAACCCTAAGATATATTCCAGAAGTAAAAGGCCTAATCTTCAGTGTGCGCTCCAGTGAATCTGTCCCCGTTTTCCTAAAATAGTCATTTTACTTTGTAGGGACTGTGGCCAATGTCCCCACAAGGACAAAAATAACTCTAGTTTCCATCACTTGTGGCGACACATATCCTGACTGCTGAGTGAATGTTCTCATACCTCCGTAGATGACCGTGCCGTTGTTGTTGAAGACTATCCTGCACTGGTCCAGGGCGGGTACTGTGTGGAGGAGGTGGAAGGTCCGCAGGTCCCACTGCAGCGCTCATTAAGGAACAAGACGAGATCTCATGTTCTGCTCTTTAGCGTCAAACAATGATGTAAAAGTCATTGGAAAAACACAGCATTTTGAACTTTAACCCTTTCACTGCCACACGACAGAAGGTTAAAGGGGAGATGAAACATAGCGATATAAACATAGTCATAGCATCAAATTAGTATTTAGAGAAACCACAGAAAAAAAATCACGTTATAAAAATAAGCCGTTTCTAAGAAAAAACGATTTGTTATGTCCATTTATGTAGCATTTATCAACATGTGCGCCACCATTTTGTTCATGCTAAATGCTGACGTCACAGAGATAGTTTCGCCCGCAGCCTCCCATGTACCTAGCTACTACTACTACTACTACCTGCAGCACGCTGTAGCAATATTAGGCTCCTCAAATATCGTTATTCATAAAAACACATTTATGTAATATTTTACAGCATTGAGCAACCAACAGGGGGATGCTGCATGCTCTGTCATCTTTGAGATGGCGAGACCTGCAGTTGGCACCTGAGATTGCGAGACCTGCAGTTGGCACTGTGTGAGGCCACGACATTTGAGCAAATTAATAATACTGCATGTTCTGAAGGTCCAGATTAATAATTAGAATTAGTTCAACAGAAAGGTATAGATTAGGCTATCACCTAAAGTCTGTTGGTTGCTATATGAGTTCAGCCTCAACCGAACTAAGTCTAAACGTCACTTCTTTCTCCGTTATCCTCTGCCCGTCGCCGTCGGCAGATCGATGCGGGAGTATGGTATTCCTCCTCTCCCTTGGCAACACCACAACACCGTTTCCAACTAATAACGGCACTAACGTTACCACCACAGCGCTGTAGCAAAACACCTCTCTCTCCTCACTTTTATTCTCCAACTAACGGTTATCTTTTTCTCCGTTCAATATGTGTTGAGTGGCTCGGCTGTATACAAAACTAACGGTATAACTTTGTCTCCGTTCCAATGTAGCGGCGATACAAGGAGCATATATATACGGGCAAACAATAAAACACTAAATATATATCTTACAGGGGAGCTCCAGTAGCTCACCGCGTACCTCGAACGCTATTTCGGCGTCGGGGACAACCGTGCGCGTCACGGATCTGGGGTAGCGAGTTCGACTCCCGGACTAGCCGTATTTTCTCAGAGTGTCTTTCCCCCCATCTATACCCCCATTCAACCGGTTTCTGTCGGTCATACTTGACCAGAAAAAGCGATAAACGCGAAAAGAACCAGCTGACTGGTCAAAGTTTAAAAAAAATATATATATATCTTACAAATAAAACAATATATATATAGAGAGAGAGAGAAAATAATAAACGTGGACTTTAGGTGATAGCCCAATCCATACCCCTCCGTTGAACCAACCCCAACCATTAATCTGGACCTCCAGAACACTGCAGAATAATAATACGTGTGTAACACAAAACCATTCATTAACGCGGCTCGACGACCGCGTTAATCTCTCCCAGGTCGCACGTATTTTTCAGACATTGCCCTGTACCCATCTCCCCTTTAACCCTTTACTATCACACAACCGACGGTCTGTGAAAGGGTTAACCGGCTGTCGTGTGGCAGTGAAAAAGTTAACCTTCTGTGTGTTGTCGCAGTGAAAGGGTTAACCGTTTTGGTAGCGCGGCAGTGAAAGGGTTAAGCAAAATGACAAAGTGTCTTTTTACTCATTTTATAGGAGAAATTAACTCATTCATGGTGCCTTTTTTGGTCGAGACTCTGCAGACCGACGTTCTGAGAAGCTCCCCAAGAAAAGAGACCCATCAAAATGAATGCAAAATCAAAAAACCGAAATGGTAAATGACTCATTTATATAACCGCTTTTATCCAAAGTGCTTTACAACTTATACTTCACATTCACTCAAGACCTTCACACACCGATGGCGGAGGCAACCATGTACTGTACTGTAGTCTACATGTACTGTGGTCTACATGTACTGTGGTCTACATGTACATGTACTGTGGTCTACATGTACGGTGGTCTACATGTACTGTAGTCTACATGTACTGTGGTCTACATGTACTGTGGTCTACATGTACGGTGGTCTACATGTACTGTGTTCTACATGTACTGTGGTCTACATGTACTGTGGTCTACATGTACATGTACTGTGGTCTACATGTACGGTGGTCTACATGTACTGTACTGTAGTCTACATGTACTGTGGTCTACATGTACTGTGGTCTACATGTACATGTACTGTAGTCTACATGTACTGTGGTCTACATGTACTGTGGTCTACATGTACGGTGGTCTACATGTACTGTGGTCTACATGTACTGGTCTACATGTACTGTGGTCTACATGTACTGGTCTACATGTACTGTGGTCTACATGTACTGGTCTACATGTACTGTGGTCTACATGTACTGTGGTCTACATGTACTGTAGTCTACATGTACTGTAGTCTACATGTACTGTGGTCTACATGTACTGTAGTCTACATGTACTGTGGTCTACATGTACTGTGGTCTACATGTACTGGTCTACATGTACTGGTCTACATGTACTGTGGTCTACATGTACTGTGGTCTACATGTACTGTGGTCTACATGTACTGGTCTACATGTACTGTGGTCTACATGCACTGTGGTCTACATGTACTGGTCTACATGCACTGTGGTCTACATGTACTGTGGTCTACATGTACTGTGGTCTACATGTACTGGTCTACATGCACTGTGGTCTACATGCACTGTAGTCTACATGCACTGTGGTCTACATGTACTGGTCTACATGTACTGAGGTCTACATGTACTGAGGTCTACATGTACTGAGGTCTACATGTACTGTAGTCTACATGTACTGTGGTCTACATGCACTGTGGTCTACATGTACTGTGGTCTACATGTACTGTAGTCTACATCTACTGTGGTCTACATGTATGGTGGTCTACATGTATGGTGGTCTACATGTATGGTGGTCTACATGTATGGTGGTCTACATCTACTGGTCTACATCTACTGTAGTCTACATGTATGGTGGTCTACATGTACTGTGGTCTACATGTATGGTGGTCTACATGTATGGTGGTCTACATGTATGGTGGTCTACATGTATGGTGGTCTACATGTACTGGTCTACATCTACTGTGGTCTACATGTATGGTGGTCTACATCTACTGTGGTCTACATGTATGGTGGTCTACATGTATGGTGGTCTACATGTACTGTGGTCTACATGTATGGTGGTATACATGTATGGTGGTCTACATGTATGGTGGTCTACATGTATGGTGGTCTACATGTATGGTGGTCTACATGTATGGTCTACATGTACTGTGGTCTACATGTACTGTGGTCTACATGCACTGTGGTCTACATGTACTGGTCTACATGTACGGTGGTCTACATGCACTGTGGTCTACATCTACTGGTCTACATGTACTGTGGTCTACATGTACTGTGGTCTACATGTACTGGTCTACATGTACTGGTCTACATGTACTGTGGTCTACATGTACTGTGGTCTACATGTACTGGTCTACATGTACTGTGGTCTACATGTACTGTGGTCTACATGTACTGTGGTCTACATGCACTGTGGTCTACATGTACTGTGGTCTACATGTACTGTGGTCTACATGTACTGTGGTCTACATGTACTGTGGTCTACATGTACGGTAGTCTACATGTACTGTGGTCTACATGTACTGGTCTACATGTACTGTGGTCTTCATGTACTGGTCTACATGTACTGTGGTCTACATGTACTGTGGTCTACATGTACTGTGGTCTACATGTACTGTGGTCTACATGTACTGTAGTCTACATGTACTGGTCTACATGTACTGGTCTACATGTACTGTAGTCTACATGTACTGTGGTCTACATGTACTGTGGTCTACATGTACTGTGGTCTACATGTACTGTGGTCTACATGTACTGGTCTACATGTACTGTAGTCTACATGTACTGGTCTACATGTACTGTGGTCTACATGTACTGTGGTCTACATGTACTGTGGTCTACATGTACTGTAGTCTACATGTACTGTGGTCTACATGTACTGTGGTCTACATGTACTGTGGTCTACATGTACTGTAGTCTACATGTACTGTGGTCTACATGTACTGTAGTCTACATGTACTGTGGTCTACATGTACTGTGGTCTACATGTACTGTGGTCTACATGTACTGTGGTCTACATGTACTGTGGTCTACATGTACTGGTCTACATGTACTGGTCTACATGTACTGGTCTACATGTACTGTGGTCTACATGTACTGTGGTCTACATGTACTGTGGTCTACATGTACTGGTCTACATGTACTGTGGTCTACATGTACTGTGGTCTACATGTACTGTGGTCTACATGTACTGTAGTCTACATGTACTGTGGTCTACATGTACGGTGGTCTACATGTACTGTGGTCTACATGTACTGTGGTCTACATGTACTGTGGTCTACATGTACTGTAGTCTACATGTACGGTGGTCTACATGTACTGGTCTACATGTACTGGTCTACATGTACTGTGGTCTACATGTACTGTGGTCTACATGTACGGTGGTCTACATGTACTGGTCTACATGTACTGTGGTCTACATGTACTGTGGTCTACATGTACGGTGGTCTACATGTACGGTGGTCTACATGTACGGTGGTCTACATGTACTGTGGTCTACATGTACTGTGGTCTACATGTACTGTGGTCTACATGTACTGGTCTACATGTACTGTGGTCTACATGTACTGTGGTCTACATGTACTGGTCTACATGTACTGTGGTCTACATGTACTGTGGTCTACATGTACTGTGGTCTACATGTACTGTGGTCTACATGTACTGTGGTCTACATGTCTACATGTACTGTGGTCTACATGTACTGTGGTCTACATGTACTGTGGTCTACATGTACTGTGGTCTACATGTACTGGTCTACATGTACTGAGGTCTACATGTACTGTGGTCTACATGTACTGTACATGTACTGTGGTCTACATGTACTGTGGTCTACATGTACTGTGGTCTACATGTACTGTGGTCTACATGTACTGGTCTACATGTACTGTGGTCTACATGTAATGTGGTCTACATGCACTGTGGTCTACATGTACTGTGGTCTACATGTACTGTAGTCTACATGTACTGGTCTACATGTACTGTGGTCTACATGCACTGTGGTCTACATGTACGGTTGTCTACATGTACGGTGGTCTACATGTACTGTGGTCTACATGTACTGTGGTCTACATGTACTGCTCTACATGTACTGTGGTCTACATGTACTGCTCTACATGTACTGTGGTCTACATGTATGGTGGTCTCCATGTATGGTGGTCTACTCAACCACATCCATGATAACCATGTCCTATTCCCCCCCGGAACAAAGTACGGACTGAAAGACAATGGCGGCCCGGGCTCCAGGTTCCTCACAGAACCGACCCACTCCTTTCTAACCGATATCAACCACAGAAAACTCCAAAGCGAAGGATACGATCTCCGTGTTCACGATGACTTCCAGGCCGTTGGGGTGGAACACGCCGCTGATGTTCATGTTGAACTTGTCGAACTTGTGGATGGCCTGGGCCGAGCGCACGTCCCACAGCACGCCGTCGTTCAGCACCAGGTCGTCTGTGGGGTTGAAGGTGGCACAGTTCCTCTTGTAGTTGTTTGCCAGGTCTGGGTTGTTGAGGGTCAGCATCTTCTGCCCTGTCTGGATGTCATAGATCTACAGAAAGCAGACACAACCTCCACTTGAGAATAGCAATGTCTCTACTGTAATAGAAGCCGAAGTCTAAAGAGTGAGGTAGATTCAAAAATGTTGTCCCGTTTCTAGTATGGTCTGAAGAAAGGCTGAGAAAAGTCAACGTACATGAGCTATGTGCTCCTTCGTGCCAATGACTCTGTCTTGAGATAGTTTGCTGAACTCCACGTAATGGTCGTCTAAAAAGGAATGCCTGGAAAATAAAACATTTGCACATTTAAATTAAAACGAAAAACAGCCCTTCAACATCAACCCATTAAAACAGTTTGTCGGGAAATTCCTTTCATGGCCTTTTGTTAACATCCCCCTCACCCTATCCTGTACCCTTATTCTATTCCTTTTGATAACACCTCGCCCCCTCCTTCCTGCACCCCTCGCCCCTTACACCCATCACCTGGTCAATCCCTTCGCCCGCCCCCTTCCTTTGTGTCAGATAAGGTTATAAGGTGAACCGACAAGAAAGTCAGGGAGCTTGACCAAATTCTCCTGGCCAGAGAACGTCAAGTCTTCTACCAAACTCCTAAACTAATTTGTATTTGATTTACCATGTTTTAGCAAATACATTTGATCAACCAAGATCATTTGATGACGCGCATACTTAACCTCTCCGATTTCCACGACCTTGCAAGTCGAAAACAGCGGCTATTTAAGGTCAGATAAAGGCACTCTAACGTCTAACATTGTTTCCACTCAATCGACGTAGAGTCCCTGGGTTAAACCGGAGGGAGAAGGAAGCTGCTCGTGTTCCATGAAGTGAAGACTCTAGCCCATGGGGCGGCTGGCGTGCAGAATTAAACAGCATGTCAGCTTCTTTCAGCGGCTCTCTCTCCCCCGAAGGCACGGAGCAGCTGTACCATTGACCAGAGCGGACCAGGCGGTGGCATCGAACAGAGGGGCACGAGGCCCTGTCACCAAACGGCTCATAGACTGCCCACAGGTCAGACGGCAATTTTTGTAAGTCTTTCCACTAGCACACATTTCAATTTGGAGGGCTTTTTAGAGCAGCAATAACATGTGTATTTGTGCCTCTGGTGAAGTTCCTTTCAAGTGACTTATCCTTTTAATATGCGAGTTAGGATGTGTCGCTCTAAAACATCACTTACTTCATGATGAACACTGACTTCATGCCCCATAGTGCAGACAGAGGGTAACTCCACGATGCAGACGTCAGAAGCAGAGAGCCGTCCTAAGGGGACAACACATAAATTACATGTTTTATTTATGATTAACCCTCTTTCCACTGTGGGCTGAAAGCCAGAAATTAAACCACTAGGGCTAAACATGTAAATGTGTTCCAACTGGAGAACCTGAGCTCTAGGCTCTCATCACCGTAGTTACCATGATGTTACAAATAGTGACAAAGATGACTCCGCTAGCTGGCTATCCAGCCAAAAGGTCCATTGGTGTTCGTCCAAAATTATTTAGAAAGTCAAGACTGTACAGAAGGCGGCTAATACAACAGTATGCTGCTAACTCACTCTCTCATGCATACCTTCATTCGCTCACTCACACTTAAGACACTCTTCCCCTAGTAGCGGGTCAACGGCATGGCACGTTGTGTAAGACCAGTTTCATCTATACTGGACATCTCGACAACAACCAGCACGTGCCGACAGAGCACCCACCCAGAGCACCACACATAGGCCTTTCACACCGGCCGGGCTCCGTGCTGGAGCCGGTTCCCGAACATAATCTCGCACCGGCCGGCGCGTTCACACCGGGATTAATTGGTTCAGAACGTGACAAATCGGTGCTCAGCTGGCACCGAAAAATATTTGTTTTTTCCTCACGAACCGTGACATCATCAGTGGGCGTGTCATATTCTAGGCTGTGAAGACGAGTAAACGGGGGAAAGTAGAGAGTCGACATTGCACTCAACCGATCCATTCAACAGGAAGCGATTTGAGACTGATCTCAAAACGAGATTAGATTCAAATGTATTGTTATGATACAGCACAAGTACAATACACCATCCAACCATAGTGGATAAAGAAATGCTCCAGAAATGCGTGGAGAAAGCAACGCGCGAGGGCACACACACTGTATACGTTTGAAATTAATCGTTCCAGCAAAGTAGGCTTCTATTATTAAAATTTCTTGTTTTAATGGGTATCATAGTAGTAAGTCCTACTGTAGAACATGACATATTAGCATGACATCTGATTTATTAATGCCAATACTGGATGACAAGCAGCCTCACCAAAATACTCCTCACTCATAAATCACTCATTTCTGAATGGATTTTTATGAAATGTGGACATGTACTATACAAGACTTCAGGCTATGGACCCAGTGTGTTTTTTCAGCCATACCAAGTAACAAGTTCTTCTACAACTCAAGTTCAGACCTATGTTACTCTATTTCATTAGCACCAAAAGTGATTTTTCTTTATTGTGTAAGAAACTTCAGAATGTTATCATTCAAAAGAGACCAGGCTATACCAAGTATAAAGTATAGTATTTTGGTTTGCAAAAAAAGTATGCAGTCCTCAAGTTCAAGTAAAGAAATTGCCACTTTTGGGGGCGCCAGTTAACACTTTGAGTGCCAGTGACGAGAAATCTCGTTATTTAATCGGCATTGCTTTTATTAGCGATATCCATTCATTTTTCATCAATCTAGCCTCACGTTACCATTGGGACTGTCTATGAGCTCGAACAGGGAAAATAGCGCCCTCTATCGTCTCCCGGATGGCAACGCACCCATTGGATTGGACTCAATGGAAATGGATGAGAAAAGAAAACTCCGGAATCCACATTTGACTTCTCAGGCATGTAACCCGAGCCGATCGGATTCATTGTGGACCCTCAGAACAGCGTGGAATATGTGTTTCGAGTACCTAACGTTGGATCAATAAACGCGATCGATATTTGGAATGGCGATCAGGAATTGGAATAATCTTTTTGCATAACATCTGATGTGAGGTAAGGAATCTATGTTACCAGTCTTGGGGTAATCAGATGTATTTTTCACATATATCTCAACGTGTCTCTGTGTGTGTATGACGTTAGCGCTGACCAGGAAATAGATAAATCGATTTTTCAGCCCGCTTCTCTAGCGTGCATAAGTACACATATACTATCGATAATCTAGCGTTTATTTGAAAACGATTCATAAATAGGCCGGAAAATGATGTGTTGTGTATTCCACTAAATACTGTTTTTCAAAACAGTATAAAACGGAAATGTACTGATGAAAAAACAATCAGTTTCGTACATGTTGACTGCAAGCAAGTCATTGATAAGCGACAGGCGTATTAGACACATAGCCATAATATAGAATATAGAAATAGCTCGGCGAAAATCATGAAATATCGGAAAATCTGTCTCAAATGGCTGGCATTCAAGCGATAAAGCGTGCGCCCCCCTGCTAGCACTCAAAGTGTTAAGAGGCTAACTGTAAACACTGTAAACTTGCTAACAGATACATTGTATACCTTTTTATAGATAGAATATATGTTGTGAATTATGTTTAGTTCTGTAGTTTAGTTTATAGTCTATAGCTATTTATACAGTTAGCATAGCATAGTTTTATATAGATAGAATATACGTTGTGAATTATGTTTAGTTCTGTAGTTTAGTTTAGTTTTAGTTTATAGTCTATAGCTATTTATACAGTTAGCATAGTTTTTAGTTTTGTATAGATAGAATATACGTTGTGTATTATGTTTAGTTCTATAGTTTAGTTTATATTTTTAGTTTAGTTATAGTTTATAATTTATATAGATAGAATATACGTTGTCTATTATGTTTACAAATCTACTACGGTTCAGGAGCCGGGAAAAACAAGCATCTCACGTTTTGCTGAATGTAATGTACATTTAAAAAAAGCTGCGACAATAAAATAATCTGAATCTGAATCTGCAGTAAGATTTCCATTGGTGAGAAGCCTAACAAAAAGGTCAAAAAGTTGAAAGTATATGGAGACGTTAGATGCCACTTCACCACTGACCCGTGACGGCTCCAGGTGAGTGATGGCCGAGCTGTGACAGCTGTAGCTGGCCTCCTCTTGGCCCGTGAACACGTTGTAGAGTTTCAGCTGCCCGGTACACGTCCCGAGCATGAGGAAGCGCTCGCGAGCGGAGAAGGCACAGCACATGAAGCCACTCTCGTCCTCATCGGCCTCCCTGAACACAGAGATGGGCCGAAACCTGGACGGGCAGGAAGATTAACATTCAGTCCAGTGGTTATTATGTCGGATGAGGGAAAGTCTTCACATTTGACCGCCCCGCCCCCCTCAAGGACACTTCTGACACGCTGCCCGGGAATCTAACCAGGAACCTTCCAATTACCAGACAACTGCTCTACCTCCTGAGCCACTGTCGCCCCCATTAAGCAGCTTTATTGCACAGGGAATTAAGGAGTATTTACTCCTACAGCGCTGCACTCTAAATCTAGGGCCTGAGGGGACAATCTGACACTTGGGAGTGAAGTCTGTGCAATCCGATACAAACCTGTCCTTGTGGAGAACATGCAAGAGAAAAAGACCACAGAGAAATCATTCTTCTCCATCATCACAGAGCGACCTCCATTACCTCCACACCTCAGTGTCTCAGGTAGAGAAGGAAAGACAGCAAAGAGCTGGAGAACTACCTGCTGAAGATGAGGTGTCTGTCGAAGCATCCTCCGTCCACTCCTCCGTATTTGGGATAGATGACCCTCCGCGTGTGTCGGGACGTGAAGTTGGTGGGCGCCTGCCGCCTCTGTTTGGGCTCGGGGCACTGGTGGGGGGTGAAGAGGGAGAACGGGGGGCAAGTGGTGACGGGGTTCTTGCAGCGCGCATGCTGCTCCCTCAGGTACTCGGTGATGATGCTGTCCAGGGCGGGGGGGGAGGGCAGGTGTCTGTCCAGCTGCTTCTTCATGGCGGGACTCTGGCTGAAGGCCCCGTGGTCGGACTTCTGCCTCAGCACGCGTGGCTTCTTGCCGCTCAGTGGACCGCACGGCGACGGACGCTCCCGGGTGAACGCAATACGGCCGATCAGGGGCGAGCCGTTGGTACAGGGAGGGACGGACGTGGAGGGAAAGGAGGGCGCGGGGGCCGAGGCCACGGGCTGCGACGTTGATGGGCGGGACTGCAGGTGGCCGGACATCGGGGTGGACGAGTGAGAGCTGAGGCTCCCCAGTCTGGATACCACCCCGTTGGCCAGCCGCGGGGTGCGGGGGAGGGCCGTGACGGCGGAGGCCGGGGGAGGAGGGACGGCGACGGGGGGGAAGCCAGACGTGGAGGGGTGGTTCAGAATGGCCATGGGGAGTTCCGCCTCCTTGGTGAGCGTCGTCGCCGTATCATGTAGACCTTTGACCACCAGGTGGTTCCTGATGAGCAGCAGCAACTCCTTCTCGGGGAAAGAGATCCGGGACTGGGCCACCACGTTGGCCCTCTGCAGCCAGGCCAGGGACACGTCCGTGCCGATCAGCAGGGGCTTCCCGGAGATTCTCTCGATCAGCTCGGCGGCGAACTTGCAGAACTTGACGTGCTCACTGCGTTTGTCCTGGAGCACGGGCTCCTTCATGAGCTGCTGGATGTGTCCACTGCTGAACAGGGGCAGCTTGCCAATGATCTGCCTGACGGAGCTGGAGCGAGAGAGACCCACCAGAGCCTTACAGGCCAAGGCTCGGATCTGATCCGCATCCGTGATGGGCATCTTCACCGTCAGCAGAGACAGGAGCACCTACAGGAGCAGGAGCAGAGAAGTTAAGGGACAGAAATATATAAGAGAGACAGGTTTATTTGCGAATGAAAAGGACCTCCGTTGGGGTATTGTGGTTAATCGACTGAATTGAATAAATCAATTACAAAAAGGGTGGCGATTAAAAATGAATACATCGATGCTTTGAAACATTTTACTGGTGGCAGTTAAATGTTCCAGAGCATCTAGTCTGAAAAGAAGAATTATTTCATTCAGAAGCACTAAGATTGTTCAGAAACAGGTCCATAAAAGGTCCATGTTTTCAGTTCAGCATTCATGGGAACATTTCAATTAAATGTACAATATGTCATTTTCTCTCACTCAAAACAATAACAAAAGGTGGCGTTTGATGACGTCATGAATGAGCGTGGGATCAAGGAAGTTGCAGTCTTCATTGTTAAAATGCACTTTTCTTTGAATTAATCGATTGCTTAAATAATCATGGGTAGCGGCTCTAGATCATCAGTAGTAGCGGCTCTAGACCATCAGTAGCTGCTCTAGATCATCATTAGTAGCGGCTCTAGATCATCAGTAGCTGCTCTAGATCATCAGTAGCTGCTCTAGATCATCATTAGTAGCGGCTCTAGATCATCAGTAGCGGCTCTAGATCAGTAGCGGATCTAGATCATCAGTGGCGGCTCTAGATCATCAGTAGCTGCTCTAGATCATCAGTAGTAGCGGCTCTAGATCATCAGTAGCGGCTCTAGATCATCAGTAGCGGCTCTAGATCATCAGTAGTAGCGGCTCTAGATCATCATTAGTAGCGGCTCTAGATCATCAGTAGCGGCTCTAGATCATCAGTAGCGGCTCTAGATCATCAGTAGCGGCTCTAGATCATCAGTAGAGGCTCTAGATCATCAGTAGCTGCTCTAGATCATCAGTAGCGGCTCTAGATCATCAGTAGCGGCTCTAGATCATCAGTAGCGGCTCTAGGCTCTAGATCATCAGTAGCGGCTCTAGATAATCAGTAGCGGCTCTAGATCATCAGTAGTAGCTGTTCTAGATCATCAGTAGCGGATCTAGATCATCAGTGGCGGCTCTAGATCATCAGTAGTAGCTCTAGATCGACAGGTAGATCGCGGGCTGATTTCAAGTAGATCTTGATTAATAAAATTTGATTATTAAATTTTTTTTTCTTTTTCTTTTTGCTAAATCAACTCTGCCTCTCCTTGTTAACTACAACAAGCAATGCTGTTTGTTATTTAAGATGAGGTCAGACTCTGCACTGACAGATTTGTGTTCATTATGCTGCTTTTATAAAGCCTCAAATGACTGCTTACAATTATACAATTTTGGCTGGTAGCTCTCGGCTAGGTGGTAAATTAAAAAGTAGATCTTGGTTCAAAAAAGGTTAGGCACCCCTGCTCTAGATCATCAGTAGAGGCTCTAGATCATCAGTAGCGGCTCTAGATCATCAGTAGAGGCTCTAGATCATCAGTAGCGGCTCTAGACCGCCAGTGTCTCTGAGAAGCCAACCCACCTTGATGCCGTTGTTGGACTGCACCACGTTCCACATCTTGGAGAGGACGCTCTCGCTGGACTTGGTCTGCTGGGGCAGGCGGCGGCGCGGCGTGCCCGCGATGAACTTGCCGATGCTGGACATGCGTTTGTCCGGAGCGCACACACAGTTGATGACCACCTGCAGAGCGGACTTCTGGATCTCTGCATCGTTCACAAACACCTCTCCCTCGGCCACCACCAGCACGATGCTCATTCCTGGAGGAGGAACATGACAAGTCGCCCATTAGATGAATAATTCAGTGGAAAAGCAACGATGGAGGTTAGCCAGTTCTTAGGGGTGTCAGGGACATTACTCATTATTTATATAATGAGTATAATTATTATATACATTGTATTTCAGTCAAAGACGTGAACATTGTATTTCAGTATCATACCGACAGTGGACACGGTGGATCCACCCTCATCCAGCACAGCGACAGCCTCAGCTAACAGCTGCTGGGTCTTAGGAACGACTGTCAGGATCCCCAGGATGTCCAGGGCGTATCGTACTGTATCGCTCCTGTAGGAAAAACATCAATAATATAGTAAACCATTGGCTCATAAATGGTGCATCTTTATAGTAGCTTTTATCAAGCGCTTTACAATTTTGTTCCTCACATTTACCCATTCATTCACTCACACATTCACACACCGACAGTGGCGGCAACCATGCAAGGTGCCAACCTGCTCATCGGGAGCAGTTTGGGGTCAAGTGTCTTGCTCAAGGACACTTCGACACACTGCCCAGGAGCTCTGATTATCCTAAAATTGGTAACGTAGACTCCTTACCTTAGATCAGATGTTCTCCAAAAAGATTATTCCAATTCCTGATCGTCATTCCAAATATCGATCGCGTTTATTGATTGATTATTGGCTGCTGTAAATATATATTCGAGGTAGGGCTGGGCGATATGGCCTAAATATGATATCACGATATTTTCTGACCTTTCGGCGATACACGATACACATCACGATGTTTTTCTTTTTTCCCCCAAACAATTCATTATGAGGCTTACCAAGACAGTATTTGAGTTTGCAAGCTAACATTAAAGACAAAATAAAATACCCATGCATTTAGCATTTTTATATTATATATTAGATTTAGATGATTGGATTATTAGATTATATATTGCATATATTTAGCAATGAGATATTATATGATTTAGATATGAAATATGATGAATTGAAAATGGGGGACCCTGATGTAAACAAGACAAAAGTTTTTCTCAGGTCTGCATCTCCTTAACAATTGTATGTATTGAGCTGTACTGTACCAATTCTGCAATATGTTAATAAAGTTTTAAATCAATCAATCAATAGCATTTTAGCATTTTTATGAAACTACTGTATATTTGTATGTCTCTAAATGTTTTGATGAATTTAAAATGGAGGACCCTTATGTAAAAAAGCCGAAAGTCTTTTTCTGGTCTTCATCCTCCAGTCCACTGTTGTTGTATTGAGCTGTACTGTATTGTACCCATTCTGCAATCTGTTAATAAAGTTTCCATTCATTCAATCATTCAGCCGGCAACAGAATAATTTTGATTGACAGTCGAGTCTGCCAATTACGTCACACCGCTTGCACCCGCCCTGCTGTTCTTAGCACCAATCGGCAAGCGTGTATTCGTTTTTTACTTCCAGAATGTCCTCCATTGATTTTGACGAGAGCTCAACAACAACAACGTTAGCTCCCCGCGGCCGACGAGTAGATTACCAGCGCTCCGCAGATGACTAAACGAGGCATAATGATTTTACTGCAACGAATGTTATAATAAAAGCCTTTCCATACATCTGTCTGATTGAAAACTTTATTAACAGACCGCAGAATGGGCACAACTCAGCACGGG
The DNA here is from genome assembly GCF_963971535.1 of Notolepis coatsorum. Lineage (NCBI taxonomy): Eukaryota > Metazoa > Chordata > Actinopteri > Aulopiformes > Paralepididae > Notolepis > Notolepis coatsorum. Next base: position 84,891,137 of record NC_140181.1, on the reverse strand, counting down.
CTGAGATATGAACGAGTAATGCTTGCTATCTATCTAGGTCGTCCTCGGACGTTGTTATGTTCGGGTAAATCAGCTGATGTTATTGAACGTGTAACTATATCACTTTAATGCCACAAAACGAATGCCTTTGTTAATCATAAGTAGTAACTTTGATGCAGTAGTGTGTGTGTGGGGGCGGCGTTGTTCAAAAGTTTGAACGTGTGGACCAGATTGACGTGACACAATCCTCTTGGGCAAAACATCACGATATCCACGATATGTTAAAAAGGTGTATCGTTAATGAACTGTACCCGATATTTATATAATATCGTCATATCGCCCAGCCCTAATTCCAGGCTGCTTTCCAACTCGCGATCACTCTCCTCATCATCAGATCCCTCGCCAGCATAGTGGAGCAAGGAGGCTCCCCCTCCACAGATCCACCAGTATAATCGAATGGCCTGCAGTTACACAGGGATAGACGATAGGGGGCGGTATTTTCCCATCGGAGCGCCTAGAGGGGCTGCTGTACCAACGGGAGACTCGGTTGATGAAATATGAATTCAGATCGCTAATAAAAAAATCAAGCGACAATTCGCGTCGTCGGCACTCAACGGGGGGCATGAAAAGATGACATAACACGTCGCTGGCACTCAAAGTGTTAAGAGGAGTGCTCTCATCATGGCCAGCTAGGAGACACTGAGGAAGAGAAGGAGACAATGGGTCTCATTCACCAACGGACTTAAGAGAAAGGTTAAGAACAAATTTTGTCCTAGCTCCACTTAACATCTTAAACCTGAGGAGTCTGGTACCGGACCCACAATGACATCATGCCATAAATCCATCTCTACAGACTGTATGAATTAATGTTTTTCAAATGTAGCCAAGAGTAAAGACCCTAACCCTGTCAAAACAGCAGTCAAAGTGTATATTTTCAGCATTACATTAGTTTACCAATGATTTGAACTGTTATTAGTGGAAGATTATAGAAATCTCAGGGCATTGAGTCGGAAACCGGCGCATATTGACGGGAGGAAGTGGCGCAGCCAAAAGTGAGTGTAGTCTTTTGAAGGAAGAGATCCAGGGCTTTCGATGGGCTTTAGAATTTCGAAAAACTACACTACCCAGCTGACGCCAATCATCTGACTTCTGGATTAACTTTTTTATTTCTTATTTTTCCGGATTATCTCCCACAAACCTGAACATTATTGCCATAAAACAGAACGCAGTTAGTTTCTCTACCTTTTTGTGAACGTCTAGCAAAAAAATGCATTGCAATCTGATGAAAAATGGCAGAGACATTTACATTATAAAAAAGTAACTGTACTTACAGTAGATATCACGCCTGGTGATACTAAATCCAGATTGAACTCTGCCATTGGAAAGGGGAGATTTGGCCCGATCCATAGATGTGCGAGTTGGCCATAATAAGGTCATTTATAGGCCCGATATTCTATAATCATATTTAAAATTGCATGTGTCCGGATGGAAGAATTCAGTACTGTATCTACAAAACCTTCTGTTTAATCATCTTCCCTTTATTCATTTGCTTAGATTTTTGTACAAGTGATCTCAAGAAGGTGCTGAATGTTTCATGTCTGGTCAATTTTAGCATGGTGTTATTCACAATCAAAAAAAAATTATAATAAAAAGGGCTTAACACTTTGAGTGCCAGCGACGTGTTGTCGTTATTTCATGCCCCCCGTTGAGTGCTGACGACGCGAATTGTCGTTTTTTTTTATTAGCGATCTGAATATTTCATCAACCGAGTCTCCCGTTGGTACAGCCATAGATATATATAGAACACTAGATAGCTTGCCCGCGCTGCCGGCCAATGGAGAGCGACATCACTGAACCGCCACCATCTTGGGAGGGTCAGCCTTGAGTGAGAGTGAGTGAGCTGCACAGACAAAAATACTCATAACTCGCTGAAATATTGACGGATTTACAAACGGTTTGGTTTATTACAAGCATTATTAACGTGGCTATGATTCAAGCGGTTTGTAAAAAAAAACATCTTTAAATTTTTTTTTATAAGTATGCAGTATCATAACTACATCTTTGATGTTTATAGCAAACCAACCCGTTTGTAAATCCGTCAATATTTCAGCGAGTTATGAGTATTTTTGTCTGTGCAGCTCACTCACTCTCACTCAAGGCTGACCCTCCCAAGATGGCGGCGGTTCAGTGACGCTGGTGACTCCGCCTTAAGCTATCTAGTGTTCTATAGATATCTATGGGTACAGCAGCCCCTCTAGGAGCTCCGATGGGAAAATACCACCCCCTATCGTCTATCCCTGTGTAACTGCAGGCCATTCGATTAGACTGGTGGATCTGTGGGGGGGGGAGCCTACTGGCTCCACTATGCTGGCGAGGGATCTGATGAAGAGGGAAGTGATCGCGAGATGGAAAGCAGCCTGGAATATATATTTACAGCAGCCAATAATCAATCAATAAACGCAATCGATATTTGGAATGGCGATCAGGAATTGGAATAATCTTTTTGGAGAACATCTGATCTAAGGTAAGGAGTCTATGTTACCAGTTTTAGGATAATCGGAGCTATTTTCACTGAGATAACAGTGTGTCCCCTGCGTGTAGCCTTTTTACAACGCGTCCGCGTTTCCGGGTTCACGTTTTGCGCTCTGATTGGCCGCTGACCTACGCTAGTACGCCCCCCTCGCTATGAGCGTAGCAGGAGGACGGACGCTATTGTGTATACAACATGAGTAGCTAACGTAGCTTAGCTTGATAGCCGATAACCTTTTTCCCAAGGAGCACATGTTCTCCTAAATGAAAAAATTTAGGAGCACCCAAAAATATTTAGGAGCACAGTGAAAATATTTTTTTTCAAAAATAAATGTATAGTTGTACTGTGCGTGCATGTGCAAATGGGAACGGGACACACATCTGTGCAATAGCACATACCACCAAAGTCACTGGCCCACTGTGTGCGTGTGTGTGTGTGTATCTGCGTGTGCAAACGGGAATGGGACACAGACATTTGAACTATTGCAACATGGAAGAACACAAGATGGCAAGATACAACGTCAGGAGAGCAGTAATAGAGGCAAAACGGCGTTACGGGGATAAAGTTGAACTTCAGTTTGAACAGGCTGACTCTAGAGGCATGTGGCAGGGCCTCAGAACAATGACAGACTACAAAGGAACCCCCCTCAAACTGAACAGTGACATCTCCTTAGCAAATGATCTCAATTCCTTCTATGCGAGGTTTGAGGCTGTGAATAACAACACCAGCCTACAAACCACGGCAATGGGGGGGGGGGGGGTCTGCTGATGGAGACTCAGTGTTCAGGGTAACAGAGCATGAGGTGAGACGGATCTTTAAAAAAGTGAATATCAGGAAGGCAGCAGGACCGGACGGCATCCCCGGCCGCGTCCTAAAAGTCTGTGCCGACCAACTGGCCCCGGTATTCACTGACATCTTCAACCTGTCCTTGGAACAGGCTGTCATCCCCACCTGTCTGAAGAAGTCCACCATCATCCCTGTACCCAAAAAATCTACGCCCGCTTGCCTCAACGACTACCGCCCTGTAGCCCTCACCTTCATAGCCATGAAGTGCTTTGAGAAGCTAGTGAAGGGCTACATCTGTTCCTCCCTCCCCATCAACCTGGACCCTCTGCAATTTGCATATCGCCCCAACAGGTCCACGGAGGACGCCATAGCCCATGTGCTGCACACAGCAGCATCACATCTGGACAAGAGGCAGGGGAACTATGTGAGAATGCTGTTCATCGACTACAGCTCAGCATTCAATACCATAGTCCCCTCCAAACTCATAGCCAAGCTCAGGGACCTGGGCTTGAACTATGACCTGTGCCAGTGGGTCTTGGACTTCCTGACGGGCAGACCCCAGGTGGTAAGAGCCGGCAACTGCACCTCCTCATCCATCACGCTCAACATAGGGGCCCCCCAGGGCTGTGTTCTGAGCCCCCTCCTCTACTCCCTGTACACACATGACTGCGTAGCACAGCGGAACAACAACACCATCATCAAATTTGCTGATGACACAGTAGTGGTGGGCCTGATCTCTGCCAACGACGAAAGGGCCTACCTGGAAGAGGTAGAGAACCTGTCACAGTGGTGTCAGGAGAACTGCCTCTCCCTGAACGTCAGCAAAACAAAAGAGATGATTGTGGACTTCAGGAGGTCGGGGGTCAAGGACTACAGCCCCCTCAGCATCGACGGGGCACCGGTTGAGAGTGAACAGTTTCAAGTACCTCGGAGCCCACATATCCGAGGACTTGACATGGACCACACACATTGACAGTGTTGTGAAGAAGGCACGACAACGCCTCTACTTCCTCAGGCGCCTAAGGAAGTTCCAAGTCAGTCAGAAGATCCTTAGGAACTTCTACTCATGTACAATAGAGAGCATCCTGACCGGCAACATCACCTCCTGGTTTGGGAATAGCACTGCACAAGACCGTAGCAGACTACAAAGAGTGACACGTTCAGCCGAACGCACAATTGGAGGGGGGCTTCCCACCCTCCAGAACATTTACATCAAGCGGTGCAAGGGGAAGGCTAAGAGAATTATTAAGGACTCGAGCCACCCGAACAACTGCCTCTTTGAACTGCTGCGGTCAGGCAAGCGATACCGGAGTCTTAAGGCGAGCACAGAAAGACTCAGAAGAAGCTTCTATCCCCAGGCCATCAGGCTGCTAAACGAACAATAATCGCTAAACGAACAATAATCACTATGCAACAACCATCAAATGCACACAGCACACACACCCACACGCACACACTCACTCAAACAAACAACACACTGCAGCACCCACTCTCCACACTTTAGATCACACAAACACACTTACACTTTATATTTATTGATAAAGGATTTGCACTACAACTCGTACACCTACTGTGAATTGTACCTAAATTGCACCTCGTCCCATTTCTCCATTTCTGCCTTGCACTATATAGTATTGTATATTAGTACACTGCACAGTATTGTATATTGTATGGTAACTACGTCTATTCTGCATCGAACATTGTACATATGTCTAAACTGAACACTGTGACCTCTTTTTTTACTTCTAATTTTACTATGTTTTTATTTCATACTTATCTTGTCTTGCACAGTCTCTGGAGCGCAACAGTAAGAAGCATTTTGTACAAAGGTATTCTGTACTTCTGTATGACAACTATTAAAGAAACTTGAAACTTGAAACTAATGCCTACTGTGGCAAAGTTGTAGCCAACAACTAGGCCTAATAAGAAAGGCAGTGACATTGAACAAAAAGGAGACACTGGCATTACCACCAGGGCCATCAGTAGAGGGGACTGTAAGGTGCCCTTTCGGTATACTACCTTTGCTAAAACGGTGTTCTCTGTTAAAGGTGGTAACTACTGGAATAGCCTACCAGTTGTGATTAGAGAGTGCCCAACATACTCCATGTTCAAGACTCATCTTAAACTGCATCTCAAGGCAAACCAGAACTGTGATCATTTTTAAATCTGATTTAGTTTATGTAACTTGTTTCTTGTTTTTATCATTGAATGTCACCATGCTTTTACCCTAAGCAGGCTATTTATTTATTGAAAGAGTTTTGCTGTCTCCTGGTGTAAATTAGCTCTTGCTACAACCCTGCATGTTTACATTTTGTATTTTGTACTTGATGTTCATTAACATGTGCTGTCCCTATCAAATAAACTATCAAATCAAACTACTGCTACAAAAGTAACAGTCACTTAACTTTAGCTTTTGCCCCTTTTATGCATACAATGCCTATGTTTTGGCTGTGTTGCTCTTCTAGAAAAATAATCCTTTCAGGGTTGCCTATTGAAATACTGTACACCTCCAGTACAGAAACATTGTTTATGAGTTTGCGTGTCAGGTAGACCATTGATTGACAGTCGATTATGCCAATTACGTCACACCGCTTGCACTCCGGCCGTCCGGCGCTGCAGCTGGACCCTTATTGCCCACCTCTGCTGTTGATAACGCTAGCCAAGTTAGCTGTACACACATACACAGTGGGCCAGTTACTTTGGTGTAGGGGTGTAACAATGCATCGATCCTAAGGGGAAAATTCAACTGCATCGATTTGAAAATGTTAGAATCGATTATCGCAATTTGAATGTGTACACAGTGTTATGTTGTTATCATGTCCGTTACAGTCAACACAACGACATACGCTACTGCATCAACGTTATGATTAACAAAGCAAGGCATTCGTTTTGTTGCATTAACGTTATATTACTAGTGCTATCGCTAAAATCTATTGCTATTGGTAAGACTATAATAAAGGTGCTCCCATAGTCGAGCGGACTGTACTCGGACTGGACTCCACGGAGTTCTGCTGCTCGGAAAACGTGCGTATATCGCAATGGCAGACTTTCAGGAAGTAAACAGGCAAAATGAGAGCTTCCGATTGGTCATTTGCTTTATTTCCCATGAAACCAGTCACGTCACTCTACTGTGATTAGGCCGTTGGCTTGAGTGCAATGTGGAACTTGTAGTTTTTTAACGATTCTCAGCGGAGAAATAAAAAGAACGACTGAGGCTGTAATCTGCACTTGCACACCGTGCGAGTAATTGATTTTTCAGGTTCGCACACACATATTTTTAGGGGCATATGCGAGCAATATGGTCGCACTGTAGAGCCCTGAAGCGACAGGCAGATTAGACACATAGCCATAATTTAAAAGATAGATTATGCGTTTTTAACGCCATCATTGAAGTGGATGCTGGCATCCAAGGACATTAATCAACGTTATGGCTGGCACTGCAAGCAAGTCATTGATAAGCGACGGGCGTATTAGATACATAGCCATAATATAGAAATAGCTCCGCGAAAATCATGAAATATCGGAAAATCTGTCCCAAAAGGCTGGCATTCAAGCGATAAATAGTGCGCCCCCTACTGGCACTCATGTGTTAAGGGCTTTATTTGGGAGGAATCATGGTGATTGCATTCATGTCGACTCTACAGACATCCTTGGAATTAAATAATAATAATAAATACTACACTATTTGTATGCAGTGTTGTGCTAGTTACTGAAAAATAGTAACTCAGTTACTTTACTAGTTACTTCATTTCAAAGTAACTTCGTTACTGTACTAGTTACTTACACCCAAAAGTAATGAGTTACTGTGAAAAGTAACTATTTAGTTATTTAAAAAAAAATAAAAAAAATAAATTGCTCAAGTCCCATGCCCCATATACTCAAAATCGGTTGATCAACTTGACAGTTTCCATTCACATCACCGAACTCTGCTAAGCAATGTGGTCTAGAGCGTTTCATTATATATTCCCTCCCCGCTGTATGTATATTTCTCTCCCACCCACCCACCCCCTCCTAATGTACAGTCCCCTCCCCATCATATGTATATACTCTGTCAGGATCTAGGGGTAACAGTACTGTATATTTGAATACCGCTTATGTCACAAATGTATCAGTACTAAATACCTATATGTCCCTATGCCATAAATGTCATGTATGTTGTGTATGTCATAAATGTCTATATGAATTGAAAATGGGGGACCCTGATGGAAACAAGACAAACGTCTTTCTCAGGTCTGCATCCCCTTAACAATTGTATGTATTGAGCCGTACTGTATTGTACCCATTCTGCAATCTGTTAAATAAAGTTTTCATTCATTCATTCATTCATCCATTCATTAATTCATTCATAACCATCTTGCAGCGTTGTTATCAAAGCATTGCAACGTTAGAATAGTTAGGATATCAATTGTGCATGAAAGGACTATATTTATATTGTTTGATTAGTATTATGAGATTCCCTGGCAGATTAAGTACAGTCAAAATCCGTTGATCTTGAGTTTCAGTGAACACATTGCACTCACCGTCACCAGTCTGCGGTGGTCGAGATGTAACGTTAGTCCAGTTGACTCCAGCAGCCCTTCAAACATGTTCTTTATCTCGTTTCCATGTTGTATATTAATTATCTCTCCAAGTAGTTGCTAAATGGTTTGTTAGTTCGTTATTATTACTGCGTTCTTATTATGTAGATTCATAGCGAGCGTCCTCTTGTTGTTTACTGTAGAGAGCGCCTATTTCTTTCAGAACGTCAGTGGCCAATCAGAAGTGCGAAACCAGAATGAGGCTACGGAAAGAAATAATAATAATAATAATACTTCGTTTTATATAGCGCCTTTCAGTCTACAGTAAACAAAACAAACGCAGGCGAAATAAGGACGCTCGCTATGAATCTACATAAAAAGAACGCAGTAACGAACTAACAAACCATTCAGTAACGTAAGTAGCGTTACTGAATTTCAAAAGTAATGCGTTAGAGTACTAGTTGCGGCAAAAAGTAACTTCGTTTCTGTAACGCGTTACTTTGTAACGCGTTAGTCCCAACACTGTTTGTATGATATAAAATTACGTTTTACATTTACAGTCATGCTTCAAGAGGAATCGTGATATCCCGCCGAGCAGCCTTTTGTGCGACGCGGAGTCCGGTCCACTCACAGTAGGCTGCCTTTAAGATGTCACACTAAGATGTGTAATGTATGTTCTACATTATGTAGAACTACTATAGGGCAGTGCATACAGTTTATCCAATCTAATAAAACAAGTTATTAGAATAATATAAGACTACTGTTCATTCATTTCTCACATAGGCTGGTGGCCAGGAGCGCGCAACAAGGTGGTATAAATATGGAATATTAATACAGTCTATTCCACAATAGCTATAGTGTGCTGTATGATGACAATATATTATAATCTAATTTTGATCAGTTGCAAATCGCTTCCGTGCTACCTGTTGAATACGGAGATCAGCACAATGCAATGCTGACCCTTGTTTTGCACACAGCCCTCACCTTATAATGAGCTGGAGGGGCGTGTCTGTATGCAAATTCAGAGACAGAAACGAGAACGTGCTCCCAGTTTGTGAATGAGTACGTTCATTCAGGGGTTCGCAGCTGCAATCATTTGGCAAGTTTACGAATTTCCAAGGAGGTTGTCATGAGAGAAAACTTAAAGACAATGTTGGTGAATGAGGTCCAATGAGCTTAAGGCAGGGGTTAGACAGTGTTTTTGTGCTAGTTTTTATACGTTTTTGAATACGTTTCATGTCCCTATTAGACAGAAATGCGCTTTTTGGCGTTTTTTTGCGGATACGGCTGAAACGCTAAATTGTGTTTGCGTTTTGGAGAACCCCTAAAAAACGCGCCGACAACAGCCGTGTAGTCAGCACGGAGCCGTTGTTGCGAAAACGCCCATGCGCAGTAGATACCATCTGCGTGCCCTTCCGGTGACAGAGAGCTGTCCCAAACCAAATAGCTGCAGCTACTATGTGTTGTCAAGTTATTGTTATAAGGACCCCAGTCCAAGCTACAACAGTCTGCATTCCCTTAACAATTGTTTGTATTGAGCCGTATTGTATTGTACCCATATGCAATATGTTAAATAAAGTTTACATCCATTCATTCTGCTAGCATTACCGATTGGCACTGCCACTGGATAACATGAGCTAGTGTTAGCTATCAAACCCTGTTAGCTCAAAGCTCCTCTTTCAACTTAACAAGCATTAAACAAAATGGCCCAGTCATCTATTCACCTTTGTTTAATACACACAGCGTTGTCTCTAATGTTATCTAACCACTGATAGCTCCCGATATCATCAGTTTGGTGCTGGCTAAGTAGCGTGAGCTAACGTTAGCTTCTAGCCACAATGCTATACTGTTATAATGGCAAATTCCATTGACGTTAGCATGCAGCTAACAATATTACCGATCTTTTTTTAGACTAAACTATCCGCTCTTGGTGGTCACTTGTGTTGATGTTAGTTTTGTTTCATCAACAAATGACAGGCAGAACACACAGTGAATGTATCCGTTTTGTTTATTGCACTTTTATTAGGCTTTGCTGAAAAAGAATTGCTGCATTGAGTAAATAGGCAAGATGGTGGCGTGGCATAGGCGCCTGCCTTGTTGACATTTTCTTTGCTGGAGCTTCCAGGAAGTGTATTGGCACATTCAAGTTATGATTGGTTGAAATTGCCTTCATGTTCGCCACCTACTGCTTTGGCAGTGTACTACATCACTGTGCCCAGGTGACAAAAACGAAAGTGTGACTCGAGGCTGCCGCGTCGCGGCGAAACTCGTATGACAATGAAACGAAAATGAAACGAAAGGTGTAACCGCAGCCTAAGTATAGAGAGGGGTGGGGCTGTAGCCCCTGGTCTCTCACTTAGGTGTGAACTAAGCTATTGTTTGGGGCAACCAAAAGGGATTCTTCCACATTACCTTTTCCTCCAGTAGTTTGTTCTTCTCTTCTAGCTGGTGGTCTCTCTCTCTACCAGTATGTGGTTCCTCTCCTCTAGTTCACTCTATATATTTACATGATGGACATATTGCTTTCACATTCTACGCATAATCCTGTGAACCACACAAATCACCTTGCGAAGGTATTTATTATATTATTATTATAATATTTATATTACGTGCCGACGTTTGAACTGATGGATCACATGGTCAGCTGGTGGCGTCTCTACATTTCGTAGCTCCAGTTCTGCAGACCCCTCTCTGATTGGTTGAACTCCATTTCTGCAGACCCCTCTCTGATTGGTTGAGCGAAGCCCCTCTCTGATTGGTTTAGCTCGTCACGCGGTAAAAGGCGGATGTAATGTTATCAGCTCAAGAAGATAAAAAGAAATGTACTCCCAGATTCGCGTATAACGTTATTTCGCGTGACTTCGCGGTTTATTCATAACGTTATGCACATTTCACAACACAGCCAGCTGTCAGAAACTGTACATTGTAACGTTATAGGTTTATTCACATAACGTTATTCACAACACAGCCAGCTGTACTGTACATTGTAACATTATAGGTTTATTCACATAACGTTATTTCACGTAACACATTCAACTTGTTTACACTCCCCACTTACTGTACAATGTAACATTTAGATTAACCCAGTTAATGCTTTAGACAGTTACAATGTAACATTTATATTAACACAGTGAATGCCTAACTGTACTGTCTATCTGTATGTCATATATGTTACGATGAATTGAAAATGGGGGACCCTGATGTAAACAAGACGAAAGTGCAGACCCCAGGGCCCTATTCCCTGTACCTGGTTCAACTAAGTCGATCAAGAGTCCCATTATCCAGATTCAATTAACCCGATGTTTGAAGCCGGGATTTTCCTGTTCCTCGAAGGTGGATTCAGTCTCGTTAACTCGAACCAGACTTGATAATCAGGATCAGTGCGCGCGCCCGCCTCAGCTGAGAAGACAGCAAGTGTCGAGAGCAGAAATCCTGATTTTCTAACGGCATTGATTTATTGATTGATTTAAAACTTTATTAACAGATTGCAGTACGGCTCAATAGCCTCGCCGACAAGTTAAATGCATAATCTATAGGCAAATTTTAAGTCCCTCATTACCCCAATCAATCAGATTATATTTCTTTAAACGTGCCCTGCTGGCAGTAGGTTCATGGAATGGATAATCAAATGAGATCTTGCTAGCGAAAATAATTAGTTCAACAGTTTCAGAATAAGGATACGGCTCTCTTATCCATTGATGGATGTATGGTTGATGTTTCATTTGTCTGCCACCGTGGTCTGATGGTCGAGCATTTTGCCTTTCACACGGACGACCCGCGTTCGAATCCCACTTCTTCTAGTTTTCTTTTTGAAATGTAAATACTTCAATTTGGTGCACGTTGAGAGCTATATAAAGAATGACATCCTCAATGCATGTAGATTTATAATATTTTAACTTAAAACTAGGCTACTTTTGCGTATAATCATTAATATTATATTCCAAAAAAATTATATTGGAAACGCGGGGTCTCGAACTCGGGTCGCCCGCTTGCCAGGAGTGAACACTGGCCGTTGGACCACTGTGCCAGACGGGATATATTCATTGTGTATCCATCAATGGACAAGAGACCCGTGTTTAGAATATTTTTCTTTTGAATGAAGTTTTATCTCTTTATTCTCAAATACATTAATCCCAGTTACAATATCACAATAACGTGTGAGTGATGATACAACAATCCTCAGATTCCTCGTAATTCATAATCCACAAAAACCACAATCCACGCATAGACACTTCAATTTTATGCTTGAATGAAACACAATCCAAGCGCTCCGTTAAACATCCACAGCGGAGAATATGAAAGGAATCAGAGCCAAACGAGCGATAGTTTTCAATCATTAAAAATATCCCCGCGGGATTCACATTTGCAATGCTGCGCGTTGTTAAAATAACCACATAATGTGTACATCGCACCTAGCGAGCGCCACGGTATATATAACGTGCATTATTTAGGACAACGTGAATTTAGTATCAGCATTTTGGGTCTATTTCACATTTCAAAAGCCCCCTCTAGAAGAATGAAGCACAAGAACATAATTCAGAATGGTATAATGCAGATCTAGACTGTGAGAATCATTTCAGGAAGCGAGCTGGCATTTCTTTGCGGGGGCGTGGCCATGGTTCATCCAGCTAACTGAACTTAACCCTGCTCTCGACCAGGCTCAAACTTTTTGATCTGTTACCATGGTGATTTAGACAATCGAGCGTCGGGGAATGGAAAGGTCTGGCTTAAGTCAGGCTATACTGGAAATTATCCGGCTAACTCAGTTAGCCAGGTACGGGGAACGGGGCCCAGAGAAAGACTTTCGTCTTGTTTACATCAGGGTCCCCCATTTTCAATTCATCGTAACATATATGACATACAGATAGACAGTACAGTTAGGCATTAACTGTGTTAATCTAAATGTTACATTGTAACTGTCTAAAGCATTAACTGGGTTAATCTAAATGTTACATTGTACAGTAAGTGGGGAGTGTAAACAAGTTGAACGCGTCACGTGAAATAACGTTATGTGAATAAACCTATAACGTTACAATGTACAGTACAGCTGGCTGTGTTGTGAATAACGTTATGTGAATAAACCTATAACGTTACAATGTACAGTCTCTGACAGCTGGCTGTGTTGTGAAATGTGCATAACGTTATGAATAAACCGCGAAGTCACGCGAAATAACGTTATACGCGAATCTGGTAGTACATTTCTTTTTATCTTCTTGAGCCGATAACATTACATCCGCCTTTTACCGTGTGACGAGCTAAACCAATCAGAGAGGGGCTTCGCTCAACCAATCAGAGAGGGGTCTGCAGAACTGGAGCTACGAAATGTAGAGACGCCAGCTGGTGTTTACCTGCCATAGTAGGTCCTCCAGTCACAGGCGATGGAGATGAGCTGGAGGAGCAGCTGGACGCAGGAGAGCTTGTGGAAGACCTCTGCCGGCTCCCAGTACAGTCTGAGGGGGCCATACTCTATCAGGAACTCCATCATCTCCACCACCTGCTCGTGGCTGTAGCTCACCGCCTGGTCAAGTCAAGGATGTCATTCATCACTTTTCATTTAAACTCGAAAGGCAACTGAGGTTTCCCTCATTTACAGTAATGTCGAGGGTACATACAGGAGTTAAGCAAACAAAAAAAAGGCATATAAATCATAACAATAAGACAAGTAAGGATAACAGTCAATTAAAACATGTACAACTTGATTGACAAAGGATGGAGATCAAGGTTTTAAACTCTGCAACAGAAGGGGAATTCTCAAGCTTTAAGGACTGTTGGAGTTCATTCCATGAGCTAGAGGGGCATCATAACAAACACCTGCCCAGGCTACTTAAGCATAACAAGTGCTACTTTCACAGTAATATCCACAACATAACATGCAAGGTTATTAATTTGGGATACACTTAACACTTTCCCCGCCAATCACGTTGTACGACGTGTTTCAAGTTCATGCGAATTCTGCCAATCCACCGCGTACGACGTTATTATGATCATATTTCATATTTTCGCCATGTTATTCATATTTCCCTCACAGAGCCTGGTCTGATGCAGTGGGACTCGGCACAACTCTGCAACGCTTAAATACTGCCCCCTGGTGGATGATCGGCGAGTTGCCAAACCGGAAATGGCAGAGTCGACCTCGGTGCGTCTCCAAAAATGCGTCCGGCACTCGCATAATGTTGCGGGACTCTAGCCACACACCGTGGATATGGATCGCTGCCATAACTCAATAATCGACATGATTTGGGCGTGTATTATTATTATACAAACCGGAAATGGATCGACTCGATCCCCATCAAATAACTGGGATCTTTTTGCTCCAGTCTCATCGCCCAACGGTAAGAGGAGGCTGACGTTACTTTCAGCCTGTTTGTTTATTATTATCCATGCAAACTGCTCTGATCTATAAATCACCCATACTACATAAAGCATTTAACGACGATCACGGAATTATAAACGACCCCCCCCCCCCTCCGTTCATCCGCGCATGATCAGTCATAACGTTTAGGATCATGTACAGTTAACATTTTTAATATAGCGTGGATCTGCAACAAACGGCATTTGATAATCTATATATGCGTTTATGCGTATATCTCACGTTCTGGGAATTACTGCAGAAAACGATAAAAACATATTTATATTCTAGACGGTATTTTCGTATGACTGTATGAATGAAAAAGTAAAACGTTCCTACATCCAGAACGATAGATAATCGATGTTGAATGGGCCATAGTAATGTCAATTTAGCAATAGAATTTAAAAAGTTATAGCCCTGCAAAGAAGGTGCACATCTCCATAGGCAAACAGTGCTGGCAGAGAATGGTATAAGATGCTGAAATTGCATGGCAGGGAATGTGTTAAGAGACCACAGTGAAAACATTAGCTCATCTCTCCCCCTCACCTTGTAGTAGGGCTGTGAGTGAACGAGGGCGCCCCCCTCTGTGCGCTGCAGGGACTGCTTGACCTGTTCCACCTTGATGGCCAGATGTGCTTCAAAGTACCTGCGCAGAGCCATGCAGGTGTGCTTGGCTGTCTGCCTGCTGGAGAAGATCTCATCATCACTCAGCAGTGCCCCCTGGTCCTCTGGGTTAAGGATCTCCAGTGTGCTGATCTGGGAACAGTCGGTTCAAAAAGAAAACAGGCGTTAGTACTAGGGACGCACCGATACCGATATCAGGACGATACCGTGTTATAGAACAGGTTATTGTTACTGCAGAATTTCCCCCCCCCCCGATACTAAAATCAACACATAAGAAATCTAAGCAAAACCATGTGATTTTTGTATTTTTGTCACATAAAAGCATCATCCCCTCTAATGGTTTGTTATTATTTTTTTTATTATATCTCAATCATCTAATTTTAGATCAATGACTAATGGTCTACTTGAAGTGTATCATTGTAGCAGATCCACCTGTATTTGTGGGAAAACATGCTGCTATTGTGCTGGAGATGAGACATTTCTCAATGGTTTTACTTGATTCTCACTTCCAGACCTCTGGTCCAAGAATTACGCGAGCCAGGCTGGGATTGTAAAAGCTTATTTTAATGCAATATACAAACACGAGGGGTGTAACGGTACACAGAAGCCACAGTTTGATACGTACCTCGGTTTTGGGGTCACGGTTCAGTACGAGTTTGGTACAACAGGAAGAAAAATATTTGTAATTATTATTATAATTATTAAATATAATTATCTTTTATTAAGTTATACTAGTTCCACCTAGGCTTGCCGCGGTAGTCAGTGATACCGGTGTCATTCTGTGTTCAGGCATCCACTGAGTAAATTAATTGCCTACCGCCCCCACCAGTGTATGCATTTTAAGTTTCAGTTTCACTTCTAGAGTAGATTTAACTTCATGTGAAGCAGAGAAAGAAGACTCTAGAGAAGAGATGACATGTTACACAACAACGGCAGAGGATTTATCAATATTTTGGATTTAAACACAGCAGCAGCTCGACTGGAGAAGAGCTCAGCAAAAGTATGTTGTGTGTTTTTTTTTTTTTTCTCGGATCAGCTGTGAGTGAAAGTCACAGGGAAGAAAGTTGGTGTGGGGGGGTGTGTGTTTTATTTGGTGAACAAGAAAAGGATGAACATTTTCAGTAATGACCCTACTGTGTTAAACATATTTTGGGAAGGGGTGAATTTGGAGTTTTGAATAAAATTCTGCACGCAAAAAAAGGTTATGCACATGCGTTCTGTTAGTGGTTAACGTACCGTTGCATTCGTTCGGTACACAGCGCGTACTGAACCGAAGGTCCAGTACTGAAAAGGTTCAGTACGGATACGTGTACCGTTACACCCCTAACAAACACCACTGTGAGTTCCATCATTTATCATAAAGCATTTGGGTGTTCTGGTCATGGAGCCATTATTTAAAGATATGTAGATTTACTGGATGAGGATGCAGTGCAACCAGAAGATAGGCTTCTGGTAATGTACAGCCAGCAATAGTCTGATAATCTGATTAATAAGGCTCTAGTGGTGATATAGTTATAGTAGGCTAAAGCCTTTAGTTTAGTAGCTAGCCTTCATTTGAGCCTTTAGCCTACTAACTTCAGGTATATCATTCAGGGTTCCCACAGATGTTGCAAAATGAAATTCAAGTACTTTTCTAAATCACTATTTTCCATTTTAAAATGGCATTTAAAAAGGATAAAATTCACTTTTAAATGCTGTTTTTTATTGAAAAGAAAATCGGATCCAATTAGTTACACTTGAGACTAAACATTTTAATTTCTTGATTCAGAACTATTTCATCATGGATGAACAAAACTTTCAATGTGAATGGTTGATTTTCTAAACACCTTGTTAAAAATATGGGCTGTTTAAAGGAAAACTCCAACATTTTGGGAAATTATTATTTAACATCTTCCCTGGAGTTAGACAAGAAGATACATACCTTTTTTGTCTCTGTGCGTGCATTTAGCTTTGGGAACAGTCGCTCCGTTAGCATAGCTCAGCTTCATCACTGGGTGAGGCGGGCCGGAGCCTGACGTTCCCTACAGGTTTGTTGATATTCTCATTCCTTCAAAGGATCCAAACCGATTGAAGTTTATGGATACCATGACTTAAAATCCTCTTACCTTGATGATTAAAAGCCTCCCCAATTTAGACAACAGTAATCCAATGGCTGGTATTGATAATATACTACTAGGGATGGGTACCGAATTCGGTTCTTTTGAGGTACCGAACCGAAACACGTCGGTACTACCGAGTATCGATTCAAGTGAGATACCGAGAGAAAAGAAAAAAAAAATTACTTTTTTCTTTTCATGTCAACATTCACACGCACAATATATGCTTACCTAGGATTTGACTTGATTCAACAACAAAGCAGTTGGAGCAATGGCAAGCCGAAAACTGTCGAAATTGTAGTTATTTGAAGTTTGGATTTTTTTTTCACGACTGAGGTAGGTCAATTAAACATTTTTAGACTAAAGTACCGAACAGGGCCGCCTCAGGGGGTGTGCGAGCAGTGCGGTCGCACAGGGCCTCACAGGAAGGGGGGCCTCGCATAAAAAAAAAATAAAAAAAATATATTTTGTATTTATTATTATTTTTATTATTATTTTTTTATTATTTTTTTTATTTTTTGCGAGGCCCCCCTTCCCGCGAGGCCCTTTTTCATCACAGACCTAAAATCTAGTTTTGCTTATATGCTTATATATTTCACATTAGACACGTTTGTAGAATGTGTCTGACTTGTTCCTGGCTCTGCAGCAGACATACTCACTATTGGAGCTCTGGGGCTCTGCAGCAGACATACTATTGGTTTCAACGAAGGGAGGGGTTACATCATGTGTACGCCGGCGTGCGTCAGCTGCATTTGACTATTTTGCGCGTGCAGCTTTGGAGGTTATGCTTAGTTATGCCAGCCAAGACGAAGAGGACGGTCATTCGGCAGATGGACTGAAGATGAAAGTTGTTGCATGTTAGACAGTTCAGTCAGGCTAGCCATGTCGGCTTAGCTAAAGGCAGGGACAGCTAGTTCGCTTTAGCTACGTTATAATATCGAGTGCTAACGTGTGGTTCAGTCGGGATTAGTGTTGTCACGATACTGGAATTTCGACTTCGATACGATACTTCGATACTATTTCGATACCAAAAAAATATATATATATATATATATTTTTTTTTCTTTTTTTCTTTTTTTTAAACAAATTTTGCTTTTGTTGCTGGTTGATTCTCCTCAGCTTCTCTCTGGTACTATAAGAGAAGATAAATATAACACTTTTAAAACCCTTTGTTTATCTTTAGATCAGAGAGAGAGAGAGAGAAAGAGAGAGTGGCTGCTGGAGATTTGAGGTCTACTGAGCGCACCTTTCTAGTTATGACCCGAAAACAAGGGTACTTGAGAGAGAGAGAGAGAGAGATAGAGAGGGAGATTTCTCCGGAGCTATGCTCGGAGCATTTATTAACGTTACATTTTCAACAACATTGCTGCTAATTGGACACTTCATGGAGGCGGGGTAACGTTGTGTCGAGTTCATGCGTGTACTAGTGTAGGATGGGCTCCGCTCGACCTAACGTTGGAAACGGGGTAGTTGTGTCGAGTTCATGCGTGTACTGGTGTAGTGTGGGTGGGCTCGGCTTGACGTTACTCCGTTTTCCATGAAGTAATTATAAATGTGGCCAGCTAGCTAGCATAAGCTAACGGAGGAACGACAGCTAACGTTAGCTAATAATAGCTTTGTTTACTAACTGAAGACGGGGCTCCCGGCTGTGAGGGGGAGGAGGCTGCAGCAGCTTGTGTCTGTTGCCGGTCTATGAGGAGGAGGAGGAGGCGGAAGGGCAAGCGTGCTCTGGCAGCGCGTCTGTCTGTCAACAACTTGCGGGAGCAAGCCAGCTGGTATCGGTACTGCAGAAAGTATCGATACTTCGGGAAATGAGTATCGAAACCATTTTAAATATTCAGTATCGATATGTATCGATATTTCGATATTTTTGACAACACTAGTCGGGATAGCCATGATGATGTCGGCTAGTAGCTAGCTTAGCTAAAGACTAACTAGCGTTAGCTAACCTAGAGAGAGCGCGTGCAGCATTGTTATGCCAAGATGAAGAGGACGGTCATTCGGCAGATGAACTTCGTCAACTCCACGCGGTTGTCTCCATCCGCTTGGACGTTTGGTGAGTTTTTAATGCACTCTATTCTATTCCTGCCGTGGATATATCTCTCTCTCTCTCGGGAGCCAAACGGGCCGGCTAGCTGTTGTAGCTAATGTTATATTGAGCGAAAGCGGGCCGGCTAGCTAACGTAGCTAACGTTATATTGAGCCAAACGGGCCGGCTAGCTGTTGTAGTAGCTAACGGTGTGTGGCCTGGTGTCAGTACCTGGCTACTCTATTTGCAGTTAGCCTATTTAGCTGATGTCGGCCATTGGCTCCTTGCTACTTTGTTTTCTCTGGTATATACCCTCTTCTCTTTGGATTTAAGTGTTGATTGTTAAGTTTGTATATTCATGTTGCCTTTGTGAAGTTATCTTTTCCTTCTGTTTTGTTCTTCCATTAAAAGTTGAATATCCTTTAGGGGCTCATCTTTGCTTATCTCTCTCATACATGCTCTCTCTCTATCACACACACATACAGACATGCTCTCTCTCTCTAACACACATGCTCTCTCTCTCTCTCTCTTTCTAACACACAGACATGCTCTATATCTCTCTCTAACACAAAATGACATGCTCTCTCTCTATATTTCTCTCTCTTTCTAACACACACACAAACAGACATGCTCTCTCTCTATCTCTCTATTTCTAACACACACAGACATGCTCTATCTATCTCTCTCTTCAATTCAAATGGGCTTTATTTCACATTCTTGTATTTCTCCCAGTAGGAATGGGAGTTTTGAGTTATTGTCGATGTTTTCAAAGTCTCTTTGGGTGTTTGCAATTTGTGGGAAGTATGTCTTGGTATAGTGGGCAGGTTGTTAAGAAGTGGAGCTCGGTTTCCACCTCATCTTGTGTGCAGTGGGTCTGTCTTCGCTTGGGAGCCAGGTCTGCCTATGGCGGCCTTTCTCGATGGCTAGGCTGTGCTCGCTGAGTCTGTACCTAGTCAAGGATCTTCTTAGTATTGGGTCAGTCACAGTGCTCCGGTATTCTGCCACTGTGTACTCTCTGTTTAGGGCCAAATAGCATTTCAATTTGGTCTGGTTTAGGGTTGTTTCTTTCCAATGTGTCTCTCTCTCTCTCTCTCTCTGGCCTTGCTCTGGTGGAGGGTCAGGGGCATTGCCGGGTCTGTGCAGCGATAACACTGTATATTGACTGTAGGGCTGGGCGATATGGCCTAAATATGATATCACGATATTTTCTGACCTTTCGGCGATACACATCACGATGTTTTTCTTTTTTACCCCAAACAATTCATTATGAGGCTTACCAAGACAGTATGAGTTTGCAAGCTAACATTAAAGACAAAATAAAATACCCATGCATTTAGCATTTTTATATTATATATTAGATTTAGATTATTGGATTATTAGATTATATATTGCATATATTTAGCAATGAGATATTATATGATTTAGATATGAAATATGATGAATTGAAAATGGGGGACCCTGATGTAAACAAGACAAAAGTCTTTCTCTGGTCTGCATCCCCTTAACAATTGTATGTATTGAGCTGTACTGTACCCATTCTGCAATATGTTAATAAAGTTTTAAATCAATCAATCAATAGCATTTTAGCATTTTTATGAAACTACTGTATATTTGTATGTCTCTAAATGTTTTGATGAATTGAAAATAGAGGACCCTTATGTAAAAAAGCCGAAAGTCTTTCTCTGGTCTTCATCCTCCTGTACTGTATTGTACCCATTATGCAATCTGTTAATAAAGTTCTCATTCATTCATTCTGACGGAAAACAGAATAATTTTGATTGACAGTAGAGTCTGCCAATTACGTCACAACGCTTGCACCCGCCCTGCTGTTCTTAGCACCAATCGGCAAGTGCTATTAGTTTTTGACTTCCTGAATGCCCTGTGTGTTGACAACAACAAAGCTACTAACATTAGCTCCCCGCGGCCCACGAGTAGGAGACCAGTGCTCTGCAGGATGACTAAATGAGGCATAATGATTTTACCTCAACGAATGTTATAATAAAAGCCTTTCCATACATCTGTCTGATTGAAAACTTTATTAACAGACCGCGGAATGGGCATATCTCAGCACGGGCTGAGATATGAACGAGTAACGTGTGGACCAGATTGACGCGACACAAGGTTTACAACAACAGCCCCTTGTTTTATTGTATTTGTACCTGTACTACCTGCTGTCAGCTGTTTATCTCTATCTGTGAGCTTGATTAGCTCACGTTAGCTCCGCGGCTAACCCTGAACTAAATCAATGACTAGGTTCTAAAGCATTTCGAGTAGTTTTCACTGCACATAGAAGCAGCCAAACAGCGGGAGAATTTCGGGAGCATATGGCCAAAACCCAGTTAGGAACCATCGATTCCCATCCCTACTACTAACTTTACTTTTCTTCACAGCTAAATCAGACAGTCAGCCAGTCTATCAGAGTGAGTGCTCAGTTGATTTTCCCCGCTGATCATACCCGAGTGCTCAGCGTCATCACACGCCTTGGATCATTTAGGAGTGAAATGCGAATGCAAGGCTTGAAATCACTACTCGCAAGCCCGCCCCCAAATATTATTTACCAATCGCAACGGCCAATTAAAGGGGCAATTTGCGACGAGATCATCGCAGCGTACAGCCCTGATGTGTAGTTGACTTCCAGTCCCAGAGGATTAAAATAAAATGTAAATCATCAACCTCCTGTCACTATAAGCAGTACATTAATTACTAGTGCTGTCAGGCGATTAAAAAAATTAATCTAATTAATTACAGGATTTGTAATTAATTAATCGCATTTTAATCGCATAACCATTTTAGGCCTGATATTCTATATTTTATAATCATATTTCAAATGGCATGTGTCCGGATGGCAGAATTCAGTACTGTATCTACAAAACCTTCTGTTTAATCATCTTCCATTTATTCATTTGCTTAGATTTTTCAGGTCTGGTCAACTGTTATTCACAGTCAAAGATAAAAAATCTTTTTTTATTGATATTCTCATTTGGTTCATTACAATTTACTCAAGCTTAGTGACAGACACAGTATTTCTGACACTGGGAATACATTCCCTGAGATCTATAGATGTCCCTAGAATCAGATACCAAGAACATGCAAATGTACCATATTAAAAAAAAAAACTGTAAATGTGTATTCTACCTTCTTATGGAATGAATGAGATTTAAAAATATAAAAAAAATATATATAATTTTCTTTTAAATAAATTGAGTACATTTTCATAATGCGATAATTTGCTGTGTAATTAATTAACGCGATAAACTGACAGCCCTAATAATTACATATGGGTGCAATTGTCTGCTGGGATTGTTTGTCTCCCAATTTTTACGATGGAAGTCAACAGAGGAATCTGACGGGAAAAGGTCACCTAAATTACACCTTCTAGTGACACAAGGTTGATGATTTGTATTTTCTGTCAACCTACATGTCCTCCTGTACTGCGTTTTGAGTATTCTGACCACTGTACGCCTAAAATCCCATTTCAAATGTATTGAGGGACATTGGTCACTGCTTTGTTCGGATGAAAGTCAAAATTATTTCACTACCTAATTAAATAATTTTCATTACTTAAAAGTTAATTTATTGAAAAGGATTTGCAACCAAATATGACAAATACTTTATTTAAGTATTAATTTATACAATTAAGAGTGCTTCCATTTCTATTTTTCTACACAGCTCAAGCTCACCTGATGTGAATGTAAATTTGCCCTCATAAAAAGTCTGCACTTTAACCTTTTTAATTTACTCAGTCAAGCATAATGGACACAATATTTCTGACACTGGGAATACATTCCAGATGTCCCTAGATACTAATAGATCTTGTAGAAGTGGCGCAATCTTCAATTTATTTGAGTATGTACTTTTAGGCGGATTTTTGGAAAATATGGCTAGGGGTTAACCTCACTTTACATATAAAAAGGTGGATAAACCTTGAGTTTCATTGCGTTTCCCTCAACTACGTCCCTGATTTGACCATGTAGGCTAGTGACCGTCATTGACATTTATTATATTGACTACATGTAAAGCAAGCCTGTAGGCCTAATACTGTAGAACGGGAGCTCTCTCTCGCTCTCTCTCTTGCTATATGTTGACTGTATCATGCCCAGCCTCAGTCAGCGCTATTATTTAAGAATATGTTGACTGTATGAAAAAAAAATATATATATATATATTTTTTTACCTTTTAGGGGGGGGGGGCCTTGCGTTTAAATCTTGCACAGGGCCTCGCATTTCTCCCAGGCGGCCCTGCCTACTAACTACTGGACGCTTTGAGCTAACCGGAGCGAACACAGAACAGGATGGTAAAGCAAATATAATGACTTCCTTTCTGGGGTTTTCAAAATAAAAGTGCAACATTTATAGCAGCGGAAAACGTTTATTTTGTACATTATCTAACGTTAACACGAACCTAAACTAACGTTACAACTAACCTAAAGTTAGTTTAGGTTCGTGTTAACGTTAGATAATGTACAAAATAAACGTTTTCCGCTGCTATAAACATCACACTTTTATTTTGAAAACCCCAGAAAGGAAGTCATTATATTTGCTTTACCATCCTGTTCTGTGTTCGCTCCGGTTAGCTCCGAGCGTCCAGTAGTTAGTAGTATATTATCAATACCAGCCATTGGATTACTGTTTTCTAAATTGGGGAGGCTTTTAATCGTCAAGGTAAGAGGATTTTAAGTCATGGTATCCATAAACTTCAATCGGTTCGGATCCTTTGAAGGAATGAGAATATCAACAAACCTGTAGGGAACGTCAGGCTCCGGCCCGCCTCACCCAGTGATGAAGCTAAGCTATTCTAACGGAGCGACTGTTCCCAAAGCTAAATGCACGCACAGAGACAAAAAAGGTATGTATCTTCGTTAGGCTTGAGCGGTATAATTTTTTTCATACCGTCATACGCTGCTGACATAATACCCCGGTATACGGTATATGACGGTATGACTTTCATTTTCATCAGCGGGGGGGGGGGGGCAACCCGTGTTACCAAGTAAACAAATCATGGAACGATGGCCAGTTAGCCCGCAGCATCCTAGTGCTAGTATCGATAGCTCTCAGAACGGTAGCCAGAAGCCCGCAGCATCCTAGTGCTAGTAACGTTAGCTCTCAGAACGGTAGCCAGAAGCCCGCAGCATCCTAGTGCTACTATCGTTAGCTCTCAGAACGGTAGTCAGAGGCCCGCAGCATCCTAGTGCTACTATCGTTAGCTCTCAGAACGGTAGCCAGAAGCCCGCAGCATCCTAGTACTAGTAACGTTAGCTCTCAGAACGGTAGCCAGTTAGCCTGCAGCACCCTAGTACTAGTAACGTTAGCTCTCAGAACGGTAGCCAGTTAGCCTGCAGCACCCTAGTACTAGTAATGTTAGCTCTCAGAACGGTAGCCAGTTAGCCTGCAGCACCCTAGTACTAGTAACGTTAGCTCTCAGAACGGTAGCCAGTTAGCCTGCAGCACCCTAGTACTAGTAACGTTAGCTCTCAGAACCGTAGCCAGTTAGCCCGCAGCACCAGCAACGGTAAGCGCGTCTCATTTAATTTCCACCACTGAAGCGGGTTTTCCCCTATCGATTGCGTCCTCCTGTGTGTAGACAACCAGCTCTGCGTGTGCTCGCTCCACTAGTGAGGACTGGTCTTGCCCTCTGCTGGCGCGTGCTGTGTGTGCACTACAACCAATGCCGTCCCTGTCAAAACTCTGTTTCAGTGTAATAGAAACTGAAACGCATCTGTGATTTTGACGGTATTGATTTTCAATACCGTCGGTATTTCTAAATACCCTGGTATACCGTAATACCGTCCAAGCCTAATCTTCTTGTCTAACTCCAGGGAAGATGTTAAATAAGCTAATTTCCCAAAATGTTGGAGTTTTCCTTTAAGGAATTCCAGGCCTAGACTTTTTTTTTTTTTTTACAAAAATCAAGCACTTTAAGCACTTCAAGGGCCTTGTGCGAACCCTGGATCATTGACCATTCACCAACCATCATTGAAAAGGTACCGTTGGGTATAGGTATCGATTCACAGGTACCGGTATCGGTTCAAATGTCAACCCTAGTGGTGATATAGTAGGCTTTAGCCTAAAGCCTTTAACCTACTAACTTCAGGTATATCATTGCTAGCCCAGGCTACTTGTTTGGCGTTTCTGTAAGGAGTCATTGCCCCTCACATGAGAGCAGCAAGATTTGATGAGACATAAATGACAGAACATAGGCTACATAACGCTAATTATAGTCCACTATAACTCTGTGCTTCAAATGATCTTTGCCATCATTCTGCTCTAATACACCCATCGCTGCCATCTAGCTTTTATGTCACTCGCAAATTTGCTTTTATGCAAAAAATATTTTAAATGTGCATCCATAATCTATACTGTAATATCGGCCCGATACTCCGTATCGGGTCAAAGCGTAAACGTTCAAGACACAGAACCAGTCTTGGTGGTGAAAGGTGGTACTACTGGCGTGTCCCAAAATTTTTACAGAATCATAAACTGACATAATGACCATATGCCCATTCATATAAATTTTATGGAAACCATCTTACGTACCATGATTTAATGCCATAACGCCATTGAGCTACACTGTGACCAGATGCATTGACCTCTCAACAATATCACTGTAGGAAACACATCTTCTACAAATACCACCGGGACAGCGAGAGTCAGATATAAAACAGAGCAGTGATAATTGACTCTCAAGCCCGCCCTCTTTTCTTGATCCTCCAATCGCAACTCTGACAAACTTGGTGAATGGTAAATGGTGCATTTATATAGCAGC
The DNA here is from genome assembly GCF_963971535.1 of Notolepis coatsorum. Taxonomy (NCBI): domain Eukaryota; kingdom Metazoa; phylum Chordata; class Actinopteri; order Aulopiformes; family Paralepididae; genus Notolepis; species Notolepis coatsorum. Next base: position 84,865,465 of record NC_140181.1, on the reverse strand, counting down.
TTTTATCCAAAGCGCTTTACAATATTTTGTTCCTCACATTCACTCACACACCGATGGCAAGGTGTCAACCTGCTCATCGGGAGCAATTAGGGGTTAAGTGTCTTGCTCAGGACTGGGAATCAAACCGGGAAAACAACCGCTGGACCTCCTGAGCCACTGTCTAACCCTAACCTTCCGATTACCAGACGACCGCTCTACCTCCTGATCCACTGTCTAACCCTAACCTTCTGATTACCAGAGTCTCTACCTCCTGAGACAGTCTAACCCTAACCTTCCGATTACCAGACGACTGCTCGGCCTCCTGATCCACTGTCTAACCCTAACCTTCTGATTACCAGAGTCTCTACCTCCTGAGACAGTCTAACCCTAACCTTCCGATTACCAGACGACTGCTCGGCCTCCTGATCCACTGTCTAACCCTAACCTTCTGATTACCAGAGTCTCTACCTCCTGAGACAGTCTAACCCTAACCTTCCGATTACCAGACGACTGCTCGGCCTCCCGAGCCACCGTCGCCCCCCACTCAGAAACGACAGTTGCGATTGGAGGATGGAGGAAAAGAAGGCGGTCTCGAGACAGGTCTCGACTGTCATCCTACCAGGTTGACCAGGCGTCGGAGGCCGTCCTGCTTGTCGAAGAGCTCCAGCACGGCGCGGAAGGAGAAGGAGATGGAAAAGAACATGGTGGCGTGACAGCAGCCCGAGGCGTGGGAGCATTCCAGCAGCCACAGGGTGTAGCCCACCACGTCAGACAGGATGCAGTGAGGCAGCATGCACACCTGGGGGTGAGAGACGCATGTGAGAAACGCTGAGAATATACATTAAATGTCCTCCTTGTTCTTCAAAGTAAATGTACACTGTTCCAGTTGCAAAGTGTCATGGAGAATCTTTTTAAAGAGGTCAAGTGTTGGAGGTCTTCGTTTGTTCCAGTTGAGCAGGATAAATCTTGGCTATATACATGTAAAACGTTTTTGGAAAGAGGTTCATGATTTGACTGCTAAAGTCTTGGAAATTCTGTTGAACATTACACCTATACGGTCTCTCTTTGGTACTGAATTAGACAAGACATTAGATCCCATATCTGTGAAGAGAATTGGGATAATATCATATATAGCTAAAAGAGTTATCCTGCTCACCTGGAACAAACCAAGACCTCCAACACTTGACCTCTTTAAAAAGGATCCTCCATGACACTTACTGGAACAGCGTACATATAAATGATAAATGGACCCCGTACATATACTTTGAAGAACAAGGAGGACGTCTTTCTTAGAACTTGGGAACCCCTCATGGACCTCCGATTATCCAAACTCAGTGTGTAATGCCGCGATTACCGGTACTTACACTGAAATGTAATGTGACCATTTATTTTATTATATATATTTATAATTTGTATTTATTTAATTTGTATTACTGTAAAGAAGTCGAAAAAAAACTGAAAAAGAAAAAAATAATATAGATATGAACTACCACACAGACGGATATTAGGGCTGTCAAATGAACAGGATAATAATGTATTTTTGATGCGTACCGCGTGTTCCGTTATGATGGTGTTGCTTTGCCTGATCCATAGTTTAGGAATCGGCTAGTAACGTTCCCAATGGCCTCCCTTGGCCCTACCGATGCTTTAGGGGATCTAGGGGTAGTGGTCATGTAACCCTCCGACTGGCCCTGCAGACTGAGTGTTTTCAGATGCTGACCCAAATGAAGGGGTAGAGGCGAGAACGTAAACTTTCTGTGGTGATACTATATTTTGTACATATCAGCCTATTTGTTTTTTGCAGAACTCGGCATGAACTCCTTTCTCCAGATGCACACCGTTTCAAAAGGTGATTACAACTATTTCCACTACTACTCCAAATCAAGAAGAAATTAGATGGTGATGACAAGTTCTGAATAAACAAACAAACTGATTGTGCTATGAAATTAAGTTTGCCGTCAAGAGTATATTCTGGCACTCAACGAGGCAATGTTTCAAGCTTTGTGTCCCAAGTACTGACATATCTGTAAGCGTCTCTTTCTGACAGAATCTAATACCTTCCATAAATGTTCCATTTGTTCACCGACGGATCAATGTAGCTGTACCTATTTATTTGGTGCGGCCATTATGTTTTAGTGAACCTTTATAAGAGTTAAGTTGGACACTACGTTGTGCGAGTACTCATATTACTGAGTAATGTTACATTTAGCAGGTCAATATAGCTGCTGTGGCCTATTGGGCTTTGCCATGTTATGATGATTTGCAGCACATTTCTTCTATGCTAAATGCAGGATGTTTGTTTTTCTCGACAATATATAATTTTGGTTATTTATTTTATTTAATAAACATCTTTTTGCATAAAGCAAGTATATCTGTAGTTGATAAGAGTATTACACACTTGAAGTATATTGATTAATTACAATTAACTATGGACAATCATGTGATTCATCAATTGACAGCCCTAATATATATATATATATATATATATATATATATATATATATATATACACACACACACACACACTTGTAGAGATACAAGGATATCACTTGCCAATGGCATATAACACCTCTTGTAAAGAAGTAGCACAACAATTTGAGAATTATGCATTGTCCCTAAGAATACCATTCTAATATAAATAGGCTGAAATTAATAAATTGATAAAAATGCATCTAATATTACCACATCAAAGCAGGCATAACATACTTTACAATTAATAAGTTCATTGTGTGTTGTATTTGTCATTATGAGTCATACCATGAAACAATCATTTGGCATCAGGCTGTGATTTGCAAGACCCATTTATTGGTTTGCTTTGCAGGCAAATTTTTCAAAAATCACAAACGAAAAAGGCACAAGAACCAGTGGTGCATTTTCAGTTGACCTTCATATCAACCGTGTTTTCCATTTATTTATTTACATTCAACTGGCAGTTTGGTATTCAAATTCATATCTTTTAGTTTTCTTGAATGAAATGAAATTCGAATATTGAAATTCTTTCCGACAGCCCTAGTGTGCGTTACCCTTTCCATGGCGTCCTGGTTATAAGCCAGGTAGTAGAGGCAAAGGGAGACCCCCGTGGCGGCCATCGATGGCCTGGGGATTTCCAGCAACTTCTGCACACCTCCATGAGCCACGAACTCTGCAGCAAACTTCTTATGCAGCAGCAGAGAGGCCAGGTACTGTGTGTTGAGGGACAGCGTGTGTGAGTGAGAGGGGAAGAGAGAGAGAGAGAAGCACAGAGATGAGGCTGAAGGGCTTGCCCTCGTTATGATTAAGCACCGAGGAGGACATGCTGTGGGACTGATTGTGTGGACTGCAGAACACATCAAATACCTTGAGAGCCTCGAAGGTGAGCTGCACGTCGTTGGTCTGCTTCAGATCCATGTAGTGCATGAGCAGCTCCCGTGCCCCCATCTGCATGAACACTGCCAGGAGCTGCAGGAGAAGGCAGAGGCTGAGTCAAAATCATGGGACGCGTTCCGAGGTATTAGATCATGGAGACAAGATAATGTCTCTGGCTAGAATCCCATGTTCTCTGACACCTTTTACGGTATGAATTGAAACTGAACAGGCTCCCTCTTTCATATTTCCCCCCTCTCATCCATGAAAACATTACAAATAGAATCATAATGAGAGTGCAGCATGTTTAGTAGCGGAGTTAAGGAAGACTGGCATATGCTGGTATGTCTGTGAAGAGAGACAGTGAAATCTGCCTCATGCATTGCTGCCATTTTAATCCACTCTCCTAATACTAGCGCTTACGGCCCACAAAGTAGCCGAGCCGACTTCCAACTGCGGCTAAAAATTACAAACACCAGACCCACTAGCATATGGACATGACTGGGCAGACTGTTCGGGGCTTATGGTGATGCTGGACCCACCTCCTGGTACTCCCCTAGTGGGGTGAGATACTGCAGGATGAGCCGCTGTTCGATCTCTGGGGTCAGAGGGTACAGGTGATAGTTGTTCCCGATCACCCAGGGGCTCATCTCAGACCAGCTGCTGTTGGACAGCTCGCTGAAGGTCCTCTCCGGGTCAGGCAGGGAGAAGTTCAGCTTCTGCTTGGCCTTCCTGCCGCTCTCCCTCTCTGCCTTTCTCTTCAGGGGACCGCTGCCCTCCGGCTTCCCGTCGGACAGGTCCTGCTGCTGCATCAGGGAGCCCGGCGCAGACATGGGCTTCATCATGGTCTTGGCCGCCGAATTGGCACGGCAGCTGCCAGTCTTGTGGGGGGAGTTGAGACGAAAGGACAGTTCGTTCTCGGGCTCCGCGGAGGAGAACAGCTTCTCCTCCCCGTCCTCCCCCATCTCCCTCTCTGCCCCGTTTTGGCCCGGCGAGAAGGGAGCGTTCTCGAAGCCCCCGTCCACAGTCTCCTCGTCCACAGAGACCAGGGGCTCGCCCAGCATCTTCCTGGGACTGGGCCGCTTGAATTCCCTCTTGCTCTCGGCATCTTTGTCCTGAAGCTCTCTCAGTCGCTGTAGCATCAGGGGCACCTGCATGCATGAAGCCAAAGACAGAATTAGATTCTGTCACGTCATATATACCTTTACAAGCATAGTAAAGTTATTTTGTTCCTTGCAGCAGAAATAGCATAAAATTGCAGCAGAAACAACTATAAAATAGCTCTAATTTATAATACAATAATCACAGGATTGTGAATTGAACAAGATATGATAATTAACAGCTACCGGTTGATGGCGCCCATCAATGGCGAGACAATGCTACTACGATTAGATATTCCTTTATTGATCCCCTTGGGGAAATTCAGGCAGCATGGGGGAGGGGGGAGGGGAGGTACAGGTAGAAGACATGGTACAGGTCACAGAATTATAGTACAGTGGCGCGGCGGGGTAGCACAGCGGACTAAGCGTCTGTCTACAACTGCAGAGACACTGGTATCGAATCCGACCGTCAGCAGTGCCTCCGGCTTGGCCGGTCGTCATACTGACTCAATTGGCAGAGTCAGTGGGTGGTAATCTGGTCGTTGTAAACAGCGACTCCTACAGGTCGGTCAGGGGCGCCTGCACAGCGAGGGAGGGAAATGGTGATGGTAGTGTGACCTCCCACGGGTTACACTTCACCAATGAGAGTCCTCGCTGCCAGGTGAAAAGAGGCTGCTGGCTGTCTCCTATGTATCGGAGGAAACATGTGATAGACTTCAGGGCTCCCTAGACCGACCAGTGGGGGGCACATGCACGCAACGACCAGGAAGGGGAGGGGGGAATTGGAATAACGACTAAATTGGGATGGGAGAAAAATACAGAAAAATAGGAGAAAAAGTGGATAAAAAAAAATTATAGTACAGTGGAGAAGTAAAAATAAAAATGCAGTGTAAACAATATAATTAACTCTGGACATGTGCATATGGGCAACAAGGTGCGAGATGAGCACTATGCACTGTTATATTTGCCTTACAATAAAGTTACAATATATAATCGAAATCTGGGCGATTAGGTGGCGCAGTGGGCAAGGCGCTCACCACCAACGCAGGAGATGCTGGGTTCGAGCCCAGCTCTCGGTGTTGCTACCAGCTTGGCTGGTCGTTCATACTAATACAATTGGCAGTATTAGGGGGTGGGAAGCTGATGGGTGGGGATCGGACGTTGTGGACAGCGACTTCTACGGGTCGGTTGGTGCGCCTGCGGAGTAGAATCAGGAAGCGACAAGGGCGGCGTGTCCCTCCCACGCAGACCCTCGCCGCTGAGAGATCACACTGTGCAGGTGAAAAGATGCGACGGCTGCCTCCTCGAGTACCGGAGGGGACACGTGATGCAAGGCTTCGTCCACATTGCAGCCGGCTTGTAGGAGGCATGGCCTAACAGCGTTTGAGACAGGGGAGGGTAGAATTGGACAATACGAAATTGGGGACGGAAGAAAAATTGAAAAATGGGGAGAAAAAGTAGATAAAAAAAATATATATAATCTAAATCTAATATTATAATCTAAAAAACGAAATGCTAAATATATGCTATGATGAAGTATACAGTATACACATAAGGTGCGGTATGCATAAGGTAAGTATATTGTCCTTTTAGGTGGGAGTCAGCTACTAGGTTCCTAGTAGTTTGATCTCTGGCAGCAGTCCCTACCCACTGTTGTGGAGCCTGATGGCCACTGGTATGAAGTAAGGCTGCACGATTTTGGGAAATAATCTAATTGCGATTTTTCTGACAGATATTGCGATGAAATTTGCGATTATAATTATTTATTTTTTTAAGCAGCCCCACAGAGGTTTATTGTAAAATGCGTCTTGAAAATGTTTCTTTTTACCTGGGAATCGATACCGGTACCCAACGGTACAATTTTTTCTGTACTTTACTATCCCTCTCTGAAGTCTAAACTTCACAACACACAATCTAAAACCCCTTACCTCCCTCTCCCAAACCGATCTTGTATATCAATGGGACTTCCTGGTTAACCGTTTCCCGGCCAACCACGGAGATCTCCGTGTTTCGGATCCAACGGTTGAGGACCAACCGCGGACATGTCCGTGGCAAGGTTGTTTTGGCTTTTATTCCATTGTAATAACCTACTCGATGTCACCGAGCAGCACTGCAGAAGTACCCTACTCTTTGAATTCAAAAAAGTGCATTACCGGCCAGATGCTCTTAGGGGCGCCATCTCGATAATGCAGTGTTCCCTGTGGCAGAAGTTGTCTTGTTTTTTTTTTTATCTCCAATGTAGTTTTCTGCTAACATGAAGCGATGCCTATAGCCTGTAGCTTGGAATACGTTTTGGGACACGGATTTCAGTGTGCAGTAAAGGAATATATCATCAGCCAATGGACATATCGATCTACCAGATGGCGATCGATAACTGGGAAATCCTTTGGGGGATCCAACCGGCCCACGGTAAGATCTTTTTCACATAAATTACATGCTGATCAGGCATTGTTATGATAGCCATCCACCCGATCAGCGAATGTGGCTACTGAGGCTAATGCGGTTATTGGTAATCAATAATCAGAAACGAGGTCCCCCCCCCCCCCTTTCATGCATTCATGGTGGACCATCATATCGATCATAATGCAGTTTGATTTTTACCTATAGCTTCTCTATAGCCGAAATGCCATTGGATTTAACGTTAGTAGCTTAGCGCCCTGTATCTCGCCTTCCAGGAAATATACTAGCCGAAATCCCTTAGTTATAACACATTCAAGATGCTATCAAATGAGAACGTATTGATGAAAAAATTATTTCTTTAAGCCATTTTGAAGGGACGGTTTATGGTGTTAATTGACAATGAGAATGGACAGATAGCAATACTATAAAGTATAGATTTAGCTCTACAAACAGCCCCACGGACTATGCAAGTCTGTTTAGAAATGCTGGCCGTCTAGAGTGATTTTAGACGGATCCAAATGGCCCTGAATGTGTTAAATAAATACAAAATAATAATAAAAAAAAAGATTAGCGATTTTTTTTTTTTTTGTGATTTGCTAATTGCATCATTCCAAATCGCGATTTCGATTTAAAATCGATTAACCGTTCAGCCCTAGTATGAAGGACTGGCCGAGGCGGTTAGTTGAGTGTCGGGGGGGGGGGGGGGGTATGAGTCTGTGACTGAACATGCTTCTCACTTGACTAGCTCATCGTAGAGGGGGTGGGAGGGATTCTCCAGGATAGCAGCCAGCTTCCTTCTCATCCCCCTCTCTGCCACCACCTCTAGTCTGACCAGCTCGACTCCCACCACGGAGCTAGCCTTCCTCACCAGCTTGTTCAGTTTGTTGGTGTCCCTCGAGTTGATGTAGCCCCCCCAGCATGCCACAGCATAGAGGAGGACGCTGGCCACTACAGACTGGTAGAATGACTGCAGCAGTCTATTGCAAACATTGAAGGACCCGAGTCTCCTCAGGAAGAACAATCTGCTCTGTCCCTTCCTGTAGAGGGCCTCTGTGTTGTCCGACCAGTCCAGTTTATTGTTCAGGTGTACCCCAAGGAACTTATATGACTCCACCACCTCCACCTCATCCCCTTGGATGGTGATGGGAATCGAGGGGGGGGCTCTTCTTGCCCCTCCGGAAGTCCACCACCAGCTCCTTGGTTTTACTGGTGTTGAGTTGGAGGTGGTTGCTGTCGCTCCACCCCACAAAGCTCTCCACCATGTAGAGCCATATGAAATCCGCGTTCACGGAATCGCGGACGGAATCGCGGAATTGACCAATAAAGATTTTATCAACTGTAAACGTGGAATATTGCAGAATTTGCCCTAATCTGGACTGAAATCCTGTGTTCGGGAGAACATGGAACGTTTGGTGCAAAGCAAACACGACCGGCAGCAACACAACAGGCAGCAATTTCCAAGCGTCTAGCTGCTTCGGTGTTAACGTCAGAAGAAATTCGACACTAAGCCCTAAATTCAGAGCAGCGCAATATCCTAATGACTTGTATATGACCGGCGATAAGGTGTTTTGCTAATTCTGTCAACATACCGTGGACTGGACTCACAAAACACGTGCGAAGCCATGTCAGGAAAACGGAAAAACACTGTGCTTCAAAACACGTGAGTATTGTATATCTGCAGTGCCGCAACACACCAGCTCTCTAACGATGATCCCTGGTGATCACAATAGATACAGCTAGAGGGCGAGGCTAATCACTGACACTATTGTGATGAAATAGCTATGTAACGTTACAGTACATAGGACTAGAAATGATAGCTTCTTGCTAAATCTGGTGCACCCATCTATTTGTTTAATGCAAATTATTGTCAGTACACACACTGTCCTTTATAAACTAAAGGTGCCTAAATTAGGCATTACTATATTTCAATCACAATAGAATAGATAGCTATTTTGTCACAATATTATTTGAAAAATATTGTGTAAAATGTAACTGTATAAGGGCGGTCAGGTGGCGTAGCGGAGACTGCAGTCTCGACTCCCGGAGTCAGCATTGCCTTGGCTTGGGCTGATCGCTATACTAACTCGTTTGGCTGGGTTAGGGGGAGGGAAGCCGTGGGTGGGAAACTGGCGTTGTGGACAGCGTCGCCTACAGGTCAGGTCTGGGAGCTTGCTCAGCGGAGGCAGGACTTGAGGAAGGCAGCGTGACCTCCCATGCGTTACACTTCACCAATGAGAGCCCTCGCTGCCAGGTGAGAAGAGAGCCACTGGCTGTCGCCGCACGTGTCGGAGGAAGCGTGCGGATACTTCAGGGTTCCCTTGTACCGACCAGTAGGAGAACATGCGCACAACAACCAGGTAGGGGAGGGGGGGAATTGGCACAACGACTAAATTGGGACGGGGAGAAAAACGGAGAAAAATCGGAGAAAGAGAGACAAAAAAATTTATAATAATTGAACTGTATTTCTGAGTTGCAGCTGTGACGTACATGGGTACGTGGGTTGGTCATTACCATTATTACTGTATTTATGACACCATCTGAACATCAGGTTAGTATATGTAAATATGTTATGTTTTGGATGTGATGTGTGTGTGTGTGCATGATAGCTAATGCTGTCTCTTTTTCTCTGTCAGGTGCCGCCCGCCCGTCCCTACACTGAAGAGTGATGATTGCCTAATGGGTGACAGCTGATGGCAATCACCTCGAGAGGGACGGGTGGACAAATACCTGACAGCACACACACGTCCGGGCGGCGTGAATATTAAAGGCAACCAACTTGTGCTTTTCTCTGATTGGCCACGCCCCCCCGCCCCCACGCGCAGGCAAGCGCAGTCGTCCCACGTCCCAAATGAAATCCAAGGAGCGCAAGCGAGCGGCAGCGCGGGCAACCAACTTGTGTACCATGGGCTGCTGTTCCAACGCACTTGTGTTGGGCTGCTGTTTCACTCGTGTATAAACAAAGCCCATACAGTTATGAAATGTGCTGAACTAGAAAGCGTAACGTTATTATGTTTCGCGTTTTTAACAACCAACTACCAGATTCACTCGTGTATAAACAAAGCCCATACAGTTATGAAATGCGCTGAACTAGAAAGCGTAAAGTTATTATGTTTCGCGTTCCATTGATTAACGCCATTACCTGCTGTGCTGTAGGAAGCAGAGGTACAGTAAGTTACAGTAGGTGTAGGTTACATGTTTAATCAAAGCCCATAAAATTTTTTAGATGAATGATTGTGGATATAATATAGAAAACACATCATTATGATATTGTCAGATGGCGCAAAATACAATGGTGAGTGAGAAATATATCTCCAGTGATAAAACCCAGTGCAGTCCATGTCTCTATGATACCTGCTGTGCTGTAGGAAGCAGAGGTACAGTAAGTTACAGTAGGTGTAGGTTACATGTTTAATCAAAGCCCATACAATTTTTTAGATGAATGATTGTGGATATAATATAGAAAACACATCATTATGATATTGTCAGATGGCGCAAAATACAATGGTGAGTGAGAAATATATCTCCAGTGATAAAACCCAGTGCTCTATGTCTCTATGATACACAGCGTGGATGGGCTTTCAGAGGGAGAGGCATGACTTCGCGACAGCCATATTAGACACTCACTGTACATCAGTGTGGAACTGTAACGTTATATGTTATTTCGCCCGTGGAGGCTGCTGAGCCTGAAGCGCCAGCGGGGCGACGCGGTGGTTTATCCCCGGCTTCCGTGCGCCGCCGCCGGCTTGATACAGCTTCAGCAGCAGCAGCGGCGGTGCTCTGTTGTAGGAAGCCCTTCAATGACAGCGGCGCGCTCTCATATTTTGCGAATGCATAAACTATATCTTAAATTATGGCTATGTGTCTAATATGGCTGTCGCTTATCAATGACTTCGCGACAGCCATATTAGACACATCGCCATAATTTAAGATATAGTTTATGCATTCGCAAATATGAGAGCTCTGTCATTGAAGTGGGTGGTGGCAGCATTACTAACAGTAGCGATTTTTATTGTTTTGTCATGACCAAACATAATCCCAACATAGATAGGAGGTGTACTGTATGTCAAATGCCGGTCATGTGGTGGAAGAGTTTAGTACAGTCACACAACAGAACACCGCTGTAGTACAGTCACACAACAGAACACCGCTGGTTCGACCAGCGCTGCTGCCGCGTCTCTCTTGCCGCAAGGGCGTGTGCTAGTGGATTGATTGATTGGCCGTGTGGCCAATCAGAGAAACGCTGAACGAAAAGCTGAACACAAGTTGGTTGCCTTTAATATTCACGCGTCCGGGCGCCTCATGGAGTCATTTGCCAGTGACCATAGAGTTGGAGGTTGCCATTGTTTACCACTGTTTGTGTAGAATAGTTATTATAACACTGTCCACTGTTGTTTGTGTGGAATAGTTATTATAACACTGTCCACTATTGTGTGGGACTGATTCACTGTGTGTTCATGTTGTTCACACCACTTACCTGGTAGGCATTGTATTTGTGTTGGTGCAGCTACCAGGCGAGTGTATATATATTAGGGCTGCAACTAATGACTAATTTGGTAGTCGACTAATCTGTCGATTATTTTTTCGATTAGTCGACTAATCGAAAACCAATTATGTAAACAACAACAATTTTTTTTTTTTTTTTTTAAACTACCTATCTTTGTGAAAGTGGCTTCTCAGCTCTGGTCCAGCTGAAGACAGAGCAGAGGAACAGATTGGACATTGAGCATGAGACTCTTGTCAGGACCAAACAACAACATCATAACATGATGATCCCATAGCAAATTAAAATAATGACTCATGAAACATTTGAATTTGGATCTTAAGCCACTTTAAATGAAAATGTATTTGAAGAACAATACAGCAATCACTCATAACAAGATAAATAAATTAAATAATACAAATTAAAGTGGAAGTGTACTTTAAATAACTTAAAAAAATTATAAAAAATAAAAATAACTAGCAGCATCTGCCCCCAGCACCGCGGCTGATGGGGCTGTAACTTGGTCCAGGACCAGGAGGGTGACGTGGAACAGCTGTAAGGGGAGAGGGGGATGAGTCAGATCAGACAGACTTCTAGGTATTTTTTTTGTGTGTGTGTACTTTTTTTTTTTTTTTTTGTGTGTGTGTACTGTGTAATTTGTGTGTGTGTCTTACTCTGATCGCTGTGTGAGTGAGAGGTGTGTACTGTGTAATTTGTGTATGTGTGTGTGTCTTACTCTGATCGCTGTGTGTGAGTGAGAGGAGTGTGAATGTGTGTGTGTTGTACTCTGATTGCTGTGTGTGAGAGAGAGGAGTGTGAATGTGTGTGTGTCTTACTCTGATCGCTGTGTGTGAGTGAGAGGAGTGTGTATGTGTGTGTCTTACTCTGATCGCTGTGTGTGAGTGAGAGGAGTGTGTATGTGTGTGTCTTACTCTGATCGCTGTGTGTGAGTGAGAGGAGTGCGTGTGTAATGTATTGTGTGTCTAGTCTGATCATCATCTCCTGCAGAGGATAAATGTTTTCAATGTCCAAAATTTGCTATGGGATCATCATGTTATGATGTTGTCTGGAACCCTGAGAAGCCACTCTCACAAAGATAGGTAGTGCAAAAAAAAAATAAAAATAAAAATAAATAAAAATCTTTTTTTTTAATGACTAATCGACGCAACAATTTCTCGTCGACGATTTTTTATAATCGACGTCGTCGATTATGTCGACTAATCGTTGCAGCCCTAATATATATATATATTGTGGCCTCTTGCCTTTTTGCCACTGCTTGTGTGGAATTAATATATATATCTATGTATTGGGCCTTCTGCCTTTTTGCCACTGCTTGAGTGGAACTATATTGTGCTGTGCACGTGGTGTACATTTGCTGGGGGATTCCCAGACTGCCAACCGCAGGGTTTGTAGTTGTGTCCTGTGACACTAGGTCACTAGGGCTTGTGTTGGCCCTTGTGCCTTACTTTATTATATTTACTTGTTTGTTCTCCCCTTACCCTTTTCCCTATTTGTTATATGTTTGTGGGATTATTTCCCCTCTTCCCTCATCCTAATTCAGTGGAGGTTTGAATTCCTGCCACAGCTAATAAATATAATTTACCTTTTGAAAGCGCGTTTGTGTTGTTTTCCTATCTGCCGGGACCGGGATCTACTGAGGGGGTTGTTTTTGTTCATGTGCAGCCTGCTTCAGTTTCTATTCTATGTGGTCATTAGACCTTGGTACATGACACAGCACTTAAAAACATTAACACTTTGATCGCCAGGGTTAAATTCATAATTTACCATCCTTCGCCAGCCCTATTTAACATGGAGAAGTGCCCCTTCTTTGCAGGGCTATAACTTTTTAAATTGTATTGCTAAATTGACATTACTATTAGGGATGCCCCGATCGATCGGCCACCGATCGTTATCGGCCGATACTCAGTATAAATATGCAATCTGTGAATTCCGATAATGAGTCATATTCGCCGATAGCGGAAACCGATCAAGCGAAGCTCTCACTCGCTGTCTGTCTCAGACACACAGGACCTGCAAACTGTCGCTGCTCCTCCTCCCTAATCCCGCCCGCCCCCGTGTAGAGTTTGTAAACACTGAGGACTGAGAGGAGGCTCCCCTGCTCGAGTCTGTAGTGCATTCGACCTAGGGATGGGTACCGAATTCGGTACTTTTGAGGTACCGAACCGAAACACGTCGGTACTACCAAGTATCGAATCAAGTGGGAAACCGAAAAAAAAATAATAAAAAAAATGTTTTTATTAAATTTGTTTTTTTACTTTTTTTTTACTTTTTTCTTTTCATGTCAACGTTCACACGCACAATATATGCTTACCTAGGATTTGACTTGATTCAACAACAAAGCAGTCGGAGCAATGACAAGCCGAAAACTGTCGAAATTGTAGTTATTTGAAGTTTGGATTTTTTTTTTACGACTGAGGTAGGTAAATTAAATTTCTTGAGACTAAAGTACCGAAAAAAGGTACCGTTGGGTACCGGTATCGATTCACAGGTACCGGTACCGGTATCGGTTCAAATGTGAAAGGTACCCATCCCTAATTCGACCTGAGCTAACGTTAGCTACCTAGCTATCGTTACTGTTTAAACAAAATTACCCAGTCAACTATTCACGTTTAGTAGGCATTGTCTAACGGTATTTAGCCGGCTAGCTACCGATAGCTCCTGATATCAACAAATGATCCAGAAAGTCTAGTAGTCCATGTTCATACCTCCGTTAGCTTGCGTTAGCTGACGTTAGTTTACTGTTCAAAACGAAATGTCCCATTGAACTAAAGTTCTGTCTTAACGTCATCTAGCCGGCTAGCAGTAGCTACAGATAGCTCTTGATATCAATGTCTTATAACATTGATTTAATGCGTATTTGAGCTGAGGGCTTGCTGAATGTGAAATGACCAAAGAACCATAACGTTACCAATAGGGTCCCGCTGCAGCGCCGGAGAATCCTTTTTGGAGCTGGAGGCTACTAGAGTACACACAGACAGTGGAGCTGTTTGCAGATAGCGAGCATTTTGACTTAAACGTGGTGGCGATGTCTCGCAGATAATACAAGTACAAGTCTAATTATATAATATATATATTTTATATAAAAAAAAAAAAATTATAAAATTATTTTTAATTTCTTTTTAATCAAAAACAATCGGTATCGGATCGGTATCGGCCGATATGGCTCACGACGATCGGTGATCGGTATCGGTGGCAAAAAACGTGATCGGGACATCCCTAATTACTATGGCCCATTCAACGTCCTATATCTATTGTTCAGGGTGTAGCAACGTTATACTTTTTCATTCACATATTCATACTAAAATACGGTCTAAAGTATAAGTATGTTTTTATCGTTTTCTGCAGCTTTCTCCAGAACGTGATTTATAGCTCCAAATGCATTATATTGATGATGAAATACAGTTTGATAGGAATATGCGCGAGATAAAAAATTTCAAATGGACGTACTTCTAGAAGTTACTACGTATGATCTGATGATGACCGGATGGGGGGGGGGTCGTTTATAATTCCGTGGCCAACGTTAGATGATTCATCTAGTGTGGGTGATATGATCATTAGAGCAGTTAGTATCGAACACTTTGAAAAATAACGTTGAATCTTACCGTAGCTTCCTCGCGCCGTTGGGCGATGAGCGTGGAACAGAAATATTCCTATTGTGGGATGTAGAAATATTCGATCCATTTCCAGGTTGTATAATAGTATATACGTCCAAATCATGTTGTTTATCGAGTTATTGGTAACGGATTGCTATCCGTTGTGATCAGCTCGAGTCCTGAGACTATTACAGAGTGATCGGACCGAATTGAAATGAGCACCAGCTTTCATTTCCTGTTTCCGCCCTGGGCGATCCGCCGATCGGCCACCAGATGGCGCTCTTGAACCGTTGGAGAGTTGAGAGGGGCTCAACAGTAGATCTCAAGTGTCCGGGGGAGAAATATGATTTCGATCACAGATTTTTGAAATATTGATATCAAAGACTTGGTACGGCGTCTTTGGCAGAATGAGCATGGCGAGGAAGACGTCGTACGGCGGTTTTGGCGACCATAGTGTTAAATGGACTGTTATATCTTATTAAATTGTGGACATTTATTCATTCCCACTTATTAGACACTATTTCTAATGGTAAAATGAGCGTACAAAGCAAAATACAGAATCCTGAAATATTAAAACGGTAAAAACTGAATTTGGTTAGTGAACTTCTGCAGGTGGCACCCGCTTGAATTGTGGCAGAAGTCTGAGGTATAGAGGGTGAAAGAAAAGGAAGGGTGACAGCACAGTTCCTTGGGGGGCGCCGGTGTTACTCACCAGTACGTCAGACAGACTGTCCTGTAGTCTGACGTACTGCGGTCTGTCAGTGAGGTAGTCCTTGATCCAGGCCACCAAGGCGTGCTCCAGTTGCATCACGGAGAGCTTCTCCACTAGCAATGAAAACTGGATGGTGTTGAAGGCACTGGAGAAGTCAAAGAACATAATCCTCACTGAGCTGTGTGGCTTCTCCAGGTGCGTGTAAGCTCTGTGGAGCATATAGATGATGGCGTCCTCCACCCTGATGTTTGCCTGGTATGCAAACTGTAGGGGGTCGAGGGAGTCATGCACCAGGGGCTTGAGGTGTTGCAGGACCAGCCTCTCGAACATCTTCATGATGTGTGACCTGGCCTGTAGTCGTTGAGGGTGCTGGGCCTTCCCTTCTTGGGCACCGGGACAATGCAGGAGGTCTTCCAGAGCTGGGGCACCCTCTCTGGGGTTAACCCTTTGTAGTGTGGTATTGAAGGGGTTAACATTATGTAATGTGGTAGTGAAAGGGTTAACCTTCTGTAGTGAGGTAGTGAAAGGGTTAACCTCCTGTAGTGAGAAAGGGTTAAACTTCTGTAGTGTGGTAGTGAGAAAGGGTTAACCTTCTGTAGTGTGGTAGTGAAAGTGTTAACCTTCTGTAGTGAGAAAGGGTTAAACTTCTGTAGTGTGGTAGTGAGAAAGGGTTAACCTTCTGTAGTGTGGTAATGAGAAAGGGTTAACTTTCTGTAGTGTGGTAGTGAAAGGTTAACCCTTTGTAGTGTGGTGTAGTGTTGTCTACTGACCAAGACGGAGTTCTCCTCCCTGTAGTTGGCAGCTATGTCCTGGTTCTCCATGGCTCCAGCCAGCAGACCAGTGGCGTAGATCCTCAGGGGCTGCTCCGCCTCCTGAGCCCATTTAAACAGCCGTTCAACTATGCCCTCCTGGAGCACAAAATAACGAAACGGATAAGACACACAGAAAGTTGAAATGCATACGTCGAACATGTTTTGCATCCTCACCATCCCTGTATAGTAAAAAAAACATGTTTAACTGATGTTAGCTGCTAATGTTAACTAAGCTGGCCCCTGAACAGTTCAACTAACCCGGGAGCTGCTCACAGCGGAGCAGTCCTCTGGATTTTGCGGAGAATAGTTTGCTCTCCAGCTCTAACAGTGATCGATCTCTCTCTCTCTCTCTCTCTCTCTCTCTCTCTCTCTCTCTCTCTCTCTCTCTCTCTCTCTCTCACTCTCTCTCACTCTCTCTCTCTCTCTCTCTCTCTCTCTCTCTCTCTCTCTCTCTCTCTCTCACTCTCTCACTCTCTCTCACTCTCTCTCTCTCTCTCTCACTCTCTCACTCTCTCACTCTCTCACTCTCTCTCTCTCTCACTCTCTCACTCTCTCTCACTCTCTCACTCTCTCTCACTCTCTCACTCTCTCACTCTCTCACTCTCTCACTCTCTCACTCTCTCACTCTCTCGCACTCTCTCGCACTCTCTCACACTCTCTCACACTCTCTCACACTCTCTCACACTCTCTCACACTCTCTCACACACACTCTCACACACTCTCACACACTCTCACACACACTCTCACACACACACACACACACACACACACACAACCCACCTTCTCCTGAAAGACCACAGCCGTCTCCAGCCCAGGCATGATGTTCTGTAGCAGGCGACAGGCTGCTGTGTTTAGGGAGAGTTCTCTGCTGGTCATCACATAGCTATTCACCAGCTGGGAAGATGAAAAACAACTCAGTTTTCAATCTAAATGGTAAATGATGCATTTATATAATAGCTTTTATTCAAAGCACTTTAAAATTGTGTTCCTCACATTCACCAATTCACTCAACACACCGACGGCGGATGCAACCATGCAAGGTGCCAACCTGCTCATCGGGAGCAATTAGGGGTTAAGTGTCTTTCTCAAGGACACTTTAACACACTGCCCGGGAGGAGGGAATCGAACCGGGAACCTTCGATTACCAGACGACCGCTCTACCTCCTGACCACTGTCACCCCAAGTCCCAACAGTGATACATAATGTTCAGCAAGGCAACACTCCTGTCTTACTGCATTCATGAAGTCATCATTCTTGAACAGGATCTTGAGCAGGTGTCCTAAAATGCACACTGGATCAGCCCTCCCTGATGAACAAGAGAGAAGGGTCAGATGCATAGAATATTCCAAGCTATCCAAAGAAATGCCCCCCTCCCCCAAATCTTGTTTTAATTTACCAGGATGGCGGTCATCAAAGGGATCTGGATCAGCTTTGTGGTATTCCTCTGTCTCCCTCTCAACCAACTCAGAGATTCTGCAAGAAATGGTACAAGGAGATTTAAGATATTTAGTTAAAGTTGGTATTTTTTGTTAAAATATGTGTTAAATAGCTCTATATTCTGACTATCACTGATATAGTGTCTGGTCCGTAACATGGGTCTCTCCGCTTTGCAGTAAAACAGAAAATACATTTTAGGTATCCCTTCCCACTTTATCCAATCAGGAGAGAGAACCCTGGATATTCTTACTTATTTCAAGAAATCTTGCCAAGCCAAATTTGCTTACCGCACTGGTAAGATTATTTTACTTGTTTCAAGGACACATTTGCTTAAAACTTCTTATTTTTGTCAGACCATTTTTGCAGTGTTCTGAGTGAGTTCTCTCTCCTGATTGGATTAAGTGGGAAGGTGTGTTTACTGCAGAGCGGAGGGACTGGGAGACCCATGTTACTGACCAAACAATCAATGATGAGTGTCAAGCTATTATTCTAACATGTAGACCACTAATTTTAATTAACAAATAAATACCACTTACAGCACCTTTAATGTGTCAAGCCCTTTAGATAAAGGAATGGGTAAACTAGATCAGAGTCACTTTTGAAGAAGAAAGTCTAAACTCAACTCCTTGAGGCTGTGTGAACTGCCTAATTTGAAAACCAGATCGGTCACAGAGAACAAAAAACAACTCACTTGGTGAGGATGATGACCAGCTCCTGTGTGCCATCCTGCCCGTCCACCTCCCACAGTTCCAATAGAGCAGTCAGCTCTGCCTTGGAATCCACGCTGGCAGATGGCGACGCCATGGCGTACCCTGACAGTCAGATGGAATATATTATTTGCGGTGGACCCGGTGGTATATATATATATATTATTCATACCATACTATTCATAGCGACGGCAAACAACGACTAAAGGAATTTAACCTATATTGTGATGTGAATCAAAATTATCAAACCCAAGTCAACCAACACCCCGAAAGAAAACAAATCCAACCAGTATGAAAAGCACAGCATCGCTGCCCGGGACGTCCTCTGCAGGTGGACGGGACGCACCATCGCTTACAGAAACAGACTACCCACCTGGTGCTGCAGCCGGTCCCCTAGGACTCAGACTGTCAAACAGGCCACTTGCGGTAACGTTTACAAATATAGTCTTGCCCAAACACCTATAGTGTTTTCTACACGTTGGTTAAGGTTAGAGCTAGCCCCAAGCTTGACTTTAAACTTGCCAGCACCCAACTCATTGACAAAAGTCGCCACGACAGACTTATTTGCCTGTTGCGGTGAGTGAAGACTCTGGCAGGAGCACTCATTCAGGGGTATGCTTCAGGACTATGGACTATTCAGGACTATGCTTGCACCTCATGGTACCAAAGCACCTCAAAGGCGCTAAAAACAAAATTACAAACATCTCAAAACAAACTGGTCAGACTACTGCTTGACCTTACTCCTAGAACCCACCTCACCCCTGCCCACTTTGACAACCTAGGATGGCTTAGAGTAGACGACAGAGTACAGCAACTTGCAATGGGCCTGGTCTACAAGATACACTACACGACCAAGGTACCCATGTACTTCCCAAAGGTCAGTGAATACCACGATCACAAGGGAGCTCCACAAATCATGTTAACCCAGATTCGGCTCAAACAAGGGACTAAACACGTTTCGCAATTATGCCACATCAATGTGGAACGCCCTACCCAAAGCTGTAAAGGAATGTGAATCACTACCCACTTTCAAAACCACTCTCAAAGAACACCTACGGGAGACTGCAATTCGAAACTGGCCCCTGTAAATGTCCTAACCCAACCCCCTCCAATGTACAGTAAATGACCAAGTATGGTTGTCAATATTCCAATGTACAGTTTTGCAAGTACAGTGCGTGTCCCCCGCCCACCTGAAAATGGGGGACCCTGATGTAAACAAGACGAAAGACAATGTTTCTCTGGTCTGCACCCCCTTAACAATTGTATGTATCGAGCTGTAATGTACCCATTCTGCAATCTGTTAATAAAGTTTTCAATCAATTCAATCAATCAATCAAAGTGGCTGCTGGATTGTGGCCAAGTAGTCAGGAAGCTAGACTAGCTCGTTAGCTAGCGACAGTGTCTATGGGTGTTTATGACTTTGACATTGAACGTGGTGGTGTAATGTGCCACATAGGCTGTCTGCAAATATTAACATATTTTAGATTAAAAACACGCGTGTACATAGCAGCGCGAGACGTTTGCTAGTTAGCTAGCCATAGCAGCAGCATCCGCGACAACGCTAGCTTACGTTAGTTTGTGTTAGCTAGCAAGCGAGCTAACTTTACCTCGTTGTTCCGCAGTTTTTCTTCGATCTTGCAAAGCTTCCAAAGGCCCGTACCTAGCAATACTGATGAAACGTCGTTGGAAGCCAGCGAATTGGTTGTGTAATAAGGAAGGTTTCACAGCGAAACCCTTCTCATGTGTTTTATTGTAGCTTTGTATTCACGGTTTATTATCATTATGGCGAACACGTTCTTCACGTCATGAGTTACGCGACAGTCGACTTTTAATGACGCCACCATTCAATAACAAAATATTTGCTAAATATTTTTTCTTGATTACATTTTTCAACCTTATTGTCAGTTTGCATTAATTGTGTAAGATAACTAAGACAAATAATTCTGTTTGGAAAGATGTAAGTTATTCAACAAAAACCTTATTTATTAAAGCAACAAAAACGATGATTGTCTTATTGTTATATCATGGACATTTATTTCTCTTTGGTACATTAGCTAGCCGTTTGCTGACATAAAAAACAATCACAATAGGAGTAAAAAAAAATATATAAGCCAGAGTTTCATAAATCAGCATGTATGATTGATACATGTATAGTATTTAATCATGTCCTGATGTAATTTCCCTTTTTATGTAGATACACTAATGCTGCATTCACGCCATATAGTAAATGGTCTGAATGACTAAAGAGGACGGAATATAATTGAACTGAGCGCAAGTGTCATTTCTCCCAGACATTGCTTTACGCTTGTGATAATTATAACTACTCATTTTTCACACTTACCAATTCGCCTACTATCTTCTCAGTCTTCTAGGTCATGCTTTATTATGGCTGAAGTTACAATGTCAATCACAAACAGGGGAAAAAACCATGGAAGTAGTGGCATTTCAAATTTGTACTGAAAAACATACTTTATGTTTGAATAGGTTCCCTAATCCCTATTCAAACATACTTGATTGCAAGAATAGGTGCCCCTCTGCATATCTGTTGATATTTCAATGCTGGTGACGTCAGATGTCTGAAGTGGGAGAAATCAGGGTACATCTCAAAACTCCCAAGTTCCCAAGCAGGCCTAGTATTTACAACTTGAAAGCTGACATGAACGTTTTTTTGTTTTGTTTTTGCAAGTAGTGTCTTTTCGACACTATTCGAAAAGGAACCTGAACGGACAAAGCTTTGCATGACTTCTGAGAGATCATATTACAACACTATACCTTCTTCAAACCATTTACATTTACATTTTACATTTAGTCATTTAGCTGACGCTTTTATCCAAAGCGACTTACAAGTTCTGTACGACAAGCCATCAGGAAGGGCACAACTCTATCAGCTGAGCAACAATGTTCATCAAAGTGTTGAGTGCTACAGTGTAGGTTAGTTTATTAGGACAAGTGCATGACAGTACGGTTAGTTAGGGTTAGATTTTTTTTATTGTTTTTTTTTTTTTTTTTTTTTTTTTAATTCAGATAATGGTTGAAGAAGTGCGTCTTTAGTCGACGGCGAAAGATTGGACGTGATTCGGCTGTCCTAACTGGGGTGGGTAGTTCATTCCACCATTGTGGGGCAAGGACTGAGAATAGGCGACTTCTCTTTGATGACCCTCCCGGAGCTTGGATAGGAGTAGGTCTGAGGCGGCCAGAAGATGCAGAGCGTAGGGGTCTTGAGGGTGTGTAGTTAGAGACCATTGACCGGAGGTAGGCGGGAGCGGTTCCCTTTGCCGCACGGTATGCTAGGTCGAGGGCCTTGAAGCGGATTCGTGCAGCAATGGGGAGCCAGTGCAGGTCCCTAAGAAGTGGGGTGACATGGGCCGACTTCGGTAGGTTTGAGATCAGGCGGGCTGCTGCGTTCTGAATGAGTTGAAGAGGCTTAGTGGCAGTGGCCGGGAGGCCAGCGAGCAGTGCATTGCAGTAGTCGAGGCGGGAGATGACTGTTGATTGGACGAGGAGTTGGGTGGCTTCTTTTGTCAGGAAGGGGCGTATCCTTCTGACGTTGCTCAGGAGGAATCGGCAGGTTCTGGTCGTCGCTGCGATGTGAGCAGAGAAGTTCAACTGGTCGTCGAGGACAACACCAAGGTTCTTGGCGGTCGGGGACGCAGTCACAGCTGCATTCTCAACTGTGATTGAAAGGTCGGTTAGGGGGGAGGATTTGGCCGGCAGGTGGAGCAATTCTGTTTTGCTTAGGTTCAGTTTGAGGTGGTTGGACGTCATCCAGGCTGAGATGTCGGACAGACAGGCCGAGATCCGCTCAGAGACGTGGATATCTGAGGGAGGGAAGGAGAGGAAGAGTTGAGTATCGTCGGCATAACAATGGTAGGAGAAGCCATGAGACGTGATAATGTTACCCAGTGATTTAGTGTAGAGGGAGAAGAGAAGGGGTCCTAAAACCGAGCCCTGGGGGACACCCGTCCGCAGGGGGCGGGTGGCCGACAGGGTCCCTCTCCATGACACTTGGTAGGAGCGGTCATTGAGGTATGATGACAGCCATGTCAGCGCAGAGCCAGCCACTCCCATTCCTGCGAGGGCCGCAAGGAGGATCTGGTGGTTGACTGTGTCGAAGGCTGCAGATAGATCTAGGAGAATCAGGACAGAGGAGAGGCCTTTCGCTTTTGCTAAGTGAAGTGCCTCTGTGACCGCAATGAGGGCTGTCTCTGTGGAGTGACCAGTCCTGAAGCCTGACTGATTAGGGTCTAGGAGGTCATTCTGTAAGAGATAAGCAGTAAGTTGGTTGGATACAGCACGTTCAAGTGTTTTAGAAAGGAAGGAGAGAAGAGAGACAGGACGGTAGTTGCCTATGACGGTAGGGTTCAGGGTTGGTTTTTTTATGAGCGGCGTGACTCTGGCTTGTTTTAGGGAGGTGGGGACCACCCCCGAGTTGAGTGAGGAGTTGATGGTTGCAGTTAGGAATGGGAGGATGTCTGGTGCTATGGTCTGGAGGAGTGGGGAGGGTAGCTGGTCCAGCTGGCAAGTAGTCGGACGGTTTGACGTTACCAGTGTCAGGGTCTCTGCTTCTGTAATGGGAGAGAAAGATGACAGAGTGAAGGATGAGGTTCTCGATTCAGCATTTGGAATGGGTGGGGGTTGGGAGAAGGAGCTGCGGATGTTCTCCACTTTTTCCTCAAAGAAGATCGCAAAGTCTTCGGCAGAGAAAGATGAGGGAGGGGGGGGTGGGGGGGGAGTGAGGAGGGAGGACATGGTAGCATGCAGTTTGCGAAGATTCTTGGCAGAGGCCTCGATCCTATGGTGGAAGAAAGAAGCTTTGGCATTAGTGATGGTTTTGGAGAATGTTAACAAGAGGTTGTGATATGTGTCGATGTCAGCAGTGAGGCGTGACTTTCTATACTTCCTTTCAGCTGCTCTCAGGACCTGTCTTTGTTCTCTCACTGGATCTGTCAGCCATGGACTGGGTGGGGAACGGCGGGCAGGTTTCTCAACGAGGGGACAGAGCTTGTTGAAGGAGGTTGCAAGGGCTGAAAGGAGGGTGGAGGTTGCCATCTCTGTGGAGAGAGCAGAGAAGGTGTCACTCAAAGGTAGAGCGGATAGTATGTCAGAGGAGAGGGTGGAGGGGGATAGGGAGGGTAGGTTGCGTCTGAGTGAGACTGTTTGAGTTGGGGTGAAGACCTTTCGGTTAAGCATGAGAGTTAGTGAGAAGGATATGAAGGAATGGTCAGATACATGTAGGGGAGTTACCGTGGTGTTAATGATGCTGGAGTTACGGGAAAATATGAGATCCAAGGAGTTGCCTGCTTTGTGGGTGGGAGGCATGGCAGTGGGAGTCAGGGAATAAAACCTATCCAGTAGAAGTCCACAGCATTTCAATTACAAGGGGGGGGGGGTTAAAAGATCACATTTGAGAAACAGAAAACATGATAATAACAGGGCCCATATCAGATGCGTTGTTTTTGCTACCATCTACCCCACATGACATAAATGCATCATGAATGATGGCTCCTGTGTCCAGTATCTCCAGGGTTGGTCACATGACATGAATGTAGCATGAATGATTGGCTCCTGTATCCAGTATCTCCAGGGTCGGTCACATTACTGTGCAGCAGCAGCATTTAGCTGGATAATTATCCACACAGACTTCCAACTCGTTACCAAACACAAAGTAAATGTGTGAGCCCCCTTTCCACTCGTAGGTCACCTTGGTGATGGGGATCAGCTCTATAGTTTGACGCTGGAGAGGAAGAGGGAGACAGATTTATCAGCATTACATTTGTACCCCCTTATGTGTAGAATCGTCAATAATAATATTTCATATCACATCTCATTGTCAGATTAATTGTGATACCTTGGTATAACTACTGTAAACCATGAGCTGAGATGAATAATATAATTCTAACCCTAAGGCCCTTTGTGTTAGTGTTTCCCATGAACCCTGTTGCTCACTGTTACAAAGGAGATGTTGCCGGTTGTTCCCACATCCCAGCTGCACCCCACATGGAATTGTTTTGAAGAAGCAAGAAGGTGGTTAACTGTCCTATAGCTCACCATGAAATAATTTTTGTTAGTAAAGCAAGTTTTGTTTGGAAAGGCTTCCTTTGTGACATAATGCAGTTCAGTAAAACTCCTGTGGATCCAACCTGGTGGCGTACAAGATACATACAAGATCATCTCTCTCTCTCTCTCTCTCTCTCTCTCTCTCTCTCTCTCTCTCTCTCTCTCTCTCTCTCTCTCTCTCTCTCTCTCTCTCTCTCTCTCTCTCTATCTCTCTCTCTCTCTCTCTATCTCTATCTCTCTCTCTCTCTCTCTCTCTCTCTCTCTCTCTCTCTCTCTCTCTCTCTCTCTACCTGTTGTAAAATGCGTCCTGTCTGGGAGAACCTTCCCTGGTGATCCCTGACCAGCCGCTCTGCAGCTTGGACCACAGCCTGGTCCGGGAAACCCATCACTGGATAGACCTGCATCACAGAGGTAACCTTCAGTTGTATACATACATACATACATACATACATACATACATACATACATACATACATACATACATACATACATACATACATACATACATACATACATACATACATACATACATACATACATACATACATACATACATACATACATACATACACACACACACACACACGCTCTTAATAGGCACTTAAAAATACACAGTAACATGATACACAGTAACATGATGTGATTATCCATTATGGATACTTACTAGGACAGTGCAGAGCGGAAACAATATCTACAAGTAATATTCAATATTTTTATAAAGCAACATTATAGTATTTATTCATTTCTTTTTAATAAATTACTTATTGGTTGTCCTGTCAAGCAGAATTATCATTGTTTATGGGCTGTAGCTTAAATTATTTAATTTGAGAGGTATATGGAGGAATTTAGATCTCTGAAATTACTGATTACCATACCCTCACAAGATGATACTGTACATGTGTTATAGGCTACATCATATATCAATTATGTACACTGTTTACCATTCATTACATACAAGTAATAGGCACTCCTTCTCTCCCAAATATTCAGATGACATAAATGTTTCCATAAAACCACAGCCAGTCTTTGCAGGCTGATATTGGGATTAGTCACTCTATAGTAACAGTTAAAGAAAATAGGTATTTCTGGAATCTAGATTATTACTCATGCAATACAACTACAGTTGACATGATTCATTAACTTTGAATTACAAAAATGTGATTACAAAAAATCCTGGATTAGGATTTACTGCCTTGAGGCTTCTATACTGGCATTAAAGCTGCAGTAGGCAACTTCTGGGAAGTAATTAACAAAAGTAATACTACAAATCTTTATTTCCCCCCCAGGAACACCAATTGGCAGGCCAAAAACACCAGATTTTCTAAAAAGAACAGCTGCAGCAATAACCAATCAGATGTTTTGATTCCTGGGGGCATGTCGGAACTAAGACCACTATCGCATTCCTCGTCAAAAAGTACATACAATATGCAAAACCACCTTCCGTTCAGATGTATTTTTTTTTATTATTTTGCGGGGGGAAATTCAGCTTAAAGCTGCTGGTGCTTCTGGGAGTCTGGAAAACCATTGTTTGCTTGACAAGTGATGTAGAATTTAGCTCTATTTCTGCAGGGCAGGTAGACAACTTCTCAGAAGTTGCCTACTGTAGCTTTAACCTCAACATTTTAAATAGATTATAATATAATTTCCTGTATAACTTTATTGAAATAAAGTTAAAAAAGAATTAACTGTTTTAACAAGTTTTCATTTGAATCCAATTAACTCAATTAAACTCCAGAATGGTCGACACACAATACTCTCATTATCCAAATAGTCGTTAGTGACAGCCCTAAATAAAACTACTTGAAACATAGAAATTATAGGAAAGGCTAGGATAGGATAGATTAGCAGTTTATGAATTTCTTCTGCTGTTGAAATAATAGAATACTTTACTATTGGCCAGGTGGCAGTGGACTGGCTCATACAAATGACATGTAGGGGGCGTTGCAGGGCCAAGGCTAAGAGAATAGTCAAAGACTCCAGCCATCCAAACAACTGCCTCTTTGCACTGCTGCGGTCAGGCAAGCGCTACCGGAGTCTAATGGCCAGTACAGAGAGACTCAGAAGGAGCTTCTATCCCCAGGCCATCAGGATGCTCAATGACTCTATGCAACACTAACCCATCCATTCTACATTCATTGCACACACATCCAATTTTTTTTAAACATTCACCTTTAACATTCACTTTAGACACTTTAAACACCTTTTAACACTACACCATATTTTTTCTATTTATTACAAAAATAGTTGCGCTACATCTCTACCTATATTGTATATTTTGTATAGTGTTCGGTCTATATTGGTCAAAGACCAGACTTGTGAAGATAAACCCTGGCATGGATCCCACATGCGACCGGTGCCACCAAGCCCCTGGCTCACTTATCCATATGTTTTGGCATTGTCCAGCACTGGCCCCTTTCTGGAGTTCCATTTTTAAATCTTACTCAGATATTTTTGCTGTAAATGTTGACCCATGTCCTCTCATTGCATTATTTGGCCTGACACCGGTGAACGTCGCTATATCTATTGGGCAATCTAATGCTATGGCCTTTGCCTCACTCATTGCCAGACGCCTCATCCTACTCAATTGGAAGGCAGCCACTCCCCCTTCACATTTGCATTGGATGAGGGATGTTATGTCTCTCATACACATAGAGAAAATTAGATTCACAACACAAGGCCACACAAATACTTTTTACAAAACATGGCAGCCCTTCCTACTTAATTTCAAAACCCATATGACTTAAGTCCCTTCTCCTTCTGACCCCATGACCCCCTTCATTTTCTTCCCCAACCTACCTTTCTGACACTGCTGGACCACACATGGCTGGGGAGATGGCATTGTGGTGGTCTTACTGAGGGTGTTAAATTCACTTTATATTCTTAATTTTATAACTATTTGGAAAACATGCTACCAAAATGGAGAGTACTACTACTTATATTATATATTACAGTTTTTTTTTAAATTGTATTATTATTTCTTTTAATTGAATTAAATTTCTTTTTGCATGTGTGTATGCATGTATGTACGTAAGTGTATACATCCGTTGTTATTATTATTGTTTTTTGTCTGGCGGGTGGGTGTATGCTTTAATTTAAAGCAAACCTGACACATTAACTTTATAAGGGATAGCAAAGGGGGGGGGGGGGGGATAAATGGGAATAGTCCAATCATGGACAACATGTTGTAGAGTGTGAGCAAACCTTATAATGTCGACCCTCATACTGCAACCTGTTGTAACGTGTAAAGTGATGATGCTAATAAAAAGATTATAAAAAAAGAGTGTTCTGTCTTTATTCTTTTAACTTTTTTTTTACTGTATGAAGCACAATCGTAGGGGGCTCATACAGAACCAAGCATTTCACTGTAATGTACATGTATATTATATGTGACAAAAAAATGCACAAGGGGCAGGCACTTTGGAAGGGGGTGCGGCAGCACCCCCTAGTGGCAGCTTCAGCTACTGCACAAAACGTCTTTTTATATTACTGTAACATTATAAGTTATACATTTCTCCTGCTCAAAGCACTTCACCATTACACTGTGTAGACAATCATACGGAATAATCGTTATGTTATCATAACAGTAAAGTGACATGTGGGCGAAGACATATTAGACATTAGACTAGGGAGGTTGGAAGTGCGCAACGGAAGCCTGTTATATATCATACTGGCCATCGCGTCTCGCTCTTCGCCATTATGAGATATCTCTTATCTCCTAGCACCTACTGTGCTCACGAACAAACAATTGCACTCACATGCACGTGACCAGTCCACGCCCCCACGGTCTACTATATGACGCCGGACATGGTTGGTCACACTCTACCTTCCTCTTTTTTTGTTTCCAACACGGACGTTGCAGTGCACTCCGTGAACTAGTTGTTATGAAACGCAGGGAGAAATTACACAATGTTGGGTTTTCGCCGGAGGTTCACCAGCCCCTGGAATCTTCTCGGCACATCCTAACAGCGCATCGGGCCTGTCCTGGGGTTCCTCATCTCGTGACAGCGGATCGAGGGACATCGCGCGACGGTTAGCAGTCGAGCTACGTCGCGCACAGGTAGTCCTGCGTTGTCAGGCATTGATACTAGCATGAGTAATACTTCTGGTTGTCCCGTGAGCCATGTGATGTATTGGCGCGAGGGGCAGGATATTTGGGAAAACATGGTCGTCATGACTCTGTTTTGAGTGTTTTCCCAACTATTCTAGTGCGCGTGGCTAATGCTAATGCTACAATGCTGGGTCTCCGTTCTTTGTTCCCCGCAGAGGGCTGTCTTTACTAGAAGGTCTTCCCTCTTAACCATTCATGCTGACGGTCAATCGGTGTTGGGGGTTTAACGGGGGCTTGTTTACCATTTTCATGGGTGGATGGGCTGAGGCTCAGGGCTGGTGTGCTTTTTGTGAATCTATGAATTGTGTGCGGGACTGGTGTTTTCTCTGGTCTGCATCCCCTTAACAATTGTGTGTATGGGCTAGCCCATTCTGCAGTGTGTTAGTGGAGTTTTCGTTCATTTATTCATTTACCCCTTCATGGGTGCACACCACAGTGGAGGTTGCTGCATGCCTACTAGTGAGGCAGTGCTTCACCATTAGTAGTCTTTTGTCTGCAGCCACCACTGGTGCTCCGTGCTTGTGAAGCAGGTGGCATCAGTCCTTTGCCTCTGACATGGTGGAACGGTGTCCCGCCCGGCCGACGCCATGAGGCGAGTCGGGCCGGCAGGTGGCTGGTGGGCTGTTAAAGCCTATACCGCTGCGGTATAGAATTAGCAGCGACTAGCAACATTGTTCGAATTGCTGTTTTTTCTGTCAAAAATGGTGTCCAGACATAGTCGGGCAGGTCTGGGACCGATTCCGTGGCCGTCCGGGATTCTGTACGCATTGCCCCCCTTACACCCGATAGCTCAGCTGTTGGGGCGGGTACATCGGGAGTGCGGGACTTGGTCCTGGTCGTGCCGGGCCGGGGCTCAGCTGTGTGGTCCCCGGCCCTGATTCAGCTCTTGGTGGCCCCGCCGTGGCCTGTTCCGTGGTCACCGCGGGCCCTCTCTCAGGCACGTGGAACTCTGTTCTGCCTCCTGTTCTGGGGCAGCCTCTAGGCTTGGCTGCTGACAGTGTGAATCTGGTGGGGATGCGTCTTGACTATTCTGTGGTTAACGCTATCCGGTACACGCGCGCTCCGTCCTCTACCGCGGCTTACGCTGGGGAGTGGCGTATGGTCGAGTGTGGGGGCGGAACATTGTTCAGCCACCCTCTCGTGGAACATTCCTGCTTGGCGCTCGGCGTCTCAAGCCTGTGGAACGTTCTCTGTCTCCGAGTGGGACCTCCAACTGGTCCTGGGCCGGTTGTCGGAGGCCCCGTTTGAGCCTCTTGAGCAGGCGCCATTGGATCTGCTGTTCTTGAAGACCGCGTTCTTTTTGGCCATCACCTCCGCTAAACGCGTGGGTGAGCTGTGTGCTCTCTCGGTGCGAGTGCCTGTCTATTCGGCCGATAGCGGTGCGACTCTGAGGCCTAATCCAGTCTTCGTGCCAAAGAATATCCGGAGCTCCTTCGCTCCAGGGATATTGTGGTTCAGGCGTTCGTCCACCTCCTCACGCTGGTGAGTTGGAGGCGGGCCTTCACCTGTCGTGTCCTGTCCGTGCTTGGGGGTTTACCTCAGGACTCGGGCTCTCAGGGCTTCCGTTCAACTGTTTGTTTGTTACGGTGGCCCTTGCGCGGGTGAGGCGCTGTCCAAGCAGCACCTGTCACATTGGTTGTGCGGGGGCGTTGCCTTTTGCTGCACGTTGGCTGGACAGGTCCCCCCTCGAGCTGCTGCCCTGTTAGGGGGGGCCTCGGTCTCCTCCCCGGGTCCCTTCGTTAAGTTTTACCTCGTGGACATGACTGGGGGTTCTGTCTCCCACGCGGTTCTGAGGTCTGGGACCTCTCCTGCGTCCCGCCATTTGGTGGGCTAGCAGGGGTGTGTAGGTGTGTGCCACGGGGTGATGTGTCACACGTGGTCCCGCCTGTGCTGTGCGTTTTCAGGGGTCTCTGGTTCCCCCTTTTTCGCACTTTGGTGGAGTTGACTGCCTCCCCCCCCTTCGTTAGGACGGGCGGGTGGACGGGACTCCCCTCCTCCCTGGTTGGGGCTTACGGGCCCTCAGGGGGTACACTTGTCGGGCCACGCGTCTGCTCTGCCCCATATCTCATAATGGCGAGACGCGATGGCCAGTATGATATATAACGAAAGGTTATCCTATAACCTAGTTATATGAATACTGGCTGAGCATCTCGCTCTTAGCGCCCTGAGGTCCCTTGGTTGAGTGTGACCATGTCCGGCGTCATATAGTAGACCGCGGGGGCGTGGCCTGGTCACGTGCATGTGAGTGCAATTGTTTGTTTGTGAGCACAGTAGGTGCTAGGAGATAAGAGATATCTCATAATGGCGAAGAGCGAGACGCTCAGCCAGTATTCATATAACTATGTTATAGGATAACCTTTCGTTCCACCTTCACAGCGATCTTAAATGGGTTGCCCGTGGCGTTAGAACAGGTTGCGTAGTCTCCTCTTGAAAGCTGTTTAAAAAAAATAATAATAAGGAGAGATGTTCGTGTAGAGATGTGGAGAATCTGTGATGTTTTGGAACACAACCAGATGTGCTGCAGCTTGTTTGACAGACGGCGCGCCACCCTCGGATCTGTTGAATTGGGTATAGACCAGAAGAAGCGACTGACGTCCAAAACACATGGAATTTGTTTAACGTGCGGTAAAGAGAGGAAAATCGGTCATGGATTATTTCTAACACATTTGAACAACCGCCGCATGTAAACAGAGAGACTCACCCACGTAGCAATAATGAATGTTCACCATGACATTTTGGATGACATTGATGATTCCACTCTGATGAAAGAGTTCATTACACGTACAACTGAGCGAAGGTCCACTTTCAGTCATGAGACTGATGGTGCTTTATTTCATCAGAGTGGATTTTAGTTTTAGTCTTCGTCATGTGTCAAGTGCTCTTTTTTCGTTTTCATCATATTTAGTCATCTTCATTTATTTTTCGTTTAGTCAGTTTTAGTCAACTAAATGTCTGAGCATTTTAGTCTTAGTCAGTTTTTGTCTCAATTTTGTCTTTTTTGTTTTAGTCTAGATTTAGTCGACGAAAACGGATGACATTTTTGTCTATTTTTAGTTAAAGGTGACATGTACTATAAATGTCATTTTTCAGTCTCTAGCATTGTATTATAGTAATAGGAGTTCGTATCAATGTGTTTTAGTGTCTAAATACCATATTGGCGGATTGCTCTGATTCAGCTCAGCCCCTTTCCTCCTCCAGTAAATCAGGCCATTTTGATTTGAACGGCTGATATACGCCATACGGCCGCTGGGTAGCGCACAGTGATGCGATTGGCTCTGTGGTTGGAGCTAATGCCCGCCCCCATTCTACCTAGACTAGACAGCGAGTGGAAGCCACTTCCTCATGCTGCGAGGCGGAGTGGGGCCCGGCACCTCTGCGTGCGCTCTGGAGGGAGAGAGGGAGAGAGAGATGGAGAGAGAGGGGGCACTTGGGGGGGGGGGGGGGGGGGGACCTGCTGCGCGGCACACGCGGCACTCCCTCTGGAGTGTGTGCACTGCAGAGGTGTCGGGTTTCGCTCTGGAAGAAGCTCTCTCTCTCTCTCTCTCTCCCACATTGATGATCTATTAGTGTGGGGGCGGGACCAGGAAGAGCATGATGCTCGACTCCATGCTGTGCTACAAAGAGTGGAAAAAGCTGGCCTCACCCTGAATGTGGACAAATGTGAGTTCTCCAAGAGTGAAATGCTTTTCCTGGGTCACATCATCACATCGGAGGGCATCCGCCCTGACCCGAGGAAAACAGAGGCCATCACAGAGTTGGCGGAGCCTACGAACGTTACTGAATTGAGGAGTTTTCTCGGCATGGTCAATCAGCTGGGAAAGTTCATCCCCCAGCTGGCCGAGACTGATAAGCCGCTTTGTGACCTCCTCTCAAAGAGAAATTGTTGGGTCTGGGACGTGGACCAGGCTATGGCGTTTGAAGCACTGAAGAAGGCACTGTGTTCTGCTCCTGTGCTGGCTATGTATGACCCGAACAGAGACACTAAAGTGTCAGCTGATGCATCATCATATGGATTGGGAGGCGTTCTTCTCCAGAGAGAGGAGGAGGGATGGAAGCCTGTGGCGTATGCATCACGCTCGCTCAATCCAACTGAGCAGCGTTACGCACAGGTAGAGAAGGAGGCGCTAGCCCTCACATGGGCCTGTGAAAGGTTCCGGGATTACCTCATAGGGAAACATTTCTGCCTGGAGACCAACCACAAACCCCTACTCAGTCTACTTGGAGCCCAAGCACTGGATCTGCTGCCGCCAAGAATCCAGCGCTTCAGAATGAGGCTCATGCGCTACTCATACTCCATTGTGCATGTACCAGGAAAGTCACTTTGGACAGCAGACATGCTGTCGCGTGCACCTGTGGAGTCACGCATGTCTGCAGGAGATAAAGAGCTGATGGAGAGCACCAACATATACGTGGACTTTGTTCTCGAGAGTCTACCTGTCAGTGCCTCATACATGGAAAACCTGAAATAACAGCTGAAAGCTGACAGTGTTTGCTCACGTATTATAACACTGTGCACAGAAGGATGGCCAGCGCATGTAAAAGAGGAACCGCTGTTGAAAAACTACTGGCCAGAGCGAGATACACTCACAGTGGAAAATGGATTACTATTGAAAGGAGCACGGCTTGTAATACCAGCAACAATGCAAAATGATGTGCTGGCCAAAATTCATGAGGGACACCAAGGCGTGGTGAAATGTAAAGCGTGCGCTCATCAGTCCGTGTGGTGGCCAGGACTCGGGCAGCAGATAAATAACATGGTACTCAACTGCAGGACATGCATACAAGAGCGCCATAACCACAGAGAGCCACTCATGGTGTCTGAACGCCCTGAAAGACCATGGCAGAAGTTGGGGGCAGATCTGTTTGTCTTGGGAAGCAAGACATACCTGCTCGTTGTCGACTACTTCTCCAGGTATGTTGAGATTGCACTATTATCTCACACCAGGTCCACCGACATCATCGTTCACCTCAGCTCAATCTTCGCCCGCCATGGCATTCCAGAAGTCCTGATGTCAGATAATGGGCCACAGTTTTCTGGACAGGCCTTCGCGTCCTTTGCAGCTACATATGGATTCAGGCATGTCACCAGCAGCCCGAGGTTTCCTCAAAGTAATGGCGAAGCGGAACGCGCAGTCCAGACAGTGAAAAATCTGCTGAAAAAGGCTGGAGATCCTTATCTGGCTCTACTCGCCTACAGAGCCACACCTCTCCAGAGTGGTTACAGCCCGGCTCAACTTCTCATGGGCCGACGTCTCCGCACCACTGTGCCGACCATTCCCTCCCAGCTGGTTCCTGCGCTGCCGGACTGCAGTGCGTTCGCTCGGAAGGAGGAGAAGAGAGGCGTGGCGGATGCTGAAAATTACAACAGACGTCACCGTGCCAAAGCTCTCAGTGACTTGTCACCAGGAGAACAAGTATGGGTCACTGACGCTGAAGAGTCTGGGACAGTGCTCCAGAAGCACTCCACTCCAAGGTCATACTTGGTGGATCTACCTCAGGGGGTGGTGAGACGCAACCGCCTGCACCTGATACCTCTTCAGACATCTGAGCAGGACAGAGGTTCCCCACTACAGCACCAAACGCCAGAGCCAACTCTTGAGCAGGCTGAGCCAACTCCTGAGCAGGCTCCCATGTCACCGGGTGTGGTACCCCAAGCTGCACCTAAAGGGACTCTCACTCTCAAAACCCGGTCTGGGAGAACTGTAGTGAAACCTAATAGGCTTGACCTGTGAACTGGGGGGGGGAAAGGGGATCTTAAATTGTAAAAAAAAAAAAAAAAAGAAAAAAAAAGGATGTATAATAAGACAAATTAAATGTTATGTAAATATGGTATGTAAAATGTAAATGCTATGGGTCTAGTATAAGGCACTATGAATAATAATGTTTGTGTTACAGGGTTAAACAGGGACAGACCTTTCTACACAAGAGGCAGAATAATCCTCTAAGGTTTGATGAGACAAAGGCAGTCTACCCTTTGTTCTCGAGAAAGGGGAGATGTGGTGTTATCCTAGTTTAGACCATCTATATGGGCCGGGTCTATTGGTATGATGAACAGGAAGTAAGGTGAGTGCCCGGCCAATAGGAATGGGGCTGGGGGCTATGTGTAGGAGGGGAGTTCAAGGTAACGGGAGAGTTAACGTACGTGATGGCGATGGTAAATAAATGACCAGATCAGTTCACCAAGAATACACGACACCCCCTCTCTCTCTCTCTCTCTCTCTCTCTCTCTCTCTCTCTCTCTCTCTCTCTCTCTCTCTCTCTCTCTCTCCCACCCCCCCTATCTCTCTCTCTCTCTCTATCTCTCTCAGTCTACCAGTAGCAGACTGTGTGGGCTGACTGTCACTCAAAGTGCTTATGGGCGGAGCCAGGCCATAACAGCCTGAAATCTTGAAGCTGGAAAATGATGGTTTTGAGTACTTGATTAGAAATATAAAACAATGCATTTTTTTAAAAAGAACCTTACAGATGTCTTCAATAGACTAACAGGAATTGTGTAAAGTTGCCCAAATAGTGCTAGGAATAGCAGTACATAGCCCCTTTAATGGAAAAAATACTTCAGAAAGTCAGAAATAGTCAACATGGAACATTTTCTGATTTAAATTGCGTATTTATTTTTTAACCTAGGGGAATCTGAGTCGGCGGCACAAGTGATACACAGGAAGTATATTGGTGTAGACATGGTCCAATGTATTGTTGCTCCTACAGTATATGTTGGTGTAGACATGGTCCAATGTATTGTTGCTCCTACAGTATATGTTGGTGTAGACATGGTCCAATGTATTGTTGCTCCTACAGTATATGTTGGTGTAGACATGGTCCAATGTATGCATCAAAGAGAGCATTACGGATGTGGTGATGTTGTTTCTGACCAGAGAGACGACGCTGAACTCTGTCTGTCTTCTCTTTGCTGTGTCTTTCCTTTCTCTCTGCCATGTCTGTCCTATCTCTGCTGTGTCTGTCCTCTCTGTCATGTCTGTCCTCTCTCTCTCTGCTGTGTCTGGCAGCGGTTTATTCTATAACAGGATACTGTAAACTAAGTAAACAGAACACACAGTAGTACTAGTAGTAGTACACACTGATTGCAATCGCTTGCATAAAAACATTATATAAAATCACATTCTGAGGTCAGTGTTAAAGTGCCACATGGAAGAGGTCTGGTTAGTGGTTAGAGTTAGAGGTGGTCTAGGTCTGGTTAGGGTAACTTAGGGGTAGTTAAGCATTCATTATAATTTATTATTATTATTTAGATAGATGGATGTAAAGGGCTAGACCAACTCTTAACCCAGTGGCGGCTCTGCCACTAGGGGCGCACGGGCGCCACCCCACCTGCTGTTAAATCAGAGAAGAAGAAAATAAAACTTTTTAGTTTTTTGTTTTATAGCCCTATAAATAATATAAACATGTTTAAAATGAATAATATTTACTCATTTTAAGTATGTTTGTATTTCCAATGCACAATATAACGTTATTATCTAAAATAAAAAACACTAGTTTTCCTGAGCAGGAAGTGACTCACGTTTTTTTTATTTTTTTATTTTTTTGTATTTCTCGGCCCGGGCTAGACGCGATAGCGCTCTGAGTGCGCGTCACAGTTTGATCGCTGTATCCGTCACAGCCAATCAGTGCATAACGCGTTGTGCGTTGAAATATGACTATTATGTTGGAATCCGGGCGCGATTTGAAGCGGTCTAGCCAGTAGCGTCAAGAATTTCTGTAGCCGCATTTCGCGGAGACGCTCTCTGATTGGCCGACGCCAGTATTTTTTTCCGTAGCAGAATTTCACAGAGACGATCTCTGATTGGCCGAATCCAATTTCTAATGTTCCAATTCTAGCTTATTCCTAGGTTGGTCCGTTGGTGGTAGAGATAGTTGTGTTGTTGTGAGATGCAGGCAGCTGTTTGTCTTAGAGCGTGCCGTGACTGCAAGTTCTTTAGACTGTTAAGCTTAGGCACTCTTTCAAAGTTGGTTAAGGTTAGAGTTTGTCTTAGAGCATGGCGATAGAACGCCAGGTAGTTTGCAGTCTGTTCGAGCGGAAATGGACAAAGGAATGAAGTACTTGTGTTGTGTGGTGCTGCTAACTGCTAACAAGCTAACACTTGGCTAACAAGCTATATGGCGGATGCAGTCTGGACACAGTGGACAGTGGTCTGGAATACATCAACAGTGTACACTACTTTATCAAGGCAAGCCCTCCTGCCCTGGACGTGTCAACTAAACAGTGAGTCTCTCTCTCTCTCTCTCTCTCTCTCTCTCTCTCTCTCTCTCTCTCTCGCTTTTGGATTGAAAATACGTGGATTATGGCTTGTTCAATATCGTCTATGTTTGAATGAATGAATGAATGAGAACTTTATTAACAGATTGCAGAATGGGTACAATACAGTACGGCTCAATACACACAATTGTTAAGGGGATGCAGACCAGAGAAAGACGTTTGTCTTGTTTACA
This sequence comes from Notolepis coatsorum, assembly GCF_963971535.1. NCBI lineage: Eukaryota > Metazoa > Chordata > Actinopteri > Aulopiformes > Paralepididae > Notolepis > Notolepis coatsorum. The sequence continues at coordinate 84,828,272 of NC_140181.1, read as the reverse complement.
TCAGGGTCCCAGATTTTCGATTCATATCGATAGTTTAATAGCTAGCCTTGGCTCGTTTAACAATATGCAAAATATGTGTACAGCCCTGTACTCATACTGAAGTTATTCTTGGTATATAATAAGTCTGATTGTGTAACGAATCGATTCCACGTCGCGCTGTGTGTGAGAGAGAGAAGGAGAGAGGGAGAGATCTGCGTGTGTTTGGAGACGGAGCGAGTTTTGTTTCTAACTTTTCTATTTATATATTGTGTTTCAAGTTGTGAATTAGACTATACTTTATTTGACTGGTTGTGTGCTGTTGTAGTAACAGCTGAGCGACTCGTTCATAAGAGCCGATTCATTGCCGTGAGCGTGAGTCGAATCGCTCACGTCTTGCCATGAGTCGGTTGCGTGGTACTGTACATGTTTGCAAAATGTTTGGTATAGCGCCCCTAGTGGCGAAGCATCCACGAGCCGCTACTAGGACAGCCGAATCCCGTCCAATCTTTCGCCGTCGACTAAAGACTCACTTCTTCAACAATTATCTGAAATGATAAAAAAAAAAAAAAAAAAATCTAACCCCGACTAACCTTAATGTCATGCACTTGACCTAATAAACTAACCTACACTGTAACACGCAACACTTTGATGAACATTGTTACTCAGCTGATAGTTATACCCTTCTTGCTGTCTTGTCGCACAGAACTTGTAAGTCGCTTTGGATAAAAGCGTCAGCTAAATGACTAAATGTAAATGTAAATGTAAATGCTACTGTCTTAACCCCTATCCGGACCTAGACCACTTCTAAGTCACAACCCTAACTTAGGAGTTAAAGTTAGAGGTGGTCTAGGTCTGGTTAGGGGTTAGAGTTAGAGGTGGTCTAGGTCTGGTTATACTGATCCGATACCAGTGCATACATAAAAAAAAATTATATTATATAAATTATAAAACTTTTTTTCTTTTGATTTTTACAGCTACTGTTTTATATATACTGTTTTTTAGTAATAACTAGAAAGTAATGGTATTTATTCAACAACAGGTGATTGTATAGATTAGTATTAGTATCATTAATTGACAACTAAGCTCAATGAGTTCACCCACGGAATGGTTGTTGGTACATTGGTTCCACACGGACGTTAAACGTTGTTGCGCACTTCCTATCCAGAAGGCTCCGGTTCAGTTAGCTCCTAGCAGAGGATCTGTTGTGATTTTTTATGCAAAATAAATATTCAACATTCTCTTTTGAGACTCCGCCTCAGACTCTTATCATTTGGCACTAAAAGCTAAACATTGTCACCGGTATGGCTGTCTGCATTATGTCATTACGTGTGTGCGAGAGTTCGATCAGTTAGCCACGTTAGCGTGAGCTAGGTTAGCCACTAGCTAACGCGAGCTAGATGGAAATACAAACAATGTGGTGAATAAGTGATTTACCTTGGAATACTCCTTTGCCAACTTGCTGTACTTTGCTTGCAGGTCTGCAGCTGGATTATGAATAGTCCCAACTTTAGCCAAGGTAACGTTCAGCTAAAACTAGCTTTTCAAATAGCTCCAGGCTAATGCTAATAACACAGAGCTCCCGTCAGCCGTCACACTGTTCTGTCAAGACGATGGCATTAAGAAAAGTTATAATTAGTTTGTCTTGTCTTGTTTTAGTCAACAATATCAACATACATGAAGAGAAATTTCGTCCTGGTTTTTGTAAATTACATTTTTGTGTGCTCAGTTGTGGTCAACGATATTTAATAAACTATTTAGTCTCGTTAGCGTCACATGGTATTCAATAACGTGACGTCACGTCTCGTTGTCGTCATGAAAAAAACCTTCGTTGACAAACATCTTTCGTCATCAATTTAGTCAACAAAATTAACACTGGAGTGGAAACATAATACGAAAACCAAATAGCCTACAAAATGCAAAAGAGCGCGCCGAGCGAGCGTGTGAATTCATTGTTATGAGTGAGGTATTCAGAAGTGATGTTTGTTTTTATAGCCATTCTAAACAACGAACGTTCCTCTCACTCGCCTCCCTGCCACGTTGTCATTTTGATAAATACAATACAAAAAAAAATACATTAGAATTCACATATAGTAGGCTATTTCAAAGCCGTTCTGAACAATGTACGTCCCACTCCATCTCACGTCATTTTCATTTAAAAGGACATTGTAAATCACGTTCTGAAAAAGAAAATCTCAGAAAGGCAGCACCCCCTGCCGATTTAAAGTTCCAACATCCCTGACAAGGGGGAGCATAATTCACACACCTACATTCCCCCATAGACAATCCCTTACCATGTACTGAGAATCTCTAAGGAGCTCCTTCCCAGACACCTTACTAATGTTGTCCAACTTCAAACCACTCGACTGTTCCACTGTATAGTCCTCAGAGTTATTAGTCCTGGGAAGTAAACAGAGAGATAAATCCTTGTTAGCGGTGGTAATACAAATAAATCCTTGTTATTGGTGGTAATAAAAATATATATCCTTGTTAGCTATGGCAATAAAAAGACAAATCCTTGTTAGCTATGGTAATAAAAAGAGAAATCCTTGTTAGCTGGTAATAAAAAGAGAAATCCTTGTTAGCTATATGCAATAAAAAGAGAAATCCTTGTTAGCTATGGTAAATAAAAAGAGAAATCCTTGTTAACTATGGCAATAAAAAGAGAAATCCTTGTTAGCTGTGGTAATAAAAAGAGAAATCCTTGTTAGCTATGGCAATAAAAAGATAAATCCTTGTTATATGGCAATAAAAAGAGAAATCCTTGTTAGATGTGGTAATAAAAAGAGAAATCCTTGTTGCATGGCAATAAAAAGAGAAATCCTTGTTAGCTGTGGTAATAAAAAGATAAATCATTGTTAGCTATTGAGGGATTTGGGGTGCTTTTTCAATGTATGTGATGTATAGATTGGGGGGACCACAGCTAAAATGGTAGATCGAAAGGTGCATGGAAGACGGTGATAGAACGGTGACCAGTGGATTGAATACACTGCCAGCGAGGGTGTTTTGTTTTGCATTCCTTGGAAGAACACAGATAAGAGCGAGTGTACTGTAGGCCCAGAGCGAGGGAGAGGGGTGACCTCTTTAATGCAACAGTAGAGAAACGTTTTGAAGTGTGTGTAAAGGTTAAACGCGGTTGTCATGACAGCGCGTCGCCTGACAACCGGAAGAGGGGCGGGGCTATCGTTTCTATGACGAAGATCCTATAAAGCTGACAGTGGTTTCCGGGTAGGGCAGACTAAAATCTGACTGAGACTAAGAGGGAAGGAACCAGGAGAGACTCTTCCTCCTCCACCACGGAGGGGGGGGGGGAAGGGAGAATGCCACATCATCATTACAGTAGCTTCGGCTAACACGAGGAGGTTTCAGGCTAACGACCAGGCCTGACCACTATTGGACATAACAGCAAAGGGACAATAGAACACACCGAAAGATCATTAGAATAGACTCTTCAAGGACGATACAATTTGATAACATCTGATAACATCTGATTAGGAGGTTCTGTTTATAGCAATAAAACAACAACAATAGTGTATCCGTAAACGTAATTAGTTTGACACAGAGAATGCCAGCTGTAATAGTGTGTTTGAATAACAGCAGAGCGGCACAGTTTTTTTTGTTTTGAAAATCGAGAGTCTTATCTACAGAGCACAGAAGCCACTGTATAGGAGATGGGAAGGGAGGCAAAGGGGAGATGTTCATTCAATTAAAGGGGCAACATCGTATTTAGTTTGATTACTGTTCAAAACGCAGGAAGCGGGAAGCGGGACTGTGGCGTGAAGGGAGCAGTGAACAAACGTTACGGGTGTGGTCGGTAGCGAGAGAATGTTTGAGGCATTAAAGGGACGGTGAAAAAAAAAAAGGAAAAAATTGGCCGCAGAGCCACGAGGAGATTAGAACCGGGAAGTGACACGTCAACCAATCCTCTAGACTGAGTTTGGCCGCTATCTAGGGGGGGCAGTGGGATAATACAGGCAAATGGAGGAGGAGTAGGTCGCCACCTAGTGGCGGAGGGGGGGGGGGGGTAGTGCTGGGGAGTTTTCCATTACCCATAGGGGAATATTCAGAGTTTAATTTAATTAAGGAGTTTAATTGCGGAGGGGGGGGGTAGTGCTGGGGAGTTTCCATTACCCATAGGGGAATATTTAGAGTTTAAGTTAATTAAGGAGTTTAATTTTTTCAAAATTACCAACTGCTTGTGTGTATACACGGTGGTGTATGTGAGAACTTTGTAAAGGAACTCAAAGTGTGGTATAGAGCGACGGGACAGCTCCAGGGCGACGGTAGACAGCCCTGTAGGGTATATAGAGCGACGTGACAGCTCCAGGGCGATGGTAGACAGCCCCGTAGGGTATAGAGCGACGGGACAGCTCCAGGGCGACGGTAGACAGCCCCGTAGGGTATATAGAGTGACGTGACAGCTCCAGGGCGACGGTAGACAGCCCCGTAGGGTATAGAGCGACGGGACAGCTCCAGGCCGACGGTAGACAGCCCCGTAGGGTATAGAGCGACGTGACAGCTCCAGGGTGACGGTAGACAGCCCCGTAGGGTATAGAGCAACGGACAGATCTGTTGTATGTTAGATGATAGTACAAGTACGTATGTGAGTTAGGGGCAGGGAACCAACCTGCTCTGTTGTATGTTAGAGCGATGCTCGGTTGTATGTTATTATCATAATAATAATAATATCGATATACAGGTTAATTAAATAGTTTAATTATTGAATGGGTTAAATAAGAATTGCACAGAGAGATGAGATGCGGTTTAATTAAATAAGTTTAATTATGAAATAAGAGGGAGTTCGATCTCCAGTGGGGCCTTCTCACACCTAATAAATAGGCAGTCTTGAGGGGACACGTCACCAGAAAAAACTGGCGCGCGCTGGGGGTCACCCGTGGGACAAACGTAGAGCGCCGAGTGGGTATCGTTTAGCTGCTGGTGTCACGCCGGAAGACAACAAAACAGGGAACAGCCCTGTAGGATTAGATATGGGTGTTGAGAAGGTGGGGGACTAATAGAGAACAAATAGCGCCATGGGCTGTAGGACACTCACACCGTCCAACAGTCTGAAAGGGCGTGGCCATGGCAGGGGCTTGCAGAGGAAAAAAATATATAGAGAACGAGCTGCAGGCCCAAAGCCACGGTAGACTAATAGAAAACACAGGGTCGAGTGTACAGAAAAACTGCCGGCGTGGTGTTTCTGCTTTCAGAGTCTGGAAAGGGCCGACGGCGGTGGAGATGAGCCTCAACCAAGATGACCGACGGGGCGGAGACGGCCAACGGGGCGGAGACCAGCGGTCGCAGGCGGTGTTGCCCAGGGGAGAACGAGGCGGACATCGGAGGGGGCTTCCCTGCGGAGACGCTGTTAGAGAGCGTTTTGAAACAACAGAGCATGGGCGGTGAATCATGGACAAGCAGGGACTTCCTTTCAGAGTCAATCAGGAGATCGAGAGACGAGACAACAGCGAGAAGTCCGGTGTTCATTGATTAGGAGTATGAGATATAAATGGAGGATTCATATAGAAGATATATGTATAGAAGGATATATATATATATAGAAGGTAGATAAGAGGGAAAACAGTAAAACAACAGGATAGAATTATTGGGAGCAGACAGAGGAGCTCCAATTGTGATGAGTCGTTGGATGTTGTTGGTTTTGGTGGTCGGTTTCGGTTCCCTTTGTGCACGAAGGGGGGCGCAAACAGACATCAGGCAGCAAGATCACTGGGTTGACCGTGGGCCGTCTTCGTTTCTTGTGCACGAGAGACGAGGTTGGTTTGCTTCAACCACAGGCTATTTTTGGCATAATTAATTGAAAAACCAAATAATGATTTATGATTCTGAAGGTTGATTAAGAATCAAAGGGGGGAATGAGGGATTTGGGGTGCTTTTTCAATGTATGTGATGTATAGATTGGGGGGACCACAGCTAAAATGGTAGATCGAAAGGTGCATGGAAGACGGTGATAGAACGGTGACCAGTGGATTGAATACACTGCCAGCGAGGGTGTTTTGTTTTGCATTCCTTGGAAGAACACAGATAAGAGCGAGTGTACTGTAGGCCCAGAGCGAGGGAGAGGGGTGACCTCTTTAATGCAACAGTAGAGAAACGTTTTGAAGTGTGTGTAAAGGTTAAACGCGGTTGTCATGACAGCGTGTCGCCTGACAACCGGAAGAGGGGCGGGGCTATCGTTTCTATGACGAAGATCCTATAAAGCTGACAGTGGTTTCCGGGTAGGGCAGACTAAAATCTGACTGAGACTAAGAGGGAAGGAACCAGGAGAGACTCTTCCTCCTCCACCACGGAGGGGGGGGGAAGGGAGAATGCCACATCATCATTACAGTAGCTTCGGCTAACACGAGGAGGTTTCAGGCTAACGACCAGGCCTGACCACTATTGGACATAACAGCAAAGGGACAATAGAACACACCGAAAGATCATTAGAATAGACTCTTCAAGGACGATACAATTTGATAACATCTGATAACATCTGATTAGGAGGTTCTGTTTATAGCAATAAAACAACGCTTTTCCTCACAAGGTATTTCACGGTGTCGAAGTGTCGAATTCTTACAGAGGTGGAGAATTAGTATGGTTTATGGATTGCACTAACGGGGGAGATAAGGATCTTATCTACCAGTATCGGAGACGTCAGGACCATTAAAATGACACAACGCAGAGGAATTGGATGGAGGGCCAAACAGACGAAGACGTGATACTGGCCAGTTTGATCAGGATCTTACACTATGGTAATAAAAAGAGAAATCCTTGTTAGCTATGGCAATAAAAAGATAAATCCTTGTTAGCTATGGCAATAAAAAGAGAAATCCTTGTTAGCTGTGGTAATAAAAAGATAAATCCTTGTTAGCTGTGGTAATAAAAAGATAAATCCTTGTTAGCTATGGTAATAAAAAGATAAATCCTTGTTAGCTATGGCAATAAAAAGAGAAATCCTTGTTAGCTGTGGTAATAAAAAGATAAATCATTGTTAGCTATGGTAATAAAAAGAGAAATCCTTGTTAGCTATGGCAATAAAAAGAGAAATCCTTGTTAGCTATGGCAATAAAAAGAGAAATCCTTGTTAGCTGTGGTAATAAAAAGAGAAATCCTTGTTAGCTATGGTAATAAAAAGAGAAAAAAAAATTTGCTATCGCAATAAAAAGAGAAATCCTTGTTAGCTATGGTAATAAAAAGAGAAATAATTTTTTTGCTGTCGCAATAAAAAGAGAAATCCTTGTTAGCTGTGGTAATAAAAAGAGAAATCCTTGTTAGCTATGGTAATAAAAAGAGAAATCCTTGTTAGCTGTGGTAATAAAAAGAGAAATTATTGTTAGCTATGGTAATAAAAAGAGAAAACATGTTTAGCTATCGCAATAAAAAGAGAAATCCTTGTTAGCTGTGGTAATAAAAAGAGAAATCCTTGTTAGCTATGGTAATAAAAAGAGAAATCCTTATTAGTATAACCGAGTGGATTTGAACCTGGGACCACAGACGGCCACACTAACCAGCTGAACTAAAGGGTCAGACACATTAGCAGGTGCTGGTTGACTGCGACTCGTTAGTAGTTTACATTAGCTACAGTATGGTAATAAAAAGTCTGCACCAATGCATATTACCTGTCGTTGTATTAAGCATGTCAGACATTATTGAAGTAATGCTGCTTACCATTCCACTGTGAGTTTGATGCAAACCAAAAGCTGCTGTGTTCCACAGCATTTCGCACATTCCTTTGATCCTTGGCCATGACAATGGCGACAACTGTAACAGAAAACGGACACATGTCATAATTGCGAAACATTCAGGCATAGATTGCCGCTGGCGGCCCCGCCCACTTCAATGCACTGCACTTTTCTTTGCTTTTATCTAGATAGAGCAAATTAGCCTGACATGGTTTGAAAGCTGTTAAGCAAACTAGCATAATCAACCAAATCTGTATTAATCAGAGTTAATAAGTAGCTCAAAAGTGTAGTATAGCTAAGCTAATGCTAACCATGTCATGCAAGTGAATGGAAAATGCTAAAACACTATAGCTTCTTACTCCCAGAAGTTACTGTATAGTTCAATAAAAACACATATTTTGGAGGTTTAACATGTTATCCTCAATGCTTTACACTCTTTATCCTCATTTTGACCCCAGCTTTAAACCTCCAGAAAATTATCGTAATTTAAACTGTTACCGAAATGTATGTTTCAGGTGCTTTATGTTTCTTTGTTGACTACCTAAATAACAATTTCAATAAAACATTACCCCCACTCCCCCCATCCACCCCATTATACATCCAGACCACCTGAATACGTATTATGTGACTATCGAAAAATATACAAATCACCATAAAATCTCACTGATTGACATAACATTTTAAAGAAAGATCTTTGCTGCAGGTTTGTCACACTCTGGTCGGCCCTGTCTCATTTCTCTGTCATCAAAGCATATGACACAAGATATAATATGGATATTGCCCTTCCAGTGTCAGCATCCCAAAGACTTGCTGTTGCTTATCTTTTTGATTTGTACACTCTTGCAAAAATGTGCAACCCAATGTAGGTTTGCAAGTGGGTCCCATCCAACTCCTTCCAACTGTCCCCATACACACGTCATCCCTTTAAATTCATCATCTCAAGTATATCCTTCTCAACTGATGGTGTTATGAAGAGATGGAATGCTGACTTTATGTCTTGGACATGACTGACAGCGTATGGGGCCTGGAACCATTTGTATGCAGCACTAAGCCTACCCTGTTGTTCAAGTGGGGAGCGGGGCCATGATAACTTTCCATTTTTGGAAAGTAATGTGTCTGCTTGTGGTTGAGAGACAACAGGAGCATCTGCACTAAGGATCTCATTCTCATCAGAAGAGGATGCCTCATAATCAGGGTCTCAGACACATTCTCATCACTTTCACCGTCAAAGAGCTGTGACATCTTCACTGGCAGAAAACCTTTTGATATGGTATGCTAGATTAGGGCTTTAAGCAGAGGGACATTCTTTTAAGATTATACATTTGCATGTAATAGTCATCTCAATATCTAAAACGTTTAAGTGAATTCTAGCCATGCAGTTCCATGACTTCTGAGCTACTAAATGTAAACAGGAGTCACAGTGCTGTCATGCAGTTGATAAGCCATAAAGTAAACAGGACCATGAACTTCATGAACTTTCCATAGGGTGGCAGAGTGGCTAAGTGTGAGTGTGTGAATGAATGAATGAGCCATATGAGCTGTTGCTGGTGACATATGAGGCCATAAAGGTCTATAAACTATAGCTATGCGGGGCAATAAGGGCGGCTACGTGGCGTAGTGGGCAAGGCGCTCGCCACGGAATCTGGAGACACTGGGCTTGCCTGTTCGAGCCCAACGCTCCACATTTGCTTTCAGTTTAGCTGGTCGTCCGTACTAATACACATTGGCCGTATTAGGGGGTGGGAAACTGATGGGTGGGGATCGGGCGTTGTGGACAGCGACTCCTACAGGTCGGTTGGTGCGCCTGCGCAGTAGAATCAGGAAGTGTCGGGGGCAGCGTGAGCCTCCCACGCGTTACTCCTCGCCACTGAGAGATCGAGCTGCGCAGGTGAAAAGATGCGACTGCTGTTACCTCAAGTACCGGAGGGGACTTGTGCTATGTATGACTTAGTCCACATTGCAGCCGGCTTGTGGGAGGCAAGAAACAGCGTTCGTGACAGGGGAGGGTTGAATTGGATGATACGAAATTGGGATGGGAGAAAAATATAGAAAATGGGAGAAAAAGTGGATTAAAAAAAAGCTATGCGGGGCAATAGTGGCTCAGGAGGTAGAGCAGTCGTCTGGTAATCGGAAGGTTCCCGGTTTGAGTCCCGCTCCTGTTGTTCTTGATTGCTTGATGCTGCTCCCGCAGCATGTCGGTGTGTCCTTGAGCAAGACACTTAACCCCTAATTGCTCCCGATGAGCAGGTTGGCACCTTTATGGTTGCCTCCGCCATTGGTGTGCGAATGTGTGAGTGAATGGGTGAATGTGAGGAACAAAATTGTAAAGCGTTTTGGATAAATGCTGCTATATAAATGCACCATTTACCATTTTGATCTACCAATAGGAGCAGACCTACTTGGTTCTCCCTCGTCCACGACAAAATTGGCAGCGATCGCCTCCGTGGCAGTATCCGGATCCGTTGCACGACCCACAGGGACTCTGACAATGGTAAGAGAACAGAGGAACAATTGAGCCTTACGGTGAGAGAGATGATCTGGATCACCAGAAAGAATGGAGGCCTTAAAGATGGACCTTACAAACTACAACTGGGATGAGGTGTATGTTGACGATCCAAATCAGGCATATGATGCTTTTTTGTTGACGTTCACAGAGCTATACAACAAACACTATCCTATTAGAAAGTGCTGGGTGAAGGATAAATATAAAGGAAAGCCATGGATGACTAAAAGTATGCAAAGGGCGTGCAAAAAGAAAAACTTACTTTACAAGAAATATTTACAACTGAGAACTAGTAAAAGCGAAGAAAAATATAAGCTGTATAAGAATAAACTGACTTCCATTATGAGAGTACAGAAGAAGGAATACTACAATAAAATATTAGAGGACAGTCATAATATACAAAGGACTTGGAAAATAATCAATCATTATTCGGAATAGAGGTTATAAATCTGAATTTCCTGGTCCCGTTCCTGATAGACCCGGATCAGACGGGTTTCATCATGGATAGGCAATCCTTCTTTAACACCAGAAGGCTGCTAAATATCCTTTTCACAACCACGACTGGCGCGCCAGAAATGGTACTCTCCCTAGATGCTGAGAAAGCGTTTGACAGAGTGGAATGGAGATACCTGTTCCATACACTTGAGAAATTCGGTTTGGGACCGGGTTTTATTTCATGGATAAGACTCCTATACTCGTCCCCGGTGGCCTCTGTCAATGTGAATGGTACCAAGTCGGGCCAGTTTGCGCTATATCGCGGTACTCGTGAAGGATGCCCGCGTTCTCCCTTGCTCTACGCGCTCGCCGCAGAACCCTTAGCCATTTGGCTTCGCAGTGAGGTTAGATTTGAGGGGATTGAGAGGTTCGGCCTGGTTCATAAACTCTCATTGTATGCCGACGATCTCCTACTTTATGTCTCCAATCCGTCATCGTCCATCCCTGTTATCCTTGATATTCTAGAACAACATAGGCAGCTTTCTGGATACAAACTCAATCTCCAGAAAAGTGAATATTTACCGGTTAATGCGTCTGCGGAACGTCTTCCTCAATCGCTTTTCCCCTTTAAAAGGGCCACGGAAGGATTCACATATCTAGGGATTTTTATGGCCAAATCACCAACGGAGCTCTTCGTTCTTAAGCTAGATCTGACAAGATGGTCCTCTCTCCCCCTCTCGCTTCTGGGAAGGGTTAACCTGATAAAGATGGTGGTCCTACCCCGATTTCTATACGCTTTTCAGCATATACCGATATTTATTAATAAAGCCTTTTTCACTTCGATTGATCAACTTATAGGTTCATTCCTGTGGGGTAACAAAAGAGCACGTATTAAGAGGACGATTATGCAACTTCCCAAATCGGAAGGGGGTTTGGCTTTGCCTAATCTTCGCTATTACTACTGGGCATGTAATATAAACAAACTCCTTTACTGGAGGACCAGGAGGGAGGAAGAAGACCAACCCCAATGGGCTCGGATGGAAGTCTCCTCTTCAAAGTACTCACTCTGGTCTGTGGCAACATCCCAATTACCCATTTCGATCCCTATTAAATAGGTGGCTCAGAACCAAATTGTGACGGAAACTTTGAAAATCTGGAGTCAGTTTAGGAAACAATTTGGCCTACACGCTCCGTCAGGGCTAGCTCCAATCTCTCGTAATCACCTATTCTTACCATCCTGTTCTGATCCTGTATTCAGAAGCTGGGCAAACAAAGGTTTGCTAACCATTAATGACCTCTACTCCGGAGGTGTGTTCTCGTCGTTTGCAGAATTGTCGAAAAAATTTGGTCTCCCAAATTCCCACCTTTTCTGTTTTTTTCAGATCAGACATTTTGTTCAGAACTAATTCCCACAATTCCCTGGCCGTCCTCCAGACTCTAGGACTGACCCTCTCCTATCGCTCGGTACCGGGCGGAAAGGGCTCGTCTCAATTTTATATGATAAAATATTTTGGATGAACCCAACTTGCTTAGACTCCCTGAAAGACAAATGGGACGAGGATCTGGGAATTATCATTACAGATGAACAATGGGATCATATACTAGACCTGGTACACACTTCCTCTATATGTGCAAGACACAGTTTGCTGCAGTGTAGGATACTGCATAGAGTTCACTACACCAATGCGAGGTTAGCAAAGATATACCCGGATAGAACGGATGCGTGTAATAGATGTAAACAATCTCCAGCCGATTATATGCACATGTTTTGGACGTGCCCCAAACTCACAGAGTTTTGGACTACAATATTCGATACACTGAGTAGGGTCCTGGGAGTGGCGTTAGACCCAGATCCACTCACTGCCTTTTTCGGAATCCCGAATACCCTTACGATAATATCTAGGGCTGCAAAACGAGTTGTGGCGTTTACTACCCTCCTCGCTAGGAGACTTATTCTCTTTAAGTGGATACACCCTTCCCCACCCACTCACAACAGATGGATACATGAGATACTACATTGCGTTAAGCTTGAGCGAATCAGATTCTCCCTAAAGGGCTCCCTTGAAACATTCCAAGTGACCTGGCAACCATTTCTGCAACACATCGATACCCTGACTATCAATGAAGAGACTTAGAAAGGATAGAGCTTTACACCTCTAACTGCACTTCCTTATTTTTTATCGTTATTTTATTCCTATTTTCTAATATATATATATTTTTTTTTCAGTAGCATCTATGCTGTATGTTTGGATGTTTTGCAGATGTGTCTTCAAAAACCTCGGTGTGGGGGGGATGGGGTGGGTATGAGGGAGGGGAAAAGGAAATGAAAGGGGAAGAAAAGAAGAAAAGATGGAAAATGTATAATATTGACAATTGTAAATGTATGTACTACTTTTCCTGCAATAAAGAAATGAAAAAAAAAAAGAATCTGAATTTCCAAGTTATTTTCTAAATAGCTCTGATGCTAAAGTGGATAATGTAAAAAGCACTGTTGAAGATTTCAATGACTACTTTGTGGGTGTTGGAACGACTTTGGCCAGCAAAATTGCCTGAGGATAAAAAAAATATATGTTTAATAATATCAGTTATATGTTCCTTTGTGGTAAATTAAATTGATATAATTGAAATTCAAAAGTAATTCAAAAACAAAACATCAACTGATATAAACTCCATTGACATGGTAATTATTAAAGAAGTAATTGATTCTATTGTAAAACCTTTGATCTATATATGCAATCTGTCTTTTCAAATAGGTGCTTTTCCTAATAATATGAAATCAGCAACGGTAATTCAAATATTTAAAAATGGAGATAAGCATCAAATGGACAATTATAGACCGGTGTATACTACATTTTCAAAAATATTAGAGAAATTATTTGTGAAACAACTGGATCTTTTCATTGGCAAATACAAAATATTGAGTGAACACCAGGGTTTTATTTCAAAGTAGGTCTACAGATGCCAGTGTTTTTTCTCCTCTTCTGTGTTTTATTTCAAAGTAGGTCTACACATGGTAGTCTTTTTTCAAAGTGGACTACTATTTATTTTATAAATGTTCCACAAATAAGGGAAGGACTCAAATATACCTGAATAGTTCAGGGTTTTATTTCAAAGTCGGTCTACAGACACCAGTGTTTTGTCTCCTCTTCTGTGTTTTATTTAAAAGTAGGTCTACACAGCCAGTATTTTTTCTCCTCTTCATAAGAGTTTGAGGTTTTCCTTTGTTATAACAGGTAAAAACAGCAATAAAAAGTCAAACATTTTCTTTTTGTTGCTTTATAATTCCATTAATGCAACAAACTGTGTGCTATAAGTAATAAATCGTAAATAACTTTGGGTATGCAATTGTCAGGCGTTTTATGCTAAATGTGGGGGTATGCTTGGGGATAACTATATATAAAATGTTATACACTGTGTTATCTTCATTTTAAGGGTAAATTGGTTTTGCGGCTCCAGAGGAATTTTATTTTGTGGGAGGGGGGAAAAATGGCTCTTTTGATAGTAAAGGTTGCTGACCCCTGGCCTATGCTAACCGGCCATGTCCGCTTCCATTCATTGTGATAGGCTAACGTGCAGCCAGATAACTTTCTACTGAATGCACAGAGAGAAAACTGATATCTATCTTCTTGTCTCTCTCTGGAGAAGACGATAAGCTAATTTCCCAAAATGTTGGTGTGTTCTTTTTTTTTTTTATCCACTTTTTCTCCCATTTTCTATATTTTTCTCCCATCCCAATTTCGTATCATCCAATTCAACCCTCCCCTGTCACGGACGCTGTTTCTTGCCTCCCACAAGCCGGCTGCAATGTGGACTAAGTCATACATAGCACAAGTCCCCTCCGGTACTTGAGGTAACAGCAGTCGCATCTTTTCACCTGCGCAGCTCGATCTCTCAGTGGCGAGGAGTAACGCGTGGGAGGCTCACGCTGCCCCCGACACTTCCTGATTCTACTGCGCAGGCGCACCAACCGACCTGTAGGAGTCGCTGTCCACAACGCCCGATCCCCACCCATCAGTTTCCCACCCCCTAATACGGCCAATGTGTATTAATAGGCCTACGGACGACCAGCTAAACTGAAAGCAAATGTGGAGTGCTGGGCTCAAACTGACGAGCCTCTCCAGCATTTCGTGGCGAGCGCCTTGCCCACTACGCCACGTAGCCGCCCTAATGTTGGTGTGTTCTTTTAAGTTTATTTATTAAAAAATTTTACCCAGGGACAGTGCTGTGGGGCGGCTATGGCTCAGGGGTAGAGCGGAGCGTCCAATGATCGAAGGGTTGGTGGTTCGAATCCCGCTCAAGCCCATGTCCATCCCATTGCCGTTGTGTCCTTGGGCAAGACACTTAACCTACTTGCCTCGTATGAATGTGAATGAATGTTGGTGGTGGTCGGAGGGGCCGTAGGCGATGATTATTCGCCACGCTTCCGTGAGTCTGCCTCAGGGCAGCTCTGGCTGCAATTGTAGCTTACCACCACCGGTATGACTGTGTATGAACGAATAATGGACTCTGTGAAGCGCTCTGAGTCAGAGAAGAGCGCTATATAAATCCAATCCATTATTATTATTATTTATTAGTGCACATTAATCAACATCTTCAGTTTCCACATCAATGTAAATGTGCCAGAATTAGCTAATGAGCTCGTTTTCATCTGTAGTCCCTGCCTAACATGCATATCTTTATCGTGTGGGAGGAAACCAGAGTACCTGGAGGGAACACATGCGAACACAGGGAGAACATGCAAACTCCACACAGAAAGGCCCCCTGCTGGGGTTCGAACCCAGGACCTTCTTGCTGTGAGGCAGCAGTGTTAACCACTGTGCGCACCGTGCCATGCTAAGAGTGAAGTGGCTCTTAGTCTGACTTCTACTTACGTTACCAGCACCGGCACAGCGGCTGCAAGGCTTCTTCCCCATCCCTGTGCAACCGTGACAGCTCTGTAGATGAAATCAAGAAATCAACAACAATCGCTTTCTGTGGTAAATGGTGCACTTATATAGTAGCTTTATCCAAAGCGCTTTACAATTTTGTTCCTCACATTAACCCATTCACTCACACATTCACACACTGACGGCGTAAGCGACCATGCAAGGTGTCGACCTGGACGGGAACCTCCCGACTACCGACTCTCTTCCTCCCTCCCCTCCCTCCCTCCCTCCCTCCCAACCTAATTATACATTATTTCAAAGTAAGGCTTACCTTCACAGATGAAGTGTAGGGCACCTTGAGGACTTGTTTGTCATCCTGGAATAAAGTGGGCACTTTGGCAGTAATAGCCCATGGCCCCGGGGGTGTTTGGGTGTAGGCATCAACCAGTTGGCCTGACCAAGAAAATAGCAATGGATTGGTACCGAGCATGTATATTCATATATATATATATTAGGGCTGTCAGTTTATCGCGTTAATTAGATTAATTAATTACACAGCAAATTATCGCGTTTTTTTTTTTTTTTTATAATTTTTTTTTTTTATCTCATTCATTCCATAAGAATGTAGAATACACATTTACAGACTTTTTTTGCATGTTCTTGTTATCTGATTCTAGGGACATCTATGAATCTCAGGGAATGTATTCCCAGTGTCAGAAATACTGTGGGCTAGATCCACAAAGAATGGATTGCACGGTGCAAGTTGCACCCTTACTTACAATTCATTATGAATTGAAAATGGGGGACCCTGATGTAAACAAGACGAAAGTATTTCCCTGGTCTGCATCCCCTTAACAATTGTGTGTATTGAGCCGTACTGTATTGTACCCATTCTGCAATCTGTTAATAACATTTTCATTCAATCAATCAATCTGCGCGGTGATTGATTGAATGAACATTTTATTTTGAGTAAATTGTAATGAACCAAATGAGAATATCAATAATTTTTTTTTTAATCTTTGACTGTGAATAACACCATGCTCAAATTGACCAGACCTGAAAAATCTAAGCAAATTAATAGATGGAAGATGATTAAACAGAAGGTTTTGTAGATACAGTACTGAATTCTGCCATCCGGACACATGCAATTTGAAATATGATGATAGAATATAGAATATCAGGCATAAAATGGTTATGCGATTAAAATGCGATTAATTAGATTAATTAATTACGAATCCTGTAATTAATTAGATTAATTTTTTGAATCGCCTGACAGCACTAATATATATATATATATATATATATATATTTATTCTCACCACATAGATGCCTATCCGTATTTACCTGCACATAGTCCTTTTACATATCTGTAGATACTATATCTGTATATACTCTTACTAGTTACGCTGCTGGACAGTATGACTACTGTCTTTACACCTGTATCACTGTACATATTAATACTACAACTATACATACATCTGATTAGCACTACACTCAGTAGTACTAATTTGTATATTTTGTACCCCGTTTAATATCCTGTACATTGTATATTGCTGTTGCACTTTACTTCTAAATTTGCACTCTGGCTGGATGCCAAACTTATTTTCGTTGTACTGTACTTGTGCTGTATGATGACAATACATTTGAACCTAATTCAGATTCAGATTCAGAGTTTTATTTGCCACATGGAAGCAATACAAACATACAGTTTTCATACAAAATCATAAATAACGTTCTACATTGGCAAAAGGAGCAGGAAGAAGAATAATTCTTATAATTACCTGCCCCCTATTCCTAAACTAAACAAGTACTACCTGATGGTCGGCATACAACCTAGTTTACACAAATTAATAATTCATACCATATACAAACAAACAAACAATCCACAGATTAAACAAGATTTTTTTTTATAATAATAATAATAAACAAGAAAATAAATCCATTCCAGTAATTGACAACAAAGATTTGATTAAAGCCAGTGATCCATTAGGACCTAGGTAATAGTCGTACCGCGGTAAGGCTCATCACTCCACTTCGTAGAACGCGACTCTGTGAATGTCTCCAGGCAATACTATGAGAAAACAGTGAAAGAGAGATAAGACAGGATTTCGATGGGCTACTTGTTTTCCCAGACCTTCGTCTCTTGCAGAATAATTTTCTCAATTTCCCTGAGGACCTCCCACCCAGTGATGTAGTCTAGCTGTTTGCTGGGGGTACACTGTAAGCCTGCATGGCCTAAGCCCAGTATAGGGCAGCACTATTTCTGACTGGGAGACTTATCCCTTGTGTCTAATAATAATAATAATAAAAAAAAAAAAAAAAAAAAAAAAAAAATAATAATAATAATAATAATAATAATAATAATAATAATAATAATAATAATAATAATAATAATAATAATAATAATAATAATAATAATAATAATAATAATAATAATAATAATAATAATAATAATAATAATAATAATAATAATAATAATAATAATAATAATAATAATACATGCATCGACACATAACAAAGCATTCAGTAATGGGTATGAAAGACAATTACATTCATAGCTTTTACATGGCTGGGGAGATTTAAATGCTTTGGACTGATTTTTTTATTTAATTTTTAATGAAAAGCATGGATTATTATGATTTAAGAGTGCAAGTATTGTTAGAAATAAATGCTGATTATGCTTTTGAATTTGCAGAGTACACTATAATTTAAAAGATATTGCAGGCAGTACACTGAGGGCTAGATCCACAAAGAATGGATTGCACGGTGCTAGTTGCACCCTTACAATTCATTATGAATTGAAAATGGGGGACCCTGATGTAAATAAGATGAAAGTCTTTCTCTGGTCTGCATCCCCTTAACCTGTTCCACCCCAGGTGAAAATCTGCATAAAATGTATACCTAGGTAAATGGAATATTGCTCCACTTCTACAAGGGCTATTTGCATATTCTTGGTATCTAGGAACATCTATGGACCTCAATGAATGTATTCTCAGTGTCAGAAATATTGTGTCTATTACTAGGCTTGCTTATATTGTGATGAAACAAAGGAAAATATGAATTATGATCTTTTCATCTTTGACAGTGAATAAAACCATGATAATAATGACCAAACTTAAAAAATTAATAAAGGGAAGATGATCAAACTGAAGGTTCTGTATATACAGTACTGAATTCTCCCATCCGGACCAATGCAATTTGAAATATTATTATAGAATATAGAATATATGCTTATACATTACCTTATTATAGCCAATTCGCACATTTATATATATATACACATAGTATCTTTCAAATGGCCGAGTTCAATTTGGATATAGTATCACCAGGCTTGCATAATAACAGATACTGATATTTACTGTAATCGACTGTACTATTTTATTTCCCCCACAGTGTAACCATTTTGAAACTAATTTCAGATCTAATTCTTCCTACATGGTAACAATAGTGTGGAGGAACTGACTGCGTTTCAATATTTGTCAAAAACGTTACCTTTTGTAGCTTATTATCGCGAATCATAACAATTATTGATATGATTCATTCAGAACGCTGAACTTTGAACCACCATAGTATGTGACAGGAAGTGTAGATCGGAGAAATTTCAACGCTGGAAGATAGCTAGCGATCTCCTCTACGAAATGGCCACAAGAAACCTACAATTCCCATGGTTCAACATTTCCATTTCCGGTTCCGGGTCAAAATAGACGATCGCAAATAGAAAACTTAAAATGATATAAGTACACTTTTAACCTATTGCTAAACTATTGCCAACCTAACGTTTTACATTCTACATGTATTTGTGACATAGTAGTGATGTTTCTACTTGAAAACGGTTGATTTTAAAATCACAAATTATTTTCATCTTCATAAAAATATGCCTATTCATTATGAATTGAAAATGGGGGACCCTGATGTAAACAAGATGAAAGTCTTTCTCTGGTCTGCATCCTCTTAACAATTGTGTGTATTGAGCCGTACTGTATTGTACCCATTCTGCAATCTGTTAATAAAATTGTGCGATGATTGATTGAATAAAAATTATATTAACAGATTGCAGAATGGGTACAATACAGCACGGCTCAATACACACAATTGCCTGTTCCACTCGACAGGGTCTGTACCGACCCCTTTTGACCTTATTATCATATCATATCATATATTATAATGATAATAAGGTCAAAAGGGGTCGGTACAGACCCTGTCGAGTGGAACAGGCAATTGTGTGTATTGAGCCGTGCTGTATTGTACCCATTCTGCAATCTGTTAATATAATTTTTATTCAATCAATCATCGCACAATTTTATTAACAGATTGCAGAATGGGTACAATACAGTACGGCTCAATACACACAATTGTTAAGAGGATGCAGACCAGAGAAAGACTTTCATCTTGTTTACATCAGGGTCCCCCATTTTCAATTCATAATGAATTGTAAGTAAGGGTGCAATTAGCACCATGCAATCCATTCTTTGTGGATCTAGCCCCCTATACACTACTGCCCCCACCCTCCTGTCATCTTTGGATCTGCTATGGTTGTTGTGGTTGGGGCACCACTGATCTACTGGGGCAATTACTTTGCTTTTTGAGTTATTTAAATAAAAGGACTTTGGTAGCATGGGGAAACTCAGAACTCATTTGTTAATATTTAACCAAAAAATGTAATCAAACTTGGTAGTAAGGAGGTAGCATTCTTTTAAGGCGAGACAGCACCCCCTAATAGGGAAAAAAAATACTTGAATAGATATCACTATGAAACTTTCCCAGTTTGTTACGTATAAACTAAGAACAAATATATTGCAAGTTTTCTGAATTTTATGTTTATATATGCAAATGAGGCACTTCCCCATTAAATATGCACATATATAATTGTGCATGTATCGCCAAGACTCACATCACCAAAATGGATAATGCCAGATTCAAAAACTTGGTTTCATTTTGTTGATACATTAACGAAACTTTGTATAGAAAGACTTTGTGGCTATGTCCTCTTATCATACATCAGGAAATACTGTCATTTCGCCTAGTTTTGGTATAAAATGTACTATAAACCCGGCTATGAATGATATATAACAAACCTTTCTATATAGAAAGAAGCATAATATGGATGGGAAGAAATGTGGAAAGTTTGGTGTGTAGGTAGGTAGTACTAGGGAAATGGAGTTCTAAGACTTTGTGTGTAAGTAAAATGCATAAAAAGGGCGGCTAGGTGGTGTAGTGGGCAAGGCACTCGCCACCAGTGTGGAGACGCTAGGATTCGCGTGTTCGAATCCAGCTCTCCACATTGTTTTCAGTTTAGCTGGTCGTCCGCAGTAATACACATTGGCCGTATTACGGGGAGGGAAAACTGAAGGGTGGGGATCGAACGTTGTGAACAAGCGACTCCTACAAGTCGGTTGGTGCGCCTGCGCAGTAGAATCAGGAAGTGTCGGGGGCAGCGTGAGCCTCCCACGCGTTACTCCTCGACACTGAGAGATCGAGCTGCGCAGGTGAAAAGATGCGACTGCTGTTACCTCAAGTACCGGAGGGGACTTGTGCTATGTATGACTTAGTCCACATTGCAGCCGGCTTGTGGGAGGCAAGAAACAGCGTTCGTGACAGGGGAGGGTTGAATTGGATGATACGAAAATTGGGATGGGAGAAAAAATAGAAAAATGGGAGAAAAAGTGGATCAAAAAAAAAAACTAGTTTTTCAGAAAACGACCTCAAAGTTTTGTATTGTAAAATGCCATAATTTTTTTTTTGAAATTTACAAACACAACACCCAATCAAACCATTAGTAATAGACAACCTAAACACATGTCTGATAACTGAATAACATAATAATAATAATAATAATAATAATAATAATAATAATAATAATAATAATAATAATAATAATAATAATAATAATAATAATAATAATAATAATAATAATAATAATAATAATAATAATAATAATAATAATAATAATAATAATAATAATAATAATAATAATAATAATAATAATAATAATAATAATAATAATAATAATAATAATAATAATGATGTTATTGAACTGAACAGAACTAAACACAGGCTACAAACAAACAGTGTACCCTCTATGGCAACAAATATTTGAATAGATATCACTATGAAACTTTCCCAGTTTGTTATGTACATATAAACTAAGAAAAAATATATTGCAAGTTTTCAGAATTGTATGTTTATATATGCAAATGAGGCACTTCCCTATTAAATATGTGCACATTTATGGATGCAATCAGGCAAAATTAAGTCAAATAAACAACTAAATGTGTGTTGTTGACGTTTTATTGTCACTAGTTTCATAGAAGACATGTTTAGGAAGCAAAATATAACAAAATCTCAATATCGTTGAAAAAAAGCAAAAAGGCGATTTTGGGGGTGCTGTCTCGCCTTAAGGCCTAGTAAGCTACCTCCTTATACTACATCATTATTGGAGTGGAATTTTGGTACCTATATGGAACCCATCCTATAGTGACTGGCTGGTTCTTAAGGTTTCCAGTTTGCTCTTAACAGGGTACATCTGCATTTTGCTATGATGCCCCTCTAGCTCATGGAATGAACTCCAACAGTCCTTAAAGCTTGAGATTCTCCCCTCTGGTGCAGAGTTTAAAACCTTGATCTCCAACCACTGTCTATCAAGTTGTACATGTTTTAATTGATTGTTATCCTTACTTGTCTTATTGTTATGATTGTATATGTTTTGTGATTTTATCTGCCTTTTCTTTTTCTTAACTCTGTATGTTTTGTTTAACTGTGTACACTCGACATGACTGTAAAGGAGGGAAACCTCAGTTGCCTTTCGAGTTTAAATAAAGGTTTGAAATTGAAAGACATTGTTCATCCTCTTACTCTGTATGTATTGAATGCCTCCATGTTGCTGATAATACCGTCTTTTGCCGGGGCTGAGCTGTAGCAGCACGTATCGTCGACATACAGGGCCAGAGCCTCCCTGGCTGTATTCTCAGTTATAGATGGGATACTGCAGGTAGAGAGGCAAACAGTTGACTTCAACACACAGAAATACATTAAAATATACTCCAAAAGCACTAAATGTTAAATGGTGCATTTATATAGCACTTTTATCCAAAGCGCTTGACACATTTGACCAATTCACTCACACATTCACACACCGACAGGCGACAGCAGAGGCGACCATGCAAGGTGCCAACCTGCTCATCGGGAGCAATTAGGGGTTAGGTGTCTTGCTCAAGAACACTTTGACACACTGCCCGGGAGGAGAGGGAAGTGAACCAGGAACCTCCGGATTACCAGATGACTGCTCCACTTCCCGAGCCACTGTCGCCCCTAACACTATAACCGCAGTTTTCCAAAAGCACTAACTGTGCATTCATTTTCTACACTCCAAGGGCAGCCGTGCATGGCCTATGACCATTAAAAAAAGGAACTTGATTGACTCTCACTTCCAACATGGCTGTGTGGGTCCAGGCTCAGGCTGAGGAGGTGGTTGGGAAGGCATGGGAGGGGGGAGGAATCCACCTGCAATAGATAAGTGGCATGGTGAATGATAGGGCCCAAAACAACTTGTTTGGTATATGATTGCTTTGGCATCAGATCATTCATTGGGATATGTTTCATATCTGAGAATATTTCAATGGTTACTGTCACAAGACCACCAACAGGAGCCATGTCCACTGCATAGTTTACCTCCGTCTCTAGCCACCATGCCTTCATATCCTGGCATGTTGTCGAAGACCGGAGGAGCGCTGGGACCGAGGAAGCCAGCCGGGGGTGCGGCGCACAGTGCTGAAAGAAACCGGACAAACCAGTTCAGGTATGGGAGTTTTAGACCTTCATTGGACAAATCTTTAACAAACCAGTAAACCACATACAATCACAGTACAGTAAACTACTTATATATATATATATATATATTTTTTTAATAACAATTTATTGAAGTTATTTCATGTTTTTAAATACATTTTAACTATGACCGATGAACATGAAACAACAATACACAGACGGACATAAACACACAATCCCATCCCGCCGCCCCAGGAAAGAAAATAACCAAGTGCGGTTGCCTTGGGCTGCCAAAATTACGAAAATGATATTCCACCAACCTATAATAGGGATACTACTAGACAAGGCAAATTAAGCATATCACAATATCACCACGAGATACGAAAGTCTTTCTCTGGTCTGCATCCCCTTAACAATTGTGTGTATTGAGCTGTATATTACCCATTCTGCAATCTGTTAATAAAATGTTCAATCAATCAAGAGATAAAGAGTTACCTACACTGTAAAAAATTAATGTTTTTTTTAGGGGAAATTCACTGTATTATTTTACAAATTACTTTTGTTTTTCTACTTTAAGTGTAAATGCCATAAAAATACAGTAAATTACCTTTTATCAAAATATTAACCATTAAATAAAGGTTGTAATCTGTAAATGTATTTGATTTTACTGTAATTTGACAGTAAGTATTTGGCAACCATTGATGCCAGACATTTACCGTTTTCTTGCAGCTTTTTTTCTTACAGTGTACCTTGTGATTCCATAGTATCCTTTCTGGAATGTTTGATAGCATAAACAGCAGCTACAATAAATGAAAGAGTCTCGTCTCCTAAGTGATGCTCTATATCACTGAGAGACAGCCACTCTGCAGACAGTATATGATCCTCCTCTAAGCTGTTCCACTCAAAAAGAAGAAAACTAGAAAACAGACGGGATTGTAAAAGCGGGGTTGTAAACTGTTGTAAACATCGCCTATAGGTTACTACAACCTGCCTACGGGCTGCTTTTGGAAGTTATTTATTTCATACTGCCCCGCGGCCCCCGCCCCCCGGACTATGCACGGATTTCACGCGCCTATTGCGCACATTGAAATAACTGTTCACCTCGATGCATGCAATCCACAGATTATGCACCTTTGGTACCGATTATCTTTTTACACTAACCCTTATACTATATAACCGAAAACAGTTAAACTGACTACTGCAGTGATTTTGTAGTATAGTTACTGCAATTATTTATACCATTTTCTCTAAAAACAGAGCAAGGTTGATCTCTGACATTTTGTCACAAGGTAAAATAGATATTGAGAAGATAACAATAATGTACGTTACTGCGGTTAGCTTCTGCGGGGCACTACTGCGGCAGTTACTTGGGGTTCAAGTTCCAGAAAACAACAGCAATACAAATAAAACATAAAAATATATATTCTAGAGGGCTTACCTCCCTGTGCAGGTATGAATCCACCAGGATTAGTAATTCCATACTGTGTATGACCACCACCATCACCATCACCACTATAGAAGTAACGGGGGGAAATTATGTGAAAATAAATGCGCGTTTGCAGCGTATCACCACACAAGAAGTTGAGCACATACATAATAGGGCCTAAAATATTGTTTGGTTCCGGTTGCCGACCGACCCTTTTTTTACAATAACGTTTTATAAAAATCTTAGTCAAACCTTTAGTATTATGGACATAACATGCTGGCAGAGGAGGCACATGCATCCATGTTGTTGTGAACATTTTAATTAAATAAAGAAATTCCCTTTATTTAATTTTTTTTATATAAAATAAAATAAATTCCCTACCTACCCATGGCCTTAACTGACAACCAACAGGAACCAAACAATTTTGTATGCCTATAGAGCTAATAATAATAAACAATAAAGCTCAATAGAGCTACTCAACAAGTGGTTGATTATACATTTTCAACTGTCAGGAAATGCAATGAGTATACTGCTAAGGTGGGGTTTCAAACCAAGCCTATAACTGTTACATCCGATCCAACTCTGATCGCCGAACAAATATGTAACTGAAGGTTAATAATCACTGTATCTCTCTGGAGCTGGTTAAGATAAAAAAAAATCCTACTTAATTTTATACAAATATAAAATAATTCCTAACTTTCATTTATTCTCTAACGTTACACCTCGGTCAAATATACCCCCCTAGATCAGTCTACTCTGAGTCTACTCGTGACATGGTGTCAGTTTAAAGTCCACCTAGCACAAATTCAGGAAGTGTCAAAATCCATAGTTAAGTGAAAGTGACCGTTTGCAACCGTTTGCAATATAGTGCTGTGACAAACTGTCAAAAAGGGCTTTCGTTTTTGAGATACCCCTACCGGAGGTAGAACAAAACACAAGCATGTCTCCCATATATGAAATGGATTCTTGTATACGTTTTTTTTTACTGCAAAACTTGTTAAATTGATAGATATTGTTATACACCCCAAAAGGAAAAAATAACCAAAATATAGCCTGGCCGTATGGGAGTTGAGACATATAAACTCATGTAGATTAATAATACAAGCTCCAGGAGCTTTCAAATTTGACATGCTAGCAGTCATGCATGTAGGAAATATATACCTATGTACACATACTTAAAATAAGCGGAAATGTAAAAAATTAATATCTATGCACAATGTTCTCATTTACTTTGTATTTTTATTTATTTTTATTTTTTATTTACATTTTCTTTTCTTCTTTTCAATTATTTTTTATTCTAATGGAGGTACCAATGAATGTACGTACTATTTATGTATGACAACAGTAAAACAAACTCAAAGATGCTAAGAGAGAGAAAAGGGGAGGGGGGAGGGGGTATGTGGGTATACGTATAATCTTGTGGAGAAAAGGAATTAAGAATAACTGACGACAATGAAAACCTGAAATGTGTACTGTAAACCCCAATAATAATATTGTAAAAAAAAATATGAGGGCTTTTTCGGAAAGGTGTGGTTGTGCTGAATCCAGAAATAGCCTATATGTGTAAATAAAATATAGCATGCATGGTCAGGGAGTTACATTAGTAAATGTATGAGGTGTCCTAAATGAAAGAAAATTAAACATTGACATAATGAAGTCTTCAGTCCAAAGCCCATTATCAGTGGTGAGAAGCCTCACTGGTTGTATTCTCAGTTATAGATGGGATACTGCAGGTAGAGAGGCAAACAGTTGACTTCAACATATCACAAGCAGAAATACATTAAAATATACTCCAAAAGCACTAAATGTTAAATGGTGCATTTATATAGCACTTTTATCCAAAGCGCTTGACACATTTGACCAATTCACTCACACATTCACACACCGACAGGCGACAGCAGAGGCGACCATGCAAGGTGCCAACCTGCTCATCGGGAGCAATTAGGGGTTAGGTGTCTTGCTTAGGTGTCTAAGCCATGGCCTTAACTGACAACCAACAGGAACCAAACAATTTTTTATGCCTAGAGCTAATAATAATAAACAATAAAGCTCAATAGAGCTACTCACCAAACAAGTGGTTGATTATACATTTTCAACTGTCAGGAAATGCAATGAGTATACTGCTAAGGTGGGGTTTCAAACAAGCCTATAACTGTTACATCCGATCCAACTCTGATCGCCGAACAAATATGTAACTGAAGGTAGAGAGAGAGGTGGTATACACCAGCTGTCAGTTTATGCAAAACACGCCCATTTTAGTTTGATTGATTGTAGCCACGCCCCTTTTTCTTCAGAAAGTGCATTTATTTCAAATGTGAGTGTGTATTTCTTAATGCCAAAAGCCAAATGTAAAATACAATGTGTGTTTTCTTCAGAAAGTGCATTTATTTCAAATGTGTGTGTGTGTTTTCTTAATGCCAAATGCTAAATGTAAAATACAATGTGTGTTTTCTCAAATGTCTCTCAGTAGACTGAATATTTCTCCCTCTGTCTAACTGCAGCTTCTCTGAAAATTCTGATAGTGACAATCCCCGTAGCAGTCATAGGAGGCTGGTGAAAGACTAGGGCCAATGAGATGACTCAAAACCATCTGCCAAAAGCAGATTTACGACTCTGCAACTTACCGTTTCTGTAGACCACACAGTCCCCCCAAGGTGGGTGTATGTGTCTGTGTGTGTTTTCTTAATGCCAGATGCCAAATGTCACAATCTTTAGATAATTGTGTTCAGAAAATTACAAATGTATGTATGTATGTATGTATGTATGTATGTATGTATGTATGTATGTATGTATGTATGTATGTATGTATGTATGTATGTATGTATGTATGTATGTATGTATGTATGTATGTATGTATGTATGTATGTATGTATGTATGTCTATATATTCGTTTCTTGGATAAAGACATAATCTTTATACACTCGTATTTAAGCAAAAAGAAAATTACAAATGTAATTTGTAAAATTAAAAGTGCACCATTACATTAGCATGCAAGGGTCTAGGGTTTGAATTCTTTGAATTCTAGATTATTTAAAAAGGCTGCATTACAGTGTTTTATATTATTCACATTAATTATTTTAGAGTTATTATTAAAGAGTTGGGCTGAAAATATAAAGTACAGAAAAGATCTATGTGTGTCTGTGAGCAGAGGCGTAGCTGGGGGGGGTAGCTTAGGATGATTCCAAGGGCCCAGCACTGGGGGGGGGGGGGGGGGCCCAGAGAACACTATTATTATCTTTTTATTAATATGGTTTTATTATTATCCTAAAGTAAGTTAATGTAGTTGACTCAAAAGTATAATTGCCTGTATTAAAGAAAAACATCACAAAAGAAACAAACAGGTGCTTGTTACTTTGTTTGACAATATGAGCACCCCTCTCTTCTTTCATTGCATGGTTCAGTCCACATCCACATACACAGCAGCGCACAGCGCAGCCTTCAGAGTCAGAGTGACAGGAAAATGTCCTCTACAGCTCATGTTTCAGGGGCTCAGAAACTATCAGCATTGCAAGAGGAAAATAATAAAAGGTTGACAGCTAGTCACCAAGTATTTTCACAAGAAAGGTATTTATTCACAGAACTTGTTTTGAAGCCCATAACAGCTTGGCCAACATTTTGTGGCTGACGTTAGCTGATTGATTGATTGATTGATTGAACACTATTAACAGATTGCAGAATGGGTACAATACAGTACAGCTCAATACACACAATTGTTAAGGGGATGCAGACCAGAGAAAGACTTTCGTCTTGTTTACATCAGGGTCCCCCATTTTCAATTCATCAGCTACCTGTTGCTATAAAAAAATTTATGAGTGTAGATGAGCCCAGTGAATTTGTATCCAGCAGCTATGCCCTTTTGCTATGGCTAGCTAACCTAACCTGTATAATGTTACATGCTAACATTGCACTGCTCTAATGCACAGATGCGGCTTCAGGATCAGTACCCCTTGTCCCCTTCCCTCAGGCTTGATTGATTGATTGATTGATTGATTGAAAATTGTATTAACAGATTGCAGAATGGGTACAGTACAGTATAGCTCAATACACACAATTGTTAAGGGGATGCAGACCAGAGAAAGACTTTCGTCTTGTTTACATCAGGGTCCCCCATTTTCAATTCATCATAACATATATGACATACATGACATACAGATAGACAGTACTGCTACATCTATACATTTATGACATACCAGACTGTTTGTGATACGAAAAGAGTCCAGAAAAGAGAGTATATACATTTGACATAGAAACTGTACATTGGAGGAGGTTGGGGGGGAGGTTGGGTAGGAGGAGTGGGTGGGGGACACTGTACAACTGAACAAGCAAAACTGTACATTGGAATATTGACGAGACCATACTTGGTCATTTACTGTACATTGGGGGGGGGGGGGGGGTTGTGTTAGGACATTTACAGGGGCCAGTTTAGAATTTATTTTCGAAACGTCCCGCCGGTCCCAGTGACAGTCCCACTAAATCTGATAAACGTCAGAGAGAGACAGAGACGACAGGTTCAGCCTCAGCATCAGGTATTGAAGAGTTAACTGAGTCTGTTCCCCTATACCCCCCCTCGGGCGCCAGGGGCTTCCACTGAGGGGTGATGCAAATAGGGATGGGGTGTTATGGCAGCTCATGATGGAAAGAGTGTGCACCGAGTCTAATCCCGAGTTGAAGAATTGGCTCCAAAAGAGAGACAACTGGATGTCCAACAACATCCAAAACGAAATCTTACAGCTGTTTGCCCATGATATTCAGTGACAAATTAGAGGCAAAGCATCCAAAAGCCCATTCTTTGGCTTGAGCGCTGACGGAACCACTGATGTCACTCACTGGAAAAGAACAATTCTTGTGTAATATACAGTTCGCCGATGACAACTTGGAAGCTCAGAACTTCTTTTGGGGTTTTTACAATGCCCGGCCCAGACACAACAGCAGAGACGCTGTTTTTGTGTATAAAAGACTTTTACGCCTCGACCTGCCCATGGAGAGGCTGATAGGATACTGTTTTGACGGGGCCAGCAACATGTCTGGGGGGTACAGGCTAGACCAGGGGTTCCCAAACTTTTCAGGCCACGACCCAAAAAATACTGTGTCAGAGAGCTGCGACCCCCACTATTATAGGAGGTAAAAAAATATATATAATAATAATAATAATATTCATAATTTTTTTTTTTTTAATAAATGGAAATGTATGGTTGAAACATGCAAACGTTCAAACGCACACACACTAATACGCATTGGAGGCTTTTAACCAGGGCTGAACTGGGGAAATCATTCAGGCCAGGAAATTATAGTGCGAAATATAGCCCCCGTCAGGCCACTTTTTAAGCAGGGGGTCTGGGGGTCCCTCACCAGGATTTTTTTTGTTACAAAGACTTCATTTCCTGCATTCTGGTGCAGGAAATTTTTTATTTGTACCCTTTAAATGCCAGTGTTTGTGATGGCATCACAAATTATTGTTAAAAAACAGGCTAGCATAATATGTATGATTAGCAACAACACAGATTTTTATGGATTTTCTGTTTTTTTGTAATTGATAAATACAATATTTTATTCAACTTCAGCCCTGATCATAACACCACATATTAATTTTATAATTCTAACCCTTTAAATGCCAGTGTGTGTGATGGCATATTGCAATATATCAAATGCAAAGTAGATTTTTCAGGGGGGGATTATTACAGGCTAGCATGTGTCAATGATTAGCAGTTTTTTGTAAGGGTCCCGCCTCCACCAATCACATGCGGCTCCCTTTGTGTGTGTGTGTGAGAGCAAGAGAGAGAGATATAGTTCTCCAACTTGTGTGAGTTGCAGTGATCTCCTGGTTGTTCCCCACCTAGGTTATCTAACTATTGCGCTGGTGCAACTAGAAACACTGGCCTGGCCTGCTTCTAAGTTCAGTGGCCTGACTGCAAAAAATAAAAAATAAATTGAATTTTTAATTAAAAAATTGTTTTTATCATCTGGCGACCCCCCCGCGGCGGCTCAAAGGCCGCACCCCCTATTGATTGATTGATTGAAAAGTTTATTAACAGATTGCAGAATGGGTACAGTACAGTACATCTCAATACATACAATTGTTAAGGGGATGCAGACCAGAGAAAGACTTTCGTCTTGTTTACATCAGGGTCCCCCATTTTCAATTCATCATAACATATATGACATACATGACATACAGATAGACAGTACTGCTACATCTATACATTTATGACATATCAGATTTGCAAATACAGTACTGTTTGTGATACAAAAGTGTCCAGAAAAGGAGTGTATATACATTTGGCGTAGAAACTGTACATTGGAGGAGGTTGGTGGGGTGGGGTTGGGTGAGGGCTGTACATTGGAGGTGGGGGGGGGGGGGGGTTGGGTAGGGGACACACACACATTTTACACTGTACATTGGAATATTGACAAAGCCTTACTTGGTCATTTACTGTACAACTAGGTTAGGACATTTGTAGGGGCCAGTTTCGAATTGCCGTCTCACGTAGGTGTTTTTTGAGAGTGTTTTTGAAGGTGGGTAGTGATTCACATTCCTTTACAGCTTTAGGCAGGGCGTTCCACATTGATGTGGCATAATTGCGAAACGTGTTTAGTCCCTTGTTTGAGCCGAATCTGGGTTTTACATGATTTGTGGAGCTCCCTCTGGTGTTGTGATCGTGGTATTCACTGACCTTTGGGAAGTATTTTGACATGTACATGGGTACCTTGGTCGCGTAGTGTATCTTGTAGACCAGGCCCATTGCAAGTTGCTGTACTCTGTCGTCTACTCTAAGCCATCCTAGGTTGTCAAAGTGGGCAGGGATGAGGTGGGTTCTAGGAGTCAGGTCAAGTAGTAGTCTGACTAGCTTGTTTTGAGATGTTTGTAATTTGTTTTTTAGTGCCTTTGAGGTGCTTTGGTACCATGAGGTGCAAGCATAGTCGTAGTACCCTTGAATGAGTGCTCCTGCTATGTCTTCAGGGTATTCTTGTTTACCAGAGAGGAGATCCGGTACAAGAATCGCGTTCGTTGGTTGACTTTTTTTATTACATTGGATGCCATTTTGTCACAGGAAAGATTAGCCTCTAGGATGGAACCCAGGTAGGTAATTTCATCTTTCCTTGTGATAATATTGTCACCCACTGTAACCGAGAAGCCGTCGGTCTTGCTGAGTTTGTTATTTGAACCGAAGAGAATGGACTCTGTTTTGCCCATGTGTAATGATAGTTTGTTGTCGGCGAGCCATATGCAGATTTTGCCTAGTTCCGAGCTGAGGGCTTTTTCAACCTGTAACTTGTTCTTGTCAGAGACCAGCAGGGCTGAGTCGTCCGCAAACAGGAACAAGTTGCAGTCACAAGCTGACGACATGTCATTTGCATAAATTAGGAATAGTAGCGGTCCTAGTATGCTTCCTTGTGGAACACCACAGCTCACTGTGAGGGGGGGGGATAGGGTACCGTTTACTTCCACCATCTGTTCCCTCCCCTCCAGGTAGGATTGTATCCAGCTCACTGATAAACTATCAAAACCAATTGCTTTTAGCTTGTCAATCAGAATGGTGTGATTGACAGTGTCGAAGGCCTTTTGTAGGTCCAGCATGACCATGCCGCAGTATTTGCCCGCGTCCACCTCTTGTTTGATGTGGTCGTTCAAGTAGAGAAGGCATGTGTCAGTGGAGTGGGATGTTCTGAAGCCAGATTGGAATTCGTACCGATTTAAAGTTCCAACGTGCCTGCCTACATGGGTGTAATGCGTGCAAATCAGTAGCAGAACCAGCCATTTCATATTTCCAAGTATAGTAGTGAGTTAGCCTCTGGCGGCGGGGATGATGCATGGGTGCGGGGGGTGTTGGCGTTCAACTTCCCCATCTCTGGAATCAATTCTAAGAAATGGACTTGTGAAATCAGTTCTGAGATATAGGCCGTCAATCGGATAATGTAACGGTTGCTATCGTTGAATGTGGCCTTTATCTCAGATTCACGAGTGGAATTCTTGCTCAAGGTGCAGTGAAACACATATTATTTTCTGTAAACCTGTTATCTTTTCAGATTCAAGCCTTTGTAAAAACACCCTTCAACCATTCAACTGTTTAGGCTACCTCATGAGTCTGTGACCCTGGACCAGTCAATTACCCAACGTTTCCTATACATTTACCAGGGATAGTAACACTTCCTGAATATTAGGAAATGTTGCTTTCATTTGTGTACAGAATCAATTATTTTTAGAGCAAGATGGATGAGAGGCATGACCTGCAGTCACCCGTTAAAGTGATATTTCACTTTAGTAGCTTACTTGTAGATTACTTTTCTTTTTTTCTTCTTTTTTCCTAATAAGTTCCATTAAAGTGAAATATCCCTTTAACCCTTTCACTACCACATTACCAAAGGGTTAACCCTTTCACTGTGACAATACATAAGGTTAACCCTCTCACTGACACACGACAAAGGGTTAACCCTTTCACAACCACACTACAGAAGGTTAACCCTTTCACTACCACACTACAGATGGTTAACCTTCTGTAGTGTGGTAGTGAAAGGTTAACCTGCTGTCATGTGGTAGTGAAAGGTTAACCTTCTGTAGTGAAAGGTTAGCCTTCTGTAGTGTGGTAGTGAAAGGTTAACCTTCTGTAGTGTGGTAGTGAAAGGTTAACCTTCTGTAGTGTGGGAGTGAAAGGTTAACCTTCTGTAGCGTGGTAGTGAAAGGTTAACCTTCTGTAGTGTGGTAGTGAAAGGGTTAACCTTCTGTAGTGTGGTAGTGAAAGGGTTAACCTTCTGTAGTGTGGTAGTGAAAGGGTTAACCTTCTGTAGTGTGGTAGTGAAAGGTTAACCTTCTGTAGTGTGGTAGTGAAAGGGTTAACCTTCTGTAGTGTGGTAGTGAAAGGGTTAAGATGTCAGTTGCCCAATCTTCTGATGAGATACCTGATGATAAATCACAGAATAGATGAGATACCTGATGATAAATCACAGAATAGATGAGACACCTGATGATAAATCACAGAATAGATGAGACACCTGATGATAAATCACAGAATAGATGAGACACCTGATGATAAATCACAGAATAGATGAGACACCTGATGATAAATCACAGAATAGATGAGACACCTGATGATAAATCACAGAATAGATGAGACACCTGATGATAAATCACAGAATAGATGAGACACCTGATGATAAATCACAGAATAGATGAGACACCTGATGATAAATCACAGAATAGATGAGACACCTGATGATAAATCACAGAATAGATGAGACACCTGATGATAAATCACAGAATAGATGAGATACCTGATGATAAATCACAGAATAGACAAATAAATCTCAAATTTCACCTCTTATCACTCGAGTCGTGAACATGAAGCAATTCCACCCCACCCAACCCCCTCTAATGTACAGTTTCTTCCCCTTCGGATTTTTTTTATGATGTTCTCTCTTTCTTACACAGTACCGTATATTTGTATGCCTTGTATGTCATAAATGTCACTATGAATTGAAAATGGGGGACCCTGATGTAAACAAGACAAACGTCTTTCTCTGGTCTGCATCCCCTTAACAATTGTGAGTATTGAGCCGTACTGTATTGTACCCATTCTGCAATCTGTTAAATAAAGTTTTCATTCATTCATTCATTCATTCATTCATCCCTGGGGGATTAGCAGATCCTGGACCAGTTAGTTCACGTGTCTCACAGGTCATTAAAAGCCTCACAGACAGCCCCCAGCTCAGGCTGAGATAAACCTATCTGGACCCAGAAAAATAAATCAATGCTACTGTCCCCTGTGGAGCCCCATGGCAGTATGCCAGTCACAGTGGAGCCCCATGACAGTATGCCAGTCACAGTGGAGCCCCATGACAGTATGCCAGTCACAGTGGAGCCCCATGACAGTATGCCAGTCACAGTGCTACTGTCCCCTGTGGAGCCCCATGACAGTATGCCAGTCACAGTGGAGCCCCATGACAGTATGCCAGTCACAGTGGAGCCACCAAAGGAAACACCAAAGGATAATTGACCTGTCCTCTATTTTTTATAGAAGCTTGTCCATTTTGACTGGTTTTGATGCATTTGTCAAACAGTGAGTAATTTCGGAGCTAAAACGTTAATTTCTAATTCAGAAATAAGTACGATTTTGCAAGAAGAACTCGCAAAATCGTGAATGGGGGCCACTCTTACATGGTTACTGATTAGTGTGGGGGGGGGGTGCCCCTAAAACAATGCAGCCGGCCCCGCTGCCCCTCGTGCCTGTCTGATCGATCTATTCACCGACTGAGGCGGCTTTTGTCTTCATATTCTCACTGGTGACGCTTTGACCTCTAGGATAAAAACATTGTTCTTAGAGGTCAGTGCAGAAACGAGGAGACCCCCCCAGGCACGTTGGAAGGGGGGGTATATGTATATGTACCCCCTCAGTTATTGCAAAAAAATTTAAATAAAAAATCATTTGTACATCATACTCTAACTGTATAACTGTAACACTGTATATTATAAGTTTATCCTGCTCAAAGCACTTCACCATTTTAATATTGTGTGTATTGAGCCGTACTGTATTGTATTCATTCTCTAATCTGTTAAATAAAGTTTTCATTCATTCATTACACTACTGTACATACACAATCATACGTGTAAAACCGACAAGATTGCAGCAGAGTAGATTTTCGAGTGATGACAGACTGTCACAGACTGATTGAATGACAGGTGAAACAACTAATTGTATTCGAACCACTGAGCTACTGTGATACAGTGCTTGCGCAGTCAGTTGATTTTAGCTAGTAGTCAGACTTTGCTAGCACAGAATGTCTCACTCGCAGAAAAATCTCAGATTTATTTTCGAAACGTCCCGCCGGTCCCAGTGACAGTCCCACTAAATCTGATAAACGTCAGAGAGAGACAGAGACGACAGGTTCAGCCTCAGCATCAGGTATTGAAGAGTTAACTGAGTCTTTTCCCCTATACCCCCCCTCGGGCGCCAGGGGCTTCCACTGAGGGGTGATGCAAATAGGGATAGGGTGTTATGGCAGCTCATGATGGAAAGAGTGCGCACTGAGTCTGATCCCGAGTTGAAGAATTGGCTCCAAAAGAGAGACAACTGGATGTCCAACAACATCCAAAACGAAATCTTACAGCTGTTTGCCCATGATATTCAGCGACAAATTAGAGGCAAAGCATCCAAAAGCCCATTCTTTGGCTTGAGCGCTGACGGAACCACTGATGTCACTCACTGGAAAAGAACAATTCTCGTGTAATATACAGTTCGCCGATGACAACTTGGAAGCTCAGAACTTCTTTTGGGGTTTTTACAATGCCCGGCCCAGACACAACAGCCGAGACGCTGTTTTTGTGTATAAAATACTTTTACGCCTCGATCTGCCCATGGAGAGGCTGATAGGATACTGTTTTGACGGGGCCAGCAACATGTCTGGGGGGTACAGGCTAGACCAGGGGTTCCCAAACTTTTCAGGCCGCGACCCAAAGAAAAGGTGTCAGAGAGCTGCGACCCCCACTATTATAGGAGGTACAAAAATATATATAATAATAATAATAATATTCATAATTAAAAAAAAAAATTAATAAATGGAAATGTATGGTTGAAACATGCAAACGTTCAAACGCACACACACTAATACACATTGGAGGCTTTTAACCAGGGCCGGACTGGGGAAATCATTCAGGCCAGGAAATATAGTGCAAAATATAGCCCCAGTCAGGCCACTTTTTAAGCAGGGGGTCTGGTCTGGGGGTCCCCCACCAGGATCTTTTTTGTTACAAAGACTTCATTTCCTGCATTCTGGTGCAGGATTTTTTTTATTTGTACCCTTTAAATGCCAGTGTTTGTGATGGCATCACAAATTATTGTTAAAAAAACAGGCTAGCATATGTATGATTAGCAACAACACAGATTTTTATGGATTTTCAGTTTTTTTGTAATTGATAAATACAATATTTTATTCAACTTCAGCCCTGATCATAACACCACATATTAATTTTATAATTCTAACCCTTTAAATGCCAGTGTGTGTGATGGCATATTGCAATATATCAAATGCAAAGTACATTTTTCAGGGGGGGATTATTACAGGCTAGCATGTGTCAATGATTAGCAGTTTTTTGTAAAGGTCCCGCCTCCACCAATCACATGCGGCTCCCTTTGTGTGTGTGTGTGTGTGTGTGAGAGAGAGAGAGATAGTTCTCCAACTTGTGTGAGTTGCAGTGATCTCCTGGTTGTTCCCCACCTAGGTTATCTAACTATTGCGCTGGTGCAACTAGAAACACTGGCCTGGCCTGCTTCTAAGTTCAGTGGCCTGACTGCAAAAAAAATATTGGATTTTTTATTATTATTATTTTTTTCATCATCTGGCGACCCCCCCCGCGGCGGCTCAAAGGCCGCACCCCCAGAAGTAGTACAACTAAAAACACATTTGTTCAGACAGGCCTTTGGGCATACATAGGCACTTCTTCTTGTCCTCACTGTTCTATAGTTTTGTTTTAATTAGTGACTCATGATTTTATCCAAATTCTTTTATTCTACTTTTTCTATCTGGTTTCACTGTTTTTAACTGCTGTTTGTTGTTGTTGTCATTTATTTCTGATTTTGTTTTATTGTGTTTTTATATTAAGCTGTAGTGTAAAGCACCCTGTGCATTCGTGCTGTGAAGGGTGCCATATAAATAAAGGTCATTCATTCATTCATACAAGAAGGACCGTGAAAGCAGCACAGATGAGGAAGAAGCAGCTATGGACAGTCAATGTCAGGGACAAAGTGAGGCTCCGACACAGGATTCCACAGATACTGAGCCACCTGTAGTGGTGTCTGAGGTTCCAGAGAAGAGGCTTGGCCAGATGGCTATGACGCCACACTGCTGTTTGGTACAAGGCTCTCAACACATGTTGCTGGAAGGCATCTTCTGTTGGGGGTAGATTTTCAGCTGATGAATCTGTGGTAGATGCTAGTGTGTACCTCTGCTCATCCAGGTTGGTGCAAGGACGTCCATTCTCCATTTTCTTTTGGCCATACAGGAGGAGGGCATACTGTGTTCTCTGAAGAGATTCTCTGTGGCCCTGTATTGATTATGTGTAGTTGTTGACAAAGCTACATGCAGCCTTGTTCCCACTGATCCTCAGGTATTTCCTGTAGTTAGGAACACTTGATTGTCCTTTGATAATATGTGTTGGTCTGCTGGTTTGGATGGTGCCTCTTCTTTGCCTTTCAAGGTCTTTGATTGAGTGTTGATGGTCATATCTGTCAAACACTATAAAAAAACGCAGTTGATGCCTTCCTTTCCCATTAACGTTGCTAATGGGACACACTCACCCAGATCATTGTATGTCTGAAAGGGCCACAGAGAATCTCTTCAGAGAACACAGTCATCTTGGCAGGTGGCTTTGAAAATGGTGAGGAGGTTAAGACGATTAGCAAGTCAGGCGTTGACTGCTTGACAGA
The DNA here is from genome assembly GCF_963971535.1 of Notolepis coatsorum. Lineage (NCBI taxonomy): Eukaryota > Metazoa > Chordata > Actinopteri > Aulopiformes > Paralepididae > Notolepis > Notolepis coatsorum. The sequence goes on along the minus strand of NC_140181.1, from coordinate 84,790,209 downwards.
TCTTTATAGTGACCAGGAGGAGGCTGACACAAGATTGGTGTTACATGCAATACACCTTGCACAGTCACATTCTCGTCTCATTGTCAAATGTGATGATACAGATGTACTGGTTTTGCTTGTGTACTATTCAAGCAAAGGGATCCTCAACAGTGTTCATGCACTCTGGACATGGCCAAAAGGAAAGATCCATCGATCAGAAGCTTGGAGCAGCACTTTGTGAGTGTTTACCTGCATGCCACGCCCTCACAGGTTTGCGATACCACAAGCAGCGTGTACAGAATTGGGAAGACTACTGCATTTACAAGACTGAAGATCCATCTGAGTGAGTTAAAAGAAATGGCCAATTTTAGACTGTCTGAGAGCCTAGAGGAGGCTTTTCCTCTGGCAAGAAAGTATGCCCTCCTCCTGTATGGCCAAAAGAAAATGGAGAATGGACGTCCTTGCACCAACCTGGATGAGCTGAGGTACACACTAGCATCTACCACAGATTCATCAGCTGCAAATCTACCCCCAACAGAAGATGCCTTCCAGCAACATGTGTTGAGAGCCTTGTACCAAACAGCAGTGTGGCGTCACAGCCATCTGGCCAAGCCTCTTCTCTGGAACCCAGTTGGTAGAGGGTGGAGGCTCAGAGAAGATGGGACCATTGAACCTGTGATGTTCCAGAAAGCACCGGCACCTAAGGAAGTTCGAGACATCACCTACCTGTACTGTAAAGATGGAAACTGCAATGATGTCAGCAAATGCCAATGTCTTTCAGTGGGCTTGACTTGCCCTGCGTTTTGCTCTTGCTCTTTCCCTGACTGCCCAAATATGATCCATTTTGCCACTGATGATAATGTGGTTGAGTGACGGTGATGTGTTGCTAGAATCAAGAATCAAGAGGTTTATTTGTCACATACATACCAGGGCATACAGTGAAATGCGGGTGGTCATGCCTGCATCGATTGTGCAATAATACAATAATAAAATAGACATAGAAAAAAAAAACAGGTAAGATAAAAATAAAAATAGACATGCTAAATTCCTGAGAAGGCACTGGTTCCTATGTACACTACTATACTGTTGTGAAGGATCAGATTAAACCGAATATGTATATTTATTTATATATATATATTTAATAGTATTTGTATATCGTTTGATATCCCCTGTATATTCCTTGTACAATATGCACTGAATATCCCTTTAGTCTACTAAACAGCCCATAATAGTTTCATTCTACCATTGGACGAGAACCTGGCGCCAGCAGCCATACCCCTAGGTTCAAGTTCAATCGTGCCGCCCAACATGTCGTGGCAAGCCCGGTTCCGCGTAGGAATACGTCTGGCGAAATACGAATGGTACTATTTGTTCACAGCGCATATATATATGGCGCAAGTAAAGTAGAATTTCTTTTAGTCCATTAGTTCTTTACCCTCCAACCGAGTAACAGACGCGAAGCCTCACCCACGACGCACGTGTGGTGCAGTAAGGCCTACTTGGCCTCAGAATAGGCATTGAGATATCGTGTGGATTAATAGTTGAATTGTCATAGTTTGGCACTATACCGTCGAGTTGGACGTATTTCTATTAAGCTAATAATAGTCTATTTATGTATGGTGCATCGTCGGTTAGAGTTATAAAGTGAGCAGCACCCCCATCGTTCCTGACGTTATCTGGAGTCTTAACCAGGCTGGGCAGACCACTAGTGGTGCTTGCATCCGAGGAGCTCCGGGCCAGGGCGACTGGACCTGTACATTGGATTACTCTACCCGGACGACGGCGAGCCTTCCACGGCTTGGATTATGCTTTGGGTGCTTTGATTATTCCATGGATAACGGCCAACACTGCTGAGTGTTGGAACTACCCCCCGGAGAGGACCACAGGTGAGACGGCGCTCTACACCAGTGAGGTCGCCTCACGTCTCTCCGTTGTGGACCGGCAGCTACCGTCCACCAGAGGGTCCAGCTGTATTCATCTGCGGACCGAGGTTCTGTGGGCACCGTGTTCAAGACTTTGAATTCTCCCAAGAAATCGTCGGCCAGATGGGATACCGCCAGCGGCTTCTCTAACCCCCCCCTCCTACTGTCTTACAACCAGCGGGACCCCCCCCCCCCCCCTTAGTGTATCCAGCTATAATCATTCAAGTACCATCGCTATAGTTTCCTAAAGAACCGGGTTGTATACTTACTCCCTGCGTAACCAGAGATTGGACATTCAATGTTGATTTACCTACGAATACTCATTTGCCATACAAGTGCATTTCAAATCATAAGTGTAAACAAGTGAACGTTGTATATACCTTTTGCTATATTAAATATTCGATTTGTACATTTGTGTGGACTTCGTTTCATCAGGTGGGAAAGTGTTCATCATATTTATATCATGTACTGGATGGCCAGAAGTTAAAGTACAAGAGGTAGTGGTTTAATACCATACTTAACAATACAGTCAGGGAATTGTACCCCTCAGTTACAATTGGTCCTTCGAGCCGGAGGGTAACTAGTGTAATATTAATATAGTGTTATTAATATTAAAATGGCCTATGATGAACACTCCACGAAACGGTCCTCCTAACCTAGAACGCCCGCGGCGCAGACGACAGACACCTCAGTACTTAGAGGATTACGCTGTCAGTCAACTACCTAGCCTTCGACAAACGGTAAACGCGGTAAAAGTAGAAAGTAAAATTATGTCTGACCTTAACGACCAGGTTTCCCCGACCACAGAGGCCCTAGTAGGTTCTAATGTAACTGACCAAGCTCACGGTGGGGACCAGGAGGGAGCTGACATGCCTTTACCCCCCGCCACTACCGAAGAAGTAGTCCCCGACCAGCCCCGGGAGGAAGACAACCCTACAGAGAGAGAACTCTGCACGGAAGAAGAGGAGGAGAGCGCCGAGGAAATAGAGCTCCAGGACTCCCCAACGAGTACACCCAGGAGCGGCTCACGCAGGAGCGGCTCACCTCCACAACCGCCTTCCCCCAGCGAAGCGGAGAGGATGCTACAACAGGCGTTCCTCGTCAGCCTGACAGCCTCTACCGAACGCGATCGACTTCAGGGTGAACGCGATCGTCTCCAAGCACAGACGCTTAGCGAGCGTGAACAACTCCAAGCGCAACAACGGAGCGAAGAAGAGCGCATACGCCTGGAGATGAGACGCCTTCAGACGGAAGAGAATATGGCAAGAGACCGGGCCGACGCCCAGCGCGCCGCTGCCGGTGCCCAAAGAGAAGCAGATCTCACCAAGCGCGAAGTCGAGCGCGACAAGTTACAAGCGCAGCTAATGGAGCAGCTGATCCGCAAGGCAACACCCTCTCCCTCCGCCAGGGGTTCAAGGAACTCGTCGAGACAACAGTCAAGGGCAGCGTCTCCTAACCGAGCGAGCGACCCTGAACTTGACCAACAGACCGAGCCTATACCCCCCGCAGACCCCCTTCCCAGACCGGTCCAAGCGAGACCCAGCTACAAGGAAGGAGCGGCATACACTGCGGAGAAGCTAAATAAACGATTACAGGATCTGGAAGACCTGATAGAGGAAGAAGAGGGAGAGGAGGAGAACCAAGCCCGACGACAGCACAGTACTCCACCGGACCAGGAGGTCCAGTACAGCCCAGGCTATACCCCCGCGGCGCTGCGCTACAGACCCCCGACTCTATTCACGGGTGAGCACGACGCACGACCAGCCCTGAGGAATAGCACCTGGACCAGCGGGCCATGGTACCCTGTCGGTACCAGCCCACAGAGAGGCGCAAGAGGGGACTCGCCTAGGAGGTCTCTCCCCCAACGCTCGCCGATGTATCAGCCATCCACGGCGTCATACATTGCCACGCCGTCGTTTCCAGATTTCGCCTATGAGAGTCGAGCACAGTACACGGAGCTCCGGATGTGCTTAGAGACAATGATGGTGGATGTCGCTGATGAACGCCACAAGTATGCAATATTACTGAAGCACCTGAAAGTACCGCGAGCGCACAATATAGCGCTAGCCTATGCTACCTCTACGACCCCATACACAGCGGCCCTGGCAGCGCTGGACCAGAGATATGGACGTATATGGGATTACGTAATCCAAGAGATAAGGCATATTGACCGCCTACCCCCAGCAACAGACAATCGCTCACTAGACGACCTGTCAATCAAAGTGCAGTCCCTGGTAGGGATGCTGGGAGCGCAACGGGAAAAGGGCATGCATGAGCTATACGCCAACTCTAACGTCGAGAGGATTTTGGAGAAGCTGGCACCCGCAAGACAAGAGCGTTTTAGGCGGCAGAGAGACTACCGGGATCCTAACGGCCCGAACCATCCCTCCTTGATCTAGCCGACTTCCTGGCGAGAGAAGTCAGCAGCTTACGACTGGATACGTTCGGGCGGAGCACGCCAAGCTCCAGAGAGGGACCCAGGAGAATAAATGATGGAAGAAGATCGGTGACTGTCATGCACCAATCCGAGTCAGTACCGAGCAGTAAGAGCCACAGTACCCCCTCGAGAAAAGAGAAGTGGAAGATGGTTTGCCCCTACTGTGAGAAAGAACACTGGCTGTCACAATGTGACCTGTTCACAAAGATGAATGCAGAAGAAGTGAGTCAATGGATAAAGTCCAACAGGCGCTGTTACCGATGTGCGCGATCACACATGGCAGCCGAATGCCGCCTAAAGAAAAGGTGCAGTCGGTGCGACGGAGCCCATCTAGATATACTACACGACAGTAACAGAAGACGGCCTTCACCTGCACCATCGAGCGGCACCAAGGCAAGTGTCATGTACATTGACCCCGCCAGCAGCAGCGGCGCCCAAGTGCTCTTAAAGGTAGTCCGTGTGACATTGAGCTACCAAGATAAAGTCATGGACACTTACGCCGTCCTTGATGACGGGTCAGAGAAGACCCTTCTGCTCGCGTCCGCTGCGGCCCAGCTGGGACTGCGGGGGAGCGAGAACGAAATGACGATTCGGACAATAAGAAGAGATTTAAAGACGATAAAGGGCGAGAATGTCTCCTTCACTATCGCAGCAAACGGGCAGCCGGAGCGACGGTATAGGATTACAAATGCTTTCACCAGCCAAGAAATAGGACTATCGCAGTACACCTACCCTATCGCCAAGTTGATGGATAAATATGTGCACCTGCGACAACTACCTATCCCGCTCATAGACGGCGCTACCCCGACCCTGCTGATAGGCTCCGACCATGCAGAACTCATAGTCCCGATTGACCGGGTCCATACAGGACCCCGAGGCTGTCCTGCAGCAGTCGAGACCCGCCTAGGGTGGACACTACAAGGCCCCCTCGCTAAATCTCTCAACCGAACAGCAGCCACTAGCTGCCTCCACTCCAGAACGACAGAAGAAGACACCACTCTCCTGCAACATGTCGAGAGGCTATGGACACTAGAGACAATGCCCTTTAAGAACGAAAAGAAAGATATTCGTTCTAAAGAAGACATTTACGCCATCAACCTACTCGAGCAGGGGACAAAGAGAGTCACAGTCGGCGGAGTGATGAGATACGCAACTCCACTCCTGAGGCGAGAGGGAATGCCCACCTTTCACGCAAAGAAAGACGCCACGGAGCGCTATCTATTGAACACAGAGCGGCGCCTAGCCAAAGACCCCGCTCAAGAGCGTGTGTACCGCGCTGAGATTGAGAAGCTAATCACAGCGGGACACGTAACAAAGATTGACATTAAAGAGGCCGATCAGACGACCGAATCATGGTACGTGCCGCATCACAAGGTCTACCACAACAGCAAGGATCGCATTGTGTTTAACTGCAGCTACCAGATCGGATCCCAAAATCTGAATAAAGAGCTCTTGCCCGGCCCCACACTCGGCCCCTCCCTACTAGGCGTGCTACTGCGCTTCCGCCAGGACAAGGTGGCTATCAGCGGGGATATCAAAGGGATGTTCCTGCAGGTGAGACTAGTGGAGGAGGACAAGCCCCTGCTGCGGTTCCTATGGAGAGAGAGGATCGGAGATGAGAACCCAGCCATCTACCAGTGGGAAGTACTCCCCTTCGGAACCACATGCAGCCCGTGCTGTGCTACATTTGCACTACAGAAACACGTCGCAGAGGACCCAACAGCAGATGAAGAGGTCCGACACAGTGTGAAGAACAGTTTCTACGTGGACAACTGTTTACAAAGCGTTTCGACTCAAGAAGAAGCCGAGGCTCTCCTAATCAAGCTACGCGCCTCCCTGATCAAAGGCGGCTTTGATCTCAGGCAGTGGGCCAGCAGTGACCCGCACGTATTGCGCAGCCTCTCCCCCGCGGACAAGGCTGCCAGCAGCGAGACCTGGATGGCGACCATCCCAGGAGAAGCCCAAGAAATGACACTAGGACTAGTCTGGCGCTTCAAAACAGACTCGCTCCACTATAGACACAAACCCTTGACTCCAGAGCAGGGAAGGTCGACGGCGACACCGACCACCAGACGGAGTGTGTACAGAACACTCGCCAGACAATATGACCCGTTGGGATGTATTCTACCTTACACCACCAGGGCAAAGATGATTGTACGAGCACTATGGGACAAGGACCAGGGCTGGGACGACCCAATACCCGCACACCTTGCCTCAACATGGAGAGAGTGGGAGACGGAACTCCGCTCACTCCCAGGCGTCAATATACGCCGCAGCTACTTCCCATCCACAGTGAGGCCAGAGACATGCAAGATTGATCTACACGTCTTCAGCGACGCCTCCGAAGTAGCCTATGGATCGGTGGCCTACTTGCGTGCCCAAGAGAAGGGAGGAAAGATACACACTGCTTTCATCCTGGCTCGCTCAAGAATAGCCCCACGAAAGCAACAATCTATCCCGCGTCTAGAGCTCTGCGCAGCCCTAGCAGGAGCGCATCTAGCCACGTTAATCCAACGTGAACTCACCATTCCGGTGCACAGAACAATCTTGTGGTCAGATTCCACGACAGTACTCACATGGATCAAGTCTGATTCATGCAGATACAAAGTCTTCGTGGGAGTCAGAGTCACCGAGATTCAAGAGTTAACAGAAGCAGCGAGCTGGCGGTATGTGGACACCAAACACAACCCAGCTGACGTCATCACCCGGGGAATGTCTCTGGATGACCTCACCCGTCGCAACATCTACAGTGACGGACCAGAATTCCTCAAGCTCCCCGAAGAAGAGTGGCCTACGCCCACCCCACGGGAAGCAAGTAACGAGGAGGCTGAGAACAAGAAACCTATGTTCTGTGGACTGAGCACAGTCGCCTCCACAGACCCCAACATAGATGACTGCATTACCCTAGAGAGTGCGCAGCAAAAGACATTCCTGTGGCACCACCCAGAGATTCAGTCCACCACTGACATGTCAGCAGCTGACTACGAAGAAGCAGAACTCCTTCTACTACAACAAGCCCAGAGAGACTCGTTCCCCGATGAGCTAGACTGTCTACAGGGAGGAAAGCCTGTCCCATCAGACAGCAGACTGCTCCACCTGGCACCCGAGAGTGACGCCCATAATCTCATCAGAGTGGGTGGTCGCCTGCGGAGAGCCCCCGATCTACCGGATGACATTAAGTACCCGATAGTCTTGAACAGCCGACACAAGGTCACAGAGCTGATCATAAAGAAATACGACGAGGATGTACACCACGCAGGAGCAGAGAGAGTCTTCGCGGAGATCAGACGTCGCTATTGGATACTTCAAGGAAGAGAAGCGGTGCGACGCTTCCAGCGAACCTGTCTAGACTGCCGAAAGTGCCGCGCGCAGCCCAGCATACCACGGATGGCTGACTTACCCCCCTGTCGCCTCCGACTCGGCGACAAGCCATTCCACTCCACAGGCATGGACTGTTTTGGCCCGTTGTATATAAAGAGAGGAAGAAGAACCGAGAAGCGGTGGGGTATTGTATTCAAATGCATGACCACCAGAGCGATACATATCGAGCTCCTTCCGACCATGAGCACAGACTCATTCCTTATGGCCTTCCGAAGATTCACATCACGGAAAGGAAAACCGTCTACATTGTTGTCTGATCACGGGACAAACTTCAAAGGCGGAGAAAGAGAGCTGAGAGAGAGCTTCCAAGCTATGGGCCCAGAACTTAAGACCCACCTCGCTCCAGCCCAGATTGACTTCCAGTTTAATCCCCCGAACGCACCCCACTTCGGTGGAACCTGGGAACGAGAAGTACGTTCCATAAAGACAGCCCTGTACGCCGTGCTTGGGGCCCAGACTGTGGCGGAAGAAGTCCTAATGACAGTCCTCACGGAGATCGAGGGAGTATTGAACTCAAAGCCCCTCGGTTACGTCTCCAGTGATGTAGCAGATGTCGACCCAGTCACCCCCAACACACTCTTAATGGGGCGGCTGGACCCCGCGCTACCCCAGACAATGTACAGGCCTGAAGAAGCGAACGGCCGAAGAATGTGGAGGTACAGTCAAGTACTAGCTGACAAGTTTTGGAGCAGCTTCCTACTCCACTACCTACCGTCTCTACAGACCCGCCAGAAGTGGGTAAAAGAGAGAGACAATTTGACAGAAGGAACAGTCGTCATGATTATCGACCAGTCACTACCCAGAGCTATGTGGCCGGCTGGCCGCGTAAGCAAAGTGATCACCGGTGCCGATGGCAAGGTCCGAGCAGCTGAAGTACTCGTCCAAGGGCGCACTTACACACGACCCGTGGCGAGGCTAATAGAACTGCCCCGACTCCCAGATACTATCGATGATGACCATGACCCCATGACTTTGTGAGTTGACTGACCCTTACAGCGGACCTTGAGTGGTAGACAGTGCGGTTAATCTGTCTCTGCTTAGCTAATTAGGTGGGACTAATTAGGGGGCGGCTGTTGTGAAGGATCAGATTAAACCGAATATGTATATTTATTTATATATATATATTTAATAGTATTTGTATATCGTTTGATATCCCCTGTATATTCCTTGTACAATATGCACTGAATATCCCTTTAGTCTACTAAACATCCCATAATAGTTTCATTCTACCATTGGACGAGAACCTGGCGCCAGCAGCCATACCCCTAGGTTCAAGTTCAATCGTGCCGCCCAACATGTCGTGGCAAGCCCGGTTCCGCGTAGGAATACGTCTGGCGAAATACGAATGGTACTATTTGTTCACAGCGCATATATATATGGCGCAAGTAAAGTAGAATTTCTTTTAGTCCATTAGTTCTTTACCCTCCAACCGAGTAACAGACGCGAAGCCTCACCCACGACGCACGTGTGGTGCAGTAAGGCCTACTTGGCCTCAGAATAGGCATTGAGATATCGTGTGGATTAATAGTTGAATTGTCATAGTTTGGCACTATACCGTCGAGTTGGACGTATTTCTATTAAGCTAATAATAGTCTATTTATGTATGGTGCATCGTCGGTTAGAGTTATAAAGTGAGCAGCACCCCCATCGTTCCTGACGTTATCTGGAGTCTTAACCAGGCTGGGCAGACCACTAGTGGTGCTTGCATCCGAGGAGCTCCGGGCCAGGGCGACTGGACCTGTACATTGGATTACTCTACCCGGACGACGGCGAGCCTTCCACGGCTTGGATTATGCTTTGGGTGCTTTGATTATTCCATGGATAACGGCCAACACTGCTGAGTGTTGGAACTACCCCCCGGAGAGGACCACAGGTGAGACGGCGCTCTACACCAGTGAGGTCGCCTCACGTCTCTCCGTTGTGGACCGGCATCTACCGTCCACCAGAGGGTCCAGCTGTATTCATCTGCGGACCGAGGTTCTGTGGGCACCGTGTTCAAGACTTTGAATTCTCCCAAGAAATCGTCGGCCAGATGGGATACCGCCAGCGGCTTCTCTAACCCCCCCCTCCTACTGTCTTACAACCAGCGGGACCCCCCCCCCCCTTAGTGTATCCAGCTATAATCATTCAAGTACCATCGCTATAGTTTCCTAAAGAACCGGGTTGTATACTTACTCCCTGCGTAACCAGAGATTGGACATTCAATGTTGATTTACCTACGAATACTCATTTGCCATACAAGTGCATTTCAAATCATAAGTGTAAACAAGTGAACGTTGTATATACCTTTTGCTATATTAAATATTCGATTTGTACATTTGTGTGGACTTCGTTTCATCAGGTGGGAAAGTGTTCATCATATTTATATCATGTACTGGATGGCCAGAAGTTAAAGTACAAGAGGTAGTGGTTTAATACCATACTTAACAATACAGTCAGGGAATTGTACCCCTCAGTTACAATTGGTCCTTCGAGCCGGAGGGTAACTAGTGTAATATTAATATAGTGTTATTAATATTAAAATGGCCTATGATGAACACTCCACGAAACGGTCCTCCTAACCTAGAACGCCCGCGGCGCAGACGACAGACACCTCAGTACTTAGAGGATTACGCTGTCAGTCAACTACCTAGCCTTCGACAAACGGTAAACGCGGTAAAAGTAGAAAGTTAAATTATGTCTGACCTTAACGACCAGGTTTCCCCGACCACAGAGGCCCTAGTAGGTTCTAATGTAACTGACCAAGCTCACGGTGGGGACCAGGAGGGAGCTGACATGCCTTTACCCCCCGCCACTACCGAAGAAGTAGTCCCCGACCAGCCCCGGGAGGAAGACAACCCTACAGAGAGAGAACTCTGCACGGAAGAAGAGGAGGAGAGCGCCGAGGAAATAGAGCTCCAGGACTCCCCAACGAGTACACCCAGGAGCGGCTCACGCAGGAGCGGCTCACCTCCACAACCGCCTTCCCCCAGCGAAGCGGAGAGGATGCTACAACAGGCGTTCCTCGTCAGCCTGACAGCCTCTACCGAACGCGATCGACTTCAGGGTGAACGCGATCGTCTCCAAGCACAGACGCTTAGCGAGCGCGAACAACTCCAAGCGCAACAACGGAGCGAAGAAGAGCGCATACGCCTGGAGATGAGACGCCTTCAGACGGAAGAGAATATGGCAAGAGACCGGGCCGACGCCCAGCGCGCCGCTGCCGGTGCCCAAAGAGAAGCAGATCTCACCAAGCGCGAAGTCGAGCGCGACAAGTTACAAGCGCAGCTAATGGAGCAGCTGATCCGCAAGGCAACACCCTCTCCCTCCGCCAGGGGTTCAAGGAACTCGTCGAGACAACAGTCAAGGGCAGCGTCTCCTAACCGAGCGAGCGACCCTGAACTTGACCAACAGACCGAGCCTATACCCCCCGCAGACCCCCTTCCCAGACCGGTCCAAGCGAGACCCAGCTACAAGGAAGGAGCGGCATACACTGCGGAGAAGCTAAATAAACGATTACAGGATCTGGAAGACCTGATAGAGGAAGAAGAGGGAGAGGAGGAGAACCAAGCCCGACGACAGCACAGTACTCCACCGGACCAGGAGGTCCAGTACAGCCCAGGCTATACCCCCGCGGCGCTGCGCTACAGACCCCCGACTCTATTCACGGGTGAGCACGACGCACGACCAGCCCTGAGGAATAGCACCTGGACCAGCGGGCCATGGTACCCTGTCGGTACCAGCCCACAGAGAGGCGCAAGAGGGGACTCGCCTAGGAGGTCTCTCCCCCAACGCTCGCCGATGTATCAGCCATCCACGGCGTCATACATTGCCACGCCGTCGTTTCCAGATTTCGCCTATGAGAGTCGAGCACAGTACACGGAGCTCCGGATGTGCTTAGAGACAATGATGGTGGATGTCGCTGATGAACGCCACAAGTATGCAATATTACTGAAGCACCTGAAAGTACCGCGAGCGCACAATATAGCGCTAGCCTATGCTACCTCTACGACCCCATACACAGCGGCCCTGGCAGCGCTGGACCAGAGATATGGACGTATATGGGATTACGTAATCCAAGAGATAAGGCATATTGACCGCCTACCCCCAGCAACAGACAATCGCTCACTAGACGACCTGTCAATCAAAGTGCAGTCCCTGGTAGGGATGCTGGGAGCGCAACGGGAAAAGGGCATGCATGAGCTATACGCCAACTCTAACGTCGAGAGGATTTTGGAGAAGCTGGCACCCGCAAGACAAGAGCGTTTTAGGCGGCAGAGAGACTACCGGGATCCTAACGGCCCCGAACCATCCCTCCTTGATCTAGCCGACTTCCTGGCGAGAGAAGTCAGCAGCTTACGACTGGATACGTTCGGGCGGAGCACGCCAAGCTCCAGAGAGGGACCCAGGAGAATAAATGATGGAAGAAGATCGGTGACTGTCATGCACCAATCCGAGTCAGTACCGAGCAGTAAGAGCCACAGTACCCCCTCGAGAAAAGAGAAGTGGAAGATGGTTTGCCCCTACTGTGAGAAAGAACACTGGCTGTCACAATGTGACCTGTTCACAAAGATGAATGCAGAAGAAGTGAGTCAATGGATAAAGTCCAACAGGCGCTGTTACCGATGTGCGCGATCACACATGGCAGCCGAATGCCGCCTAAAGAAAAGGTGCAGTCGGTGCGACGGAGCCCATCTAGATATACTACACGACAGTAACAGAAGACGGCCTTCACCTGCACCATCGAGCGGCACCAAGGCAAGTGTCATGTACATTGACCCCGCCAGCAGCAGCGGCGCCCAAGTGCTCTTAAAGGTAGTCCGTGTGACATTGAGCTACCAAGATAAAGTCATGGACACTTACGCCGTCCTTGATGACGGGTCAGAGAAGACCCTTCTGCTCGCGTCCGCTGCGGCCCAGCTGGGACTGCGGGGGAGCGAGAACGAAATGACGATTCGGACAATAAGAAGAGATTTAAAGACGATAAAGGGCGAGAATGTCTCCTTCACTATCGCAGCAAACGGGCAGCCGGAGCGACGGTATAGGATTACAAATGCTTTCACCAGCCAAGAAATAGGACTATCGCAGTACACCTACCCTATCGCCAAGTTGATGGATAAATATGTGCACCTGCGACAACTACCTATCCCGCTCATAGACGGCGCTACCCCGACCCTGCTGATAGGCTCCGACCATGCAGAACTCATAGTCCCGATTGACCGGGTCCATACAGGACCCCGAGGCTGTCCTGCAGCAGTCGAGACCCGCCTAGGGTGGACACTACAAGGCCCCCTCGCTAAATCTCTCAACCGAACAGCAGCCACTAGCTGCCTCCACTCCAGAACGACAGAAGAAGACACCACTCTCCTGCAACATGTCGAGAGGCTATGGACACTAGAGACAATGCCCTTTAAGAACGAAAAGAAAGATATTCGTTCTAAAGAAGACATTTACGCCATCAACCTACTCGAGCAGGGGACAAAGAGAGTCACAGTCGGCGGAGTGATGAGATACGCAACTCCACTCCTGAGGCGAGAGGGAATGCCCACCTTTCACGCAAAGAAAGACGCCACGGAGCGCTATCTATTGAACACAGAGCGGCGCCTAGCCAAAGACCCCGCTCAAGAGCGTGTGTACCGCGCTGAGATTGAGAAGCTAATCACAGCGGGACACGTAACAAAGATTGACATTAAAGAGGCCGATCAGACGACCGAATCATGGTACGTGCCGCATCACAAGGTCCACCACAACAGCAAGGATCGCATTGTGTTTAACTGCAGCTACCAGATCGGATCCCAAAATCTGAATAAAGAGCTCTTGCCCGGCCCCACACTCGGCCCCTCCCTACTAGGCGTGCTACTGCGCTTCCGCCAGGACAAGGTGGCTATCAGCAGGGATATCAAAGGGATGTTCCTGCAGGTGAGACTAGTGGAGGAGGACAAGCCCCTGCTGCGGTTCCTATGGAGAGAGAGGATCGGAGATGAGAACCCAGCCATCTACCAGTGGGAAGTACTCCCCTTCGGAACCACATGCAGCCCGTGCTGTGCTACATTTGCACTACAGAAACACGTCGCAGAGGACCCAACAGCAGATGAAGAGGTCCGACACAGTGTGAAGAACAGTTTCTACGTGGACAACTGTTTACAAAGCGTTTCGACTCAAGAAGAAGCCGAGGCTCTCCTAATCAAGCTACGCGCCTCCCTGATCAAAGGCGGCTTTGATCTCAGGCAGTGGGCCAGCAGTGACCCGCACGTATTGCGCAGCCTCTCCCCCGCGGACAAGGCTGCCAGCAGCGAGACCTGGATGGCGACCATCCCAGGAGAAGCCCAAGAAATGACACTAGGACTAGTCTGGCGCTTCAAAACAGACTCGCTCCACTATAGACACAAACCCTTGACTCCAGAGCAGGGAAGGTCGACGGCGACACCGACCACCAGACGGAGTGTGTACAGAACACTCGCCAGACAATATGACCCGTTGGGATGTATTCTACCTTACACCACCAGGGCAAAGATGATTGTACGAGCACTATGGGACAAGGACCAGGGCTGGGACGACCCAATACCCGCACACCTTGCCTCAACATGGAGAGAGTGGGAGACGGAACTCCGCTCACTCCCAGGCGTCAATATACGCCGCAGCTACTTCCCATCCACAGTGAGGCCAGAGACATGCAAGATTGATCTACACGTCTTCAGCGACGCCTCCGAAGTAGCCTATGGATCGGTGGCCTACTTGCGTGCCCAAGAGAAGGGAGGAAAGATACACACTGCTTTCATCCTGGCTCGCTCAAGAATAGCCCCACGAAAGCAACAATCTATCCCGCGTCTAGAGCTCTGCGCAGCCCTAGCAGGAGCGCATCTAGCCACGTTAATCCAACGTGAACTCACCATTCCGGTGCACAGAACAATCTTGTGGTCAGATTCCACGACAGTACTCACATGGATCAAGTCTGATTCATGCAGATACAAAGTCTTCGTGGGAGTCAGAGTCACCGAGATTCAAGAGTTAACAGAAGCAGCGAGCTGGCGGTATGTGGACACCAAACACAACCCAGCTGACGTCATCACCCGGGGAATGTCTCTGGATGACCTCACCCGTCGCAACATCTACAGTGACGGACCAGAATTCCTCAAGCTCCCCGAAGAAGAGTGGCCTACACCCACCCCACGGGAAGCAAGTAACGAGGAGGCTGAGAACAAGAAACCTATGTTCTGTGGACTGAGCACAGTCGCCTCCACAGACCCCAACATAGATGACTGCATTACCCTAGAGAGTGCGCAGCAAAAGACATTCCTGTGGCACCACCCAGAGATTCAGTCCACCACTGACATGTCAGCAGCTGACTACGAAGAAGCAGAACTCCTTCTACTACAACAAGCCCAGAGAGACTCGTTCCCCGATGAGCTAGACTGTCTACAGGGAGGAAAGCCTGTCCCATCAGACAGCAGACTGCTCCACCTGGCACCCGAGAGTGACGCCCATAATCTCATCAGAGTGGGTGGTCGCCTGCGGAGAGCCCCCGATCTACCGGATGACATTAAGTACCCGATAGTCTTGAACAGCCGACACAAGGTCACAGAGCTGATCATAAAGAAATACGACGAGGATGTACACCACGCAGGAGCAGAGAGAGTCTTCGCGGAGATCAGACGTCGCTATTGGATACTTCAAGGAAGAGAAGCGGTGCGACGCTTCCAGCGAACCTGTCTAGACTGCCGAAAGTGCCGCGCGCAGCCCAGCATACCACGGATGGCTGACTTACCCCCCTGTCGCCTCCGACTCGGCGACAAGCCATTCCACTCCACAGGCATGGACTGTTTTGGCCCGTTGTATATAAAGAGAGGAAGAAGAACCGAGAAGCGGTGGGGTATTGTATTCAAATGCATGACCACCAGAGCGATACATATCGAGCTCCTTCCGACCATGAGCACAGACTCATTCCTTATGGCCTTCCGAAGATTCACATCACGGAAAGGAAAACCGTCTACATTGTTGTCTGATCACGGGACAAACTTCAAAGGCGGAGAAAGAGAGCTGAGAGAGAGCTTCCAAGCTATGGGCCCAGAACTTAAGACCCACCTCGCTCCAGCCCAGATTGACTTCCAGTTTAATCCCCCGAACGCACCCCACTTCGGTGGAACCTGGGAACGAGAAGTACGTTCCATAAAGACAGCCCTGTACGCCGTGCTTGGGGCCCAGACTGTGGCGGAAGAAGTCCTAATGACAGTCCTCACGGAGATCGAGGGAGTATTGAACTCAAAGCCCCTCGGTTACGTCTCCAGTGATGTAGCAGATGTCGACCCAGTCACCCCCAACACACTCTTAATGGGGCGGCTGGACCCCGCGCTACCCCAGACAATGTACAGGCCTGAAGAAGCGAACGGCCGAAGAATGTGGAGGTACAGTCAAGTACTAGCTGACAAGTTTTGGAGCAGCTTCCTACTCCACTACCTACCGTCTCTACAGACCCGCCAGAAGTGGGTAAAAGAGAGAGACAATTTGACAGAAGGAACAGTCGTCATGATTATCGACCAGTCACTACCCAGAGCTATGTGGCCGGCTGGCCGCGTAAGCAAAGTGATCACCGGTGCCGATGGCAAGGTCCGAGCAGCTGAAGTACTCGTCCAAGGGCGCACTTACACACGACCCGTGGCGAGGCTAATAGAACTGCCCCGACTCCCAGATACTATCGATGATGACCATGACCCCATGACTTTGTGAGTTGACTGACCCTTACAGCGGACCTTGAGTGGTAGACAGTGCGGTTAATCTGTCTCTGCTTAGCTAATTAGGTGGGACTAATTAGGGGGCGGCTGTTGTGAAGGATCAGATTAAACCGAATATGTATATTTATTTATATATATATATTTAATAGTATTTGTATATCGTTTGATATCCCCTGTATATTCCTTGTACAATATGCACTGAATATCCCTTTAGTCTACTAAACATCCCATAATAGTTTCATTCTACCATTGGACGAGAACCTGGCGCCAGCAGCCATACCCCTAGGTTCAAGTTCAATCGTGCCGCCCAACATGTCGTGGCAAGCCCGGTTCCGCGTAGGAATACGTCTGGCGAAATACGAATGGTACTATTTGTTCACAGCGCATATATATATGGCGCAAGTAAAGTAGAATTTCTTTTAGTCCATTAGTTCTTTACCCTCCAACCGAGTAACAGACGCGAAGCCTCACCCACGACGCACGTGTGGTGCAGTAAGGCCTACTTGGCCTCAGAATAGGCATTGAGATATCGTGTGGATTAATAGTTGAATTGTCATAGTTTGGCACTATACCGTCGAGTTGGACGTATTTCTATTAAGCTAATAATAGTCTATTTATGTATGGTGCATCGTCGGTTAGAGTTATAAAGTGAGCAGCACCCCCATCGTTCCTGACGTTATCTGGAGTCTTAACCAGGCTGGGCAGACCACTAGTGGTGCTTGCATCCGAGGAGCTCCGGGCCAGGGCGACTGGACCTGTACATTGGATTACTCTACCCGGACGACGGCGAGCCTTCCACGGCTTGGATTATGCTTTGGGTGCTTTGATTATTCCATGGATAACGGCCAACACTGCTGAGTGTTGGAACTACCCCCCGGAGAGGACCACAGGTGAGACGGCGCTCTACACCAGTGAGGTCGCCTCACGTCTCTCCGTTGTGGACCGGCAGCTACCGTCCACCAGAGGGTCCAGCTGTATTCATCTGTGGACCGAGGTTCTGTGGGCACCGTGTTCAAGACTTTGAATTCTCCCAAGAAATCGTCGGCCAGATGGGATACCGCCAGCGGCTTCTCTAACCCCCCCCTCCTACTGTCTTACAACCAGCGGGACCCCCCCCCCCCTTAGTGTATCCAGCTATAATCATTCAAGTACCATCGCTATAGTTTCCTAAAGAACCGGGTTGTATACTTACTCCCTGCGTAACCAGAGATTGGACATTCAATGTTGATTTACCTACGAATACTCATTTGCCATACAAGTGCATTTCAAATCATAAGTGTAAACAAGTGAACGTTGTATATACCTTTTGCTATATTAAATATTCGATTTGTACATTTGTGTGGACTTCGTTTCATCAGGTGGGAAAGTGTTCATCATATTTATATCATGTACTGGATGGCCAGAAGTTAAAGTACAAGAGGTAGTGGTTTAATACCATACTTAACAATACAGTCAGGGAATTGTACCCCTCAGTTACATATACAATATAACATTTTAACTCTGTCATGTCCGTGTGTGTGTGTGTTCATGTGTACTTGTGAGTGGAGAGTTCAGTGTTCAGTGTTCAGTGTTCTGATGGCCTGGGGGAAGAAGCTGAGCCGGAGTATCTCTGTGCTCGTAGCATGTGTACGTAGGCGATTGCCTGACCGCAGCAGCTTGAACAGGCTGTTGTTGGGGTGGTGGGGGTCTTTCATTATTCTGCAGGCTCTGGATTTGCACATGAACTTCCTTAACTGTCTCAGGTGATAGAGGCGCTGTTTCGCCTTTTTCACCACAGAAACTATGTGTGTTGACCATGTCATGTCCTCTGTGATGTGGACTCCCAGGTACTTGAAACTGCTCACCCTGTCCATGATAGCCCCATTTATCCGCAGTGGCATGTGTGTCACCTGCTGTATTCTCCTAAAATCCACGATTAGCTCTTTAGTTTTACCAATGTTCAGGAGTAGGCTGTTATCCCGGAACCAGCGTGCCAGTTCATCAACCTCCTCCCGATAGGCCTTCTCGTCATTGTTAGAGATCAGCCCCACCACCATGTGTCGTCCTCAAACTTCACTATGGAGTTGGAGCTGAACCTGGCCACACAGTCATGTGTGTACACTACAGTGAATACAGCAGGGGGCTCAGAACGCAGTAGATTGAAATAAAGGTGTTCTATTTCTATTTCAACCTGATTCAATTGGATCTTTGTTTCCATATGAAGTATCATAAAATGTATCATATGAAATGTATAATTTACATAAATATATTAACATTATAGACCAGAACATTACCTCAAGTGACTTTACTTTGCAGTAACATTGAATTTGTCAACATGCTTCTCACCACTGATAATGGGCTTTGGACTGAAGACTTCATTATGTCAATGTTTCATTTTCTTTCATTTAGGACACCTTATACATTTACTGATGTAACTCCCTGACCATGCATGCTATATTTACACATGTGGTATTGCTGGATTCAGCACAACCACACCTTTCCGAAAAAACCCTCATATGTGTTTCTATGACAATCCATGGCAGAGCTACTACAAAGTAAATGAGAACATTCTGCATAGATATTTTTATTTTATTTTACATTTCAGCTTATTTTAAGTATGTGTACATAGGTATATATTTCCTACATGCATAAAGATATTCACATCCAGGTTTTTCTATTAGGTTAAGCAACTGTCTGACTGCTAGCATGTCAAATTTGAAAGCTCTTGGAGCTTGTATTATTAATCTACATGAGTTTATATGTCTCAACTCCCATACGGCCAGGCTATATTTTGGTTCTTTTTTCCTTTGGGGGTGTATAACAATATCTATCTATTTAACAAGTTTTGCAGTAAAATATTTTTATACAAGAATCCATTTCATATATGGGAGACCTTAGAGATGAGGAAAAACATTCCTGTGTTTTGTTCTACCTCCGGTAGGGGTATCTCAACATTTTGGGGGCATTGTCACTAGGCTAATAGTATAGATCAAATAAATAACATCAATGGTGAAATGCAAACATGTCAAGTAATATTTTTCATAATATGTCACAATAATTTGCCTTAAAAAATTAAAGAGTAGGCACACAAATCAGCGACTCTTTTACTTTCGCTGCCAATGAAATACACTACCCATAAGCCATTGCAAAGCTCCCGGAAACCCTTTTCTTTCTTTCCGCCGTAGCTAAAGTCCCTCTTTGGATTACCTCGGCGGGTGAGTAAACATAATCTAAGTCCATCTTTAGGTTTGAACACGTTATCCTAGTAAAACAGCACCATACATTGGCATAAACATCTAGTGTGCGTATATTTAATAAAATGGACCATCGTTTGTTTTTGTTTAGCCTTTTGTATCACATTTTCGAACGAGGTGCTGACTCGAAGCGGCTTGCAACAATTAGCCCGAACATGGGGCTGCGTTGAGTAAAGCAGTCCTACCAACCAGTGCCCAGCGTTCTGGGTCCCGACATTATGTTGACCCTTGATGGTCGTTTTCGGACTGAAAGTCTGCAAATCGGCAGAGCAATATATCTTTGAACTAACATTATGACGCGCATTAGCTTAATGTAGCTAGTTAGCTATCCATGGGCCCATTCCCCTGTTGGCTAGAATCAAGAGGTTTATTTGTCACATTACATACCAGGGCATACAGTGAAATTGTGGGTACAGTGAATAGCTAGGTGGATATACATTTTCAGTACTATAAGTAACTATCTTAATTTTGTCGGCCGTACCAATAGGCACTCGTTTCATGGGCTCATTCAGGTTATTCTGTATCTGACGACCACCTAGTGTAAAGCTAAACTAGTATATGGCAAGCTAGCTAGAAGACATGACTCATGCATGCACGGTATGCTGTCACTTCCTAGTCCTACCAATGATCCTAAATGTGCGAATGTGCAGTAAGTCTTCCATCAACTATGTAATATCTTAACATTATCGTCTCTTCATCCCTTAGTCACAATGGTAGCCCTCAGACCCCTTACCAAGCCTAAGATTGTGAAGAAGCGGACGAAAAAGTTCATTCGCCATCAATCCGACCGATATGTCAAAATCGCGGTAAGTCTCTTGGAATAACGCACGATATTTTTGGCCGGCTTCATATCCCTCTGAAGGTGAACTACATTACTTAATGCCTACTGTCTTTCCTTATCTCCCAACAGAAAAGCTGGCGTAAGCCCAGAGGTATTGACAACAGGGTCCGCAGGCGGTTCAAGGGTCAGATGCTTATGCCCAACATCGGTTATGGCAGCAACAAGAAGACTAAGCACATGCTGCCAACTGGCTTCAGGAAGTTCCTGGTGCACAACATCAAGGAGCTTGAGGTCCTAATGATGAGCAACAAGTAAGTCCTGTTTACCTTTTTAAGACGTTGTTCCAACAAGATGACAGTAAGACACAATAGAGGCCTTGCATGGAATCTGTTTCTTCCAGCATGGCTGCCTGTAACTACTTTCAAAAGAGAATTCCTAATTTCTGTGCAGTGGTAGAGTAGGTAAAACACCAGAAAAGCACTTACTGTGAAGACCCAGTAATAAGACACTGAATTAGTATGTTTCTATTGATATATTTTTCATATCAACACGCGGTAACTTCTCTTCTGTTGCCATGTACAAAACAATGGTTGCTATGTTACAGGTAGCCACATTGTAAGACGGAACTATACAAACATTATGTGCAAGCCAAGGCCTCTATTATATCTATGCAGTGTGGGACAGTTACTAGCTGGTCTCCTCAACATAATAGTAATGCTTGGCTAGGCTGTGTGGCCAGACTGACCGCATTAGGATGGGGATGGGAGAAAGTATTGCAGGCCAGAAATCATGCCACAGGTGAGAAGCTCATTGTAAGGCCTTACATTACTTGGTGGTTGTCATTAGGGATGTCCCGATCCAATCCCGATCATGTGATTTTGAGTATCTGTCGATACCGATCTTTCACATTAGTAACCAATTTTACGTATTTGTCAGAAACTGGCGAAGCGGGACAAAGCCCCTCCGTTCACAATCCCCAGCAGCAGTAGCAACAACAAAAACAACAACCATTCTTAAATCATGACCACGTCAACTAGATTAGAATAATTTTTAATCGTAGTTCAGTTTCACAAAAAGAGACTGATGAAAAAACGAGTGTGCAATAACGTTACAGGTAAAGAACATAAAATGATATTGTGGTAAAGAAAGATTGCTAGCTAACGTTAGCTGGTTTATTAATAGCTAGCCTAAGTGCCTCACGCCAGTTAGCTTGTTAGCGAACGACACAAGCTTAGTTAGCTTGCAGAGTCATGAAAGATTCACTGCGAGGGCTCTTTTACGGCACAATTGTAACATGGTGTTATTCACCGGCACAGATGCAAAAATAAATCGTAATTTATATTCTCCTTTTTTCATTACAATTTACTCAAGCCTAGTAATGGACACAATATTTCGGACACTGGAAATGCATACACCGAGGTCCAGGGGAGGAGATTGGGCCATTTTACTCGCCAAATGCGAGTATTCTTAATGTTTGGCGAGTGATTCATGAAGAGCACTCGCCACACTTGCGACTCGAGTAGTAAACAAAACAAAAAATCATTCTGCTGATTTGCTCACTGGCACAAGCAGAACTCTGACTCCCCCTTTATGATTCCTCCCATTTGCGCCTCATAAGTAAGGGATAATGTATAGCTACGAGGTCATTGTCGCAAAATAATTGACCGACACGTTCTTTAAACGTAGTGAAGGTCAATTATTTTGCGACAATGACCAAGTATAGCTATACATTATCCCGCTTATTACATGGCTAACTTACTAACAATATACCTAATTCATTTTACACCGTCGACGAGACCAAATGGAGACGCAATTCTGTCGCTCCGCTGTCATCGCCGGCAGCTTCGCCAGCAGCCGGCAGGTGTGTCTGATTGGCTGCACTGATGCAGTGTCAGTGGGCTTGATTGCTACAGCTGCGCACAGCGGTCAATATTGCTCGGCAGAGGTCCGTTATCGAGTAATAACGGACCTCTAACGAGCGCTATTGACCAATCGCAATCAAGCATTTCGGCGAATGTTAAAACGCCATGTAATAATAATCCATAACCAATGACCATCATCGTTGCGCTCTAAGCTCCTCCAATGAACACTCGTTTTCTAGAAGATGCAGCCCATCTAGGGGAAGTGGACAGACCACTGCGTGCGGCCCTACAGACTCCTGTCACCGGCTTGACAACGTAGACAAACTTAGACAAAAACACTCAGTGGATGAAAATAATTGCATGTAGAGTTGTCTCTTTCGGATATCAGTGCGGTCTGACATGGGGGCGAACAACAGCACGCGACGTAATTTTTATAAACTAGTAAAAAAATCACTGAGCTAGCCTTGGCTAAAATGGCTGCTTCTGCATTTTCACGCAGGAGCGCTGTGTTTCCTGGCTGCTTTGTCACGTGCCTGGTGCGCCCAGCAATCAGCGCTCCTGTGTGAAAATGCGGAAGCAGCCATTTTAGCCAAGGCTAGCTCAGTGATTTTTTTTTACTCTTTTATAAAAATGATTTAAAATGTTTTATTAGCAACGCCAAGCTTTAAAACCCTGCCGCGTGTGTGTGAAACCCTAATGCAACGGTGGGTACCTTTTGAAATGTATCTGATATATTTTGGACCCACCGCTCGTCTTTAACCAGTGCTTGATGTGCACATTAACATGGCTAGTAACGTGGGAACCAGTGACTGCGTATTCAAGCAAGGCTTGCATCGCAGTCACGAAAGGGGCTACGGCTTTGCTTAAATGCAGCAGTGACATTTGATGATTACCGGGTTTCCCCCCATATCACCACTCGCCCATATGCCCTTCACAACGGTGATGTTGTCATACTTGTCATTCAGAATACACCTGCTGAACCCCTAGCGTTGACATGAGATTCGATTCCAATGTATTGTCATCATATCATACAGCACAAGTACAGTACAACCAGAATACGTTTGGCATCCGACCAGAGTGCAAATGTAACGAGTCAATAGGGCTGACCCCTATTAGTCAACTAATCGGTCGAAAGGAGCCGTAGTCTACTGCCAACCTCAAAAATATATATATATAAATTAAAAAAGGATTTTTTTTTTTATCTTTTCTAAAAGAAAACTGGCCTAGAAGCGTGGCTAACGCTAATGGCACGCATACCAGAGGCTAACTGCCTATGAAAACGGGCAGAGGCACTGAAAGAGCATTTCACCCATCTAATGAACACACTAGACTAGACAAATATCAAGATTTATCCATCAGTGGACCAATTGCATGCTTTTGCAGAGGACAAGAAGCCTTCAGTCGACTCCTTCAGACAAATAAGCACCCCCACAGCCCAAATGGAATGATAAAAAAAAAAAAAAAAGTACCGGTATACTTTTTTTTAAATTTATTTTTAGTCTGCTAATTTTGGCCAATCATAGTCTACTATCCAAATCCTTAGTCGGGGACAGCCCTACAAGTCAAGTTCAAGTTGTTTTATTTAGCTATTACATTTCAGTGAAATGCTTGGTTCTTTCACTGCCCAGCCCAACCCAGTCCAACCTAGACAGCCCAACTTTCCCTGCCCAGTCCAGCCCAGCATCTTTCACTGCCCAGTTCAGCCCAACCCAGTCCAGAATAGTTCCCTCTTTCATGTTAATATGTGATATCCTAATATTTTGAAGAGTAGAGACGGTGTGATTAATATATGTTTTATGCTAATATTGTAAAGAGTAGAGACACGGTGTGATTATTACTATGATTGAAAATCAATTTAGACTAGGGGTACACGATATGTAAGGGATAATGTATAGTTACGAGGTCATTGTCGCAAAATAATTGACCGACACGGAGTTTAAAATACCGAGCCGCTTCGGCGAGGTGTTTTAAACGTCAGTGAAGGTCAATTATTTTGCGACAATGACCGAGTATAGCTATACATTATCCCGCTTATTACATGGCTAACTTACTAACAATATACCTAATTCATTTTACATCGACTCGCAACACTGGTTCTGGCTGCGTTCTGGCTCCGCTCGTCGCTCCGCCCCCTGTCATCGCCGGCAGCAGAACACCGGCAGTGTCTAATTGCACTGAAACAGTGTGTGTCAGTGGGCTTGATTGCGAACAGCTGCGCACAGCGGTCATTATTGAAAAAACAGCGGTCAATATTGAAAAATAATGACCGCTGTCGGGGGGCTATTGACCAATCACAAGCAAGCATTTCGGCGAATGTGAAAACGCCATGCAATAAGTGACTGCGTATTCAACCAAGGGTTACATCACAGTCATGAAAGGGGCTAGATTTGCAGCAGCTTTAGCTGCTTGCGCGTCATTGTAGGCTTTTAACACAATAACACACCATCGTAGCGGTGGTGATGTTGCAGGTGACTTGTTAGGTTGGATGTATTATAAGTTGTTGCCCTTTTCCCTCCTCGTGGAACTTCTGCATTGCATTTGTTACAAATAGTAAGCGAACTTTTTCCCCCACACTACTGACGCCATCTTTGTTTACATCCATGCTGCTTCAGAAACGTATGTGGCCACGTCACAGCCAAGAAAGGGAGCGCTGGATTTGTGTAAAACGCCCTCTTCCTAAACCACACGCTATCAGTCGTACCACAGTACTGGCAAAATGGGAGGAGCCTACAGTAAAAACAAACGCCCTTCATCCCAATTCACCCACACCGCATTTTTTCCCCCCAAAAAATATATTATATTATCAGAGCTATCAATAACTATCGGGATGACATCATAATTGCTGAATCGACCCGATAATTATCGTGCATCCCTAATTTAGACGAAGACATACAAAGAAGTAATTATCACAATTAGCGATTTATTTATGGCCGGTAATCAGTTTGGCTGGTAAAAAAATCAGATACTCGCAAGTTGGCTGGTAA
Source organism: Notolepis coatsorum (assembly GCF_963971535.1). Lineage (NCBI taxonomy): Eukaryota > Metazoa > Chordata > Actinopteri > Aulopiformes > Paralepididae > Notolepis > Notolepis coatsorum. The sequence goes on along the minus strand of NC_140181.1, from coordinate 84,764,922 downwards.
GCCAAAAAGTTAAGTTTCCGCCCCTGCCCAGGTCCCTAGATGTTCATGAAGAACATGCAAATTGACCTTGTAGAAGTGGAGCAATCTTCCGTTTACTTAGGCATGTACCTTTAGGCAAAATCTCTGAAAATAGGGCTACAGGTTAAACAAAAAAAAACTCTGCTTTAGGTCCCTAATCTAGCATACCATACCTGCAGTGTGAGAACCACTCATAGTTCACATGGGGGAGGGGTGACTAACCACAAGAATTTAACAGAATATTTCCTGTGAAGGAGGGGGTGCATAATACCCATATTACGAGAACTTTATTTTCTGTGAAATAAGGAGGGGGTGCATAATACCCACATTACAAGAACTCTTATTTTCTGTGAAATAAGGAGGGGGTTGCATAAAACCCACATTACGAGAACTTTATTTTCTGTGAAATAAGGAGGGGGTGCATACGGTAATACCCACATTACAAGAACTCTTATTTTCTGTGAAATAAGGAGGGGGTTGCATAAAACCCACATTACGAGAACTTTGTTTTCTGTGAAATAAGGAGGGGGTGCATACGGTAATACCCACATTACAAGAACTCTTATTTTCTGTGAAATAAGGAGGGGGTTGCCGTACACATCTTCAAGCCCCATTTTGTACATGAGCAGTAGTTAGAAATTAGGTCCCAGGTCCTTTATTTAATTATTTTTCTTCAGAAGGATGATCATAGGTGGGGTCTCTGTGCTCATGACGCCCGCCAGTCTTCAGAGGTCCTTAATGAAGTCTTCTGCCAGTTTTGCCTCAGTCGTTCAGGATGGCCATGTCCTTGACTTTCTTCTTGATGTCCTTGTTCATCAGGGCAGAAAGACGGCAGCCTGCTGCTCCACATAACACTCCAGTGTGTCATGTATGGCGGTCCAACTCATTGTGACAATCATATTAGGGGTGTAAATATTTGACCCCACTTCGATTCGATTACGATTCTTCAGGCAACGATTCAATGCATCATGAGATATCTTCATTTGACCTCAATGCGATTCGACCTTACGATCGATGCATGTGAGGAACAAATTGTAAAGCGCTTTGGATAAAAGGGATATATAAATGCACCATTTATTATTTCTTTACATTATCTGTGGTGATGTGTGGGTATTGTGCTGTTGCTCCTCCAGTTTCGATTGTCACTGCTGGTGTCAGTGCTTCAGAGAGATGGGTCACGTGTGTTGCTCTTGTGAAAGGTGTGTGTGGGGGGGGGGGGTTCTGCAAAACTGAGCTTTTTCTCTCACTCCGAAGTGATTTAGTAAGTTGACAGTCGAGGTTAGATAACTTTCAGTTGCCCTGGACGTCCATCCTTCTGTAGTAAGAGCTACGTAGGCTGTGTTGGACAATTCTTTGTGTCGGCAGGAGGGGATATTATACAGGGTTCCCACTCGTCCTGGAAATTCAGAGACTACGGTAGATTTCCAGTCATGGAACAATCTGACATTTGACTAACATAACTAAATATCCTGGAAAGAAATCCATTTTGTCCTGTAAATGTTTGATTTAGTTTTACGGCAATGTACAGCACAGTGCTACTTAGGGCTGGCCGATATGGCCTCTAAATGACATCGCAATATTTTTAGGCTGTCATGATTTATATCGCAATATTTTGACATTTCCTCTAAAGCAGGGGTTCTCAACCTTTCTGCTGCCAAGGCACCCCTCTGTTCAATAAAATATTCCAGGGCACTAGGGATGGGTACCGAATTCGGTACTTTTGAGGTACCGAACCGAAACACGTCGGTACTACCGAGTATCGAATCAAGTGAGAAACCAAAAAAAAAAAATTATTCATTTTTTTTTTTTTTTTTTTTTTACTTTTTTCTTTTCATGTCAACGTTCACACGCACAATATATGCTTACCTAGGATTTGACTTGATTCAACAACAAAGCAGTCTGAGCAATGACAAGCCGAAAACTGTCGAAATTGTAGTTATTTGAAGTTTGGATTTTTTTTTACGACTGAGGTAGGTAAATTACATTTCGACAGTTTTCGGCTTGTCATTGCTCCGACTGCTTTGTTGTTGAATCAAGTCAAATCCTAGGTAAGCATATATTGTGCGTGTGAACGTTGACATGAAAAGAAAAAAGTAAAAAAAAAAAAACTTAATTTTTTTTTTTATAAATTTATTTTTTTTATTTTTTATTTTTTAAAGTACCGAAAAAAGGTACCGTTGGGTACCGGTATCGATTCACAGGTACCGGTACCGGTATCGGTTCAAATGTGAAAGGTACCCATCCCTACAGGGCACCCCTACATACGATAAAGACTTTTCCGGTCCTGTCTTTTTTGCTACAATGATGACAAAAGTGCTTGCTTTCAAAATGTTTATTTAAGAAACCAGGAAACACATTTGTGTGTATATGCCTATATAATGCATTATTAACAGGTGTTTCAGGTCTAAATAGTACTGTTGACATTACACTGCTTGTAGTAGTAAATCGAATAGCATATTTCTTTAAATAAAATTATCACTAAAGTGCTATCTGTTGCAGCTGCACACTTTTCCATAAAAATTGCATATTTGGATAAGTGTGACCATTTCTCAAACTGAAAATCATGTATTTTTTTTTAAATACAGAAAATTATCACTAAAGTGCTATCTGTTGCAGCTGCACTGTTCTCCATAAAAATAGCATATTTGCATAAGTTTGACCATTTCTCAAACAGAAAATCATGTATTTTTTTTAAATACAGAAAAGGATCCCAAAGTTACCATTTCTCAAATATAAATAAATACAGAAAATAAGCACTCGTTCACTCAGTGGACATTTCTAGCTCAATGCGAGGTCTGCTGCTGCTGGCTAATAATACGGTCAATATGTGGGGAGATCTTTGACAAGGCAACACGCCATCCTCAAGGCTCAACTTTGCCCTATATTTTGTTTTCAGAGATGTCATGGATGAAAAGCCAGCTTCACACAGATGTGGTGCTGAATGGTATCAACACCTTAACTGCTGCATCATGAGATACTTGGTACTCAGCACCACACTCTGAAACTAGCTCTCCAGGTGGTATCAGATGAGATTTCAATGAGTTCTTCCAAGAGTTTGGATGGAGATGTGTCGGGAAGCTTTGTCTCAATGTTGTCTGTAAAGTTTTTTTTATCCAGAGTAACTTGGTGATCCTTTTCTGTGTTTTATTAAATAATGATTTTCAGATTTTGAGAAATGGTCACCGTCAAACTGATCCAAATATGTTATTTTCATGGAAAACAGTGCAGCTGCAACAGATAGCACTTTAGTGATAATTTTCTGTAATCTAAAAAGATTATTATTTTTTTTAATCTCAAGGCACCCCTGGTAGCTCTCTGCGGCACCCCTGTTGAGAGCACTTAGAAATGCTTGATTTAACCCTTTGATGCATACAGTCATGCCAACATGATGATTATAATGGTCCCTGCAACATATGTCTGCATTAAACCATGAAGATGCTTTCAAAAATATGCCTCTGCCGTTTCTGAATAAAACACGTAGGGCTAACGTTTAAACTCTCTAAACTCTTTCACTTCTCTCACGCTCTCGTATCCTCTTTCCCTGTTTTCTCCAAACCATAACAAACATGCGCGCTGCCTGTGACACCGTCTCCGTCTCTGGTTGTGTGCGTAAGTTGGGCGAGTGACTCTTTCTTTGAGGAAAGCGCTGCGCTAAGCAAGTCTCATCTCAGCCGCGGCATCTTACAAACTGACGCAACAACATATACTAGGCTTAGAATAACATCCAAATACAGGGTTTGTGCAAAACATCGTGGACAACACGTTTCAGAAGTGTATCGTTAATGCAACTGTACCCGATATTTATTTAATACAGTCATATCGCCCGCCCACCCCTAGTGCTACTTCCCTGTTAATTAAATGACTTATGTAATTGCAGTATTCTCTCTGAGCTGAGTGAGTGATTAATTTACACCACTTGTCGGCTGTGGCACGTGGTTTGAGACGCTTCCTGTCTTTTAAATATGTTTAGTTGATATGAGGGACCTGGAGGATAAACCAGTGTGTGGAGTGACTATTGTAACGTTACGTGACGAGTAAGTGTCACGTAGAACATGCTGGTCTTTGTTTGCTGACGGCTCATTATATATATATTAGGTCTGTCAAAATGAATGCTTTAATTTTGGAGATTAATTTAAATTATTTAAAGCATCTAGATTAATCTATGGAGTGAAAAATCCTCAATCTTAGCGCCGTGGATATAAGAGAGGTCTAGCTGAGTCAATGTTGATTTTGTTGAACCATGTATTTCACAGTAGAGAAACTGTATTCAAAGAAAGCTATTCAAATAGTTTATGAATCTAAATATACTTTGTGTTGATACATCAATTCCATGATTTTACTCAAGTAAATATCTGTTACAAGCTTCGGTCTTAAAGGGGAACTATTTTACTATTTCTTTCACTATTTGGGCACTTTTACACTTCCTGTGAGTTTATGGAACACCTCTGTAATTTTTTTTTTTAATTCATTGTTTTGTATTTCTAATCAAGTCCTCAAAAACAGCATTTTTCTACCTCAAGATCTTAAGCCGTTTTGAGCCTGGGCTCCAACCACAATGGTAAACCACTGCCTCGCCTGAACATTATCATGCAGCGGTGTCTCTGACATCACAAATCATCACATTTTCAGATGACTCAGTTCAGTGAGGGTGAATATTGTGAGAGGAATTGGAAGAATGCGCCAATATGAGAATTGGAGACATAGATCATATTAATATAAGTCCACATAGCTAGGAAACAATGCTAAACACTGAAAAAGGCCATTTATAAGATAGTTCCCCTTTAAGTAGAAAAATTCTATTTTGAATCTAGATTAATTACAGAAAATTGTGAGATTAATTCGTTCGTTTTTTTTAATCTATTGACGGCACTAATATATATTAGCAGTGTTGGTCACATCTAAACAAGAGGTTGTACAGTTTATCAGTGATGGGTTTAGCAGTCACCTATAATGGACATGAGACACTTCATCATGAACCCTGCATTGTTAAAAAAGCAGTCTATACTAGGCCTGCCGGTAAACTATATTTTTATTTTTAATTTGTGAGCAAGTGCCGTCCTTGATTGTCTTAGAAAAACTTGTGGAAAAGAGGAAATTAAATCCTGCAACCTCAATGACTACATAGGGCTGCATCTCTTTCACTCTAAATGCTTTAGTTATGGATTTTGCCCTGAATTAGCATATTGAGCCAAATGATGCAGGGAGGAGGAGTCTCTCTTTCCTACCCGGCTCTCTCCTCTTCACACTGTCAAAGGACACACAGGGAGATGTCTTTGCATAAGCTGTATGTGTTGCACAGTGGAAGTATTGCTTCTAGCATGAGGTTTTATCCACTATTTCTTTCCTATCATCGTCATAGTAACACTAAATCTGTTTAAGAGGGGTGTGGTACTAACTTTTCCCTTAAACGTTAATGTTTTTTAAGTTCAACTTGTATGCAAACAGTTGAATGTTTCTGACATTTTGGAGCGCTTCATTTTGTAAACGATGGATACATGCTGAACAAGGACACACGGATAGATGTGAAGGCATCTCTATCGTGAGTGAACGCCACTAGGGGGCAGAGTAGCTAAGTTTCAGTGAAGGAGTTGGTGACATTGCCAGTCATGGAAGTATCTTCGCATTCCAAACAGACTCCAAAATCACCTCCTCCAAATGTTGGTGCTTGTCCATCAATCGAACTAATTATGGCCAGAAATGACTTGGATTAAGTGTTGACTTGATATTTCGGTGTCAGTCTTGTCTTAACCCCCTCCCTCTCCTCCCTGCAGGACCTATTGTGCTGAGATCGCCCACAACGTGTCCTCCAAGAACAGGAAGCTGATCGTTGAGCGTGCGGCTCAGTTGGCCATCAAGATCACCAACCCCAACGCCAGGCTGCGCAGTGAGGAGAACGAGTAATCTGGCCATTTTGTTAAATAAAATGAGTCTTTAAAAATTTAACTTTGCTTGCAGTTTATTTATTGACTGTCCCGGCCGTGTCCGTCTACTCTTGTTTTGCTAAATACTGACTGTTGACAAATTTAAAGGGAATATACAACAGTGTCTTAGTAAGGTGTTGGGCATGCAATCTACAAGTCTCTGGAACTCTACTGGAGCAATGGAACAACATTCTTCCAAAAGATATTTCCTCATTTGGTGTTTTGATTTATGATTTTAGTATCCCCATTAGCTAGAACATCGCGTAACATATAAACAAGTGTTCAAATCGGAGAGTAACAATATCTCTCAAACATTACATACATTATTCTTAATCATATGGAATCCTACATAGTACATATATTAATATGCACTAAATTCACAAGCTGGAAACCATATACAATATTTGTTGATGGAGAGGATTGTCTAACATCGGTCCAAAATCTCCCATGGACCACCAACACTTGAGGTATTTTCAGCTCATGGTAGAGCGCGGGGTGATGCAATTAATGGAATTTTGACATAAGAGGTATCTAAGGCTGCAGGAGATATGATCCAATATTGGATCATTTCTCCCACAGCCGTAGATAAAACCTCTTACGTCAAAATGTACTTTTATACGCCCATCTCCTGAATCGCACTCGGCTGAGCTATAGTCACTTTTCTGCAAAATAAAATAGTCTGCAAAAGTGACTACAGCTCAGCTATTAACCCACATGTAATTTGTATATATCTTTACTATTAAAATGTATTTTGATCAGAATATCTGTACGATATAATTGAGTCCTGTTCCACTACAGTTCACATTGTATTCCTCAAACCATTCAGTGAGCCCTCGCCCCCTGTGGATGAGGGCACTGTCAACCTGGAGGAGACCACGCCCATTAGGATGGAAATATTCCTTGTGACTGAAGCTCCTGCCATCTGTGTCCCAACTGGTCGATGCTCAGTGTTTCTACACACTGCCACAGAGCCTGATGGGATGCTAACCGTTTCATGCAGTGCATCTGCATTCAGCGGAGGACACTGAATCCTCGTTAATCACAGCTCAATGAAATTATGTAGATAGAAAAATATCAAGCCTTATCTCCTTTCTATATCAATCCTTATCCTCTTTTCTCATTTACATAAATGGTGCATTTATATAGCAGCTTTTATCCATAGCGCTTCACAATTTTGTTACTCACATTCACCCATTCACACACCGACAGCAACTATGCAAAGTGCCAACCTGTTCATTGGGAGCAATTGGGGGTTAGGTGTCTTGCTCAATGACACTTGGATGCGCTGCCTGAGGAGCGGGAATCGAACTGGGAACCTTCCGATTACCAGACCGACTGCTCTACCTCCTGAGCCACTGTCGCCCCATCTCTCTCCCCCACATCATTTCATTGAGCCGTAATTAACAACACAAGGATTCAGTGTCCTCTGCTGACATCACAGGAGGAGATATTCAAACTCATTAAGTCTCAATAACTCAAATTAAATTAATTTGTGCAAAACTGCTTGTTACTGATATGTGAGATTATGTGCAAAATAAATCCGCTGTGTTTTGTGCCCCATAAGACTTAAATAAGAAGAAAGGCCTCCATCTCCCATAATGACTTCAGTAAATCAATAAGGATCACACCTCTTGACTGGGTTCATCTGCTCTGCGTCTTTCTTGGATGGATCAGGTGTTCCTCATGTGTTGTACTCTGTAATGGCAATTCCTGTTTATTCAGGAAAGGGGAAAAAGGTTAACCTGACATCTCAAACATTTATATCTTAAATACCAGCTAATATAAGTCTCCTATAATTATGCAATTGCATTATTAAATGGTTATCCGTTTATCTTTGCCCAGATATTTCTCAGATCACCTTTCAGCAGCAAGAGCCAGCTACCTAGGGAGGAAGTTTCCATTGCATCCTAGCAGACAAGCTGTGCCCTACATCCCTTAGCCCTCCTCCCATCTGTCCATGTAGAATTGGCACTGCCGGAGATGCAAAACCATAGGCTACATTTATTTAGCTCGTCAGCTTGTGCTTAGTGTTTGTGGGTGTGGGGAACTTATACAGTTATACAGGGATTTATATATATATATATAAAAAAAAAATGCATTATACTACGCTTGCATCTCTTCTGTTCTCTCCAAACGCATTTCTGCTGGGTTTCGAAGATGCGCCGGAGAGCTTTGGAAGCCCTCCAGATGGGAAGGTTGTGAAATCAACAGGACGTGGACACAGACTGCTAGGTTTCTGAGGGAAGGATACAGTGTTGTAAAGAAGAACCAGAGTTTCCTTTTGTCAGGAGCCACATCATGAATGTGTCGAGTAGGGTGGCGTTTGGAAAGGGGCGTCCCAACCCAAAGCTCCTCACCTTGGCCTTCTCTCAGACAGATGCGGCGAGGAGAGGAGGAAAGAGGAGGATGTTTACTTTCTCCCTCCGATGTCGCCTCGGCATCATCAGAGGGCGGACCAAAGGTAAAGCGCTGTACGTTTAACACTGCTTGTATTCTCATGCATTCTCAGGAAATGTCGTGCAATAATTATGGTGCAATGCCATGAACACACCTTTATCACCTGTTGTTTGCCTACCTAGATGTCTGAGATGATTATGATGATGTAATGGAATAGCCATGGTTTATAACACTGCAACCCAGATTTAAAATGAGATGTATTTTTATGAATCTCCTTGGGGAAAATGCAGGGGTCATAGCAGCACAGGGGAAGAAGGGAGGTACAGGCAGGGTCAGCCAGACAGGTGAGACATATTTATACTCTATTGATGATAATAACACAATGACAGGTGAGACTTTTTATACTCCATTGATAATAATAACACAATGACAGGTGAGATATTTCTATACTCTTGATGATAATAACAATGACAGTTGAGACATATGTTACTCTATTGATTTAAATAACAATGACAGGTGAGATATGTTACTCTATTGATAATAATAACACAATGACATTTGAGACATGCTACTCTATTGATTATAATAACACAATGACAGGTGAGACATTTCTATACTCTTGATAATAATAACACAATGACAGGTGAGACATGTTACTCTATTGATTATAGTAATAACACTGACAGGTGAGACTGTTAGAACTGTTTGACTCTTAACTACTGAACCTGCACACATGCACTTTGCACAAGGACTCACACATCACTCATTAATTTACTAGCACCTGGTCTCATTTCTATACTCATATTTTATATTTATTACAAATCCGCTTAATTTGTTTCCTTATACCAGGATAGACTAATACTCAGTATGGAGTATTGTAGTTAGTTAGAGTAGACTTAGTTAGCTATATATATTATTTACACATGGGGTTAACGTAGGATATAAACGATATGATACCAGGGGGAGGGGCTGTGTTATTATTATCAATAGAGTAAACGTACTGAATGTCTCACCTGTCATTGTGTTGTTATTATTATAAATGCACCCAAAATTCGATTCGCCTGTTCGAATCTAGCTCACAGCTCCGGCGTTGTCACCAGCTTGGCTGGCCGTTCACACTAATACAATTGGCTGTATTAGAGGGTGGGAAAGCTGGCGGGGTGGGTCCGGGTCGTTGTAAACAGCGACTCCTACAGTTCGGTCGGGGCGCCTGCTCAGCGCGGATAGGATGTAAGGGGGGTAGTGTGATCCTTCCACACGTTACACCCTCTCAGTGAGAGTCCGCGCTGCCAGGTGAAAAGAAGCGGTTGATTGGCTAGACGTGTGTCGGAGGAAGCACGTGATAGCCTCCACTCTCCCAGACCGACTGTGGGGGGTAAGTGCGCAGCGACCAGGAAGGGGATTGGGAATTGGCATAACGACTAACATTGGGATGGGAGAAAATCTGAGGAAAAAGGAGGGGGAAAAAGATCAAAAATAAAATAAATGCACCCAAAATGTACCATATTCAATGTACTTAAGTATTTAAAGTAAAAGTATGCATTCTACATGACGTTTGTGTATTCCAGTGCTTGGGAGCGTTCATTCCTCAACCCATTGACCTCTAAAGGTTATGTTAAAGTGGTATGTGGTCCAGTTATGCTGCTCTGATTAAAGGTTATGTTAAAGTGGGATGTGGTCCAGTTATGCTGCTCTGATTAAAGGTTATGTTAAAGTGGGATGTGGTCCAGTTATGCTGCTCTGATTAAAGGTTATGTTAAAGTGGGATGTGGTCCAGTTATGCTGCTCTGATTAAAGGTTATGTTAAAGTTGTATGTGGTCCAGTTATGCTGCTCTGATTAAAGGTTATGTTAAAGTGGGATGTGGTCCAGTTGTGCTGCTCTAATTAAAGGTTATGTTAAAGTGGGATGTGGTCCAGTTATGCTGCTCTGATTAAAGGTTATGTTAAAGTGGGATGTGGTCCAGTTATGCTGCTCTGATTAAAGGTTATGTTAAAGTGGTATGTGGTCCAGTTATGCTGCTCTGATTAAAGGTTATGTTAAAGTGGTATGTGGTCCAGTTATGCTGCTCTGATTAAAGGTTATGTTAAAGTGGTATGTGGTCCAGTTATGCTGCTCTGATTGAAGGTTATGTTAAAGTGGGATGTGGTCCAGTTATGCTGCTCTGATTAAAGGTTATGTTAAAGTGGGATGTGGTCCAGTTATGCTGCTCTGATTAAAGGTTATGTTAAAGTGGGATGTGGTCCAGTTATGCTGCTCTGATTAAAGGTTATGTTAAAGTGGGATGTGGTCCAGTTATGCTGCTCTGATTAAAGGTTATGTTAAAGTTGTATGTGGTCCAGTTATGCTGCTCTGATTAAAGGTTATGTTAAAGTGGGATGTGGTCCAGTTATGCTGCTCTGATTAAAGCTTATATTAAAGTTGTATGTGGTCCAGTTATGCTGCTCTGATTAAAGGTTATGTTAAAGTGGTATGTGGTCCAGTTATGCTGCTCTGATTAAAGGTTATGTTAAAGTGGTATGTTGTCCAGTTATGCTGCTCTGATTAAAGGTTATGTTAAAGTGGGATGTGGTCCAGTTATGCTGCTCTGATTAAAGGTTATGTTAAAGTGGGATGTGGTCCAGTTATGCTGCTCTGATTAAAGGTTATGTTAAAGTGGGATGTGGTCCAGTTATGCTGCTCTGATTAAAGGTTATGTTAAAGTGGGATGTGGTCCAGTTATGCTGCTCTGATTAAAGGTTATATTAAAGTTGTATGTGGTCCAGTTATGCTGCTCTGATTAAAGCTTATATTAAAGTTGTATTTGGTCCAGTTATGCTGCTCTGATTAAAGGTTATGTTAAAGTGGTATGTGGTCCAGTTATGCTGCTCTGATTAAAGGTTATGTTAAAGTGGTATGTGGTCCAGTTATGCTGCTCTGATTAAAGCTTATGTTAAAGTGGTATGTGGTCCAGTTATGCTGCTCTGAGTAAAGCTTATGTTAACCCTCATGTTGTGTTAGGAATTGGCACCACTGACCGTTGTTAGCGGGTCAATGTTGACCCGGGGTCTAACTCAGTCCTGACCACTAAAAAGAAAGGAGTATCACTCAATATAGTTAATACTACATCCTAACTAACATTATATGCATTCATAACCATATAATCCCATTGTAATTTGATTTTATGGCCCCCGAGACACATCATGTCCGTTATTTGTGGATGTGGTCCAGTTATGCTGCTCTGATTAAAGGTTATGTTAAAGTGGGATGTGGTCCAGTTATGCTGCTCTGATTAAAGGTTATGTTAAAGTGGGATGTGGTCCAGTTATGCTGCTCTGATTAAAGGTTATGTTAAAGTGGGATGTGGTCCAGTTATGCTGCTATGATTAAAGGTTATGTTAAAGTGGGATGTGGTCCAGTTATGCTGCTCTGATTAAAGGTTATGTTAAAGTTGTATGTGGTCCAGTTATGCTGCTCTGATTAAAGGTTATGTTAAAGTGGTATGTGGTCCAGTTATGCTGCTCTGATTAAAGGTTATGTTAAAGTGGGATGTGGTCCAGTTATGCTGCTCTGATTACATCCTCTTGAAGTCGACAGACTTCAACTGTGAACGTATATAATCTTCATACATTTTTGCCATGTTTTCTATTCATATTTTTCTTCAAAGTAACTAGTAACTGATGGGTTCAGATAAATGCAATGGAGTAAAAGTATAAAGTTCCCGGGGCGCCCAAGTGGCAAACCATGTAACGCGCTACGTCGCGAAACGGCCGACCCGGGTTCGATTCCCAGACCCGGCGTCCTTTGCCGAATGTCTCCCCCCCCCCGCTCTGTCTCCTGTTCTTCCCCTCTCTCTCTCTCTCTACCGGACTGCCCGGTAGCAAAAACAATAAAAATCTACAAAAACGTGGCGTAGTGGGCAAGGCGCTCGCCACGAATGACGGAGACGCTGGGCTTGCCTGTTCGAGCCCAGCGCTCCACATTGCTTTCAGTTTAGCTGGTCGTTCATACTAATACACATTGGCCGTATTAGGGGATGGGAAACTGATGGGTGGGGATCAGGCGTTGTGGACAGCGACTCCTACAGGTCGGTTGGTGCGCCTGCGCAGTAGAATCAGGAAGTGTCGGGGGCAGCGTGAGCCTCCCACGCGTTACTCCTCGCCACTGAGAGATCGAGCTGCGCAGGTGAAAAGATGCGACTGCTGTTACCTCAAGTACCGGAGGGGAATTGTGCTATGTATGACTTAGTCCACATTGCAGCCGGCTTGTGGGAGGCAAGAAACAGCGTTCGTGACAGGGGAGGGTTGAATTGGATGATACGAAATTGGGATGGGAGAAAAAATATAGAAATGGGAGAAAAAGTGGATAAAAAAAAAAAAAAATCTACAAAAACATAAAAAATTAAAATAAAAAAAAGTATAATGTTCCCTAAAATGAAAATACTCACGTATTACAAGTAGCTCGAAATTAAGATAAGATAAGATCATATATTTCTTGGGAAAATTCATGCATCATATCAGCATGGGGGGGTACATGGGGGTAGAAAGACATAAATATCGGCAATACAATTATAGTACAGATAAAAATAAGCAGTGTAAACAATATAGTTAACTCTGAATATAAGCATAATGAGCAAGTAGGCAGTGTAATCAAACGTGCAGATGAGGGTCTGTATGCCCTATCAGTTATACAACACATAACTAAATATGTTACAAAATTGTACTTAAGTACAGTGCTCGAGTAAAAATACTTAGTTACTTTCCACCACTGTTATTGACTCACATGTCCTCTGTGTGGATGACACAGTCACAGGCGCTTTTCACATCATGCAACAGAACAGATGTGTGCATGTATGTGTGTGTGGAGTTGCCCAGTATTCCCTGGATAAAAAACCTACTAACTTGCTGTAATATTTGCGTTATTGTACCCAAGTCAGGATCAGAGAATAAAGATGTTTAGAGTGATGATGGAGTAAGGCTACCCTGCCTGACACAGGCATGTTTAATGGAGCACTTACCTGACTTTTCATTGACCTTTGACCTACCTTGAAGGAGAAGACTGAGACTCATACTAACCCTGTCTTCTATAGAATTCTAAGGGTTATAACAACCTCTGTCGTTTTTGCTTGTCGTTTTGAGACTTTTGCGTGCAACTGGACATAATGACCATTAGATGGCAGTGTGGTCAGTTTCATGCCCAAGGCCTTATTGTGCCATTAATGCTTACTGCTTTCACAATCATGATCAAAGAGAAAGAAAAAACACATGTTGTCATAATGCCATGTCACAAAAAAGAATGAATCGTTCTCTATTGGTAAATGGATTGCATTTATATAACAGCTCTTATCCAAAGTGCTTTACAATGTATGCCTCACATTCACCCATTCACTCACACACTCACACACCGACGGTGGAGGCCACCATGCAAGGTGCCAACCTGCTCATCAGGAGCAGTTAGGGGTTAAGTGTCTTGCTCAAGGACACGTGCTGCCCGGGAGGAGTGTCCTTGACATCTCCTTAGCAAATGATCTCAATACCTTCTATGCGAGGTTTGAGGCTGGTAATAACATGGGGGTGGGGGTCTGCTGATGGAGACTCAGTGTTCAGGGTAACAGAGCATGAGGTGAGGTGGACCTTTAAAAAAGTGAATATCAGGAAGGCAGCAGGACCGGACGGCATCCCCGGCCGCGTCCTAAGAGTCTGTGCCGACCAACTGGCCCCGGTATTCACTGACATATTTAACCTGTCCTTAGAACAGGCTGTCATCCCCACCTGCCTGAAGAAGTCCACTATCATCCCTGTACCTAAAAAATCCAAGCCTGCTTGCCTCAACGACTACCGCCCTGTAGCTCTCACCTCCATAGCCATGAAGTGCTTTGAGAAGCTAGTAAAGGGCTACATCTGCTCCTCCCTCCCCATCAACCTGGACCCCCTGCAATTTGCATACCGCCAGGTCCACGGAGGACGCCATAGCCCATGTGCTGCACACAGCAGCATCACACCTGGACAAGAGGAATGATAAAGGATTGCACTACAACTTGACTTGACTTGAGGAAGGGGAACTATGTGAGAATGCTATTCATCGACTACAGCTCGGCATTCAATACCATAGTCCCCTCCAAACTCATAGCCAAGCTCAGGGACCTGGGCTTGAACTATGACCTCTGCCAGTGGGTCTTGGACTTCCTGACGGGCAGACCCCAGGTGGTGAGAGCAGGCAACTGCACCTCCTCATCCATCACCCTCAACATAGGGGCCCCCCCAGGGCTGTGTTCTGAGTCCGGCTACGTTTAGACGGAGAGAGTCTGAACAGAAACCGCAAAAGTCGTCTTACGGTCTCACTTTTAATTTTGCGTTTAGACTAGCGTTTTGGGATGGAATTCTCCGTGCAGACGACGCTGTAACAACTCGAGACGACGGAGCCCCACTGTCACACGATTGGCGCATATGTCACATGACGTGCTGTGAAGACCCGCCCTACTCTGCCTCTGATTCGCAGACTGTGGGTGGGGAATGTGATTGGACCAAAGCAGAGTCACTCACAGACAGTGGGTCCAGTACTAATAGTTGTGATAGCCGCTGGACAGATTCTTGTGTCTTTAAAAGTACTGCCAATGTAGTCTTCAGGTGATCGCCATGGATAGAATCAGACATGCTTTGTTTACGCTTCTAGGCTACTGGCGCATGCCTGTGATGTAAGCAGTACGCGCAACAAGAGCCTTGACAACCCTTTCGTCATCGTTTTATGCAGTTTGACAGTTTAGATGATAGCGCAAAGGTGGGGCGGCTACGTGGCGTAGTGGGCAAGGCGCTCGCCACGAATGCGGAGACGCTGGGCTCGAGCCCAGCGCTCCACATTGCTTTCAGTTTAGCTGGTCGTTCATACTAATACACATTGGCCGTATTAGGGGGTGGGAAACTGATGGGTGGGGATCGGGCGTTGCGACTCCTACAGGTCGGTTGGTGCGCCTGCGCAGTAGAATCAGGAAGTGTCGGGGGCAGCGTGAGCCTCCCACGCGTTACTCCTCGCCACTGAGAGATCGAGCTGCGCAGGTGAAAAGATGCGACTGCTGTTACCTCAAGTACCGGAGGGGACTTGTGCTATGTATGACTTAGTCCACATTGCAGCCGGCTTGTGGGAGGCAAGAAACAGCGTTCGTGACAGGGGAGGGTTGAATTGGATGATACGAAATTGGGATGGGAGAAAATATAGAAAAATGGGAGAAAAAGTGGATAAAAAAAAAAGATGATAGCGCAAAGGTTTATCATTTCTAGGAATTCCACCCTGGAAGGTGGTCTCACTTTTTTACGGTTTCACCCCGTAAAAACGCAGTTTCCGTATAAACGAAAGGCACATCCGAAAAAATATTTTTGCGGATTCACCTGCTAGCGTTTCCGTCTAAACAGGGGCTGAGTCCCCTCCTCTACTCCCTGTACACACATGACTGTGTGGCTCAGCGGAGTAACAACACAATCATCAAATTTGCTGACGACACAGTAGTGGTGGACCTGATCTCTGCAAACGACGAGAGGGCCTACCTGGAAGATGTCAAGGTCCTGGCGGGATGGTGCCAGGAGAACAGCCTCTCCCTGAACATCAGCAAAACAAAGGAGATGATTGTGGACTTTAGGAGGTCGGGGGTCAGGGACTACAGCCCCCTCAGCATCGACGGGGCACCGGTTGAGAGAGTGAACAGCTTTAAGTACCTCAGAGCCTACATATCCGAGGACTTGACATGGACCACACACATTGACAGTGTTGTGAAGAAGGCACGACAACGCCTCTACTTCCTCAGGCGCCTAAGGAAGTTCCAAGTCAGTCAGAAGATCCTTAAGAACTTCTACTCATGTACAATAGAGAGCATCCTGACTGGCAACATCACCTCCTGGTTTGGGAATAGCACTGCACAAGACCGAAGCAGACTACAAAGAGTGACGCGTTCAGCCGAACGCACAATTGGAGGGGGGCTCCCCACCCTCCAGAATATTTACAACAAGCGGTGCAGGGGCAAGGCTAAGAGAATCATTAAGGACTCCAGTCACCCGAACAACTGCCTCTTTGAACTGCTGCGGTCAGGCAAGCGATACCAGAGTCTCAAGGCGAGCACAGAAAGACTCAGAAGAAGCTTCTATCCCCAGGCCATCAGGCTGCTCAACGAACAATGAACACTACACAACAACCATCAAACGCACATAGCACACACATCCACACGCACACACTCACTTTAAACAAACACACTGTAGCACCCACTCCCCACACTTTATAGCACACACTCACTTTAAACAAACACACTGTAGCACCCACTCCCCACACTTTATATTTATTGATAAAGGATTGCACTACAACTCGTACACCTTACTGTAAATTGTACCTAAATTGTACCTCATCCCATTTCTGCTTTGCACTATATAGTATTGTATGTACACTGCATAGTATTGTATATTATATGGTAACTCAGTTACGTCTATTCTGCATCGAACATTGTACATATGTCTATACTGAACACTGTGACCTCATTTTCTACTTCTAATTTACATGCTATACTATGTTATTTGATACTTATCTTGTCTAGCACAGTCTCTGGAGCGTAACAGTAAGAAGCATTTTGTATAAAAGTATTCTGTACTTCTGTATGACAACTATTAAAGAAACTTGAAACTTGAGAAACTTGAAACATCACACACCACGGTCCTACCTTGTCAGCGGGCCACATGGCACGATCAGACGAAACCGTCATCACCTAGTGCCTATGCCTGAACAGAGACATGAAGCCCGACACAGTCATACCTGTTGTGCCTGGTTCTCCTCAACCAGTACTGTCTAGTATGGAGTCACCTCGGGTCTCCCCTGACACGGTCAGAACAAGGTCAGGCAGAGAGGTAGTCAGACCTCATAGACTAGATCTGTGAGCGGAACATTGTTTGATTTTTTAATGTACACGTAAAGAGTGCATTGTTTGATGTTCTAATGTACACGTAAAAAGTGCATTGTTTAACCAGTTTCATAAACACATTTGTTCTTAAATGAATGTTAGGTGAAGATGTTCATGTGGAACTGGGAAATGTTAATGTTATTCTAACAGGTCAAAAAGGGAGATGTGGTGTAAGCCAATAGCCCAAAGGAGTGGGCGGGACTTGAGTAGAGTTCAGAGTGCAATTGTGTATGCTCACGACATGTTGTATGGATATACACGGAGGTACATTAAAGCTATAACCTAAAGGTACCTACTGTCTGACTGACTCATTGAGGTATAGGAACACATTACACGACACACAGCACACACATCCACACGCACACACTCACTTTAAACAAACAACACACTGCAGCACCCACTCTCCACACTTTAGATCACCTAAACACACTTTATATTTATTGGTAAAGGATTTGCACTACAACTCGTACACCTTACTGTAAATTGTACCTAAATTGTACCTCATCCCATTTCTGCTTTGCACTATATAGTATACTATACACTAATATATAGTGTATACTATATAGTATACACTGTATATTAGTACATTGCATAGTATATTGTATATTGTATGGTAACTCAGTTACTTCTATTCTGCATCGAACATTCTACATATGTCTATACTGAACACTGTGACCTCTATTTTTACTTCTATTTTACATGCTATACTATTTTATTTCATACTTATTTTGTCTAGCACAGTCTCTGGAGCGTAACAGTAAGAAGCATTTTGTATAAAAGTATTCTGTACTTCTGTATGACAACTATTAAAGAAACTTGAATTTGAACTTGAAACTTGAGTGGGAATCTAACTGTCCATATATAATCTATGCTCAGTCACTGAATGTGGTTTGATGATGTTGGTTTTCTGTTGTAGAGGTTTTCAACCTATAGTGTTGTTATTAACCCTGTGTCTGCTTCCCATCTCCCTTGGGCTTTATCAGACCAACACCCTCCTCTCGTCTCGTGCTTCCCTTCATTCTGTCGGAAAATAATTAGTCTCGCTCTGAAACGCGTAAAATGGGGGTATCGGGGACAAAAGTCTCAGAGGAAATTCTCTCTGCCAAAGAGTATTGTGTTCACTGGAAGGGCTGACTAATTAAGCTCCACGCTACAGAGAGTGAAAGCGTTGGAATGTATGTTTGTTTGTTTGTAATCATTTTTTTTTATCCACTTTTTCTCCTTATTTTCTATTTTTCTCCCATCCCAATTTCGTATCGCCAATTTCTCCCCTTCAATTCTCCCCTCACCTGTCTTGAATGT
The DNA here is from genome assembly GCF_963971535.1 of Notolepis coatsorum. Lineage (NCBI taxonomy): Eukaryota > Metazoa > Chordata > Actinopteri > Aulopiformes > Paralepididae > Notolepis > Notolepis coatsorum. The sequence goes on along the minus strand of NC_140181.1, from coordinate 84,746,374 downwards.
TGCTAGACTATGCCTCCCACTGGTCGGCTGTAGTGAGGATATAAGCCTTGCATCACGTCACGTGTCCCCTCCGGTACACGAGGAGGCAGCCTGTCGCATCTTTTCACCAGACAGCGTGGACTCTCAGTGGCGAGGAGTAACGTGTGGGAGGCTCACGCTGCCCCCGATACTTCCTGTCTCTGCTGTACAGGCGTCACCCAACCGACCTGTAGGAGTCGCTGTCCACAACATCCAATCCCCACCCATCGACTTTCCACCCGCTACCTCTGCCAATTGAGATAGTATGACGACTGGCCCAAGCCGCAGGCAATGCTGACTCGGGGAGTCGAGACCGGAGTCTCTTGCATTGGTGATGAGCGCAATCTCCGCTACGCCACCCAGCCGCCTTGTTTGTAATCATTTTAAATTCTCTGTATCATGGTTAGTAATGGAGAGGCACATGAAGAATTGTCTTTGTTAATGTGGAAATAGTCTTTGATTCGCCATGTGTTCCTGTGTCCACGTGCTCTGTTATGCTGTGTGGAGTATAGAGTCTGGTGTATAGCTCTGTTGTGCTGTGTGGAGTATAGAGTCTGGTGTATAGCTCTGTTGTGCTGTGTGGAGTATAGAGTCTGGTGTATAGCTCTGTTGTGCTGTATGGAGTATAGAGTCTGGTGTATAGCTCTGTTGTGCTGTATGGAGTATAGAGTCTGGTGTATAGCTCTGTTGTGCTGTGTGACTGGAGTATAACGTATGGTGTATAGCTCTGTTGTGCTGTGTGACTGTGGAGTATAGAGTCTGGTGTATAGCTCTGTTGTGCTGTGTGGAGTATAGAGTCTGGTGTATAGCTCTGTTGTGCTGTGTGGTGTATAGCTCTGTTGTGCTGTGTGGAGTATAGAGTCTGGTGTATAGCTCTGTTGTGCTGTATGGAGTATAGAGTCTGGTGTATAGCTCTGTTGTGCTGTGTGACTGTGGAGTATAAAGTCTGGTGTATAGCTCTGTTGTGCTGTGTGACTGTGGAGTATAGAGTCTGGTGTATAGCTCTGTTGTGCTGTGTGGAGTATAGAGTCTGGTGTATAGCTCTGTTATGCTGTGTGGTGTATAAAGTTTGGTATATATCTCTGTTGTGCTGTGTGGAGTATAGTCTGGTGTATAGCTCTGTTGTGCTGTGTGGTGTATAAAGTTTGGTATATAGCTCTGTTGTGCTGTGTGGTGTATAAAGTTTGGTATATAGCTCTGTTGTGCTGTGTGGAGTATAGAGTCTGGTGTATAGCAGTCTATTGTGCTGTGTGGTGTATAGCTCTGTTGTGTGGAGTATAGCTCTGTTGTGCTGTGTGGAGTATAACTCTGCTGTGTGGTGTATAGCTCTGTTGTGCTGTGTGGAGTATAGCTCTGTTGTGCTGTGTGGTGTAATAATAATAATAATAAACTTTATTTGTATAGCACTTTTCATACAGAAGTTGCAGTTAAAAGTGCTTCACAACAGTAAAAAATACAGGCATAAGCGAGCATAAAAAAGATAGAGGTAGCAAGGTAAGGTAAATCACAGTGTTTCACATTAGGATCTAGCATCCCAATAGGCCTTTCTGTTTACAGTTTCATTCAGTAATACAAATAATAAAAATAGAATAGACAGAGTAAATGAATGAATGAATGAATGAACATTTTATTTGACAGATTGCAGAATGGGTACAATACAGTACGGCTCAATACACACAATTGTTAAGGGGATGCAGACCAGAGAAAGACGTTTGTCTTGTTTACAGATCAGGGTCCCCCATTTTCAATTCATAGTGACATTTATGACATACACAACATATATGACATCATGACATTTATGGCATAGGGACATACAGGTATATAGTACTGTTACATTTGTGACATATATGATATGCAAATATACAGTACTGTTACCCATAGATCCTGATATGATGGGGATGAGACTGTACATTAGGAGGGGGTGGGTGGGTGGGAGAGAAATATATACATACGGTGGGGAGGAGACTGTACATTAGGAGGGGGTGGGTGGGTGGGAGAGAAATATATACATACGGTGGGGAGGAGACTGTACATTAGGAGGGGGTGGGTGGGTGGGAGAGAAATATACACACGGTGGGGAGAGAATATATACATACGGTGGGGAGGAGACTGTACATTAGGAGGGGGTGGGTGCGTGGGAGAGAAATATACATACGGTGGGTAGAGAATATATACATACGGTGGGGACTGTATTGCGGTTGGATTCAGTTTAAAAATAGGCTAAAAATTATAAAATAGAACGGCCATACAACAGGGTATTTAACATACAACAGAGCAGTGCATCAGTAAGAAGTAAAAAGTGTGATGGTGTATAGCTCTGATGTGCTGTGTGGTGTATAGCTCTGTTGTGTGTGGTGTATAAATCTGTTGTGTGTGGTGTATAACTCTGTTGTGTGTGGTGTATAACTCTGTTGTGTGTGGTGTATAACTCTATTGTGTGTGGTGTATAACTCTATTGTGTGTGGTGTATAACTCTATTGTGTGTGGTGTATAACTCTGTTGTGTGTGGTGTATAACTCTATTGTGTGTGGTTTATAACTCTGTTGTGCTGTGTGGTGTATAACTCTGTTGTGCTGTGTGGTGTATAACTCTGTTGTGCTGTGTGGTGTATAACTCTGATGTGCTGTGTGGTGTATAGTCTGGTGTATAGCTCTGTTGTGTGTGGTGTATAACTCTGTTGTGCTGTGTGGTGTATAACTCTATTGTGTGTGGTGTATAACTCTGTTGTGTGTGGTGTATAACTCTGTTGTGTGTGGTGTATAACTCTATTGTGTGTGGTGTATAACTCTATTGTGTGTGGTGTATAACTCTATTGTGTGTGGTGTATAACTCTGTTGTGCTGTGTGGTGTATAACTCTGTTGTGCTGTGTGGTGTATAGTCTGGTGTATTATAATAGCTCTGTTGTGCTGTGTGGTGTATAGTCTGGTGTATAGCTCTGTTGTGCTGTGTGGTGTATAGCTCTGTTGTGCTGTGTGGTGTATAGCTCTGTTGTGCTGTGTGGTGTATAGCTCTGTTGTGCTGTGTGGTGTATAGCTCTGTTGTGCTGTGTGGTGTATAGCTCTGTTGTGCTGTGTGGTGTATAGCTCTGTTGTGCTGTGTGGTGTATAGCTCTGTTGTGCTGTGTGGTGTATAGCTCTGTTGTGCTGTGTGGTGTATAGCTCTGTTGTGCTGTGTGGTGTATAGTCTGGTGTATAGCTCTGTTGTGCTGTGTGGTGTATAGCTCTGTTGTGCTGTGTGGTGTATAGCTCTGTTGTGCTGTGTGGTGTATAGTCTGGTGTATAGCTCTGTTGTGCTGTGTGGTGTATAGCTCTGTTGTGCTGTGTGGTGTATAGTCTGGTGTATAGCTCTGTTGTGCTGTGTGGTGTATAGCTCTGTTGTGCTGTGTGGTGTATAGCTCTGTTGTGCTGTGTGGTGTATAGTCTGGTGTATAGCTCTGTTGTGCTGTGTGGTGTATAGCTCTGTTGTGCTGTGTGGTGTATAGTCTGGTGTATAGCTCTGTTGTGCTGTGTGGTGTATAGCTCTGTTGTGCTGTGTGGTGTATAGCTCTGTTGTGCTGTGTGGTGTATAGCTCTGTTGTGCTGTGTGGTGTATAGCTCTGTTGTGCTGTGTGGTGTATAGCTCTGTTGTGCTGTGTGGTGTATATCTCTGTTGTGCTGTGTGGTGTATAGCTCTGTTGTGCTGTGTGGTGTATAGCTCTGTTGTGGTGTATAGAGTCTGGCCCCTTCCTGAGCTTCAGTGGCTGCTTCACTTCCTCTCCTAGTCTCAGTGGCTACAACTGTTTGGCCACGGTGACCTGAACCAATCAAATGGAGGAGGTGTAGAAGGGCAGAAAATTAGACTGTCAGGAAGGGGGGGGGGGGGGGTGTTGGTAAGTGGTCGTGTGTGTGGGAGGGTGGGTGTGTGTGTGTGTGTGTGTGTGAGGGTGGGGTGCAGGAAGAAGGAGGTACAGAGGCAAATGGGCATGACAAATGGTCAAACAGGTGTGGCTATGGATCAGTCAACAGACGTGACGGGCCAGGCCCTGGGAGGAGGGAGGGGGCAGTGAGCCCTCTCACCCAGAGGGAGTAACATGAGATGGGGGAGCTTTTACGACACATGGGGCCGAAGGAAGTCAATATGCAATTCCGTTTCATGCGACCGTTCCGTATGCAAGATGGAATTGAGTCATCTACTCTCTCTTTTTTTTATGCAAATGTTTGACTATTTCCACGTTCTGCATTTGTACCGTTTTCCATTTATGTTTACATCAGAATCAGATTACAACTGGAATCCATCATAATAGCCCTGTGTTCTGCGGATGCCTTTTATCTCTGTAATTGCTGGAGATGCTCTTGAATATGCAGTTGGCCTTATTATGCACTGGAATGGGAGTGAGAGTGAGAGCGCTGCAGGCATTTAGCTGGCCACTGTGAGTGTGTGTGTGTACATGCATGTGTGCATTTGTGTATGTGTGCATGCGTGTGTGTGTGTGTCGTGTGTGTGCGTGTGTGCGCATGCACGCGTGTGTGTGCGCGCGCGAGAGAGAGATGCTTCTGTTCATTTGTTAGACAAAGAGGTATTAGTAATGTATGTAAACATTACTTTGTACAGCAGAGTACCCCTCTACATGTGTATTTGTACCACTATATCTGTACCCCTCTACATGTGTATTTGTACCACTATATCTGTACCCCTCTACATGTGTATTTGTACCAATATATCTGTACCCCTCTACATGTGTATTTGTACCACTATATCTGTACCCCTCTACATGTGTATTTGTACCACTATATCTGTACCCCTCTACATGTGTATTTGTACCACTATATCTGTACGACTGTACCCCTCTACATGTGTATTTGTACCACTATATCTGTACCCCTCTACATGTGTATTTGTACCACTATATCTGTACCCCTCTACATGTGTATTTGTACCAATATATCTGTACCCCTCTACATGTGTATTTGTACCACTATATCTGTACCCCTCTACATGTGTATTTGTACCAATATATCTGTACCCCTATACATGTGTATTTGTACCACTATATCTGATGTGTATTTGTACCACTATATTTCCACCCCTCTCCATGTGTATTTGTACCACTATATATGTACCTCTCTACATCATTTGTACCACTATATTTCCACCCCTCTATTGATTGATTGATTGAAAATTGTATTAACAGATTGCAGAATGGGTACAATACAGTACAGCTCAATACACACAATTGTTAAGGGGATGCAGACCAGAGAAATACTTTCATCTTGTTTACATCAGGGTCCCCCATTTTCAATTCATCATATGACATACATGACATACAGATAGACAGTACTGCTACATCTATACATTTATGACATACCAGATTTACAAATACAGTACTGTTTTTGATACAAGAAGAGTCTAAAAAAGAGAGTATACATTTGACAAAGAAACTGTACATTGGAGGAGGTTGGTAGGTAGAAGGTTGGTAGGAGGGGTGCAGAGGTGGAGGTGGGGTGGGGTGGAGGGGAAACTGTACATTGTAGGTGGTGGGGGGTTGGGTAGGCGGGGTGGTAACTGTACATTGGATATCGACTAAACCTTACTTGGTCCCAAGAAGAGGGTCTTGTGTATTATTGGGTTTAATAGGACATTTATTGTACATTGGAGGGGGTTGCGTAGGACATTTACAGGGGCCAGTTTCGAATTGCAGTCTCTCGTAGGTGCTCTTTGAGAGTGGTTTTGAAAGTGGGTAGTGATTCACATTCCTTTACAGCTGTGGGTAGGGCGTTCCACATTGATGTGGCATAATTGCGAAACGTGTTTAGTCCCTTGTTTGAGCCGAATCTGGGTTTAACATGATTTGTGGAGCTCCCTCTGGTGTTGTGATCGTGGTATTCACTGACCTTTGGGAAGTATTTTGACATGTACATGGGTACCTTAGTCGTATAGTGTATCTTGTAGACCAGGCCCATTGCAAGGTGCTGTACTCTGTCGTCTACTCTAAGCCATCCTAGGTTGTCAAAGTGGGCAGGGGTGAGGTGGGTTCTAGGAGTAAGGTCAAGCAGTAGTCTGACCAGTTTGTTTTGAGATGTTTGTAATTTTGTTTTTAGCGCCTTTGAGGTGCTTTGGTACCATGAGGTGCAAGCATAGTCGTAGTACCCTTGAATGAGTGCTCCTGCCAGAGTCTTCAGGTATTCTTGTTTACCAGAGAGGAGATCCGGTACAAGAATCGAGTTCGTTGGTTGACTTTTTTTTATTACATTGGATGCCATTTTGTCACAGGAAAGATTTGCCTCTAGATGTGTATTTGTACCACTATGTACCTATCTACATCTGTATTTGTACCACTATATCTGTACCCCTCTACATGTGGATTTGTACCATTATATCTGTATACCCTCTACATTTGTATTTGTACCACTATCTGTACCCCTCTCTCTGTATTTGTACCACTATATTTACACCCCTCATGTGTATGAATACCACTATACATCTGTAACCTGTATCACTCTAAACGTGTATGTAATAATAATATCACTATATGTGACTGAAGTTACTGCCTTCTGCAGTGACAGCAAAATGGGGGATGCCTTTATGTGAGAAAGACTTGACAGCTTGTGCACGGGTTGAGTATAATGTGGGGGCGGTGTTAATTGTGTTGAGAGTTTAGACTTTAGAGTGTGTGCGTGTGTGTGAGTGTGCCTGACACAAGCCCGCGTGTGTGTGCGGGTCGGGATTCGGGAAGGGTGTTTAGTTGAGTTGGTAAAGTGAGTGAATGTGTAGGGGGTGTGACTTTGTCGTGTGAGGGTCAGAGAGAGAGAGAGAGAGAGAGAGAGAGAGAGAGAGAGAGAGAGAGAGAGAGAGAGAGAGAGAGAGAGAGAGAGAGAGAGAGAGAGAGAGAGAGAGAGAGAGAGAGAGAGAGAGAGAGAGAGAGAGAGAGAGAGAGAGAGAGAGAGAGAGAGAGAGAGAGAGAGAGAGAGAGAGAAGAGAGAGATGATTCGCACAGACACCGTCGTCATCAGTCACTGTGGTTATACTTATGTGTGTGAGAAAGGGAGGGAGGGTGAAACCTCTGGAAGAGCGTCTAGTAGTAGCAACACCTTAAAACGGAACACAGCGTGATGGAGGAAAAGAAACTGGATGCATATTCTTTTGGACATTAATCATTGATCTGTTGGAGGGAGCATTTATCCCACACGGAGAGGTTTATAGTCCGTGTTTCTCAATAATAGCATAAGAATATATATTTATATTAATTAATATATATTTATTGGACATACACTAAGTTTAAATCGACAGAAAGGAGCGAGAGGGACCATCTGTGGACCACTATTCTCAATGCCCTGAGATATGATCTCATCTCCCGTATAAAAGAGGACCTCGTTGGGATCTACGATCATGCTGTGCGCTGAGTAGAGGAATGAAGGAAGAAGATGCTGTTTCGGCTTCTACTACTAAGTGGGTGAGACCGACTCTCTCGGGACACCTACTTTTTGTTCTCCCCGGGGGCACCATCATCTCAGAAGAGATCAACCATCAGGTTACCGTATCGGGTTGTGGATGATCTGACGAGGCTACAGCCATGCTGTGTGGTCTGAGGAGAGATACCAAGAACAGCCTCGGTAAGACCGACACACACACACCATATCTCTGTTCTTTACCAGACGGTGGTGTCGTAGAGGATGTATTCTATGCACAGGTAGTATAGTGATGCTGCAGGAGGAGGTGGCCGAGGCGTGTTGGCAGCACGCGTCGCACCACCTGTGTTTGAGAGGCGTTATGTCAAGTGTGCAGTTCGCGTGAAGGACGTCTACTGTTTGTAACAGTGTTATCCTCTCCTGACTGTCCAACTGGAGAGCACTATTCCGAAATGCTACAAATCAATTTAGGAAGAAGAAGAACAATAATATCTTACCTGGAGTCTGCATATGTAGGCGAATGTGTGATTTTACTTACTTTACTAATTCTTAAAACATTTGCTATAATAAGTTACAATTTTGTGTTGTCTCGTTTTATAAGAGTAGGTCGCTTCTCACCCTCAAATGGTGGATATCTAATTTTGGAACAAAACTCTCTAGTTACATTGAACTGAAGACAGTGTTGCACATTTACAATGCAGTGTATTGTAGAATCATTATTTTGCACACATTACTGCAGTGATACTGTAAGAACGAAACTTAAATGTATTTGGTATCCGCCCTGCTTTCCACCGCGCCACGTGGAAACGGGGGCAGACATACTGTAGCGATGCAAACTGGGTCCAGTTTATAAATACTGTTTTACGTCTGAAAATAGCATTGTGATTCCATGGCCATTGTCGCGGTGCTGCCCCCATATAACCTACATTCTGATTGGTTCTGAGACGAATGGCACGCGGTGCCCTGAATTAAATCAGGAGTTAATTGACTCACTAGATATGTGTGTGTGTGTTAAATATCCTTTGATTCTCTCATAAGTCAGTGTATGTTCTGAGGTCCTTTATGTGCAGCAGATCTGGTGCAGTTTTACAATGTCCACCACCATGGGCATGGAACCTAGATGAAAGCTTCTCTCTCCAAAGAACAACACGCTTGATATTGACAGACATTATTGACTAGACATTATTACAGCAGTTGGTGGGTTTTATTGCCCAGGCTACTTCTTCATCATGTCAGTCCCTATATTGTCCCTGTTAGGGTCACCGGTGGCGGTGGTTATAGAAGCAGGGGCAGGATGTCTGGATGCTGGCTTGGGGGGGGGGGGGGGGGGGGGGGGGGGGGGGTGCTGTACTGTACCACGTGCAGGATGTTCGGGTCTGTGTGTCCCACAGCTAATATTGCCTTTTGACTGCAGTGACAGCTGGACTGTCAGCCCCCTCTGGAAGCTTTATGATTATGATGCTTCTGCCTGTCCTGATGTGTCTTTGATGTGTCACACACTCTGTGTTTGTGTGTGTGTGTGTGTTTGCACGCGTGTGTGCGTGCGAGTGTTCATGTTTGTACCCCACAGCTGTTGAACAGGATATTTGTGCAAGGATGTGGATAAAAGGTCGTGGATTACCATAGTATACAATACATACATATTCTACATTAATTCATTAATTGCCTCCATTTCATTACATTTAATGACTTCATCATTGCAGATCTTCTATAGATTAGATTGCTCTATGGCTGAATCATCAAGCTGCAAAAAGAAGGGCTGTATATATTCTTTTTCGGTCCATTTCTGTAGGCGCAGCCCAAAGGTGGCATGACAGACAAGCTTGACAAAGGAGTCCTGCCTGTCAGTCGTCCAAAGGCTTCATGTTGACAGATGTGGAAACCTTGGATGAAGACGATGCATTTGATGCCTTTCAGGCTTTCACTTCCACCAGTCCGATCCTCTCACATCAGCATGGAAGGGAATCCATTTTAGAGAGAATAAATATAATACAGTGCATAACTCCTGGGTTATCGAGACACATACTTACTTACTTAGGCTTTTAAATTCCTGAGGAAACGTAGGCCATGGATGAAACCCCTCCATCCTCTCCAGTCTTGTGCCCTTCGATCCAGTTGTTGCCATGACAGCCCTTTCACCTTCATCTTGTTTGTGATTCTTCTCCAGGTGCTTCTCTGTCTTCCTCTTCTTTCTCCTGCCTTGTGGGTTCAGAAACACTGATGAATTTCAACAATGTTATTAGATATACCTATTTATCTCAAAGTCATGTTTATTGTCATTTTTCCATGTGACATGGAAGTACGAAATACAGTACTCAGGTCTCAATAGAAAACGAATCCATCAATAAAAACCTAGTCTAATTCAATACAACTGATTTAGTTCAATAAAACAAATTTGATTCACTGATTTAAAGAGAGAATATGTGCCATAAAGTGCTATTGGGTGTTCTGAGATGTCATTGTAGTTGTTATTTGCCAATTTAACAACTTGCAGGATTCCTGCCATTCCTGACCTCTCTCATTATGCCCAGCACTGCAGCTGCCGAATGGATGTTCTTTGTTTGTTGCACCATTCTCAGTTAAACCAGAGACACAGCCTTATCCAAGGGGCTACAATCGAAGCATCAGACACGCAGCAATCATAGTATACCACGCTCAAAGTTGCTAATATTGGAATAGTCATACAGTAAGTGAATCCCCAGTGTTAAGATTGAATTGAATATTGTATTTCACACAGTTGTGATATGAATACAATGATGTATTTAAGAATATCTGGGACTCATTTCAGAGGATCCTGCTTTGGTTGACCTTTATTGGCCTGTGTGATGGGCTTTGTTGTTGGAGGTTAGGGTTAGGTCATGGGGGTCGTTAGGAGTGTCTGTGCGGTTATCTAGGGAGCCACTAGCGAGCCCTGAACAGTTAACTGGCTTTAGATATCAATGGCGTTTGATGCCTTTTTAGACTAAGGCTGAAATATGCCTTGGCTCCTTGCAAAGAGGGGACTTGGCACAGCTCTTTCCTAAGTGTGTAATTTGATGTTCAAATCAGCATGCTAGCCAACTGAAAAAGGGTAATCCTAGTGGACAGGATTAGAGAAGTGCCAACTCAGATTCCTCATCACTAACGACTGCTGACACGCCTCTGTAGCTGTAACCATGTTCAGATGGCCAGGCAGTGGCACTGCTAATCTTTTTGCGCCAGCCCAGCGTCAGAAACATCAACATAATCTATAGCGCCAGCCCAGCGTCACATCAACATAATCTATAGCGCCAGCCCAGCGTCAGAAACATCAACATAATCTATAGCGTCAGAAACATAAACATAATCTATAGCGCCAGCCCAGCGTCAGAAACATCAACATAATCTATAGCGTCAGACAAAACCCATAATTCTATAGCGCCAGCCCAGCGTCAGAAACAACAA
>NC_140181.1:84702945-84735347 GCF_963971535.1 Notolepis coatsorum | reverse complement strand
CTCGATCTCTCAGTGGCGAGGAGTAACGCGTGGGAGGCTCACGCTGCCCCCGACACTTCCTGATTCTACTGCGCAGGCGCACCAACCAACTTGTAGGAGTCGCTTGTTCACAACGTTCGATCCCCACCCTTCAGTTTTCCCTCCCCGTAATACGGCCAATGTGTATTACTGCGGACGACCAGCTAAACTGAAAACAATGTGGAGAGCTGGATTCGAACACGCGAATCCTAGCGTCTCCACACTGGTGGCGAGTGCCTTGCCCACTACACTACCTAGCCGCCCTAAATTAAACGTAATCTATAGCGCCAGCCCAGCGTCAGAAACATAAACATAATCTATAGTGCCAGCCCAGCGTCAGAAACATCAACATAATCTATAGCGTCAGAAAATTAAACATAATCTATAGCGCTTCCAGCCCAGCGTCACATCAACATAATCCTATAGCGCCAGAAACATAAAAATAATCTATAGCGCCAGCCCAGCGTCAGAAACATCAACACAATCTATAGCGCCAGCCCAGCGTCACATCAACATAATCTATAGCGCCAGCCCAGCATCAGAAACATAAACATAATCTATAGCGCCAGCCCAGCGTCAGAAACATCAACATAATCTATAGCGCCAGCCCAGCGTCAGAAACATCAACATAATCTATAGCGTCAGAAAATTAAACATAATCTATAGCGCCAGCCCAGCGTCACATCAACATAATCTATAGCGCCAGAAACATAAAAATAATCTATAGTGCCAGCCCAGCGTCAGAAACATAAACATAATCTATAGTGCCAGCCCAGCGTCAGAAACATCAACATAATCTATAGCGCCAGAAACATAAAAATAATCTATAGCGCCGCCAGCCCAGCGTCACATCAACATAATCTATAGCGTCAGCCCAGCGTCAGAAACATAAACATAATCTATAGCGCCAGCCCAGCGTCAGAAACATCAACATAATCTATAGTGCCAGCCCAGCGTCAGAAACATCAACATAATCTATAGCGTCATAAACATAATCTATAGCGCCAGCCCAGCGTCACATCAACATAATCTATAGCGCCAGAAACATCAACATAATCTATAGCGCCAGAAACATAAAAATAATCTATAGCGCCAGCCCAGCGTCAGAAACATAAACATAATCTATAGCGCCAGCCCAGCGTCACATCAACATAATCTATAGCGCCAGCCCAGCGTCAGAAACATCAACATAATCTATAGCGCCAGCCCAGCGTCAGAAACATCAACATAATCTATAGCTTCAGAAACATAAACATAATCTATTGCGCCAGCCCAGCGTCACATCAACATAATCTATAGCGCCAGAAACATCAACATAATCTATAGTGTCAGAAACATCAACATAATCTATAGCGCCAGAAACATCAACATAATCTATAGTGTCAGAAACATCAACATAATCTATAGCGCCAGCCCAACGTCAGAAACATCAACATAATCTATAGCGCCAGCCCAACGTCAGAAACATCAACATAATCTATAGTGCCAGCCCAGCATCAGAAACATCAACATAATCTATAGTGCCAGCCCAGCGTCAGAAACATAAACACTTCCCCTGCAGAGCGGATAGATGGAACATTTCATGATTTTCAGTAGCAGCTGTTGAATGATTATTTTCTCCCCATGTCTGAACAGCCCATTAAGCGCCTGCTGTTTCCCCAGGAACTCTGCTTTAGTGCTCAACATGCATTAAGTTGCTGCGAACGTCGTCTCATGTCAAATTAATGGTTTTCCAGGGTCTTCGCCTCAGACCAAGAGGAGCTATTTTTAAACTTTTTACCCTCTCTTATGGGTTGTCTTGGAAACCAAGCATGTGTGACCTCCCTAGTTGGGGCTGATTGTTCTGTCTGAGTTAGCGAAGTGCCTGAAGGACATGGCAGTTAGTTTTTTTACGGCTGCCCCGGCACCCCCCACCCCCACCCTGCAATAACCCCAACACAACCAATACAAGGGATGGAGTTCACAGGGTTAAAGGAGCCAGTGGCAGCTGTCGCATCTGAAGAGAAGGGGATGTGATGGTGTTGGGTTCCTGACATGGCAGTCGACTGCTCCTCAAAACGTCCTGGTCAGCTCCTACATGTCCCTCCTGTCTCCTCAGATGATGGGCCGTACTCCAAGGGAGGCAAGGAGTCCGGGGGGACTGCCTACTCGCATTCCTCGCAGAGACGCAGCCTTTCAGGTACGCTACGAATCATACGTCTGTTGTTGTTGTCAGTGCTGTTGTGCCCAATTCACTTGTTGGAGAATAGTCCTAATGCCTTTGACTGAGACGTTGATTGTGTTTACGTGTACGCTATGGAACGAACTTCCCACCAGTTAGGACAGCCGAAAGCCGACCCATCCTTCGCCGTCGACTAAAAACACACTTCTTCAATCAATATACAATTTTTAAAACAAAACAAAACAAAAATAAACCTAACCTTCGTACTGTCTTCTACTATCATGCACTTTTCCACTAATTAATCTTCCTTGTCTATAATACTACCTACTATACGAATATGTCTCTACTACTATGCACCCAAGTTTCAACACTGTTTGATCAACATTATTACTCAGCTGAAAGTGTTGTACCCTTCCTGCTGACTTGTTGTACAGAACTTGTAAGTCAGAACTTGTAAGCGTTCAGCTGCATTCTTTTCTTTGACGTTGTCCTGTTTTGAATATCTCATAAATGCTTAGATAAGGTAGAGAGAGAGTGCTTGCGCTGCAGACCTGTCATTGGTACTGAGTCTCCCTCGGTGGAGCTCGTTTAGCGCGAGTGAACAGCGCAGCACAACGTGCCGTCCCCCCCGCGCCTCCACGGGACCAGAGGGAGTCCTGACGAGGTCCATGTCCCCCCCCGCGCCTCCACGGGACCAGAGGGAGTCCTGACGAGGTCCATGTCGTCCCCCCCCGCGCCTCCACGGGACCAGAGGGAGTCCTGACGAGGTCCATGTCGTCCCCCCGCGCCTCCACGGGACCAGAGGGAGTCCTGACGAGGTCCATGTCGTCCCCCCCTGCGCCTCCACGGGACCAGAGGGAGTCCTGACGAGGTCCATGTCGTCCCCCCCCGCGCCTCCACGGGACCAGAGGGAGTCCTGACGAGGTCCATGTCGTCCCCCCGCGCCTCCACGGGACCAGAGGGAGTCCTGACGAGGTCCATGTCCCCCCCCCCCCCGCGCCTCCACGGGACCAGAGGGAGTCCTGACGAGGTCCATGTCGTCCCCCCCCTGCGCCTCCACGGGACCAGAGGGAGTCCTGACGAGGTCCATGTCGTCCCCCCCTGCGCCTCCACGGGACCAGAGGGAGTCCTGACGAGGTCCATGTCGTCCCCCCCCGCGCCTCCACGGGACCAGAGGGAGTCCTGACGAGGTCCATGTCGTCCCCCCCGCGCCTCCACGGGACCAGAGGGAGTCCTGACGAGGTCCATGTCGTCCCCCCGCGCCTCCACGGGACCAGAGGGAGTCCTGACGAGGTCCATGTCGTCCCCCCCGCGCCTCCACGGGACCAGAGGGAGTCCTGACGAGGTCCATGTCGTCCCCCCCTGCGCCTCCACGGGACCAGAGGGAGTCCTGACGAGGTCCATGTCGTCCCCCCCTGCGCCTCCACGGGACCAGAGGGAGTCCTGACGAGGTCCATGTCTCACAGCGCCACAGGCGCTGATCCCTCAGCGCTGAGGTCAAACTCATTCTGATCCATCCACATCGGAGATATGGGATATAGCGTTTCAGTGGATGAAAGGGGATGATTATTCCTGTTTTTCTTTCTTTATTTTCTGTTTTTAATTTTTTTTTAAATTTATGCATTGAATTTCAGCCCATTGTCAGAATTTACTGGTGGGCTACAGAGCTGACCCCCCCCCCCCCCCCCCCCTCATCTCTCTCTCAGTCTACTGGTGGGCTACAGAGCTGACCCCCCCCCCCCCCTCATCTCTCTCTCAGTCTACTGGTGGGCTACAGAGCTGACCCCCCCCCCCCCTCATCTCTCTCTCAGTCTACTGGTGGGCTACAGAGCTGACTCCCCCCCCCCTCATCTCTCTCTCAGTCTACTGGTGGGCTACAGAGCTGACCCAGAGCTGACCCCCCCCCCCCTCATCTCTCTCTCAGTCTACTGGTGGGCTACAGAGCTGACTCCCCCCCCCCTCATCTCTCTCTCAGTCTACTGGTGGGCTACAGAGCTGACTCCCCCCCCCTCATCTCTCTCTCAGTCTACTGGTGGGCTATGGAGCTGACCCCCCCCCCCCCCCCCCCCCCCCCCCCCCCCCCCCCCCCCCCTCATCTCTCTCTCAGGCCCCGTTTAGACGGAAACGCTAGCAGGTGAATCCGCAAAAATATTTTTTCGGATGTGCCTTTCGTTTATACGGAAACGGCGTTTTTACGGGGTGAAACCGCAAAAAAGTGAGACTACCTTCCAGGGTGGAATTCCTAGAAACGCAAAAGCTTTGCGCTCTCGTCTAAACTGTTAAACCGTATAAATCTGTTAAAACGATGACGAAAGGGTTGTCACGGCTCTGGTCGCGCTTACTGCTTACGTCATAGGTAGCAGGTATGCGCCAGTAGCCGAGACGTAAACAAAGCAAGTATGTCTGACTATATATCAATGGAGATCACCTGAAGGCTACATTGGCAGTACTCTTAACCCTTTCACTGCCACACGACAGAAGGTTAACCCTTTACTATCACACAACCGGCTGTCGTGTGGCAGTGAAAGGGTTAAATACACAAGAATCTGTCCCGCGGCGTGAGTGGACCCACTGTCTGCGAGTGACTCTGCTTTGGTCCAATCACATTCCCCATCCACAGTCTGCGTGTGACAGCGGGGTTCGTCGTTACAGCGTCGTCTGCACGGAGAATTCCACCCAAAACGCTCGTCTAAACGTAAAATTAAAAGTGAAACCGCAAGATGACTTCTGTTCTGTTCACAAAACGCTCGTCTAAACGTAGCCTCAGTCTACTGGTGGGCTACAGAGCTGACCCCCCCCCCCCTCATCTCTCTCTCAGTCTACTGGTGGGCTACAGAGCTGACCCCCCCCCCCCCCCCTATCTCTCTCTCAGTCTACTGGTGGGCTACAGAGCTGACCCCCCCCCCCCCCTCATCTCTCTCAGTCTACTGGTGGGCTACAGAGCTGACCCCCCCCCCCCCCCTCATCTCTCTCTCAGTCTACTGGTGGGCTACAGAGCTGACTCCCCTCCCCCTCATCTCTCTCTCAGTCTACTGGTGGGCTATGGAGCTGACCCCCCCCCCCCTCATCTCTCTCTCAGTCTACTGGTGGGCTACAGAGCTGACCCCCCCCCCCCCCCTCATCTCTCTCTCAGTCTACTGGTGGGCTACAGAGCTGACCCCCCCCCCCCCTCATCTCTCTCTCAGTCTACTGGTGGGCTACAGAGCTGACCCCCCCCCCCCTCATCTCTCTCTCAGTCTACTGGTGGGCTACAGAGCTGACTCCCCCCCCCTCATCTCTCTCTCAGTCTACGGGTGGGCTACAGAGCTGACCCCCCCCCCCCCCTCATCTCTCTCTCAGTCTACTGGTGGGCTACAGAGCTGACTCCCCCCCCCTCATCTCTCTCTCAGTCTACTGGTGGGCTACAGAGCTGACCCCCCCCCCCCCCTCATCTCTCTCTCAGTCTACTGTGGGACTACAGAGCTGACTCCCCCCCCCTCATCTCTCTCTCAGTCTACTGGTGGGCTACAGAGCTGACTCCCCCCCCCCTCATCTTCTCTCAGTCTACTGGTGGGCTATGGAGCTGACCGCCCCCCCCCTCATCTCTCTCTCAGTCTACTGGTGGGCTACAGAGCTGACCCCCCCCCCCTCTCTCTCTCTCAGTCTACTGGTGGGCTACAGAGCTGACCCCCCCCCCCTCATCTCTCTCTCAGTCTACTGGTGGGCTACAGAGCTGAACCCCCCCCCCCCCCTCATCTCTCTCTCAGTCTACTGGTGGGCTACAGAGCTGACCCCCCCCCCCCTCATCTCTCTCTCAGTCTACTGGTGGGCTACAGAGCTGACCCCCCCCCCCCTCATCTCTCTCTCAGTCTACTGGTGGGCTACAGAGCTGACCCCCCCCCTCATCTCTCTCTCAGTCTACTGGTGGGCTATGGAGCTGACCGCCCCCCCCTCATCTCTCCTCAGTCTACTGGTGGGCTACAGAGCTGACCCCCCCCCCTCCATCTCTCTCAGTCTACTGGTGGGCTACAGAGCTGACCCCCCCCCCCTCATCTCTCTCTCAGTCTACTGGTGGGCTACAGAGCTGACTCCCCCCCCCCTCATCTCTCTCTCAGTCTACTGGTGGGCTACAGAGCTGACTCCCCCCCCCCCCTCATCTCTCTCTCAGTCTACTGGTGGGCTATGGAGCTGACCGCCCCCCCCCTCATCTCTCTCTCAGTCTACTGGTGGGCTACAGAGCTGACCCCCCCCCCTCATCTCTCTCTCAGTCTACTGGTGGGCTACAGAGCTGACCCCCCCCCCCCTCATCTCTCTCTCAGTCTACTGGTGGGCTACAGAGCTGACCCCCCCCCCCCCCCTCATCTCTCTCTCAGTCTACTGGTGGGCTACAGAGCTGACCCCCCCCCCCCTCATCTCTCTCTCAGTCTACTGGTGGGCTACAGAGCTGACCCCCCCCCCCTCATCTCTCTCTCAGTCTACTGGTGGGCTACAGAGCTGACCCCCCCCTCATTCTCTCTCAGTCTACTGGTGGGCTATGGAGAGACCGCCCCCCCCCTCATCTCTCTCTCAGTCTACTGGTGGGCTACAGAGCTGACCCCCCCCCCCTCATCTCACTCTCAGTCTACTGGTGGGCTACAGAGCTGACCCCCCCCCCTCATCTCTCTCTCAGTCTACTGGTGGGCTACAGAGCTGACCCCCCCCCCCCTCATCTCTCTCTCAGTCTACTGGTGGGCTACAGAGCTGACCCCCCCCCCTCATTCTCTCTCAGTCTACTGGTGGGCTACAGAGCTGACCCCCCCCCCCCCTCATCTCTCTCTCAGTCTACTGGTGGGCTACAGAGCTGACCCCCCCCCCCCCCCCCTCATCTCTCTCTCAGTCTACTGGTGGGCTACAGAGCTGACCCCCCCCCCCCTCATCTCTCTCTCAGTCTACTGGTGGGCTATGGAGCTGACCCCCCCCCCCCTCATCTCTCTCTCAGTCTACTGGTGGGCTACAGAGCTGACCCCCCCCCCCCCTCATCTCTCTCTCTCAGTCTACTGGTGGGCTATGGAGCTGACCCCCCCCCCCCTCATCTCTCTCTCAGTCTACTGGTGGGCTACAGAGCTGACCCCCCCCCCCCCCCTCATCTCTCTCTCAGTCTACTGGTGGGCTACAGAGCTGACCCCCCCCCCCCCTCATCTCTCTGTCAGTCTACTGGTGGGCTACAGAGCTGACCCCCCCCCCCCCCTCATCTCTCTCTCAGTCTACTGGTGGGCTACAGAGCTGACCCCCCCCCCCCTCATCTCTCTGTCAGTCTACTGGTAGGCTACAGAGCTGACCCCCCCCCCCCTCATCTCTCTCTCAGTCTACTGGTGGGCTACAGAGCTGACCCCCCCCCCCCCCTCATCTCTCTCTCAGTCTACTGGTGGGCTACAGAGCTGACCCCCCCCCCCCTCATCTCTCTCTCTCAGTCTACTGGTGGGCTACAGAGCTGACCCCCCCCCCCCCTCATCTCTCTCTCAGTCTACTGGTGGGCTACAGAGCTGACCCCCCCCCCCCCCCCCCCTCATCTCTCTCTCTCAGTCTACTGGTGGGCTATGGAGCTGACCCCCCCCCCCTCATCTCTCTCTCTCAGTCTACTGGTGGGCTACAGAGCTGACCCCCCCCCCCCTCATCTCTCTCTCAGTCTACTGGTGGGCTACAGAGCTGACCCCCCCCCCCCCCTCATCTCTCTCAGTCTACTGGTGGGCTACAGAGCTGACCCCCCCCCCCCTCATCTCTCTCTCAGTCTACTGGTGGGCTACAGAGCTGACCCCCCCCCCCCTCATCTCTCTCTCAGTCTACTGGTGGGCTACAGAGCTGACCCCCCCCCCCCCTCATCTCTCTCTCTCAGTCTACTGGTGGGCTATGGAGCTGACCCCCCCCCCCTCATCTCTCTCTCAGTCTACTGGTGGGCTATGGAGCTGACCCCCCCCCCCCCTCATCTCTCTCTCTCAGTCTACTGGTGGGCTACAGAGCTGACCCCCCCCCCCTCATCTCTCTCTCAGTCTACTGGTGGGCTACAGAGCTGACCCCCCCCCCCTCATCTCTCTCTCAGTCTACTGGTGGGCTACAGAGCTGACCCCCCCCCCCCTCATCTCTCTCTCAGTCTACTGGTGGGCTACAGAGCTGACCCCCCCCCCCCCTCATCTCTCTCTCAGTCTACTGGTGGGCTACAGAGCTGACCCCCTCCCTCATCTCTCTCTCAGTCTACTGGTGGGCTATGGAGCTGACCCCCCCCCCCCCTCATCTCTCTCTCAGTCCATCAAAAGATTATTTGAGAGCGAGAGTCAGATTTAGAGGAATAGAGGAATGTGAGGGATTCGGTGTGGGTATAGAAGAGGAGACCCCAAATGCAAGAACATGAGCAGAGAGAGAAGATGCTGAGACGACGGGATGAAGTGAACAGGCTTTTACTGAGCAGTTTGCAAGCAACAATGATAATAATAATAATAATAATAATGGATTGGATTTATATAGCGCTCTTCTCTGACTCAGAGCGCTTCACAGAGTCCATTATTCGTTCATACACAGTCATACCGGTGGTGGTAAGCTACAATTGCAGCCAGAGCTGCCCTGAGGCAGACTCACGGAAGCGTGGCGAATAATCATCGCCTACGGCCCCTCCGACCACCACCAACATTCATTCACATGCATATACATTCATACGAGGCAAGTAGGTTAAGTGTCTTGCCCAAGGACACAACGGCAATGGGATGATCACAAATCAAAACGGTTACTAAACAAAAGCGAACTGCAAAACCCGAAAACAATACTCAGCAATGCTGGAAAAATAAGGACTAAGAGAGGAACGGACTCACGGGGAATACTGGTGCCAAGGTGAGTACGACCGAACCCAACTGTGGTAACAATGACAATGACAGTAAAACAAATCAATGGTGCGACAATGACTGTGAGAAACGGGCAGGTCTAAATAGTGCCTGTGATTAATAATTACTAACGAGTGCCAGCTGGTATAGGCCAGGGCCCTCATTTATCAATTTTTCTTAGAAAACCTTCTATTTCCACACGTAAGCACATAATTTAGAATGTGTGCACGCACAAAAAAAAAGGGATTTATCACACGTGCGTACACAGGTCCTACGCACACCTGTCATGATAAATATCACCTTGGTCCTACGCTGAGGCTCGTGCACACTTTCACGTATTTGCATACCAAAACCGCCCTGATTAACCATATACGGTAATGGAACACCCCCATGAAATGTGGAAAAATGGACTAAGCCGAGGGAAGCGTGTTATGTGACAGGCTGACAGACGTGTACACGTACGGTGATGTCGGATATGATATCTATTAACCATTGCTGCCTGGGCAGCGCAAACACTAATAAAGACCGTGCTGGAATATGACTGCCTTTTCCCGTTTTGTTTGATTAATACCCAGGGATTAAAGTTCTCCTCAATTTTATTCCAAATCGCGACGGATTTTTCGTCAATTTTCTACCTGCTGCATATGATTTCTAGAGGCATACAATCTATTTTGATGTCAGTATTGGGTAGCCTATTGTGGCAACCCCAAGCCACCCCTGGGCTTGGTGATTGATGGGCGCTATGTGGCGACCCAATGGCTGGGCGCTGCCCATGTTTGGGCGTCCGCTTCCGGACGCACCTGTCACTAAATACCCATCAGAGTGATTACCTGATTAGCGAATCACGGCGCGGTGCGCCTGTTGGAGAGGGGGGACTTAATGGAGCCGAGGAGCCTCCTCTCAGTCCCCCGTAGCAGCGCAAGGCAAAAGGCCACAGAGCGGAGACGCCGCCCGGCCGACAGCAAACCGTTATTATTTGACTAAGAAAATAAAGAGTATGATTTTGGGAACTGCAACCTGTCTGTGTGTTGTTTATTCTGCCACCCCTACACCTGGAATTGCCACAGTGGTGGAGAATGCGGGCATAGTCTACTGGCAATCAGGGGTGCAGAATAAACAACAATAGACTTTATCAGAATAGAATAAAAGAAATTAAAAAAAAATATATATATATATATATATAAATTTAATAACGGAAAAAGTATGGACCGCTTTGTCAGAGCCCTCCCCTATGACTCGAAGAAGCAGGCGAGTCAAGCGGACCCCCGCTCCGTGGAGCAGCTGGTGAATATTGTGGAGGCCCACCAGGTAACGCAGGAGTTACTCAAAGGGGGGCGAGGGGAAAAGCCAGAGCGGCCGAGAACAAGGAGGGGTCCCGACGAGCCCAGCCCAAGGGGCCGGGTAGGGAACGCAGGTGAGCCCGAACTACCCCGAAGAAGACCGCTGTTCGACCAGGACCAAAGACGCTGCTACGACTGCGGCGAGCCCGGGCATCTCTCGTGGAACTGCCCAGGCCGGGATGTGTCCATGCCATCGGCGGCAGCTTCAGACCCCCGCGGAAAGACGTGCAACTATGGCGCAGCCTGTTGGGCCCATAAGGAAACATCGGCGACACTTTTACCCGTGCGCGTCAACGACAAAGATGCCGTAGCGCTCCTGGACTCGGGTAGTGCCATAACGCTGGTTCAGCCCCATTTGGCACACTGCGACGCAGAGGCTCCGCAAGTGTCAGTGTCCTGTGTGCACGGGGACACAAAGTTGTATCCTACAGCGCCGATCACCCTGACAACCACCAAGGGGGTCTGCTCGATGACAGCCGGCGTCATACCTAACCTGCCGGTAGCGCTGCTGATTGGTCGAGACTGCCCCCTGTATCGCCAGCTGTGCTCAGCCGTCATCTCCCCGCGCACCCCACCCTCTACGGGTAAACCGAGGAAGAAGAAAGGGTTACGTCAGCCAAAGGTGTGTGCTCTGAACGTAACGGGGAGTGAGACTGAGACGGCCTCAGATGTAGGTGACGACGCGCCGGAACCCCTGGATATACCGGGGAGTGAGACAGAGACGGCATCAGGTGTGGGTGACGACGCGCCAGCGCCCCAAGCGGGCCCCGAGACGGATAACAGTGACGAGGACCCCTTTGCGGAGTTCCCCCAGGCGGACGAGGTGGGGAGGGACCTGGCGGGTCAGTTCGGAACGGCCCAGCTGGAAGACCCAAACCTAACGCAGGCCCGGGCGAATATCAAGACCATAGATGGAAATCCCGTGGAGGGGGTGAGTAACCTGCCATATCCTCACTTTGCAATAAAAAGACAATTGCTGTACCAAGTTGTAAAAAAGAATGATGAGGTTAGGGATCTATTGCTGGTACCGAAGTTCTTTATTCCCACTGTACTCCAGCTGGCGCATTCACATATCCTCGGAGCGCACCTGGGCGTGGACAAAACCATGGAGCGCATAAGGGCGCGTTTCCATTGGCCGGGCATGAAGAGAGCGGTAGAGGACTATTGCCGGAGCTGCCCAGAGTGTCAACGCGCAGCACCAAAGGTACAATATAAAAGTCCTCTGATCCCGCTGCCCATCATTGAGACCCCATTCTCAAGAATTGCCCTCGACGTAGTGGGCCCTCTAGTTAAATCGTCCCGAGGCCACCAGTATATACTGGTAATCATAGATTATGCTACCCGTTACCCCGAAGCCATCCCGTTACGCACGGTGACGGCCAAAATTGTGGCACGGGAGCTCTTTCATTTGTTTAGTCGGGTGGGAATTGCCGACTCTATTCTCACGGATCAGGGCTCGTGCTTTATGTCGCGGGTCATGAAAGAAATGTGCAAACTAATGAAAGTGGAACAGCTACGAACCTCCATATACCATCCACAGACGGATGGACTGTGCGAGCGCTTTAACAAGACCCTGAAAAGCATGCTAAGGAAGGTGATGGAGAAGGATGGGAAGAATTGGGATCAGTTGTTGCCCTTTCTGATGTTCTCTGTGCGTGAGGTCCCACAGGCCTCCACTGGCTTCTCGCCATTTGAGCTGCTCTACGCCCGCAAGCCGCGGGGTCTCCTGGACATCGCAAAGGAGATTTGGGAGGAACAGCCGTCGCCCCACCGGTCTCTCATAGAGCATGTGCAGGTAATGAGAGACAGGATGAAGGCGCTCTGGCCAGTGGTGAGAGAACACATGCAACAGGCCCAAGACGCACAGAAGCGCATTTATGACCGGGGCGCACAGCCACAGGAGTTTAATGTGGGGGACCGAGTCCTAGTACTGGTACCGACAGCAGAGTGCAAATTCCTAGCCAAATGGCAGGGACCCTACGACATAATCGAGAAAGTGGGTCCCGTCAACTACAAGGTCCACCAGCCCGACCGTAGGAAGCATCGACAGTTATACCATGTTAACCTGTTGAAGAAATGGCATGCCCGGGATGTGTTGCTCTCGCCCCCCCCTCTTCCCCCTTTTGCGCAGCAGGTGGCAGAGGCGGCCGATGTTCCCATCGGGGAACAGTTGTCCCCGACCCAACGGCAGGAGCTTCGGGAGCTGGTCCAACAGAACCGGGACGTGTTCTCGGCCACGCCGGGCCGCACCACATTGGCCCAGCACCACATCATTACCAGCCCGGGAGACAAGGTAAAGCTGAAGCCCTATCGTATCCCAGAGGCAAAAAGAGAGGCAGTCAGAAGAGAAGTGCGGGTCATGCTGGAGATGGGAGTAATTGAGGAGTCTCATAGCGGGTGGTCCAGTCCTATTGTTTTAGTGCCAAAACCCGACTCAACAACCAGGTTCTGTAATGATTTCAGGAAGCTTAATGAGATTTCAAAGTTTGACGCCTATCCCATGCCTAGAGTGGATGAGCTCATTGACAGACTGGGCCTGGCCAGATTTATCACGACACTAGACCTAACGAAGGGTTATTGGCAAGTCCCTCTGGCCCCCGCCTCAAGGGAGAAGACGGCTTTCTCCACCCCAGATGGGCTGTTCCATTATAAAGTTCTCCCGTTTGGCCTGCATGGGGCGCCATCTACCTTTCAGAGGCTGATGGACAGAGTACTACGGCCCCATCGGGAGTATGCAGCCGCATATCTCGATGACATTATCATCCACTCGTCAGATTGGGACACCCACCTCCAAAAGGTGAGAGCGGTGTTGGGGGCCCTCCGGGAGGCGGGTCTCACCGCCAACCCAAAGAAATGCAGGCTGGGATTAGAAGAGGCAGAGTACCTGGGGTTCACAATAGGCCGGGGCAATGTGAAACCGCAGAAGAGGAAGATTGATGCAATAAGGGAGTGGCCTCGCCCTTTAACCAAGAAGCAGGTCAGGACATTTAATGGGCTAGCGAGCTATTATAGGAGGTTTATCCCTAACTTTGCTGCTCGCGCTGCTCCCCTCACAGATCTGACCCAGGCGCGGCGGCCGTTCACGGTGAAGTGGACACCGGAGGCGGAGGCGGCGTTCGAGGACCTCAAGACTGCCCTCTGTTCGGGACCGGTGCTGATCTCCCCGAACTTCGACAAGGAGATGACGGTACAAACGGACGCATCAGAGGTGGGACTGGGAGCGGTCCTCTCCCAGCAACTGGAGGGTGAGGAACATCCGATTTTATATGTGAGCAGGAAGCTACTGCCACACGAGCGCAACTATTCTGCGGTGGAGCGCGAAGGTCTGGCAATTAAGTGGGCACTGGAGACGCTCCGCTATTATCTGCTGGGGAGGCGTTTCACGCTGGTGACGGATCACGCCCCCCTAGTCTGGATGGCCAAGACAAAGGGGACCAATGCCAGGGTGACTCGATGGTTTCTGGAGTTACAGTCATTTAACTTTTCTGTCATTCACAGGTCAGGGGTGGCGCATGGCAACGCAGACGCCCTCTCCAGGAAGGATGCCTGTTGGGCGTCGGACGCTCTTCCCCGACGGTCGGAGCTGGAGGGGGGGTACTGTGGCAACCCCAAGCCACCCCTGGGCTTGGTGATTGATGGGCGCTATGTGGCGACCCAATGGCTGGGCGCTGCCCATGTTTGGGCGTCCGCTTCCGGACGCACCTGTCACTAAATACCCATCAGAGTGATTACCTGATTAGCGAATCACGGCGCGGTGCGCCTGTTGGAGAGGGGGGACTTAATGGAGCCGAGGAGCCTCCTCTCAGTCCCCCGTAGCAGCGCAAGGCAAAAGGCCACAGAGCGGAGACGCCGCCCGGCCGACAGCAAACCGTTATTATTTGACTAAGAAAATAAAGAGTATGATTTTGGGAACTGCAACCTGTCTGTGTGTTGTTTATTCTGCCACCCCTACACCTGGAATTGCCACACTATATAAACAATAATACGAGAGCATATACAAGAACAATGAATCTCACTGCCATGTATGATGTAGCCTATAGTATACGCCATGTGTAGCCTGCCTATGTGATCAATACAAACATGAACTTGAATTCCATCATGTTTGTGTGCGGGAGCTCACAAGGCTGTTGTCACAATGGGTGGTACAGTAATAACAGTCTACAATATCACGATGGACCATGCCATGTAGCCTATGTTCTATTATGACATGATCTGTGACGACAAATGTTCTAGAATGTTTGATTATGACATCATACTCTGACAGCATGCCTATGATCAATAAAAACGCGAACTTGAATCCCATCATCATATTTACATAGTCTGTCCACTATTTGTATTACTTTGTTATTCCCCCCCCCCCCCCATCTATGTAAAGCGACCTTGCATGGGTCTCTTGAAAGGCGCTATGTAAAATGAAGCTATTATTATTATTGTTGTTGTTATTATTATTATCATGTCTGTGTGCTGAGCTCAGTGAGGTTTCAACGGAGCGAGGTAATCTATTCTAACAAACAAATTGAAGTAGAAAGCATTCCGTTGTGGCCACTCTTATTTGGAAACATGACACAAAATAATAGTATGTCGCTTTTTATTTGAAACAATATTTAATGGCGTTTGGAGGTGGGTGTTCTGCTTCTGCCCCTCGTGCCAAACAAGCAAGCCAACCTCTTGTTCCCGCATGAGCCCGTTATAATTACAGTGGGTGACAATATTGTCACAAGGAAAGATGAAATTACCTACCTGGGGTCCATCCTAGAGGCTAATCTCTCCTGTGACAAAATGGCATCCAATGTAATAAAAAAAGTCAACCAACGAACTCGATTCTTGTACCGGATCTCCTCTCTGGTAAACAAGAACACCCTGAAGACTCTGGCAGGAGCACTCATTCAGGGGTACTACGACTATGCTTGCACCTCATGGTACCAAAGCACCTCAAAGGCGCTAAAAACAAAATTACAAACATCTCAAAACAAACTGGTCAGACTACTGCTTGACCTTACTCCTAGAACCCACCTCACCCCTGCCCACTTCGACAACCTAGGATGGCTTAGAGTAGACGACAGAGTACAACAACTTGCAATGGGCCTGGTCTACAAGATACACTACACGACCAAGGTACCCATGTACATGTCAAAATACTTCCCAAAGGTCAGTGAATACCACGATCACAACACCAGAGGGAGCTCCACAAATCATGTCAAACCCAGATTCGGCTCAAATAAGGGACTAAACACGTTTCGCAATTATGCCACATCAATGTGGAACGCCCTACCCAAAGCTGTAAAGGAATGTGGATCACTACCCACTTTCAAAACCTCTCTCAAGGGACACCTACGGGAGACTGCAATTCAACACTGGCCCCTGTAAATATCTTAACCCAATCATTCCAACCCCCTCCAATGTACAGTCATTTACCTAGTATGGTTTTGTCAATAGTTCAATGTACAATTGTGTTTGTTTGTACAGTGTCTCCTCCCCCCCCCCCTCAATGTACAGTGTTACTTGTTTATACAGTGTGCCCCCCGCCCCCCCCCCCCCCCCCAACCACCTCCAATGTAAATTACCCAGTATGGTTGTCAATATCCCAATGTACCCAACCCCCCCACCCAACCTCCAATGTACAGTTTCTACGTCAAATGTATATACTCCCTTTTCTTGACTCCTTCTGTATCACAAACAGTACTGTATTTGCAAATCTGGTATGTCATAAATGTATAGATGTAGCAGTACTGACTATCTGTATGTCATGTATGTCATATATGTCTATATGAATTGAAAATGGGGGACCCTGATGGAAACAAGACAAACGTCTTTCTCAGGTCTGCATCCCCTTAACAATTGTATGTATTGAGCCGTACTGTATTGTACCCATTCTGCAATCTGTTAAATAAAGTTTTCATTCATTCATTCATTCACACTACTGTCGCTATTTTACAATGAACTATAATGAATTACGGGTCATACAGAAGTTGAACACGCCAGTGTTGGAAGTAATGCACGGAAGCTTATTTCCGCGTTGAAACTAATGCATGAACTGAGGAGCGCATATGCCGTAGTAACGATATTCTACCACTGGGCGTCAGCTAAGCATGCTCAGAGCTGTGCGTAGACATAAGCACAAAGTCAAGCACAAGTTCAAATTGATAAATCCCACACTTTGCTTAGAAATGGTCGTACGCACGGGTTCTGTGCCACACTAGCTCACGCTCAGCGTCTCATGCATAATCTCGCTTCAGCGTATGCACACTGAATAAATTTCAAATGTACCTTTAAATGCCAGCATTCATCTGGCCACACCCCCATCCGCCTACCTACATAAGCCGGGATGGGCCACACACTCATCTCCTTCGCAAATTTCATCACAAGCAACGTGTTGCTATATGCCCACTTGATGTGGAGAAAGTATTGCTCTAAGGAAAGGAAGAATAAGGAGAATACGTTGACATCATATCTTTATTTTCTCTCTCACTATTTTAAAACAAGAAAATACGGCGATATTGTCTTCGTACTGGAGTGTCTGGAAGATGGTGATCATTCCACAAACTCCACCGGTTTCGTATTGGGGGTTCACGCCGCTACATACCTCCCAGCTACAGTCTTCTTTGATGCGGCTGGACGGAGTGAAACCCTCCGGCGGTGCAGGGACTGTAGTGGCGCGCCGCTGTTGTGAGAAGCGGTGCGTTCCAGGTTGGGTGAGTAGTGTTTTTGCTGGCAGGCTCCACTTGTCTGTTAGTGCTATGGGGACTAATTGACAATGTTATGAAAACCGGGCCCAGGCTAGGGTCCTTTGTTCAGTCTCCTAGACGACAGGAGACCTTGGTCTGAAGCCATTTTAGTTAACTAGTGGGCCGCGACCATTAACACTGGTGATCCCTGTGTTTTCTGGACGAGTGGTTTTCCCTCTGTCCCGTGTTAAGCCCCTTCTTTCATATCCAAATGGAAGTATTCCTTCACGAGGGGATATGTGCATGGATGTGCGATAGCGGCAGATCCATGTTCAAGTCAGCTACACAGGCCAGTTTGGTATTGTGCTGATTCCGTCGGGTGTTGGTAAAATCACCGTTGTAAAGCAGTGTGGACATTGTGGCAACCCCAAGCCACCCCTGGGCTTGGTGATTGATGGGCGCTATGTGGCGACCCAATGGCTGGGCGCTGCCCATGTTTGGGCGTCCGCTTCCGGACGCACCTGTCACTAAAGACCCATCAGAGTGATTACGTGATTAGCGAATCACGGCGCGGTGCGCCTGTTGGGGAGGGGGGACTTAATGGAGCCGAGGAGCCTCCTCTCAGTCCCCCGTAGCAGCGCAAGGCAAAAGGCCACAGAGCGGAGACGCCGCCCGGCCGACAGATTACCGCCAGCAAACCGTTATTATTTGACTAGAAAATAAAGAGCATGATTTTGGGAACTGCAACCTGTCTGTGTGTTGTTTATTCTGCCACCCCTACACCTGGAATTGCCACAGTGGTGGAGAATGCGGGCATAGTCTACTGGCAATCAGGGGTGCGGAATAAACAACAATAGACTTTATCGAAGTAGAATAAAAGAAATTAAAAAAAAAGAAGAAAAAATATATATTTAATATCGGAAAAAGCATGGACGCGCTGGTGCAGCAGCTCGTATAGGCGAGCATGGAACAACAGACCCGGCACGAAGAGGCCCTGCAAGAACAGAGGAAACAGACGGGGATGATCCACGCGGAGCTCCAGCGGATGGCCTCTCACCGGCGGGAGGAAGGGGCCGCCGGGACGCGGCCTAACCCCGGGCGCTTCATCCCCAAGCTGACGGAGCAGGAGGATATAGAAGCCTATCTCCTAGCGTTTGAGCGCACCGCCGGCCGGGAGGGCTGGCCAGAAGACGACTGGGGGGGACTGCTGGCCCCCTTCCTGTCGGGTAATGCGCAAAAGGCCTACCAGGACCTGCCACCGGAGCAAGCCGAGAACTACACTCGGCTAAAGCAGGAAATTTTGTCCCGTTACGGCCATAGTCTGCAGTCCCGTGCGCAGCGGTTCCATGACTGGGTGTATGACGCACAGGCCTCCCCGCGCTCCCAGATGCACGACCTGGTCCGCATAAGCCGAGCCTGGCTAATGACTGACCCCGGAGGGCCCACGGTCTTGGAACGGATTGTTATGGACCGCTTTGTCAGAGCCCTCCCCTATGACACGAAGAAGCAGGCGAGTCAAGCGGACCCCCGCTCCGTGGAGCAGCTGGTGAATATTGTGGAGGCCCACCAGGTAACGCGGGAGTTACTCAAAGGGGGGCGCCAGAAAAAAAAAAAAAGCCAGAGCGGCCGAGAACAAGGAGGGGTCCCGACGAGCCCAGCCCAAGGGGCCGGGTAGGGAACGCAGGTGATCCCGAACTACCCCGAAGAAGACCGCTGTTCGACCAGGACCAAAGACGCTGCTATGACTGCGGCGAGCCCGGGCATCTCTCGTGGAACTGCCCAGGCCGGGATGTGTCCATGCCATCGGCGGCAGCTTCAGACCCCCGCGGAAAGACGTGCAATTATGGCGCAGCCTGTTGGGCCCATAAGGAAACATCGGCGACACTTTTACCCGTGCGCGTCAACGACAAAGATGCCGTAGCGCTCCTGGACTCGGGTAGTGTCATAACGCTGGTTCAGCCCCATTTGGCACACTGCGACGCAGAGGCTCCGCAAGTGTCAGTGTCCTGTGTGCACGGGGACACAAAGTTGTATCCTACAGCGCAGATCACCTTGACAACCACCAAGGGGGTCTGCTCGATGACAGCCGGCGTCATACCTAACCTGCCGGTAGCGCTGCTGATTGGTCGAGACTGCCCCCTGTATCGCCAGCTGTGCTCAGCCGTCATCTCCCCGCGCACCCCACCCTCTGCGGGTAAACCGAGGAAGAAGACGGATAGCAGTGACGAGGACCCATTTGCGGAGTTCCCCCAGGCGGACGAGGTGGGGAGGGACCTGGCGGGTCAGTTCGGAACGGCCCAGCTGGAAGACCCAAACCTAACGCAGGCCCGGGCGAATATCAAAACCATAGATGGAAATCCGGTGGAGGGGGTGAGTAACCTGTCATATCCTCACTTTGCAATAAAAAGACAATTGCTGTACCAAGTCATAAAAAAGAATGATGAGGTTAGAGATCTATTGCTGGTGCCGAAATTCTTTATTCCCACTGTACTCCAGCTAGCGCATTCACATATCCTCGGAGCGCACCTGGGCGTGGACAAAACCATGGAGCGCATAAGGGCGCGTTTCCATTGGCCGGGCATGAAGAGAGCGGTAGAGGACTACTGCAGGAGCTGCCCAGAGTGTCAACGCGCAGCACCAAAGGTACAATATAAAAATCCTCTGATCCCGCTGCCCATCATTGAGACCCCATTCTCAAGAATTGCCCTCGACGTGGTGGGCCCTCTAGTTAAATCGTCCCGAGGCCACCAGTATATACTGGTAATCATAGATTATGCTACCCGTTACCCCGAAGCCATCCCGTTACGCACGGTGACGGCCAAAATATGCAACAGGCCCAAGACGCACAGAAGCGCATTTATGACCGGGGCGCACAGCCACGGGAGTTTAATGTGGGGGACCGGGTCCTAGTACTGGTACCGACAGCAGAGTGCAAATTCCTAGCCAAATGGCAGGGACCCTACGACATAATCGAGAAAGTGGGTCCCGTCAACTACAAGGTCCACCAGCTCGACCGTAGGAAGCATCGACAGTTATACCATGTTAACCTGTTGAAGAAATGGCATGCCCGGGATGTGTTGCTCTCGCCCCCCCCTCTTCCCCCTTTTGCGCAGCAGGTGGCAGAGGCGGCCGATGTTCCCATCGGGGAACAGTTGTCCCCGACCCAACGGCAGGAGCTTCGGGAGCTGGTCCAACAGAACCGGGACGTGTTTTCGGCCACGCCGGGCCGCGCCACATTGGCCCAGCACCACATCATTACCAGCCCGGGAGACAAGGTAAAGCTGAAGCCCTATCGTATCCCAGAGGCAAAAAGAGAGGCAGTCAGAAGAGAAGTGCGGGTCATGCTGGAGATGGGAGTGATTGAGGAGTCTCATAGCGGGTGGTCCAGTCCTATTGTTTTAGTGCCGAAACCCGACTCAACAACCAGGTTCTGCAATGATTTCAGGAAGCTTAATGACATTTCAAAGTTTGACGCCTATCCCATGCCTAGAGTGGATGAGCTCATTGACAGACTGGGCCTGGCCAGGTTTATCACGACACTAGACCTAACGAAGGGTTATTGGCAAGTCCCTCTGGCCCCCGCCTCGAGGGAGAAGACGGCTTTCTCCACCCCAGATGGGCTGTTTCATTATAAAGTTCTCCCGTTTGGCCTGCATGGGGCGCCATCTACCTTTCAGAGGCTGATGGACAGAGTACTACGGCCCCATCGGGAGTATGCAGCCGCATATCTCGATGACATTATCATCCACTCGTCAGATTGGGACACCCACCTCCAAAAGGTGAGAGCGGTGTTGGGTGCCCTCCGGGAGGCGGGTCTCACCGCCAACCCAAAGAAATGCAGGCTGGGACTAGAAGAGGCAGAGTACCTGGGGTTCACAATAGGCCGGGGCAATGTAAAACCGCAGAAGAGGAAAATTGATGCGATAAGGGAGTGGCCTCGCCCTTTAACCAAGAAGCAGGTCAGGACATTTAATGGGCTAGCGAGCTATTATAGGAGGTTTATCCCTAACTTTGCTGCTCGCGCTGCTCCCCTCACAGATCTGACCCAGGCGCGGCGGCCGTTCACGGTGAAGTGGACACCGGAGGCGGAGGCGGCGTTCGAGGACCTCAAGACTGCCCTCTGTTCGGGACCGGTGCTGATCTCCCCGAACTTCGACAAGGAGATGACGGTACAGACAGATGCATCAGAGGTGGGACTGGGAGCGGTCCTCTCCCAGCAACTGGAGGGTGAGGAACATCCAATTTTATATGTGAGCAGGAAGCTGCTGCCACACGAGCGCAACTATTCTGCGGTGGAGCGCGAAGGTCTGGCAATTAAGTGGGCACTGGAGACGCTCCGTTATTATCTGCTGGGGAGGCGTTTCACGCTGGTGACGGATCACGCCCCCCTCGTCTGGATGGCCAAGACAAAGGGGACCAATGCCAGGGTGACTCGATGGTTTCTGGAGTTGCAATCATTTAACTTTTCTGTCATTCACAGGTCAGGGGTGGCGCATGGCAACGCAGACGCCCTCTCCAGGAAGGATGCCTGTTGGGCGTCGGACGCTCTTCCCCGACGGTCGGAGCTGGAGGGGGGGTACTGTGGCAACCCCAATGCCACCCATGGGCTTGGTGATTGATGGGCGCTATGTGGCGACCCAATGGCTGGGCGCTGCCCATGTTTGGGCGTCCGCTTCCGGACGCACCTGTCACTAAAGACCCATCAGAGTGATTACGTGATTAGCGAATCACGGCGCGGTGCGCCTGTTGGGGAGGGGGGACTTAATGGAGCCGAGGAGCCTCCTCTCAGTCCCCCGTAGCAGCGCAAGGCAAAAGGCCACAGAGCGGAGACGCCGCCCGGCCGACAGATTACCGCCAGCAAACCGTTATTATTTGACTAGAAAATAAAGAGCATGATTTTGGGAACTGCAACCTGTCTGTGTGTTGTTTATTCTGCCACCCCTACACCTGGAATTGCCACAACATCTTGTTTCTCTTTTCTCTAAAAAAGTGAGGAGAGGTTCAGAACGGCGGCCTGTCTGGGTGAGTGTTATGTCATTGTATACATGTTCAGGTGATAGCTGCTTAGCTTACGGTTAGCCAGTCAGCTGTTAGTGCTGCGTTAGCCTGCTGGGATCGCTGCATGGCCTGCTCAGGTTGGGCCTACTGTTAGCCAGTCAGCTGTTAGCTGCGGTGCTAGCATGTCGTGATCACTAGGTAACGTTAGCTTGCTGCTATAGGCCATGGCCTGGCGCGGGGTAGCTTTAGCTTCTCGCGCGCCGCCGTGAGCTTGCTTCTGGTCGCGTGCGCCGTTAGCTCGGCGTCTCGCGAGCAGGGGCAGTAGCGCCCGAACGGTTGGAGCGGCCGTTAGCTTGATGCTATTCTGTTGAACGTGCTTTGATTTTAACATGTTTTGCACTCTTGACTACGACGTCATCCTTGACAGGGGATGTTTCGTCGACCCTGCCCTGAGCCAGGACGGCGAGGTTGCGTCAACAAAGAGGACTGTAGTGCGGGTTGGAGCGGCGACGCTGCCCAGTTCGAACAACACAGGAGCGGCTGTGTTCCTACGGTGTCTGTGACTGCACTTCGCTGATCTACGTTCCGGGTAGGACCAGGTTTGACCAGACCTTATAACACGTCTTCTGGTTTTACTTTTCTAAATGTTTTGTGAATGACGATGTTTTCCCAAAACGTGTGTTGCTGCAATGCATTTAGGATACGGCGCGAGTTATGTGTGAACTGTCTTTGTCACTGGCAGTTAGCTTCTCCGTGCAAATCGGCTTGTTACAGATGTGAAAATGATCTGTTTGTTGTGTGAGAAACATCATGTGTGTTTATATGTACCGTGTACTCACAACTAAGGTAACTAACCTATGAAGCTATGCTTAGTGACAAGTGAGTAAAAGAATGTTCTTTTCTCAGCCTGTGATGACAATGAACAGTGTGTTCACATATTAACAGGTTTTCCTGTTTTAACTGGCCGTATTGAGGGTAAAATAAGAGGATTGTGTTTCCCCCCGGTTCCCTGGGGACTTTTTCATCCTCCTATCAGACATGTTGTGCACTATTTGTGTCTTTTGTGTGGTAGGGATCCGATGTAACCCTTAGCTTGATTGCTGAGGTTGTGCTAAAACTGCTGGAGAAACTTTATTTTCCTAAAAGAAAAGATGGTTTGGTCGCTGTCGTGTGTGCTTAGCAAGGCCTGTGGCCGTTACTAATCGAGAATTATGTATTCTCTCATTGTGAAAAACGGCGTTCCTCTGTTGAGTGTTTTTGCCATTTTTTGTAGGTGATGATGGGTTGTGTGTGTCATGTGACCTACAACTGGGTTGGACTGGCCACAGAAGCACATGTGTATGTTGGACCGGGGCTCTTAGAGCCCTCTCTATTCTGTGTTTTTTCCTTAGTAAAAATCAGATAGCAGGTTAGCTCATGCGCTGTGTGGAGCTGTCAGACGCTTCATAGAGCTGACTATGACTGTGTCATATTCTCTTTTTGTCATTACATCGTATCATGGGTGTGGGGTCGTAAAGGGGTGAACTGGTAACCTTTCCTCTCCCCCTTGTTTCTGTCGGTCAGGGGTACAAGGTTCCCGTCACGTGGCGGTTCGGCACGTTACGGGGGGGGGGGGGGGGGGGAGGGAGTTTCCTGGTCCCACGGCCTGGTATATTGGGCGTGTGCACCGCAGGAATTCCCCCGCCATAGAGTACGTCACCGTGCGCGTCTCTGTTGGTAGGACTTCCGTGTGCTGTTCAGGTCCATGTGATGGATCTGTTTCAGGGGGGTGGTCAGGGCTCCTCCTCACCAAGCGCCTATTCGGGCCTTCTGTGAGTTCGGACTCCTTCTTCCATGTGAGGGAGCCTCCATCAGAGTACAGAGCCTTCCTCCTCAGATTGTCAAAGTGAGTGGATCCTCTAGAAGGGTTCTATTCTATTGTATATGTATTCGATTCAATTCGATTATTGAGTGTGTATGGGTTCAGTGCCTCTTCCCCGGAGAGCCCTAAAACCAATTTTTTACATGGCTCAAGGTGCAATATATTCTTTTCAATCTGTACAGCTCGCGTGGGAAGTCTCTCTGGGGATCCCCGTCTCCTTCCTATGGGAGGGTGGTGGGATGTAAAAATGTGAAAATTTTTTACCCCCGGCTGTGTAGACTGGGATACATACTGTTGATGCTTCCTTCTTTTCTATTCAAGGAATGTTGGAGTTAGGGAGTGTCACACCCCTCTTGTCGTTCCCCTGGGCGCCTTGGGGATTCAATGACAGGTCTGAATAGCCTGTTCATTGATGGGGGTGTGTCCCGACGCACGTATAGTGCTAGCTCGCTGTAAACAGGCGACTGACTGGCACGCCTTGGTTGCTTGTGGTTGAAACAGCGTTTTTATAAAGCAACTGAGATGGGGGTTTTTCCTCTTCCGACGACCAAATCCCACGACCTGGGTTGGTTTTTCGACGGATTCTCGTTCATGTCTGGGGGATGATGACGGAATGGATCTGAACATATGTAGAGGGGTCTCACGCCCTTGGGGTGGGCCACCAGGCGCGGTTCGCCCGAACGTCTGGGTGGCGCCTTCTTTTCATGTTAAGATCGACACGCATATCTGCCCTTCTCCTGGAGTAGGCATGTCGGCGTGGTTAGGGCACGGGACTGGTTCTGGTCGCGCTGGTCCGGATCAGTTGAACCCGTTGTCCGCCGGGGATGCAGATCTGCTGTTCTGGTACCCTGAGGGACTTGGGCTTTTTTCAGGGGGAAAAATGCCAGGTCGGTCCGGGTGTCACAGGGTTAAGCGCTATGGAGACCCTGGTTGAGTACGTTTTTACTCAGCACTGTCGTAATGGCTTACAGCCATGCCATTCTGTACACGCTCGATCTCGTCGGATCTCGGCCGCTACACAGGTTGGTCCTGGTTAGTACTTGGTTGGGAGACCGCCTGGGAATACCAAGTACGGTGTGCTTAGGGGCTGGTTCTCCATTCTTTTTCGCTCCTCTCTCACGCATGGCGAAGAGGGGCCTGTGGGGGTGGTTTTTGACCTCCTCTGGTGACCCTGTGCTTCCCGTACCGCCAGGCCCGGTCCGAAGTAATGTTCGTCGACCCGTAGGCCTGGGTTAACCCTTTTTTGAAAACTGAAACACTTGTACTGCGGTATAGCCGGTGTATACCCGCAGGTGTGTTTTGGAGTTTTTTCTTGAGGGGTTATAGGAACAACCACCGCATTGGGTAACACCGAGGTGGTTGATTCCCTGGTGTGTTGGAGCAGTGTCAACTCTCGGGTTCACCGGTTGAGGGTGCCCCTGCACGTTCATGACGTCTGCCAATCGTGTCAGCCTTCTCTGCCTCAACCCCTCTGGGTGGGGGTTTTTACATGGAGGCTTGGTCATGCAACAACGCCAGCATACGCCCCTTCCGCCGGGGCGGCTGTGTTCAGCTGTCCCCTCTGGCGCCTGTCTCGTCCGCAGTCTCCAGGCTAGGGTTAACAGCCTGTTGCCTGATTTTTCCCCGGTGCGCTGCCTGCTTCCGTTGGTTAACCTTTTTTGTGTGCTTACGGCCATGCTGACTGCCTGTTCTGCAGGGTCAGTGTGCCAGGCGGTGTACTATTGGGGGGACAGGGCCCGCTCGGCTTACGGCCATACCAACCTGAACACGCCCGATCTCGTCCGATCTTGGAAGCTAAGCAGGTTCTGGCCTGGTTAGTACTTGGATGGGATACCGCCTGGGAATACCAGGTGCAGTAACTGAGGGGCCTTTGTCTGAATACGCTGGCGATGTGGGGGGCGGGGCACTACGTGCCCACCTGGTGGGGTCTTGATGCTGGCATCATGGACTTCTCCGGGCCCCCATTCCAGGGAGTCCAGTCTTTTTGGTGGGTCTGGGTCTTCCTTCGCGCTCCGCTGCTACGGCCTTGCCACGGGGTTGGGTTTGCCCTTGACCCCGTGATTCTGGGGGCAGTAACGAGGTTGTTCCTCCGTTCGTTCCCGGGTGGCATGCGGGTTGTGCGTGTGTGTAGTCGTGGGGTCAAGCCACGGTCTGCTCACCCTGTGCGTTGAGTTGCTTGAGTGCCTCTTCGCACGGTCGGGTCCGTCGCCCTCCCGTGAAGCCACCAATAGGGGGGGTGCCCTCCATTAGGGTGGGTCGGGGGGGCTCGGCCCTCCCTGGTCTGATGGTTGTGGGGGGCCTCAGCAGGGTACATTTGTCGAGCTTCTAGCTCCCGCTCAGCTCCTATTATGCATGAGACGCTGAGCGTGAGCTAGTGTGGCACAGAACGTTAGGTTATGACTATAACCAAGTTCTGTTAACACTAGTGAACGCTCAGCGTCTAGACGCTGCTGCAGGCCCTTGATTTTTCATTGTGATGAAATTTGTTGGGAAGGAGATGAGTGTGTGGCCCATCCCGGCTTATGTAGGTAGGCGGATGGGGGTGTGGCCAGATGAATGCTGGCATTTAAAGGTACATTTGAAATTTATTCAGTGTGCATACGCTGAAGCGAGATTATGCATGAGACGCTGAGCGTTCACTAGTGTTAACAGAACTTGGTTATAGTCATAACCTAACGTTAAGCACATATCTGTGCGTACGTCACGTTGATACATGAGGGCCCAGGCATGGCCAAGACAGGTGACACAAGGTATTTAGTAAAAGAAAACTCACATCATAAATAAAAGCATGTGTAAGGGGAATATCTTAAAGGAACACATATGTAAAAGAACAACCCTTAAGGAAACATGTAAAGATGTTAACACTATTAAAAACATGTGTAAAGGGATGAACCTTAAAGGAAACACATGTAAAGTTATCAACACTTAATGAAAACATATGTAAAGGGATGAAACTTTAAAGGAAACATATGAAAAGATAAAACCATTTAAACACAAGCTAAAACGCACCACACAACATGGACAGAGGAAACAACATAGCATTAATATTATCCAGCAGACCTAGGACTAAAGGCCTGATAAGGTCCAATATCTAGAGCTGCTGCGTTTGGCCACCAGAGGGCGGCAGAAAACCACTGTTCATATTGTTCGGGCATGATCCCTGGCTGGGACCATGACAAGGAAAGAAGGAGAGAACATTTGAAAAAAGGAGGGGGGTGAACATTTTGGAAAAAGAGGGCAATGGATGTGGCAGTGAATGTGCGCGAGAGAGATGGGGGGAAGTTACAGATATAGAGAAAAAGTAGGGCGGCTGAGTGGCGCAGTGGGCAAGGCGCTCGCCACTAATGCAGGAGATGCTGGTATCGAGCCCAGCTCTCTGCGTTGCTACCGGCTTGGCCGGCCATCATACTAACACAATTGGCAGTGTTAGAGGGTGGGAAAGCCGGTGGGTGGGGATTGGACGTTGTGGACAGCGACTCCTACAGGTCGGTTGGTGCGCCTGTACAACAGAATCAGGAAGTATCGGGGGCAGCGTGAGCTTGCTCCTCGCCACTGAGAGTTCGAGCTGTCTGGTGAAAAGATGCGACAGGCTGCCTCCTCGTGTACCAGAGGGGACACGTGATGCAAGGCTTCTATCCTCACTACAGCCGACCAGTGGGAGGCATAGTCTAGCAACGTTCAAGACAGGGGAGGGAAGAATTGGAATCACAAAATTGGGATGGGAGAAAAATTGAAAATAGGAGAAAAAGTGGATAAAAAAAAAGATAGAGAGAAAAAGAAAGAGACCTTCAGAGATGGTGGAAATGGAAAGAGATGTTTATTTAGCTAGGGCCCCTGTTTGTTTAGCTAGGGCCCCTGTTTGTTTAGCTAGGTCCCCTGTTGGTTTAGCTAGGTCCCCTGTTTGTTTAGCTAGGTCCCCTGTTTGTTTAGCTAGGGCCCCTGTTTGTTTAGCTAGGGCCCCTGTTTGTTTAGCTAGGGCCCCTGTTTGTTTCCATTGACGATGCGAATCAGTCAGACTCAATCTAAAGCTGAGTGTCTCTCCTCAGCAGAGGAGTACAGAGGAGTGACCACCGTGGACCTGATGAAGAGAGAAGGCAGCAGCCTGGGCCTGACAATCTCCGGTGGGTCCGATAAGGACGGCAAGCCTCGAGTGTCAAACCTGAGGCCAGGCGGGCTAGCTGCCAGGTGAGATCTCTGTCCGCTGATGCACTTACAACCCGGCAACCACACCGAACTGTCTGGACGTGTTATTCACGTGTTGTCTAGCTACACCAACTCGCCCTAAACCCTGCAGGATCATAGATGTTGAGTTAGATCAGTCTTCTGCTGGATGATGCAAGGTCCAGCCTGGGAATGATCGCCCACCAATGCACATGTGTGATGAAATCCTCTGAGAGAGAGAGAGAGAGAGAGAGAGAGAGAGAGAGAGAGAGAGAGAGAGAGAGAGAGAGAGAGAGAGAGAGAGAGAGTGAAAATGAAAATGAAAATGGATGTGTCCAGAGAGAGAATGAAAATGGATGTGTCCAGTGATTTTAAATGACAGAAACCAAATTTAGCTGTTGAGTAAATTAATATATGCATAATGCTCCATTCATGAGCCGCTGATAATGGTTTGAGAGGCTATACTGGCTCTATTCAACCGCAGCTTAATTTGCTGTATAGTGGTAATTGTTTGATATAAGTGTGTTTTGCAAGCTTATTTCATCAAAGATTGTTTAATTAAGATTCAATTAATCTCATTTTCCCTCAATGTCAACCACAAGAGAGTACAACGCAGTAGAAAGCTCCCGCTTCCTGATGACTAAGCAGCGCGTGACTATAGCTGCTCTCCACACACACGCACGCACGCATGCACGCACGCACGCACGCACGCACGCACGCACGCACGCACGCACGCACGCACGCACGCACGCACGCACACACACACACACACACACACACACACACACACACACACACACACACACACACACACACACACACACACACACACTAAATGGTTAGAATGAGGCTCTGAAACATCATAGCGAAAGATTTCATTGCCTGACAAAGACAGTCATTGTGCTAATTCTATCAAACAGCTTGTCTTCCTATTACTGGAGCCGTCCTTCCATGGGGCTGTACAGCTGACTGATTGGAGCGCCTGATAGCAGTGATGCAGACAGACAGTCAGACAGACAGACAGACAGACAGACAGACAGACAGACAGACAGACAGACAGACAAACAGACAGACAGATAGACAGACAGACAGACAGACAGACAGACAGACAGATAGAACAGACAGATATGGAGTCTCTGTGATCAGATTGGACTGTGCGACAGGGTTGGGTGTCTCTGTTGGATTCAGATTGGCAGTAGTCCAGAGGTGAGAGGGGCCAGCAGGACCCCATGTCTATCTAATTAGCCTCCCAACGAGCAGCACGCATCAGCCTACAACGTCACGTATGAGACACCATCATCATCTCCGTCGTCTCTCTGAGGAAGATAGTCTTTCATTCCAGCGGCGCTCATCCCCCCTCCAGCCTCAGCGCCGCTTTCCTGGATGGATTATTAACACTAATTATTCTCCAGACATCATTCAGCATGCGGTGGAGGTCTTACTCTGTAATAATGTTATAATTCAAGTATTCAACATAACATGGGGTTGTATATATTCATTATCATCAGTATAAGATGAGCACAACGACTAATGTTCAGGTTAAAATGCTAATTCACTTGCAATGGTTACAGTTATAAGCAGATGTTTCACACAGCAAGTGTCTCACAAGGACACACGGAACAGCGTTTTAACTTTTGTCCATTTCAAAGGAAGTGGCTGCATCCCATTCTGTTGGTCTTACACACGTGTTACCATGTCTCGTCTCTTTCGGCAGGAGTGACCAGCTGAATGTAGGAGACTACATCAAGTCAGTGAATGGAATCAACCTGTCGAAGCTTCGCCATGATGATATTATTAGCCTGCTGAAGAACATCGGGGAGCGGGTGGTGCTGGAGGTGGAATATGAACTGCCTCCGTTTGGTTAGTAGACTTCTGTTGGATGACAGACTACCTGTGTCCCTGCAGAGTATTCTATAACAGGACAGACTACCTACAGCATGTGTCCCTGCAGAGTATTCTATAACAGGACAGACTACCTGTGTCCCTGCAGAGTATTCTATAACAGGACAGACTACCTACAGTATGTGTTCCTGCAGAGTATTCTATAACAGGACAGACTACCTACAGCATGTGTCCTTGCAGAGTATTCTATAACAGGACAGACTACCTACAGCATGTGTCCCTGCAGAGTATTCTATAACAGGACAGACTACCTACAGCATGTGTCCCTGCAGAGTATTCTATAACAGGACAGACTACCTACAGCATGTGTCCTTGCAGAGTATTCTATAACAGGACAGACTACCTACAGCATGTGTCCTTGCAGAGTATTCTATAACAGGACAGACTACCTACAGCATGTGTCCTTGCAGAGTATTCTATAACAGGACAGACTACCTACAGCATGTGTTCCTGCAGAGTATTCTATAACAGGACAGACTACCTGTGTTCCTGCAGAGTATTCTATAACAGGACAGACTACCTACAGCATGTGTCCTTGCAGAGTATTCTATAACAGGACAGACTACCTACAGCATGTGTCCCTGCAGAGTATTCTATAACAGGACAGACTACCTACAGCATGTGTCCCTGCAGAGTATTCTATAACAGGACAGACTACCTACAGCATGTGTCCCTGCAGAGTATTCTATAACAGGACAGACTACCTACAGCATGTGTCCTTGCAGAGTATTCTATAACAGGACAGACTACCTACAGCATGTGTCCTTGCAGAGTATTCTATAACAGGACAGACTACCTACAGCATGTGTCCTTGCAGAGTATTCTATAACAGGACAGACTACCTACAGCATGTGTTCCTGCAGAGTATTCTATAACAGGACAGACTACCTGTGTTCCTGCAGAGTATTCTATAACAGGACAGACTACCTACAGCATGTGTCCCTGCAGAGTATTATATAACAGGACAGA
The DNA here is from genome assembly GCF_963971535.1 of Notolepis coatsorum. Lineage (NCBI taxonomy): Eukaryota > Metazoa > Chordata > Actinopteri > Aulopiformes > Paralepididae > Notolepis > Notolepis coatsorum. The sequence goes on along the minus strand of NC_140181.1, from coordinate 84,704,445 downwards.
CTACCTACAGTATGTAGGTAGATAGAAGATACCAATTTCCTCTCTGTCTGTTCAGTAGAAAACTATCCAGCTGCAAACTAGCCTTGCTTAGCGCAAATTAATGGAAGCGGATACGGACCACTTGGCCTACAGCTAGTAGTATCCACTTCCATTCTTTTGTGCTAAGCTAGGCTAACGTGCAGCTGGATAGCTTTCTACAGAACGCACAGAGAGGGGTCTATCTCTTCTCGTCTGACTCGTGATGCTGGCGGGTTCCTTTTAATGTTAGGAAAGGTGAGTGATTGTAGCTCTTCCTCCTCCCAGTCCAGACCCCCTCAGGCATCCTCTCCAGGACCATAGAGCTTTGCTTACACAAGGAGGGGAACAGCTTCGGGTTCGTCATGAGAGGTGAGACTATGAAATCAAATATGTTTGTCGTTTTCAAGTTTCAAGTTTTGTTTTATTTGTCACATATCAGGTACATGTACATTATAGTGAAATGCTTGGTTATGTATGACCCTCCTGAAATTGTGCTTCATACAGTACACATTTGAAAGAATAAGGACCAAGAACACAGCTATAACACAAAATATACAATATACAAAACTAAAATGTACAAAATGCAAGAACAAAATGCAAAAATTAGGTAGAAGAGGTAGTGCAAATCTTTTGGAAATACATAGATAATATAGTATCTATTTAAATCTACATAAATAGATAATATGGTGTAGTGTTAAAAAGTGTTTAAAGTGAATGTTTAAAGTGAGTGTGTGCATGTGGGTGTTGTGTGCAATGAATGTAGAATGGGTTAGTTAGTGTTGCATAGAGTCCACATTTAGCAGCCTGATTATATTACCCTATAGTAAAATCCATGTACTGCAGTATCTGCATATATATATATCTACTAGGGCTGTCCCCGACTAAGGATTTGGATGGTCGACTATGATTGGCCAAAATTTGCCGTTAGTCGTAGGTGGTCGACTAACTAATACATTTTTATTTATTTATTTAAAAACAATTTTTTTTTATCATTCCATTTGGGCTGTGGGGGTGCTTAATGTCTGAAGGAGTCGACTGAAGGCTTCTTGTCCTCTGCAAAAGCATGCAATTGGTCCACTGATGGATACATCTTGATATTTGTCTAGTCTAGTGTGTTCATTAGATGGGTGAAATCCTCTTTCAGTGCCTCTGTGCCTGTTTTCGTAGGCAGTTCGCTTCTGGTATGCGTGCCATTAGTGTTAGCCATGCTTCTAGGCCTCTTTTCTTTTGGAAAGAATGATAAAAAAAAATTTAAATTAAAGGGGAACTATTTTACTATTTCTTTCACTATTTGGGCACTTTTACACAATTCCTGTGAGTCTATGGAACACCTCTGTAATATATATATTTTTTTTATTCATTGTTTTGTATTTCTAATCAAGTCCTCAAAAACAGCATTTTTCTACCTCAAGATCTCGAGCCGTTTTGAGCCTGGGCTCCTAAACCACTGCGCAGCGGCGTCGCCGCCTGAACATTATCATG
>NC_140181.1:84695445-84697945 GCF_963971535.1 Notolepis coatsorum | reverse complement strand
TCTCTGACCGGCTGCTGTGTGTGTGAGAGCTGTTCATCTCTCTGACCGGCTGCTGTGTGAGCTGTTCATGCCTCAAGCCACGCTGGATGCTACCTTATCAGTGGACAGCGTGGCTCATTTAAGAGACAATAAGAAAGACTTGTACATCCCAATGTCCCATTGGAATCCGAAAATACCTCCCAGAGTTGAACAGGGAGATCCGCACGCCAAGTAGCTCCTGTTGAAAGCAGAAAATACAGATCATTGAATGGGAGCTATTCGGTGTGCGGACGTCTCTGTTCAACTCTGCAGAACGGCTCACATGCCACCAGCCACGACAATACCCCCACCACCCGACCCCCTCCTCCCGGTAATGAGTATTAAAGTGAATACGTAGTACGCTACTGGTACTCATTCTACCTCATTCTGTCTCTAGTGGAGAATATGGTTTCATTTTGATTTCCTGGAAGAAAGAAAATAAATAAATCACAGTACATACAGTAGATCATCTTTTTGTTCCCCAGTGGTTTAGAAAGATGACATTTCTTAGATGCATTTGAGAAACGCACTGTTTGGCCTCTAATGTCCTGTCCATTGTGTGTGTGTGTGTGTGTGCGTGTGTGTGTGTGTGTGTGCGTGTGTGTGTGTGTGTGTGTGTGTGTGTGTGTGTGTGTCTGTGTGTGTGTGTGTGTGTGTGTGTGTGTCTGTGTGTGTGTGTGTGTGTGTGTGTGTGTGTGTGTGTGTGTGTGTGTGTGTGTGTGTGTGTGTGTGTGTTCTCCAGAGGCAGTGCAGCAGGCCTCAGGCCCCCTGCTGGTGGAGATAGTGAAGGGTTCTTCTCCCAGTCTGGGCATCAGCCTGACTACTGCTCTGTACAGGAACAAGCAGGTGGTCATCATAGACAAGATCAAGTCAGCGAGCGTGGTGGAGAGGTGAGGACAGTCTCTCTAACAGGTGGAGAGGTGAGGACAGTCTCTCTAACAGGTGGAGAGGTGAGGACAGTCTCTCTAACAGGTGGAGAGGTGAGGACAGTCTCTCTAACAGGTGGAGAGGTGAGGACAGTCTCTCTAACAGGTGGAGAGGTGAGGACAGTCTCTCTAACAGGTGGAGAGGTGAGGACAGTCTCTCTAACAGTTGGAGAGGTGAGGACAGTCTCTCTAACAGGTGGAGAGGTGAGGACAGTCTCTCTAACAGGTGGAGAGGTGAGGACAGTCTCTCTAACAGGTGAGGACAGTCTCTCTAACAGGTGGAGAGGTGAGGACAGTCTCTCTAACAGGTGGAGAGGTGAGGACAGTCTCCAGGTGGAGAGGTGAGGACAGTCTCTCTAACAGGTGAGGACAGTCTCTCTAACAGGTGGAGAGGTGAGGACAGTCTCTCTAACAGGTGGAGAGGTGAGGACAGTCTCTCTAACAGGTGGAGAGGTGAGGACAGTCTCTCTAACAGGTGAGGACAGTCTCTCTAACAGGTGGAGAGGTGAGGACAGTCTCTCTAACAGGTGGAGAGGTGAGGACAGTCTCTCTAACAGGTGGAGAGGTGAGGACAGTCTCTCTAACAGGTGGAGAGGTGAGGACAGTCTCTCTAACAGGTGGAGAGGTGAGGACAGTCTCTCTAATAGGTGGAGAGGTGAGGACAGTCTCTCTAACAGGTGAGGACAGTCTCTCTAACAGGTGAGAGGTGAGGACAGTCTCTCTAACAGGTGGAGAGGTGAGGACAGTCTCTCTAACAGGTGAGGACAGTCTCTCTAACAGGTGGAGAGGTGAGGACAGTCTCTCTAACAGGTGGAGAGGTGAGGACAGTCTCTCTAACAGGTGGAGAGGTGAGGACAGTCTCTCTAACAGGTGGAGAGGTGAGGACAGTCTCTCTAACAGGTGAGAGGTGAGGACAGTCTCTCTAACAGGTGAGAGGTGAGGACAGTCTCTCTAACAGGTGGAGAGGTGAGGACAGTCTCTCTAACAGGTGGAGAGGTGAGGACAGTCTCTCTAACAGGTGGAGAGGTGAGGACAGTCTCTCTAACAGGTGGAGAGGTGAGGACAGTCTCTCTAACAGGTGAGAGGTGAGGACAGTCTCTCTAACAGGTGGAGAGGTGAGGACAGTCTCTCTAACAGGTGGAGAGGTGAGGACAGTCTCTCTAACAGGTGGAGAGGTGAGGACAGTCTCTCTAACAGGTGGAGAGGTGAGGACAGTCTCTCTAACAGGTGAGGACAGTCTCTCTAACAGGTGAGGACAGTCTCTCTAACAGGTGGAGAGGTGAGGACAGTCTCTCTAACAGGTGAGGACAGTCTCTCTAACAGGTGGAGAGGTGAGGACAGTCTCTCTAACAGGTGAGGACAGTCTCTCTAACAGGTGGAGAGGTGAGGACAGTCTCTCTAACAGGTGGAGAGGTGAGGACAGTCTCTCTAACAGGTGAGGACAGTCTCTCTAACAGGTGGAGAGGTGAGGACAGTCTCTCTAACAGGTGGAGAGGTGAGGACAGTCTCTCTAACAGGTGGAGAGGTGAGGACAGTCTCTCTAACAGGTGAGAGGT
>NC_140181.1:84625445-84690445 GCF_963971535.1 Notolepis coatsorum | reverse complement strand
GTATTGTGACAACATTACTGTAGGGTAATATTCTGGAGAGAGATAAACGGTTACTGTCTATGGTTACTTGTGTTCAATGAAGAACCATTGAATCCATACACACAGCCAACGGCATCACCAATATGTGGGGGCGACAGTGGCTCTGGAGGTAGTCCAGTCGTCTGGTAATCGGAAGGTTCCCGGTTCGATTCCCGCTCCTCCTGGGCAGCGTGTCAAAGTGTCCTTGAGCAAGACACTTAACACTTTGACTGCCAGGGGGCGTCTTTAGACGTCTTTGCTGGCCATGCTAAAGTTGCCGGGGGACGCTGTACGTCGTCTTTATATCAATATTTCAAAAATCTGCGATCGGATTCATAATGTCCCTCCGCTGGCCTGAGATTCACCAGCAGGACCCACTGAGCTCTCTGGCGGTTCAGGAGCGCCATCTGGTGGCCGATCGGCGCAAGCGCTTAACAGGAAGCGCACTAGAGGTTTTGCTAGACGTCCGTATTGCTTCCGGCCACTCGGTACATGTCCCGTGACTCTAGCTCGTCACTCTACATAGCGATCGATTGCCAATAACTCGATAAACAACATGATTTGGACGTATATACCATTATACAAGCTGGAGATGGACCGGGTAATAATATATCCCATAATGATAAAATTTCTACTCGACGATGATCGCCCAACGGCGCGCGGAGACTGGGGTGAGTTTCAGCGTGTAACGTTACCGTCTTCGATAATAACTGATATTATCAACATTTGACCCACATTAGATGATTGGTATAACGCTGCCCACGGAATTATAAACGCCCCCTCGCCCATCCGGTCAACATCAGATGACGTGTAGTAACTTCTAGAAGTACGTCTAGTTGGAATTTTTTATATCGCGCTGATTGCCATCAAACTGTATTTCATCATCAATATAATGCATTTGGGGCTATATATCACGTTCTGGAGAAAGCTGCAGAAAGAGATGAAAACATACTTATACATTAGACCATACTTTACTATGAATATGTGAATGAAAAAGTTTAACGTTGCTACACAATGAACAATACATATAGGACTTTGAATGGGCCCTAATAATGGCAATGTAGCAATAGAATTTAAAAAGTTATAGCCCTGCAAAGAAGGGGACTTTCTCCATAGACAAATAGCGCTGGCAATCTATGGTATATCATTAATTTAACCTTAGGCAACCAAAGTGTTAACCCATAATTGCTCCCGATGAGCAGGTTGGCACCTTATGATGGTTGCCTCCGCCGTCGGTGTGTGAATGTGTGAGTGAGTGGGTGAATAAAACTTTGAACAAAACTTTGAACAAATATTGCAAAGCGCTTTGGATAAAATAAATATATTAAAATGTTATCGCTTGGGGGCGGTCAGGTGGCGTAACGGAGATTGCGTTCGTCACCAACCCCGGAGCGGCTGGATTCGCCTGTTCGAATCCAGCTCACAGCTCCGGGGTTGTCACCAGCTTGGCTGGCCGTTCACACTAATACAATTGGCTGTATTAGAGGGTGGGAGAAGCTGGCCGGGTGGGTCCGGGTCGTTGTAAACAGCGACTCCTACAGTTCGGTCGGGGCGCCTGCTAAGCGCGGATAGGATCTAAGTGGGATAGTGTGATCCTTCCACACGCTACGCCCTCTCAGTGAGAATCCGCGCTGCCAGGTGAAAAGAAGCGGTTGATTGGCTGGACGTGTGTCGGAGGAAGCACGTGGTAGCCTCCACTCTCCCAGACCGACTGTGGGGGGTAAGTGCGCAGCGACCAGGAAGGGGATTGGGAATTGGCATAACGACTAACATTGGGATGGGAGAAAATCGGAGGAAAAAGGAGGGGGAAAAAGATCAATAAAAAAAAAATTTATCGTTTGAATTGTCCTCATTCAGAGTGAAGAACGTTCAACGTCTCTTCGCAAAATGACAGCAGTTCATCTCGATTTTCCAAGTGGGATTCAATAAAGAGCCGCTTGGTGAATAAAACGCAGTGACGACGATACGTTTCCAGCCCACCCCCTCCCCCGACATAAGACGTGATTATGAGAGATGCAATTTGTCTAATCTCCTCTGGGGATTTAATAAGACTGATATGGCTACTAAGAGATTAGGAGTTAATGTTTCTTTCGTTACAGATATGGAAAAAAAATATGAAAATAACACATTTCTTGGAGAGCTTCCCCAAGGTGAGCTTAGAATAAGCTGTTAAACCCAGAGCTCTACTGGTTTGAGTGGGTTAGGTAGAAATTGGCTGTCTTAAAGGGGCCGGCGGGTTCTCCTCAATGTATTCTGAATACACCCCTGTTGGATTTAACCAGGTGACCTGAATGTGGCAAACATCCCGGTCTCTCGGCTCGTCCGCCCATGTTTCTTGAGACAAGCCTCCTCGTGTGTGAGCAAGCTGTCAAGAGATTAGGCCACAGCTAAAGAAGCGCCAAGGATTACTGTCACATGTAACTTTCTATGACACATTTAGCTCAGAATCTGTATGTTCAGGTGTACATCAATGTTCCCCTTTGAACATTTCATGAAGATCATTTGAATAAAACATAGAGTGGTATTCATGCCGTGACGTAAAGCCAGTGACGGTGTTTATGATCCCAGTATGAAGCTGGAGAAGTGGAGGCTAAAGGACACATGCACGAAGGGTTCCGATTCTTGTTTACATGTTCCGTTCACAGTGCTGTGAGAGCCATCTTCATCACCTGGACATGTCATCGCCTGACTACTCTGTGATACTGAATGCCTCATTTCCAAAAAAAAACGACTCAATTGGCCCATTGTCCTGCCAATCACACGTAGGGCCGGGACATCCTGCACAATCAGAGATCGAGCTCTCAGCTGTGCTCAATCATGGTCAAAAGCTTACATGGAATCTCTGCTCACAAACAGCCGGTTTCTCAAAGACGACACCACCATGTCTAGTGGGCATCACATGGAGTCTGTTTTTGCATTCTCTGGCTCTTTGGAGTTTGAAGTGATAAGAATGATTTCCAACATGCATTCAGCCTTTCTGAGGCTTGCTAGTAAAAGTAAGATCCTGTTTTAACAGACCTATTCTTTGCTCCCTCATTTGCTCCCATTCAGCGAATCCAGTCACATGTGTCTAACTGATTTTCTGACGCTCATCAAAATACATTACGCCACGGGATCCAATCTAGTGTACCATGAAGAAAACATTAAATATCAATTACTGTGCTTGGAATTCTCCTGCAGGCTCTCGCAGGCCGCGGTGTAAATTTAGACACCGGAATGAAAGCAGGATTTCACAGAAGGAATTTAGCACAGAGGAGTGCATCTGATTCGCTTTAATGGACGTGTTTTGTTTCCTGATTGCCGCAGTAAAAGTGCAGAAGAGCAATCATCACCACTGGGACCAAAGTAGTAACTACTGCCACCACCGCACGCCAGCCACGGGAAGACATGGAACAGTCCCGGCCACCCACACAACCAGCAGGACCACTGCAAATGTAAGTGATCACTTCTGACAGCGCCGCCCGCCGGCTACACGCTACAGTATGGAAGGCCTTTCTTCATCACGATTCATAAATCTATTTCTAGGATGTGGACTCTTGACACTGCATTTTTTTCTTTCCTGTTCTGTGTGCACGTTTGCGGCGTACGTGTGATGTTACCGTGCTGTGACATGTGGACTCTAATACAGAGTTGGGTGGTATTTTTTAACCGGGGGGGGGGGGGGGGGGGGGGGGGGCATTGCTTTTTGCCTTTTCTCTCTCCCCTCCTCCCCCCCCCTTGTTCCTACCAGCTCTGGTGATATGTGGAGTGATATGTGGAGTGTCTCCTTACAGCTCTGGTGATATGTTCAAGATTCAAGAAGTTTATTCATCACATACATACACAAGACATATAGTGAAATGAAGGTGGCCATGCCCGCCTCGGTTGTGCAACAAATACAATAATAATAGAATAAAATAGAATAGATAATAAAATAGACATGATGAAAAGTATTAAGATAAAATACAATACAATGCTAAGCTTATGAATTAAAAGGCAATGGGTCCTATATACACTACTATACCATATCCTATACAATCTTCAGTTATACTATGTATACTAAGCTATCCTAGCTATACTATCTATACCACACTATACTATACAAAAACATAGTTATGTTTTTTTAATTTAAATTTTATTTTGTGACGTTTTCTTTTGTGTGTGTGTGTGTGTGTGTGTGTGTGTGTGTGTGTGTGTGTGTGGTGTGTGTTCATGTGTGCTTGTGTGTGGAGAGATCAGTGTTGAGTGTTCTGATGGCCTGGGGGAAGAAGCTGAGTCTGAGTCTCTCTGTTCTTGCATTCCATGTGAAAGTATTCTGTATTTTTGCATGTCAACTAATAAAGAAACTTGAAACTTGAACTTGCATGTATGCATAGGTGCTTGCCTGACCGCAGCAGCTTGAACAGGCTATTGTTGGGGTGGTGAGGGTCCTTCATTATTCTGCAGGCTCTGTATTTGCACCTCCTATTGTATAAGTCCTGCAGGGGTGGTAGTGCAATACCCGTAGTATGCTCTGCTGAGCGCACAACTCTCTGTAGAGCCTTCCTGTCCTGGGCGGTGCAGTTGCCAAACCAGGCGTTGATATTCCCAGTCAGGATGTTCTCCACAGCCCCGGAATAGAAGGACTGGAGTATCTGCCCCGATACTCTGTACTTCCTTAATTGTCTCAGGTGATAGAGGCGCTGCTTTGCCTTTTTCACCACAGTGTCTGTGTGTGTTGTCCATGTCAGGTCCTCAGTGATGTGGACTCCCAGGTACTTAAAACTGCTCACCCTGTCCACGATAGCCCCATTAATCCACATGGCGTGTGTCCCCTGCTGTATTCTCCTAAAATCCACAATCAGCTCCTTGGTCTTACCAATAATTGTTCAGGAGTAGGCTGTTATCCCGGCACCAGAGTGCCAGGACATCAACCTCCTCCCGGTAGGCCTTCTCGTCGTTGTTAGAGATCAGACCCACCACCACCATGTCGTCTGCAAACTTCACTGTGGAGTTGGAGCTGAACCTGGCCACACAGTCATGTGTGTACAGCGAATACAGCAGGGGGCAGAGAACACAGACCTGGGGGGACCCGATGCTCAGGGTGATTGAGTTGGAGGTGTGTCCACCCACCCTGACCGCCTGGGGCCTGTCGGTCAGAAAGTCCAGAATCCAGGCGCTCAGGGTGGAGTTCAGACCCAGATCGATCAACTTGTCAGCCAGTCTGGTGGGGACTATGGTATTGAAAGCTGAACTATAGTCGATGAACAGCAATCTCACATAGCCCCCCCTTCTGACTGTCGAGGTGAGAAAGGGTGTTGTGCAGTACCTGGGAGGCCGTGTCGTCAGTGGACCCGTTTGTCCTGTATGCAAACTGCAATGGGTCCATGGTACTAGGGAGGGAGGCACAGATGCAATCCTTGACCAGCCTCTCAAAGCATTTCATGACCACAGAGGTGAGTGCCACCGGGGAGGAGGCCTGCTGGGGAGGAGTTTTTTGGTACAGGGATTATAGTGGACACCTTGAAGCAGGCAGGGACCACAGACTCGGCCAGGGATAGGTTGAATATAGTGGTGAACACTGGGGCTAGCTGATGTGGAGTGATATGTGGAGTGTCTCCTTACAGCTCTGGTGATATGTGGAGTGATATGTGGAGTGTGTCGCCTTACAGCTCTGGTGATATGTGGAGTGATATATGTTGAGTGTGTCTCCTTACAGCTCTGGTGATATGTGGAGTGATATATGTTGAGTGTGTCTCCTTACAGCTCTGGTGATATGTGGAGTGATCTGTGGAGTGTGTCTCCTTACAGCTCTGGTGATATGTGGAGTGATATATGTGGAGTGATATGTGGAGTGATCTGTGGAGTGTGTCTCCTTACAGCTCTGGTGAGCGGTGGCTTCTCCCCTTCCTCCACAGCCACGTCGGGCTTCAGCAGCCTGGGGAGCAGCACCCTGCCCTGCCCTGTCCCGCCCACCAGCCCCCACAGCGCCGGGGGGAAGAGGAGGACCAGGAGGAAGGACCACAAGAGCTCACGTACGACACGCACACCCGCCCGGCTCCCGTTCTCAACTTTTAAAACTCATTCAAATGTTTCTCAATGCAGTAAAAACACACCTCCCCCTCAGTGTGTTGACAGAACTGACTGAAACACAGCTGACTTAAATGTGACTTGATGGAAACTCTGATGTGCGTGACTCATTCTCCCCTTTCTCTCTCTGTTTGTTTTGTATCCATCTGTTCGCCACTCTTGCCTCTCTCCTCCTCGCTCCCCTCTGTGGGTCTCCCTGTATCTCTTCCTCCCTCTGTTTTGTATCCGTCTGTTCGCCACTCTCCCCCCCCCCCCCCCCCCCCTCTCCTCTCTCCTCCTCGCTCCCCCTCTGTGGGTCTCCCTGTATCTCTTCCTCCACTCTCTTTGCCCTTCCCTCCCCCAGTGTCGCTGGCGTCCAGCTCAGTGGGTCCCGGGGTCAGGTGGTCCACGTGGAGACCAGCGAGGTGGTCCTGCGGGGGGATCCGTTCACGGGCTTCGGGGTCCAGCTGCAAGGGGGCGTCTTTGCCACCGAGACCCTCTCTGCTCCCCGGTCGTCCGCTTCATCGAGCCCGACAGCCCGGCCGACAGGTATCGCTGCAGACGCCCACAAGAACGAGCGGATAGCTGGGATACAGAGTCTTTATCGGGCTGGATGTGATCTAGGATCTGCATGGGGGGGCATATGGTGGAGGAGTCACATGCTGGAAATTATGGAGGAGTCACTGTGGGGGGGGGGGGGGGGGGGCATATGGTGGAGGAGTCACAGGCTGGAAATTATGGAGGAGTCACTGTGGAGGGGGGAGGGGGCATATGGTGGAGGAGTCACAGGCTGGAAATTATGGAGGAGTCACTGTGGGGGGGGGGGGGGGGGCATATGGTGGAGGAGTCACAGGCTGGAGATTATGGAGGAGTCACTGTGGGGGGAGGGGGCATATGGTGGAGGAGTCACTGTGGGGGGGGGGGGGGGGCATCGGGCTGGATATGATGGAGGAGTCACTGTGTGGGGGGGGCATCGGCTGGATATGATGGAGGAGTCACTGTGGGGGGGGGGGGGCATATGGTGGAGGAGTCACTGTGGGGGGGGGGGCATCGGGCTGGATATGATGGAGGAGTCACTGTCTGAAAAAGGCCTAATGTTTGGCCTAATGTCCCGAGCAGTGTCATCATCTGAAGAATCATGTTGAAGCATCATGTTGAACACTTTGTAACGGTCGTAGTTTTTCGACCTCAGTTCAGTCATAATTCTACTTTCATGCTAGGAGGAGGTGTATATTCTAAGGCTTTGACATTCATTGTTAGTGACTGTAATTGTAATAAATGACAGGGTAAGTGCAGATAAGTGTTAGTTTTTGTCGACTCATAATAATTGTCCCCAGCTCTCTACATTCCCAGCAGTAGATTTATTACAGCCAGTTTAGCTGTGGGGATGTTGATGCAGGTTATATATATATTTATTGATCAGAGCAACATAATACAGGCCAATTAACACACATTGTAGCCCTAATTAGGCCAATGTGTGGCATCTCCCCTGGTCTGGTGAGATTAATGAGGGTGTCTGTGTTTAGTAGCAGAGGGACACGTCCTCTGGGACTTACAATACAAACCAGGCCAGCAGCGTTGGGCACGGCTGACTCAAGCAAAACATCGTGCGGTGATGTTGGTCACTCAGCCGCAACTCAAGGTTAATGAATAGCAGTGGGAAGTGAATTAATCCTGGCTGACGAGGCTTCTGTCCTGGGTGTGAGCGTGCATCTGATTAAACGTGTGGTAGAGTGTGTTGTGTGTGTTTCTACGTTTGTTTTTCTGTGTGTGTGTTGCTGTGTTCGTTTCTACATTTTGGTTTTCTGTGTGTGTTTGTATGTTCGGTTTTCTGTGTGTTTTCTTTCTTTAAAAGTGTTAGATGAGATTTTTATTTAGAGTAATAATGTTAAATATATATTATATATACATCCACAGACGTTTTTTGAAAGGTGCAGAATAGAAGTACTGCTTTCCCCCAAAAAAGGTTATTGATTAATGAATGTATCATTCAAAATGTTTTTGCAGCTCCAAAATGAATGCATTGTATGAATGTTATTGTTTACATGTTGCATGTATCCCCTCCCTACTTCTCATTTTCGCACCTGGAATGCACCCGATTGGATAAATGACATGCTGGTGCTCTAGTGGCTTAATGTTAAGCTATCTATAGCACCTTTTAACAAACGCATAGCGGTTGATTTTCTACTTCATGTTTGGCCAATATTTCTTGTTTTATCCGACATCCGACACAAATTTTCATCAATACTAAACAAAATGGCCCCCCTAAGAACCACCAGGGTAAAAAATCGCGCTGAGCCATGGATGCACACTGAAATACTGACCGCTATGAAAGCCAGAGACAAAAAATGCTCTGAGTTTCGTAAAAGTCAGTCAAAGCTTACCAAAAGCACGAGCAGTGAACTCCAAGACCACGTGACTGAACTCAAACTAGAAAGAAACAGACTAAGAAATGACGTAAACTCCATGATCAAAACTGCTAAAAAAAATTTCATCAATGACAAAACCGAGGAAAACAAAAATAAACCACGTGAACTTTGGAAATTACTCAACAATCAACTAGGCTGCAGTAAAAAACTCAAAACCAGGTTCTCAAACATAAACATAAAGACGGACAACACGCTCATCACAGACAAGCTGGATGTAGCCAATTACTTAAACACTTTCTTCACAAACATAGCCACAACACTGGTAAACAAACTACCCTCCCACTCAGGGCAGTATGGGGTAGAACACATAGTAGCATACTACATGAACCTAGGCGTCCACAAAGACGACTTCAAACTGGAAATAGTAACTACAGATGAGGTACTCAAAAAACTGAGCGCCCTCCAACCAAACAAGGCCACTGGCCATGACAACATCCCCTCCAAATTCCTCAGAGACTCAGCAGCAGCCATCACCCCAGTCATCACACACATAATAAACCTCTCCATAAAACAGGGACACGTCCCCAAGGACTTCAAAATTGCGAGAGTAACACCCCTGCACAAAAAGGGCAGCAAATTAGACCCGGGTAACTACCGCCCTGTTTCTATCCTTACATCCATCTCGAAAGTCATGGAAAAAATAGTATACGAACAGATCGAAAAGTACCTCGCGGAAAAAAATCTAATCTACGAATTCCAATCTGGCTTCAGAACATCCCACTCCACTGACACATGCCTTCTCTACTTGAACGACCACATCAAACAAGAGGTGGACGCGGGCAAATACTGCGGCATGGTCATGCTGGACCTACAAAAGGCCTTCGACACTGTCAATCGCACCATTCTGATTGACAAGCTAAAAGCAATTGGTTTTGATAGTTTATCAGTGAGCTGGATACAATCCTACCTGGAGGGGAGGGAACAGATGGTGGAAGTAAACGGTACCCTATCCCCCCCCCTCACAGTGAGCTGTGGTGTTCCACAAGGAAGCATACTAGGACCGCTACTATTCCTAATTTATGCAAATGACATGTCGTCAGCTTGTGACTGCAACTTGTTCCTGTTTGCGGACGACTCAGCCCTGCTGGTCTCTGACAAGAACAAGTTACAGGTTGAAAAAGCCCTCAGCTCGGAACTAGGCAAAATCTGCATATGGCTCGCCGACAACAAACTATCATTACACATGGGCAAAACAGAGTCCATTCTCTTCGGTTCAAATAACAAACTCAGCAAGACCGACGGCTTCTCGGTTACAGTGGGTGACAATATTATCACAAGGAAAGATGAAATTACCTACCTGGGTTCCACCCTAGAGGCTAATCTTTCCTGTGACAAAATGGCATCCAATGTAATAAAAAAAGTCAACCAACGAACGCGATTCTTGTACCGGATCTCCTCTCTGGTAAACAAGAATACATAGACTCTAGCAGGAGCACTCATTCAAGGGTACTACGACTATGCTTGCACCTCATGGTACCAAAGCACCTCAAAGGCACTAAAAAACAAATTACAAACATCTCAAAACAAGCTAGTCAGACTACTACTTGACCTGACTCCTAGAACCCACCTCACCCCTGCCCACTTTGACAACCTAGGATGGCTTAGAGTAGACGACAGAGTACAGCAACTTGCAATGGGCCTGGTCTACAAGATACACTACGCGACCAAGGTACCCATGTACATGTCAAAATACTTCCCAAAGGTCAGTGAATACCACGATCACAACACCAGAGGGAGCTCCACAAATCATGTAAAACCCAGATTCGGCTCAAACAAGGGACTAAACACGTTTCGCAATTATGCCACATCAATGTGGAACGCCCTACCTAAAGCTGTAAAGGAATGTGAATCACTACCCACCTTCAAAAACACTCTCAAAAAACACCTACGTGAGACTGCAATTCGAAACTGGCCCCTACAAATGTCCTAACCTAGTTGTACAGTAAATGACCAAGTAAGGCTTTGTCAATATTCCAATGTACAGTGTAAAATGTGTGTGTGTGTCCTTCCCAACCCCCCCCCCCCCCCCCCCCCCCACCTCCAATGTACAGCCCTCACCCAACCCAACCAACCTCCTCCAATGTACAGTTTCTATGCCAAATGTATATACACTCCTTTTCTGGACACTTTTGTAACACAAACAGTACTGTATTTGCAAATCTGATGTCATAAATGTATAGATGTAGCAGTACTGTCTATCTGTATGTCATGTATGTCATATATGTTATGATGAATTGAAAATGGGGGACCCTGATGTAAACAAGACGAAAGTCTTTCTCTGGTCTGCATCCCCTTAACAATTGTATGTATTGAGCTGTACTGTACTGTACCCATTCTGCAATCTGTTAATAAACTTTTCAATCAATCAATCAATCCATGCAACATTATTTAACTTGTGACGCTAATCTAGAATTCTTCTCTCAAAATGGATGGCTGAGGGGCGTGAGCTGCTGCTTTTTATCACGAGTTGTTAACAAGTTGTTGGGATGAAAATACAATCCCCAGCTTTTTCCGTCGTCCCATGGGGTCTTATTGTACTTGACACCGCCATTAACACTTTAATCGCCGGAGACGCTGTTCAGCGTCTTTCCCCGCCATGCTTATTCTGCCGAAGACGCTGGACAGCGTCTTTGATATCAATATTTCAAAAATCTGTGACATATTTCTCCCCCGGAGACATTATATGTACTGGTGAGCCCCTCACAATTCTCCAACGGTTCAAGAGCGCCATCTGGTGGCCGATCGGCCGCTCGCCCAAACAGGAAGTGATGCGGATGAAGTGGTGCTCACCCATATTTCGTCCGGGCACTCAAATCAAATCAAATCAAATGTATTTGTAAAGCCCACAATCACAAGGTAATGTCCCTGTGGGCCGGACAAGTCTTCTTTAAACAAGTCAAGAAGAAACATCACAATAAATCAATAACAAAACAAAAACACCATGAAATCCAAAATAAATGTAAAATAAATAAATGCAACACTCCCAGACATACCCCAGCGAAGGTAAGGAAAAACTCACTAAAAACCTAGCAATAGGAAGAAAAAAAAACACCACAGGCAATGTGGAGGAGAGAAACCTTAGAAGGGGATCCTCCTTCTTGGATGTCGATGATAGTGTTGCTATGGATGATCGATGGGTGGAGAATAAAACAGGCGAAATAGTTGGTATGTATGTATATATATGTGTAATAAAACTTTTTCTTTTTTAAACAACAGAATCACAATAGGAAGCCAATGAAAATAAAATATTTCAGGCAAATCTGCATCAGGCAGGAAGCTGGCCACTGTGTCTAACTTGGCACGACACAGTTCAATTCGATTTCCATGACTTTCGTTTATTTTTTAGATTAGATTAGGGCCTTCTCTGGAGGGCTTAGACAAGCCTTCTTTTGAAGAGGGCAAACCTTCTCTTGAAGAGGCCATGCCTTTTTTTGAAGAGGCCAAACCTCATCTTGAAGAGTCCAAACCTTCTCTTGAAGACGACAAACCTTCTCTTGAAGAGGCCAAGCCTTCTCTTGAAGAGGCCAAACCTTCTCTTGAAGAGGTCAAGCCTTCTCTGGAGGATGATGTGCCTTTATCTGAACTGAAATGTTTTCTAGAAGTTTTCCCTCTGGTGCAGTGTACATCAGTTTCCTCTTCAGCCTACGTGTGTTCTCAGTCCTGTACTGCTCAGGTTCTGAATCAGATTCAGAAGTTGCCATGTGTTTGCCACTTGAAGTCGTTGGTGACCTGCGCTGAATGGCAGTTTTGGATTCAGCAGATTGTCCGTTTGTTATCATACATATCATACAATCGGACTCATCAGAAGTGTCCTTGCTTTCGTTTGTGGTTGGAAGTCTCCTCTCTTCGCACTCGCTATCATTAGCAGGACTCCATCTTGACACAATGGATGTCGATCGGTTGCAAATAACTCGATAAACAACATGATTTGGACGTATATACTATTATACAACCTGGAAATGGATCGGGTATTTCTACATCCCATAATAGGAATATCTCTGCTCCACGCTCATCGGCCAACGCTATGAGGAAGCTACGGTAAGAATGATATAACGTTGCCCACGGAATTATAAACGACCCCCCGCCCATCCGGTCAACATCAGATCATACGTAGTAACTCCTAGAAGCACGTCCAGTTGACATTTTTTTTTCTTGCACAGATTCCTACCAAACTGTATTTGATCATCAATATAATGCATTTAGGGCTATAAATCAAGTTCTGGAGAAAGCTGCAGAAAACGATAAAAACATACTTATACTTTAGACCGTATTTTAGTATGAATATGTGAATGAAAAAGTATAACGTTGCTACACCCTGAACAATAGATATAGGACGTTGAATGGGCCATAGTAATGTCAATTTAGCAATACAATTTAAAAAGTTATAGCCCTGCAAAGAAGGGGAACTTCTCCATGTTAAATACGGCTGGCGAGGGATGGTAAATTATGAATTTAACCCCGGCGATCAAAGTGTTAATGTCAAAAGGTCTTGTTGACTAGGAATTGGGGCTAAGTGTGTGAATGGGTGAATGTGAGGCATACGTTTTAAAGTGATTTGAATCAAAGCTGTTATATTAACCCTTTCACTACCACACTACAGACTGTTAACCCTTTCACTGTGTTCTCAAGTAGAGGAGAGAGAGAGAAGAGGTGTTCTCTCAAGTAGAGGAGAGAGAGAAGAGGTGTTGTCTCAAGTAGAGGCGAGAGAGAAGAGGTGTTGTCTCAAGTAGAGGAGAGAGAGAGAGAAGAGGTGTTGTCTCAAGTAGAGGAGAGAGAGAGAAGAGGTGTTCTCTCAAGTAGAGGAGAGAGAGAAGAGGTGTTGTCTCAAGTAGAGGCGAGAGAGAAGAGGTGTTGTCTCAAGTAGAGGAGAGAGAGAGAGAAGAGGTGTTGTCTCAAGTAGAGGAGAGAGAGAGAAGAGGTGTTCTCTCAAGTAGAGGAGAGAGAGAAGAGGTGTTGTCTCAAGTAGAGGCGAGAGAGAAGAGGTGTTGTCTCAAGTAGAGGAGAGAGAGAGAGAAGAGGTGTTGTCTCAAGTAGAGGAGAGAGAGAGAACAGGTGTTGTCTCAAGTAGAGGAGAGAGAGAGAGAGAAGAGGTGTTCTCTCAAGTAGAGGAGAGAGAGAAGAAAATAGACGCACCCACAATCGGTGCTTGGATTAAGAATATGGCACAATGCATGTCTATGGAGAGAATAACATATATCCTCAGGAACAATATAGAGGTTTACGAGGATATATGGAAACCATTTAATGACTATCTGAGAAGGGAAGATATAGGAGGGCTGCTATAGGATGAGTCCCCCCGCTCTCTCCCGCGGTCAGTCGTGACCCAGACCCCGGGGGAGAGCGGAGGCACGTCAGTGAAGGGGTTGTAAAGATGTCACGTATTTATTTTTATTTTTATCTTTAAATTTAAATTTTATATTGTCAATTATTTTTATTTATGTACAAGCTATTTTACTGGAGGTACCAATGAATGTACGTACTATTTCTATATGACAACAGTAAAAACAGACTCAAAGATGCTAAGCGAGAGAAAGGGGGAGGGGGTATGTGGGTAATGGGTATACTTGTATAAACTTGTGGAGAAAAGGAATTAAGAATAACTGACGACAATGAAAACCTGAAATGTGTACTGTAAAACCCAATACAAATATTGTATAAAAAAAAAGAGGAGAGAGAGAAGAGGTGTTCTCTCAAGTAGAGGAGAGAGAGAAGAGGTGTTCTCTCAAGTAGAGGAGAGAGAGAAGAGGTGTTCTCTCAAGTAGAGGAGAGAGAGATGGAGAAGAGGTGTTCTCAAGTTTCAAGTTTTGTTTTATTTGTCACATAAGGTACATATAGTATATAAAGCTAAAATGCTAAAACAAAACGAGGTAGAAGATAATCTGTCAACATGTAGGTTATTTTGTGTGTGTGTGTGTGTGTGTGTGTGTGTGTGTGTGTGTGTGTGTAGGTGTGGGCTCTTGCATGTCGGGGACAGACTGTTGTCCATTAACGGGATCCCGACAGAGGAGGGGACGCTGGAGGAGGCTCATCAGCTGCTCCGAGACGCTGCTCTGGCCAACAAAGTCACCCTGGAGCTAGAATTTGATGTTGCAGGTGTGAACTTTTATCAGCCTATTATTGTCATCTGTTTTTACTAATCTCAAGGACTTTAGATAATCAGGTCTGGGCAACGACAACAAAATAAAAATGTTTCACACAGAGGTTTGGTGACCATGAGACCAGCACTGGCCTGGGACTAGAACTCTATTTGGACCAAGCAGGCATTGTGGTGTCAAAGACCCCTAGACACACATTAGGCCAGGGACCCCCATCTGAAGAGATTCTGTCACAGGCAGGGACCCCCATCTGAACAGATTCTGTCACAGGCAGGGGCGATTTGTCAATGGATATAATTTTGTCCAGAATTCCATAACTGGGAGGGGAGATACCAGTACATTCTCCTACTGGGCTAACTTCAAGTGAATGAAACACTGGACCTAAGGCAGCTCATGATTTGGTTACTTAAAATCATTACTCAACGTCATAATCTATACACCTTGATTAATCTATGAGCGGTACTGTATCTGATCATGTTTATCTATTTCTATCGTCAATTAGAGTCTGTGGTTCCCAGTAGCGGCACATTCCATGTGAAACTACCCAAACGGAGAGGGGTGGAGCTGGGCATCATGATCAGCGGTGAGTTACCAGAAATATGCAGCAGGGGGCAGTGTTGCTTTACTTTATCATCCGCTGCCAGGATAGTAGGTCTCCTCTGTTTGGATCAACATCTTGTGATCCATAACACTGTGTGGCCTGAAGTTGAACACCTCATTACCTTTGATAAATAGTACTGACCTGCTACAAGCATTTATTATTATACTGTTATTTATCTCTGGGAAAACACAGTAGAACAGGACTAGTATCGGAGAACGTAGTACAGTAGAATGGGAATGTGATCATGACTGCTCAGCCATTGTTTTCACATGTTACATCATCATCTACGAATACTGAACAGAAATTATAATAATAACAAACTATTTGTAGAGCACCTTTCATACAAGAATTGCAGCTCAAAGTGCTTCACAGCAGTAAAAAAGACATAGGCATAAAATGAGCACAAAATTGGTAGATCAAGAGAAATGCATGAAGTGCAGATGTTTTATTTTTTATCCACCTTTTCTCCTATTTTTCTCCCATCCCAATTTCGTGACTCCAATTTTTCCCTCCCCTGTCTTGAACGTTGCTAGACTATGCCTCCCACTGGTCGGCTGTAGTGAGGATAGAAGCCTTGCATCACGTGTCCCCTCCGGTACACGAGGAGGCAGCCTGTCGCATCCCCCGATGCTTCCTGTTTCTGCTGTACAGGCGTCACCCAACCGACCTGTAGGAGTCGCTGTCCACAACGTCCAATCCCCACCCACCGGCTTTCCCACCCTCTAACACTGCCAATTGTGTTAGTATGACGGGCGGCCAAGCCGGTAGCAATGCAGAGAGCTGGGCTCGATACCAGCATCTCCTGTGTTAGTGGCGAGCGCCTTGCCCACTGCGCCACTCAGCCGCCTATAAAGTGCAGATGTAAAATGAAATGCATAAAACGAGCATAAAATAGTCGGCAGCAAAATATACAAACTCAACATAAGGCATAGAACATTAAATCACAGTTTTTCATATTTGGATCTAACATCTTAATCTTAATTTAGGCCTCTTTGTTTACGGTTTGATTATCACTGACATATAAAATCATGAAATTGGCAGATACACATCAAATAGACATATCAACCCAGTATTTTAGATGTTTAGTGTTGGAGCCATAGGTCTTTCTCATATACTCCACCTTTCCCCCCTGCTTTCACTTGCTCCCATGGTTAGAGAGTAGCTGATGATCATATTAATATTGTAAACAAGTTTCTAATCTTTTGTCTGTAACAGCAAGTAAGAAGCCAGGCAAGCCCCTCATCATCTCGGACATTAAGAAAGGAAGCATCGCCCACAGGTAATCATTATTGAAACCTTATGTTTAGGAATATCATGATTACATTCCTTTTTGCTTCACGTTTGATCTCAGTCGACGTTGGTTACATCGTGTCCATTTAAATCCAATATACAGTAACTGCTACTGGGACTCATAACTATTCACACGTATGGTATGTTGCAGAGCATTGAGGGCAGGCGTCTATTCAACCAATATTTCAATATTATTGGTTTCTCTCCCTGGCAGAACGGGCACGTTGGAGCCTGGAGACCGGCTGTTGGCCATCGACAGCTTTCGCCTGGAGAACTGCACCATGGAGGAGGCCATGCATGTCCTGCAGCAGGCCGAGGACATGGTCAAACTCCGCATCCAGAAAGACGAGGACAACATCGGTACGTTCTCGCTCCCGACCATCCGGCATGCAGTATTCGCTGGCCTACATGACATACGAGCACAGTGTACTGTTAACACGTGGTGTACAGAGAGCGACACACTAAAATAAAAATTAAGTGTCTCCGGAGTTTTTAGGGCTGCTATATTTGTCCTATGGAGCAAATGTTTATACATGTTTTATTATGGGCTGCAAGGATGTGCCTCACCTGGTATTCTACAATATATCATGTGTCCTAGATACTCTTGTCATCACTGGGCTATATGTCCCTTATCTAACACTGTACATGTGATACTGTATGTCATCACTGGGCTATATGTCCCTTATCCAAATTCACTCAGAGAGACAGGGACAGGGGTTAAAAAATGCAGAAAAGCAGACATGGGAGCAGATAACAGACGTGAAATATCCCTTTAAACCTGAAC
Source organism: Notolepis coatsorum (assembly GCF_963971535.1). Classification (NCBI taxonomy): domain Eukaryota; kingdom Metazoa; phylum Chordata; class Actinopteri; order Aulopiformes; family Paralepididae; genus Notolepis; species Notolepis coatsorum. The sequence goes on along the minus strand of NC_140181.1, from coordinate 84,673,201 downwards.
TGCTCCAGTGGAGCTTCTCGGTAGAGGCCAACAGTAGAGCCCAACAGTAGAGGCCAACAGTAGAGGCCAACAGTAGAGCACTGTGGTTGTAGCTGACTAAGCCATAAGGTGTGAATGTGCGAGTGCTCAGCAAACTACCCTGGGTAAATAAAAGTTAAAAGTATAAGAGAAAGTGCATGACCTGTTTGGTGAAAAACTACAGAATCTGAAAGTGAGTTTAAACCATCTCTTGGATTTTGAATTCCACTCGAACCATAAAGCGGGATCTTGAAAAACAATGACATGACAAAGTGTTGTCTTTTATGATCCTTTTATGAGGAGGTACTGCTATCTGCATGCATGTGTAAAGTCTTATAGTCTGTTAAAGAGGTGCAGAAGATAAGATAGAGAGTTAATAGAGCAGTCAATAGTTTCTCTGTACATGTGTGCATCTGTGTCTTCGGACATGTCCATGTGTCTGTCTTTGTCAACTATGCATTTCGTCCATCCATGTTTGTGGGTTTGTGCTGTTAACCACTTTCAGATGAGCTGGAGATGTCTGGCTCTATTATCTACACCGTGGAGCTGAAGAGATACAACGGCCCACTAGGCATCACCATCTCCGGCACCGAGGAACCCTTCGACCCCATCGTCATCTCTGGGCTCACCAAGAAAGGCCTGGCAGAGAGGTGAGTGGGTGAGAGCGGGGTCACCTGGCCTTTGAGAAGATGGTGATATTATAGACCCAGGACCACAGAATCCCCTCCAGGCCCATATAGTCCCTCCAGTGGTTTTCTCCAGAAACCCCCAAAACTCTTTTGTTGTAACATAGACAACAATAGACAATCGCAGTGTCATCTTTTTGAGTAAGAACAAGGAGGTCCTTTGTTCCTGCCTCAAGGCAGAACACTGGGCAGCCTGACAGTTTCCAGTCCTAAGCAACAGCTGAGGCCAGACCGGCGCTGTTTGGTAGACTCTAGAGCAGGGGTTCTCAAACTTTTTTATACCACGACCCCATTTTATTTAGGCGACCCCGCACTTAATGTATCGCCTTAATGTATCGCGTAATTTCAACATGGAATTAAGGAATATCAAAATAAAAGCACACGTTGTTGAACTTGATCATGCATATTTATTAGAACATTTAATTACAGCACTGTTATCAATACACATTTATAAAACAAGGCATATTTAACCCAAATATGTTGCCAGAACATAAAAGAAAAAAATACTGATTATCTTTTTACTTGCCCTGTCACCTACCCGCGACCCCACTTTGGTTCACGACCCGTAGTTTGAGAAACGCTGCTCTAGAGTCCTCATCTCCTCTGCTCTCCTCTCCCTGCAGGACTGGGGCCATTCATATAGGCGACCGTGTCCTGGCGATCAATGGGGCCAGTCTGAAGGGAAAGCCATTGAGCGAAGCCATCCTCCTCCTCCAGATGGCCGGGGAGACGGTCACCCTCAAGATCAAGAAACAAGTCGACCGTATGTTTGCATGACCCTTATCTCACAGCTGGAGCTAGTAACGCTATGTCTCGCCTCCACGGTTGAAACCGAACGTTTATTTATGAACTACAGGAGCTACAATTCTCACTGTTAATTTATTCTCTGTCCAATATCAGCATCTGATGGCGAGCGGTCTTCAGACCAGGCAGGGTTCCTGAGCGACACGGAGGACGAGCTGGCCGACTCTCAGAAGACCAGTAAACATTCGGAGGTGTACTCTCTCACCGTTCCCAGCGTGGACTCGGCCATGAGCTCCTGGGACGGCTCTGGTATCGATGCAGGCTACGGTAGCCAAGGTGAGGGTCAACCACCGCACGGGACACCCTCATGGTGGTTCTTCTCCGTCATTGAAAAACAACGTTGTCCATCTGATCTAATCTCTATTGAGAAATAAGATCGAAGGCTCTGCCCCTTCATATTTAAAAAGTTGTTAGGATCTTGTAAATCTTTTACCCCTGAGGACAGCCCAACTGACATCTTCCTTTGTGTTCAGGGACATATCTCCACAGAGCATCTGATTTATCATTCAACCCAAGTGAGTGGCGACGTACAAAGCACAGGAGCCATCCGTCGTCCAGCTCTCCAGGCATCGGCCACCAAACAGCCCTGTACGGTGGGAGATACACTGAAGATGAGTGGGACAAAATACCTGGGTGAGTGAGTGAGTGAGTGAGTGAGTGAGCTCGTCAAAGCAACTGACCCGGTTTGCAAAATGTCTTCCAAGTCCTGTCCTCCTTAGCCACTGTTGCTTTGTCTGACAAACCTTTAAAATGAACTTGCTGCTCTCTGTCTTCAGCTAATTACCACAAGCAATATAATAACATTGCTCTCCAGTCTGTATAACATGTGTCTAGTTCTCACAGACATGTTATTAGCACCCCCCCCCCCCCCCCCCCTGCTTAATGTAACTTTATCTTCAGTTACTGTAATGTTACATCACATGCTACTCTCCACATCTTTATCTGCGTAGGACATGTTTTGTATTGTGGTGTCGTGAGTATGGATGTCTGTAGGAAGTAAATGCATGAGGACAAATGTCAATATTTGCAAATGGTCAATTTGGTGCAATCTACCATTCAATCAACATTTTGTTTCATGTCGATGCAGCTTTCAGTGTTTATTTTTGTTGCTTCTTTTGATTTCACATCAAAAGGGCAAATTGTTCTTTATTTGCACCAGTTTCTGTGTATTAAAATTAGCTTTTTAAGGTATTCTGTCTTTTGTTTCTTTTGAACTTCTAGGCCAGTCATTGTTTTGTCCTCATCTTGTGTCCTTTGCCGCTGTGTTTTAGTTCTCTTCCTGTCTGTGTTTTCTTCTCTCTTTCTCAGGTATTCTCTCTCTCACCTGCTTTACTAACTGCCCACGAGCTATTGGTCTTTTCACATAAACACATCCTTTCTCTTGTCGCTTCCCTGTTTGCCCACCAACATGTTAAAACATCACAAGGCTGAAGGAGACCAGCCTATATTGTCTTTCACTTCATTCTTCAATCTTTTTCTCTTTTTTTACCCCTGAACTTTTCTGTCCTCTTTACGTTCAGTTCCTCTTTTTTGGGCGTGACATTACTTTTAAAAGTGAACAGTATGAACACATGATCTATTCTAGAGGACTCCTCTCCGTTTGTGCAGCCACAGAATGAGAGAGATTACAAGAACCGTCATTGCAGCCCTGAGAGATATTTTTTTTCTTTTTTGTATTGACACTCTCTCCGTCACACGGGCCAAAAAACGACATTACCCACACTGCTCTGTAGGCAGCACCCGTGTCGGGCCGGCCTCGGGACAAGCAGGGCTGCTCTCATGTTCTGGTTCCTGCGTTGTCATAGATTCGTCAGTCCCCCTCGTTGCCATGGCACCCTGAACCAGGACGACAGCTTCTGGTCCCAGGCCCTGCAGGACCTCGAGACCTGCGGCCAATCGGAGATTCTCAGGGAGCTGGAGGTAGGCCGTCCCCGTTGTCCTCATGTATTCATGACCCTAAATGACCTGTTATTAAATCTGTCTAGTCAAGGGAGACATCGGCACGGTGCCTTGGCCTCTAGTCAAGGGAGACATCGGCACGGTGCCTTGGCCTCTAGTCAAGGGAGACATCGGCACGGTGCCTTGGCCTCTAGTCAAGGGAGTCATCGGCACGGTGCCTTGGCCTCTAGTCAAGGGAGACATCGGCACGGTGCCTTGGCCTCTAGTCAAGGGAGACATCGGCACGGTGCCTTGGCCTCTAGTCAAGGGAGACATCGGCACGGTGACTTGGCCTCTAGTCAAGGGAGACATCGGCACGGTGCCTTGGCCTCTAGTCAGTCTCTGTAAATAACTCCCTGCTGGGTATTTGAAATCGCAATGTGGCCGAGTGCAATTTCCAAATAGCAGGAAGCTGCGATATTATATAAAAGAAGAATTGTGGAGCTGCTAAGAAGCCTTGGCTTACAAATTATATTCCACGACTTCAGGAAAACAATTTGTTTGGTACAGATGGTGTTGTTTGAAATCACCATTTCAATAAATCTTTTAATGAAAAGGAACATTTTGGAGAAAAGTATTTGATTAATTAATATGAATCAATATAGTTAATTATAATATATTTTTAGATAGATATAGTTAATTAAATAAATAAATGGGGTACTGCTATTCTGTGTTCCCCACACGTTTTAACAGTCCATTAATTTTGTCGTCTCGACAGGCGTCCATGACAGGCAGCAGTCTGAGCCTGTATCTGGATGAGACCAAGACGCACGAGGACTCAGTGCTCCATGCCAGGATTAGTCCCATTAACAGGGAGGCGCCCCGTGACGAGCCTGAGACCAAAGGCAACCCGAACAGGTGCTCCAGAGCCAGGGACACGCCGCCCAGGGGAGCAGGGGACCCCGCGGAAACCTCGTCCCCCACTGCCCTGCAGCTGCACAAGGTATGACCTCATCCCCTTCTGCCCTACTGCACAAGGTATGACCTCATCCCCTTCTGTCCTACTGCACAAGGTACAACCTAGTCCCCTTCTGCCCTACTGCACAAGGTATGACCTAGTCCCCTTCTGCCCTACTGCACAAGGTATGACCTAGTCCCCTTCTGCCCTACTGCACAAGGTACAACCTAGTCCCCTTCTGCCCTACTGCACAAGGTATGACCTAGTCCCCTTCTGCCCTACTGCACAAGGTACAACCTAGTCCCCTTCTGCCCTACTGCACAAGGTACAACCTAGTCCCCTTCTGCCCTACTGCACAAGGTACAACCTAGTCCCCTTCTGCCCTACTGTACAAGGTACAACCTAGTCCCCTTCTGCCCTACTGCACAAGGTACAACCGAGAAGCAAAAATAACTCACCAAGAGGAGTTTGTGTAGGAGTGACTTTTTGGGGGAATTTGTATTCGAAAAAAAAATTAAATGGGGGTAGGACATAGACTGTTGCCTAGAAAACTGCGCCCAGCTAAAAAATAAATAAAAAAGATTATATATATACTCTATATAAGGGGCGGCCGGGTAGCGCAGCGGACTAAGCGTCTGTCTACCACCGCAGAGACACTGGTATCGAATCCAGCTGTCAGTGGTGCCTCCGGCTTGGCCGGTCGTCATACTGACACAATTGTCAGCGGGAGGGAAGCCGGTGGGTGGTAATCTGGTCGTTGTAAACAGCGACTCCTACAGGTCGGTCAGGGCACCTGCACAGCGAGGAAGGGATCTGGGTGAGGTAGTGTGCCCTCCCACGCGTTACACTCACCCAATGAGAGTCCTCACTGCCAGGTGAAAAGAGGCTGCTGGCTGTCTCCTATGTATCAGAGGAAGCATGTGATGGACTTCAGGGCTCCCTAGACCGGCAAGTGGGGGGCACATGCAAACGACCAGGAAGGGGAGGGGGAATTTGCATAACGACTAAAATTGGGATGGGAGGAAAATACAAGAAAAATAGGAGGAAGGGCGGCTAAGTGGCGCAGTGGGCAAGGCGCTCGCCACTAGTGCAGGAGATGCTGGGTTCGAGCCCAGCTCTCTGCATTGCTACCAGCTTGGCTGGTCGTTCATACTAACACAATTGGCAGTGTTAGGGGTGGGAAAGCTGGTGGGTGGGTCCTGGTCGTTGTAAACAGCGACTCCTACAGTTCGGCCTGCTCAGCGAGGAAAGGATCTAAGGGGGGTAGTGTGATCCTTCCACACGTTACACCCTCTCAGTGAGAGTCCGCGCTGCCAGGTGAAAAGAAGCGGTTGATTGGCTACACATGTGTCGGAGGAAGCATGTGATAGCCTCCACTCTCCCAGACCGACCGTAGGGGGTAGGTGCGCAGCCAAAAAAATTAAAATAGGAGAAAAAGTGGATAAAAAAAAAAATACTATATATAATATATAATATAGTATATATATATATATACTATATTTTATATGATTCTTTAGTGTGCACTTTGTATTTCTTCTTAGCTCTTGTTCTTGTTTATAATAAATAAAGGTGCAGTACTTTACTGTAGAACTGCGTGCCGAGTTGAAGCTTGCCCAGGGCACCGAATGTGCTAGGTAAAAGAGTGCTTGATTTGTAAAACATAGTCGGGTGCCTTGGTGAGGGAGTTTTCCTCTCCCTGGAGGAGTTGCCCCTCAACTCGCTCACACGCTCTGCCCATCAGCAGAGTGAGACGGGACCCAGTGGGAACCAGGACCAGTCGGGACTTGCAGTGTGTTTGTGTTGGAACAGTCATTATACCATGTGTGTGTTTTCTCTGGCCACACGCTAGGCCCCGGTGTTTGTCTGTGTGTGTTTTTTTTTTTTATATATACTTTCTCTTTTTTCCCCCCTTTCTTTTTCCATCTTTCCCCCATCCCAATGTTAGTCGTTATGCCAATTCCCAATCCCCTACCTGGTCGTTGCGTGCTCTGCCCCCTACCGTCGGTCTGGGAGGGCGGAGACTATCACATGCTTCCTCCGACACATGTGTAGCCAATCCCCACTTCTTTTCACCTGGCAGCGCGGACTCTCACTGGGGGAGTGTAACGTGTGGAAGGAGCACACTACCTCTCCCAGGACCCGACCTTGCTGTGCAGGCACCCCGACCGGTCTGTAGGAGTCGACCAGGACCCACCCTCGCCGGCTTTCCCACCCGCTAACACTGCCAACAGTTAGTATGGACGGTCGGCCAAGCCGGAGGCACCACAGCTGGATTCGATCCCACTGTCTCTGTAGTGGTAGACAGACGCTTAGTCCGCTGCGCTACTCGGCCACCCATCTGTGTGTTTTACTGTTCCCTCTCTGGGTCTGAGTGTGTTTTACCGTTCCCTCTTGGGTCTGAGTGTGTTTTACCGTTCCCTCTCTGGGTCTGTGTGTGTTTTACCGTTCCCTCGCTGGGTCTGTGTGTGTTTTACCGTTCCCTCTCTGGGTCTGTGTGTGTTTTACCGTTCCCTCGCTGGGTCTGTGTGTGTTTTACCGTTCCCTCTCTGGGTCTGAGTGTGTTTTACCGTTCCCTCTCTGGGTCTTAGTGTGTTTTACCGTTCCCTCTCTGGGTCTGAGTGTGTTTTACCGTTCCCTCTCTGGGTCTGTGTGTGTTTTACCGTTCCCTCTCTGGGTCTTAGTGTGTTTTACCGTTCCCTCTCTGGGTCTTAGTGTGTTTTACCGTTCCCTCTCTGGGTCTGTGTGTGTTTTACCGTTCCCTATCTGGGTCTGTGTGTTTTACCGTTCCCTCTCTGGGTCTGTGTGTTTTACCGTTCCCTCTCTGGGTCTGTGTGTTTTACCGTTCCCTCTCTGGGTCTGTGTGTTTTACCGTTCCCTCTCTACGCTGGGCCCTGTATCCCTCCTACCGGCTCTCTGCTGTTTGTTATCATGAACAGCAGACAAACCAACTACAAACACGTCCATCTCTCTGACCCGTCACACTGAACGCGCTGTACAACGCAGCGGATTAGTCTGGATTTGATTGTATCGTTGTGTTGTATAACTGAATACTGAGATTAGAAAGTAAAACAGTGCCTCATTGTCTTCTAGTGTAGAGAATAAAATGTGTTTTCTATAGAAACATCCCACTCTGTATCTCTGTCATCTGATCTTAATGTGGTATAATCTGTCAGTTGACATTGCTGTTGGTGATGATTAAACTCGCTTAAGATGTAGGGAGAACACTGAGGAAAACAGAAACCAAAAACATGTCTGACCTTGAATACACCTGTGTTATGCAAGCATGTTAACTGCCACTATGTAACCAAACTGACTTAACAGGTGGAACAAGTACCCAAATTATAAGTTAAGAGTCCCTATAAGACAAGGTGTTGCTATTTTTTCATCTACGTAATTTAATGGAGCTGTAATTAAACACAACACAAGGATTCAATGTCCTCAATGACGTCATTGGTGGCCATATTCAAATGATCTTACTCAATAACTGTCTAAACTAAATTCATGTGTGCAAAATAAATCTGCATTGTCTTTAGGGAAATGTGGAAATAACGCAATAGAATACTACCTGCATATAATTCTACTGAAAAGTAATAAAGTACTTGATATCAAATGTACTTTAAAAGAAGAAACAAAATGACTTCAGCATATTTTGGTACAAAGAAGTCAGGAAAAAGCAACCATTGTGATTGGAGGATCAAGAAAAGAGGGCAGGGTTTGAGATGGGTCTATTAGGTAAAGTTAAAAGTATTGATGGTCCTGTTATGTTACACATTACCATATTTTTTAAAGATTAGATTAAACTGGACTTTTGAAGAAGTCTTTATTCATTGCACACATTGACAATGTCGTCATGCAGCGACACACACATGCAATCGGCGGCACACACAGAAACACACACATGCAATCTTTTTGGGGTTGCCGATGAAATTTAGTATATTCCCCTTTCACCTATGCAGTCATATAGCCTATTATATGCATATTGGTTAGTGTTTTTGTCATTATACCACACCTTTTATATCAACAGTAATTCGTTTTTTTTTAAACAAAAAAGGAGATTATTTTTACAACTAGATTGCAATCTTGTATCAAAATGATATAAGTAACTAGGACTAGTTGCAGGTCTTTATAGGGAAATGCAGTCTATTAAATAGTAGGATATCTGTGTTGAAATAGTGACATAAAAGTAGAAAGTTGCCTATAATGCTCACAAAGTACACATAACTCTACATGTTACAGTACTTGAGTAAAAGTACTTTACTTTCCACACAGCAAGATCCACATGGATAAATAATGTGAATATTGTGTGTGTTTGCAGGTGACTGTGAGGAAGGACATGGGGATGTGAATATTGTGTGTTTGCAGGTGACTGTGAGGAAGAGGAAGGACATGGGGATGTGAATATTGTGTGTGTTTGCAGGTGACTGTGAGGAAGGACATGGGGATGTGAATATTGTGTGTGTTTGCAGGTGACTGTGAGGAAGGACATGGGGATGTGAATATTGTGTGTGTTTGCAGGTGACTGTGAGGAAGGACATGGGGATGTGAATATTGTGTGTGTTTGCAGGTGACTGTGAGGAAGGACATGGGGATGTGAATATTGTGTGTGTTTGCAGGTGACTGTGAGGAAGGACATGGGGATGTGAATATTGTGTGTGTTTGCAGGTGACTGTGAGGAAGGACATGGGGATGTGAATATTGTGTGTGTTTGCAGGTGACTGTGAGGAAGGACATGGGGATGTGAATATTGTGTGTTTGCAGGTGACTGTGAGGAAGGACATGGGGATGTGAATATTGTGTGTGTTTGCAGGTGACTGTGAGGAAGGACATGGGGATGTGAATATTGTGTGTGTTTGCAGGTGACTGTGAGGAAGGACATGGGGATGTGAATATTGTGTGTGTTTGCAGGTGACTGTGAGGAAGGACATGGGGATGTGAATATTGTGTGTGTTTGCAGGTGACTGTGAGGAAGGACATGGGGATGGGAGACTTTGGCTTCAGCGTGTCTGATGGGCTCCTGGAGAAAGGTGTCTATGTGAACATGATCCGTCTGGACGGACCAGCTGACCAGGCAGGACTGAAGCCCTACGACCGCATTCTACAGGTAGCCTACTGTTGATGGTTTACACATGTTAGCATATTAAAAGTCATAAATCCTCAATGACAGTAACTAGAGTAGCCTGGTTAGTTGCCAGCTCTGTTTTTAAAGGGGAACTACGGCCATTTTCAGAATGCATACATGTTATTCCTATGGTCTTAAAAAAGTCCAGAAAATATCAGTTAACAATTCTCCAAAATCCCCAAACTCAAGAGTGCTAAAACTCAAATGTATGATGTCGTCAAGTATAAAGTTTGGTTGGCAAGAAGCATGGGCAAATGTCCGTCTTACATCAAGGAACCCGGACCATCAACAAATCAATCTTAACTATATTCACAGGACATACTTGACTCCTATAAGACTGAACAGAATGGGTCTTAAACAAGACACAAAATGCTCCCAATGTACAAATGGAGACGAAGGGACATTTATGCACATGTATTGGGACTGCCCACCAGTTAAGGCATTCTATCAAAACTCGTATCTTGGAATATACCAGTACACCCCTCTGTATTACTATTGAATGATGTTTTTGAGTTTGCAGTAAATCCACAGCTAAAGAGATTGGTTTTATCGGGTATCACAGTAGCTAAAAAACTGATTGCATCACGCTGGTTTCAACCGGAAAAAATGTGCCGGAAGGTTTGGTTTCTTACATATCTCGATGTGATTTATCAAGAAATATCTACAGCAAGAATTCTGGGTCTCAACGAATCCAAAATGTCAATGTGGTTAGAAGTGGTGGAGAGAATAAAAGCTAGCTTATAATGGTAGTGTCTGGTTAGGAGTGAGGGATAATGGAGGTACTATCCAAGGAAGGGTCCGGGAGGGGGGGGTTCGAGCTGGAGCATATGTGTGTAGGGTTTTAGAAAATAGGTATTAGGGGTATATCCTGTATAAGGCATTGGTATAATTGGTAATTTCGTTGGATATACACTGTATACGGTAAAATATTATTATAGACTTTTTTTTGTTTTCTGTTTCTGTACTTGCATGTCATTTTAGCCACCTTGATTGTTAGTTTCATTATGCATTGTGTGTTGAGTACTGACTTTTAATAATTTTTGTTTTGCAATAATAAAAAAAAAAAAAAAAGTATAAAGTTTGGAGCTGCTCCATAAACAATGAATGGGGAACGATTGTAAAGAGGACACTGACGGCACCCAGAGGAATGTTCTGACTGTCTCACATCATCTGAGAACATCTGAGAACATCTTCTGTCTCAGAACTGAGAACACCACAATATTAAGCTTGTTTGGGTGTAAAAAAAGAAGACAAACTTCCTGTGTGTCCACAACATCAGTCTCCCATTCATCGTCTATGGAGCAGCGCCAGACGTTCTACCTGATGACATCACAAGTGTGAGTCTTGATTATCTGGTTTCCGTGTTTAGGTTTGAGTAGCTCTCAGCATAACATCAGAATCGGAAAGGTCTTTATTGCCAAGTAGTTTACACATACAAGGAATTTGATTTGGTAATCTGGTGCGACATTAACGGACAGACAATTACGGTAGAATAAAATAAAAGGTAGAATAAAATGGATAAACTAAATAAAAAAATAGAGGCACGGGCGGCTAGGTGGTGTAGTGGGCAAGGCGCTCGCCATCAACGCTGGAGACGCTGGGTTCGAATCCAGCTCTCGGCGTTGCTATCAGCTTGGCTGGTCGTTCATACTAACACAATTGGCAGTGTTAGGGGTGGGAAAGCTGATGGGTGGGTCCTGGGCGTTGTGGACAGCGACCCCTACAGTTCGGTCGGGGCGCCTGCACAGCGAGGGTAGGATCTGGAGGGAGGTAGTGTGACCTTCCACACGTTACACTCTCCCGGTGAGAATCTGCGCTGGCTGCCAGCTGGCTGCACATGCGTCGGAGGAAAGCATGTGACAGTCTCCGGCCTCCTGGACCAACAGTAGGGGGGAGTGCGCAACAACCAGGAAGGGGGTTGGGAATTGGCATAACGACTAACAGTGGGATGGGAGGAAAATCGGAAAAAGGAGGGGGGGAAAAGATAAAAAAAATAAATAAATAAAAATAGAGGCACAATATAATAGAATTATAAAATAAAATAGTCCAGGGCTGTACAATTGTGCACGACATGTTGGACCCATGGAACGTACACAAGCTAATTGGCTCCATTGGGTCTGAAAGCAGAAGTAAACAAATAGCTTTCCAGCTAAAATGGCTATCAATAAAGTCAATATGACTTAACATGGTGATGTGTTGGTGTCTCGTCCCTCATGCTGCAATGAATTCCTGGTGCTATGATTATATTAAAGTACAGGAAAAAGACAATTTCTCCATGTGTGTTAACAAGGCTGCCAGTGTGCAATTACACAGGGTTTTTTATATTACATTATAGAATAACCTTCATGCGTGAACGTTGCCTTGCTCCTGTAAATGTCCGAACACAACCCCCTCCAATGTACAGTAAATTACCAAGTATGGTCTTGTCAATAATCCAATGTACAGTGTTGTTTGTACAGTTGTACAGTGTCCCCCACCCACCCCTCCTACCCAACCCCCCCCCCCCCCACTCCTACCCAACCACCCACCCAACCACCTCCAATGTACAGTCCCCACCCACCCCTCCTACCCAACCCCCCCCCCCCCCCCCCCCCCCCCCCACTCCTACCCAACCAACCCCCCCCCCCCCCCCCAACCACCTCCAATGTACAGTCCCCCCCCACCCCCACCTACCCAATCCAATGTACAGTTTCTACGCCTAATGTATATACTCTTTTCTTTCTGGACTCTTTTTGTATCACAAACAGTACTGTAATTGCAAATCTGGTATGTCATAAATGTATAGATGTAGCAGTACTGTCTATCTGTATGTCATGTATGTCATATATGTTACGATGAATTGAAAATGGGGGACCCTGATGTAAACAAGACGAAAGTCTTTCTCTGGTCTGCATCCCCTTAACAATTGTATGTATTGAGCTGTACTGTACTGTACCCATTCTGCAATCTGTTAATAAAGTTTTCATTCATTCATTCACTCCAGAGAGGGACACAAAATAGTATTTTTCTACACTTTTTAATGTGATCACAGAGCCAGGAATTCGCCCTGGCATGAGAGACAAGCAAGACACCAACACATCACTGTGGTTAAGTCAAATTGACTTTATTGACGACCATATTCGCCTGCAAGCTACTGTATTTGTTTATTTCTCAAAGCACTGCTCAGACCCGATAGAGCTGGCTTGCGTACGTTCCATGGGTCGGGCTAGAGTGTCTCAAATATTGATTGAACTTTTCTACACCATGAAAATAACATACTGAAATTCTTAATTTGGGTGGTGTTCCCCTTCAACTCGCTCCCCGTTTGAGACTTGTGACTTGGGCATGTCGTCCCCTTCAGTACATCCATAAAATGAATTCAACTGTGTAGAATTTTAACATCAACATGTAATTGTCAATTTAATTTGTATAGTTTGGTGTAATATGTAATGTTGATACATTTATGTTTCTCTAGGTACAATTTGGCAGGATTTCTAGCCGGATTGCTGTAAACGTAACTCATCTAGTCTGTAAACATAACTCATCTAGTCTGTAAACATAACTAGTCTGTAAACATAACTCATCTAGTCTGTAAACATAACTAATCTAGTCTGTAAACTAAGGCTGTCAAAGTTAACGCGGTATTAACGCGTTATCGCCTGATTCTATTAACGCCACTATATAACTCACGATTAACTTTTAAGAAATGTTTTTTTTTTTGTTTTTTTTTTTTTAACTAGACTTCACTCGGGTGTATTATTGATGCTCTCATTGATACTATGTTTGTTTCTGAAGTGTGTGTGTGAGATATAGAGAGAGAGAGAGAGAGAGAGGGGGTGAGAGAGATGAGGAAGGGGCAAGAGAGAGCTGGGAGAGTGTGTGTGTGAGAGAGAGAGGGGGGGTTTGTGTGATTAATCAGCCCTTGTGTGTGGGTGAATGTAACAAGTTCCTAACATTTTCTTTCCCCTATTATTTCATGCACACTTTATTCATTGTTTTAAATTATTATTTTCTTTTAAGTTATTTTGTGCATCAATCTGTTTTGAATTTGATGCAAATTTGCAATGCATGAGGGTCATCCTTTTGTGTTAAATGGCTGCATAAAGAAAGCATTTGTTGACTCATGTTGATAAGAGTATTAAAACTTGGAACTTAAAAAAGATCTGTTTAAGGTAGATAAAAAAATAAAATGTGATTAATTTGCAATTAATCGCGAGTTAACTATGGACAATCATGCGATTAATCAGATTAAATATTTTAATCGATTGACAGCACTACTGTAAACATAACTAATCTAGTCTGTAAACATAACTAGTCTGTAAACATAACTCATCTAGACTGTAAACATAACTCATCTAGTCTCTTTTTTTTTTTTATCCACTTTTTCTCCCATTTTTTTCTATATTTTTCTCCCATCCCAATTTCGTATCATCCAATTCAACCCTCCCCTGTCACGGACGCTGTTTCTTGCCTCCCACAAGCCGGCTGCAATGTGGACTAAGTCATACATAGCACAAGTCCCCTCCGGTACTTGAGGTAACAGCAGTCGCATCTTTTCACCTGCGCAGCTCGATCTCTCAGTGGCGAGGAGTAACGCGTGGGAGGCTCACGCTGCCCCCGACACTTCCTGATTCTACTGCGCAGGCGCACCAACCGACCTGTAGGAGTCGCTGTCCACAACGCCCGATCCCCACCCTTCAGTTTTCCTCCCCGTAATACGGCCAATGTGTATTACTGTGGACGACCAGCTAAACTGAAAGCAAATGTGGAGCGCTGGGCTCGAACTGACGAGCCCAGCGTCTCCAGCATTTCGTGGCGAGTGCCTTGCCCACTACGCCACGTAGCCGCCCGATAACTCATCTAGTCTGTAAACATAACTCATCTAGTCTGTAAACATAACTAATCTAGTCTGTAAACATAACTAGTCTGTAAACATAACTAATCTAGTCTGTAAACATAACTCATCTAGTCTGTGAACATAACTCATCTAGTCTGTGAACATAACTCATCTAGTCTGTAAACATAACTCATCTAGTCTGTAAACATAACTCATCTAGTCTGTAAACATAACTCATCTAGTCTGTAAACATAAAAGTCTGTAAACATAACTCATCTAGACTGTAAACATAACTAATCTAGTCTGTAAACTAGGGCTGCAACGATTAGTCGACATAATCGACGACGTCGATCATAAAAACTCGTCGACGCCGAATTTTTGCGTCGATGCGTTGTATTAAAGGCCAACTTGCTGGTTAAACCCTACTCTTCAAGTATGGGTAGTTTACATCATTGGTATCTAATTTCATTATTTATTTTTTTCCATTTGACGCCGGAAATGCCACTCAGAAAGGGTTAAAAAGGTCCACGCACGAATAACATGCATGGAGGAAATCAAAAAGCTTATCAGACGCTAGCAGGGCCGTGACGTCACTCCAGGTAACTTTCCCTACTTCTGATCCACTACAATGGAGTTTGACGAGTGCAGAAAGCTATTTCCTTGATCCAAATGGACGCCTTACAATCGTCGGAGACTTTGATGGACCAGCTACAACTGGTTGAAACAAGGTAGTTATAAGGTTTTTAATGTCGTAAAAAAAGAACTACATGTACCACTAGGCAGCCTGTTGTTCAGTACAGCAGCGCTACTGGTCTGTGGGCTGTCGCCTTATCCCCGGGTCATAGTATCAAGCTGGCTATATGGCTCTGGCTAACGTTACCCCGCTAACGTTAGCATTATGTCTACTGTCGTGCATGTAAAAGAGTTTGGGAAACGAGTAAAAATGTGCAGGTCCTCTTCTCAGACCTGTGGGGCAAAGCACTGCACGCATCATGCCGGCTAGCAAGCTACACGTCACGGCATGTAGATACGATAGTAGCCCACTCGGATAGCACTCGGTGCATCACAGTCACGAAAGGGGCTACCACGATAGCTATTAGCTAACTAACGTTACAAGCTCAAACACCTTATAACTACTACTATTGTCGTGTCCATAAGTTCCCTGGCAGAATACTTGTGAGGACAAAGGTATACAAAGAGGAGAGAACCATTTTAAATCGGGCCATGTTAGGAGTTTCGAGAATGCTGGCTACCAAGCTAGCTAACTTAGTTCCAAGTCAGCCAGAAGATCCTTAAGAACTTCTACTCATGTACAATAGAGAGCATCTTGACCGGCAACATCACCTCCTGGTTTGGGAATAGCACTGCACAAGACCAAAGCAGACTACAAAGAGTGACACGTTCAGCCGAACGCACAATTGGAGGGGGGCTCCCCACCCTCCAGAACATTTACTACAAGCGTTGCAAGGGCAAGGCTAAGAGAATCATTAAAGACTCCAGTCACCCGAACAACTGCCTCTTTGAACTGCTGCGGTCAGGCAAGCGATACAGGAGTCTCAAGGCGAGCACAGAAAGACTCAGAAGAAGCTTCTATCCCCAGGCCATCAGGCTGCTAAACGAACAATGAATGAACACTACACAACAACAACCACCAAACGCACATAGCACACACATCCACACGCACACACTCACTTTAAACAAACGCACTGTAGCACCCACTCCACACACTTATAGCACACACCCACTTTAAACAAACACACTGTAGCACCCACTCCCCACACTTTATATTTATGGATGAAGGATTGCACTACAACTCGTACACCTTACTGTAAATTGTACCTAAAATTGTACCTCATCCCATTTCTGCTTTGCACTAGATAGTACTGTACATTAGTACACTGCATAGTATTGTGTATTGTATATTATATGGTAACTCAGAACATTGTACATATGTCTATACCGAACACTGACCTCATTTTCTTCTTCTAAATTCATGCTATATTATGTTATTATGTTATTTGATACTATCTTGTCTAGCACAGTCTCTGGAGCGTAACAGTAAGAAGCATTTTGTATGAAAGTATCCTGTACTTCTGTATGACAACTATTAAAGAACTTGAACTTGAACTTGAACTTAGCTACTAACGTTACGGTATATACACAATATGTACAATGACACAATGATTTACATTATTACAAATATGGTAACGTGGTTGTGGCTTTTACAAATAATGGTTAGCTTTAGAGATCAATGGCTATGATCACGGAGCACTAGTGTTAGGTGAAACAGAGACTAGCTCCTCGGCTAGTAGTAGCAAGGCTCTGTGCTTCGTGCCACTACCTGCCTGTGACTCTCAGAGCCCCTGCTGCCCTGCACCTTGTGTGACGTCATCATTAAGATGACACACCGTGCGTGGAGGTTGTGGTTTGGTCGACAAAATGTTTGATAAAAACGCTAAAACTGGGTCAATTTCGATAATTTTTTTCCCTCTTCATGAAAGTCAGCGTTGGCCTAGTCACATTGTTTATTGAACAAAAATACAACCTGCAAGTTGGCCTTAAAAAAACAAATTTTTATTTTTTTAAATGATATATATATTTTTGCACTACCTATCTTTGTGAAAGTCCAGCTGAAGACAAAGCAGAGGAACAGATTGGACATTGAGCATGACCTCAGAGTTGCTTTGTCTACCCATCACCCCAGACTTTGAGACTCTTGTCAGGAGCAAACATCCCCAGTTATCCCATTAGTTCCCTGGGATGTTAAGCTAAGAAGTCTGCTAAGAAGGATATATTATTTATTATTATTATTATTATTATTATTATTATTATTATTATTATTATTATTATTATTATTATTATTATTATTATTATTATTATTGTTGCAACCCCAGTTATCCCATTAGTTCCCCCAAACGTACTGTCGGTCTGTTATGTTAAGCTAAGAAGTCTGCTAAGAGCCCGGAAAAGGAGCCTCGCCCACAGGAAGCAGAGATGGAGGGTGTGACAGAAATAATCGTTAGATTAGTAGACTAATCGAAAAAATAATCAACAGATTAGTCGACTACCAAAATAATCGTTAGTTGCAGCCCTACTGTAAACATAACTAATCTAGTCTGTAAACATAACTAATCTAGTCTGTAATTAAGCATTACATCACACGCAGGAGTGGTTTATTGTTCACAAATCACGACTGCAAGTGGTGTAATGCTTTTATACAACTGCCACATTCATTCAACCTTATTGCTATACAATAAACACACATTAATCGAAGATTTATTGAGAAAACCATCCGCCAGAAAAAGTAGTTCCCACAACAACAAAAAAGAGAAATTGCCTCC
Organism: Notolepis coatsorum; assembly: GCF_963971535.1. Taxonomy (NCBI): domain Eukaryota; kingdom Metazoa; phylum Chordata; class Actinopteri; order Aulopiformes; family Paralepididae; genus Notolepis; species Notolepis coatsorum. The sequence continues at coordinate 84,655,581 of NC_140181.1, read as the reverse complement.
ATGTGGAATCAGCTCGGAAGTGCATCCAACCAACTAACACATCCAACTGTGTGTTATTGGAATCCAACTGCCTTTCAACTAAGACATCCAACCAACTAACACATCCAACTGTCTTTCAACTAAGACATCCAACCAACTAACACATCCAACTGCCTTTCAACTAAGACATCCAACCAACTAACACATCCAACGTTTCTTTAGTTTTTAATTATGAAGTTAGTGGTTGTTATTGGAATGATTGATTGATTGATTGAAAATTGTATTACCAGATGCAGAATGGGTACAATACAGTACGGCTCAATACACACAATTGTTAAGGGGATGCAGACCTACTTTCTATAGAACTTCATTCTTAGATGCTTCTATAGAAAGTAGGTAAAACAAATTAAAACGTTTTCTTTGCCCTATAGGAAAAAAATGTTTTCTTCGCCCTATTTTTTTATTTATTTTTTTAGCCTAAACTCAACCAGTTGGAAACCAGGCGTACAGTAATAAAATTAGCAATCAACCAATCAATCAATTCAATAGACCATGCTCACTTAAAACAGTGCAGCACTCGGCTGCTCCTCTCTCAGTCTGACTTTCCCCCGCTGTTGCAGACAGGAGTGTGTGTGTGGGGGTGGGTGGAGACTAGAGCCAGCGTCGGACAGTGTGAGAGTGAGCGCTCAGCGCTGCAGTCAGAGTGAAGGAAAAAGAAATTGAAAAAGAAATGGCAAATTAATCAATCAATCCGTGATTTTTCTTTTGTTACACAATGATTCATGACCCATATATTACACAATCCAACATTGTGTAAGAGACTAAAGGCCTCTGCATGCTACAGAAACTTCAGAGCAACTGCAACACAACATCGGCGCGATTTCAGCGCGGTTGTTTTAGAGGGTCTTGTAGACTGTGTTGCTTGGACGTTGCGTACATGTCCCCCAAATCTAACCTAAACAACCGTTGCGTTGATATTGCGTAGCAGTGATTGGTTGGTTAGCGAATGGGGGCGGGGCTGTCATAGAATAATATTGGTCCCGCAGAGAATAACATCCTCCATTGTTGTAGCCAGCGTTGACGCTAAATAATTAGCGTCACATAGCTCGCCTTTTTCTGAAAACCCAAGCACATATTGTTCCATAGCATACGCCTTCAGTTGATCATGACAAATCCTCTCTTACCTTGACGATTAAAAAGCCTCCATAATTGAGTAAATAAAGCTGTAGCCAGCCAGCTAGCATTGGGTCTATTCAAAATGCTATCCACATTAGCTACATAGCTAACCAAGTAAATACAATGGTATCCGTCCTGAGGTAACGTTAAATACAACGTTTGCTAGTCGAAATGACTGGACACACACAGGGACAAGTTAAACATCAATCAATTAATTTATTCCAACAGGTAGTTTGAGCTGCATGTGAGCCGAGGTCCTCTCCATTGGAAACTAATGACGTTACGGTAACGTTAGCTCGAAAAGCACAAAGTTAAGCTGCTAGCAACAGACACTAACACTTCCGGTCTGGGGATTTCAAAATAAAAGAGCGACGTCTAAAATCACCGGAAATACGTTTATTTTGTACATTATCTAACGTTAGCACGAACCTAAACTAACTTTAGTTAAACTAACTTTGCGCGTCGATGTTGCAGAAGCATAAAGGCAGAGTGTCTAAAACACCGTTGCTTTGTCGATGTTGTGTTGCAGTTGCTTTGAAGTTTCTGTAGCATGCAGAGGCCTTAAGACATTCACCGTGACAGAATCGCTTGATATTTAGTCGTTATGATGCTATCAACATATCCATTTGTTAAAGATTATTGTCCGCCATCTTGTGATCCGGCGGAGTGATGTGATGTGATTCGGTTGTGGGCGGGTCCTGGGCCAGCAGCGTGGAGTGTTCCCAATACATACGTGTAAATGGCCTGTTTCAGCCAATCAGAATCGCGAAATTTGCATGCCGTTGTATAAACATAACTAGTCTAGTCTGTAAACATAACTCATCTAGACTGTAAACATAACTAATCTAGTCTGTAAACATAACTAATCTAGTCTGTATAGTCTGTAAACATAACTCATCTAGTCTGTAAACATAACTCATCTAGTCTGTAAACATCTAGTCTGTAAACATAACTCATCTAGTCTGTAAACATAACTCATCTAGTCTGTAAACATAACTCATCTAGAACTAATCTAGTCTGTAAACATAACTCATCTAGTCTGTAAACATAACTCATCTAGTCTGTAAACATAACTCGTCTAGTCTGTAAACATAACTCATCTAGTCTGAACATAACTCATCTAGTCTGTAACCATAACTCGTCTAGACTGTAAACATAACTCATCTAGACTGTAAACATCTCATCTAGACTCTAAACATAACTCATCTAGACTGTAAACATCTCATCTAGACTGTAAACATAACTCATCTAGTCTGTGAACATAACTCATCTAGTCTGTAACCATAACTCGTCTAGACTGTAAACATAACTCATCTAGACTGTAAACATCTCATCTAGACTGTAAACATAACTCATCTAGTCTGTAAACATAACTCATCTAGTCTGTAAACATCTAGTCTGTAAACATAACTCATCTAGTCTGTAAACATAACTCATCTAGTCTGTAAACATAACTCATCTAGAACTAATCTAGTCTGTAAACATAACTCATCTAGTCTGTAAACATAACTCATCTAGTCTGTAAACATAACTCGTCTAGTCTGTAAACATAACTCATCTAGTCTGAACATAACTCATCTAGTCTGTAACCATAACTCGTCTAGACTGTAAACATAACTCATCTAGACTGTAAACATCTCATCTAGACTGTAAACATAACTCATCTAGACTGTAAACATCTCATCTAGACTGTAAACATAACTCATCTAGTCTGTGAACATAACTCATCTAGTCTGTAACCATAACTCGTCTAGACTGTAAACATAACTCATCTAGACTGTAAACATCTCATCTAGACTGTAAACATAACTCATCTAGTCTGTAACCATAACTCGTCTAGACTGTATACACACCTCATTTCAAAACACACCTCTTCACCAAGGCTTTCCCCCATTAGTTAGTTTAGATTAGATTCATTATCCCTTACCTGCCCTCATCCTATAGAAATGTGATTTATTATTATTATTATTATTATTATTATTATTATTATACATAACCCATCTAGTTTGTAAACATAACTCATCTAGTCTGTAAACATAACTCATCTAGTCTGAACAAATCTGGTTTAATCCGTCTTCTCCGTCTTCTCGCTTCCTCACTTGACTCATGAGCAAACATGACCACAAGTTAAATGACACACTTAAAGAATCGCAACTTCCTCTTTCACGACAGGAAGCCACAAGTTCATGAGAAAATTGTGTTCCTGATTTAGAGGTTGCGATTGCCTCGGAACTACCTTTAAAAAATAATAATAATTAAAAGTGAGTTGATTTTGCAGGTGAACCGGGCGAGGACCAGAGACCTGGATTGCTGCCTCACTGTGCCCCTCATTGTGGAAGCGGGAGACGTCTTAAACTTGGTTATCAGCAGGAACCCGTTGGCAGTGGCAGATCCTGGGTCAGCTTGGGAGGACCACCAGGACCACTCCAACCTCCTGTTCAGTCTCCCAGAGCACCGGACCAATAGCATCTCTCTGTGACCCCAAGGTCACAGGTCCCGATAATACACACTAGCTTCTTGAAATACTGTATCGACTATGTGGCATTGAAGCACCAGACATATCAGTCTTAATCGTACCTCTTGCACTGTCTCGCATGTCCATACATGTGTGTGGCCACACAATACCCAGAACCTCCCCTCACGTGTGCAGATCCAGAGAGTGCAAACAAACACGTACACGCCAACTCTTGTCACACTTGTAAGGCACTTAAACATACACACACATGTACACACATACTCACACACGTGCACTCGCGCACGTCCACGTCCATATCCATATTTGCTGTGGTCAGTTTGAGTCACTTCATGTGATCCAGAGAAGAAGCTTAATCGTCAGGGGCAGAAAAAACAAAGACACGTGGTGAGTTACATAAGTAGGGAGTCATGGCTTCTGACTTAGCCAGAACAACGATGCCCACGCCTGGGGCAAGTCAAACACCACACTTGGGTTAATACTCTCATTGAAAATGTATAGCATTAATCTTTCATGGCTCGTCACCACGCACACACTGTTGTAACTGCCATCATTACCTTTTGTAACTGGCATTGTTAATGTAGCACAGATCATACTTAAAAAAATATATATATTCGGTTCTGTCACCATACACATTCTCACATACACACACGCGCACACAAAGATGTGTGTACACACACACACGTGCACACAGGGTGTCGGAGGACTCGAAGCATGCTGTGCCAAGCTATTATTTCAGACATGTCTTGGCCGACTGCCCTCCTCTCTTGACTCACTAGGCTCCTGTACTGCTGACATAGAGACAAGCCTTCAGACTCACTAGGCTCCTGTACTGCTAGTCTAGAGACAAGCCTTCAGACTCACTAGGCTCCTGTACTGCTGACATAGAGACAAAACAAGCCTCCAGATAGAATGCTTACTGCTTCTTGCCAAGTATCAGAAACATTTCTACTTCAGAACCACACCTCCAGCTTCACGTCTGCAATGTTGGTGAAAATGGACTTTAGTCTTTCTGTTTTCCAGTGACTGTCACGTGAAGGACGAATGACTTTGAAAGGGGTTTGAGGCCCTTGTCCCCCCTGTATACACTAGGCCTAGTGCATTTCAGAATTTCTTTTTTATTAAATGTTTTATTAATCTTGATAATTCAGTTATACAACTCCTAAGCTATGGATAGTTTCCATTCACAATGTTTGCACAAGGTTCTTTGTTTTCACAATCCTGCCACAAGCCCCCCCCCCCACAAGTTTTACCTTTCTGCATTTTCCACACAAACCGAAGTCTGTTTTCTACCACCATTAACCTCTTTTTATGTCCCAGAGGTCAAAGTCTCACTTTTCTCTTGTCAGTATTCACTTTTATTATTTGAATGTGTTCTAGTTCAACATGTTTCATAAGGCATTGCACCAGAATGACTTACAGTAGCGCAGAGTGTGTATGTGTGTGTGTGGTGCCTCGCTAATGGTTCTGGAAGTGAGTCATGTCTCTTTGAAAATTGAAAAGTCTTTCAATTTTTAATGAGTATTGATTTAGTCGTTTACTTTTAAATACGTTTAATCATCCTTTTATAGGTCCAACTACACAAATGCTTGATTAGGTATTGGTTTACGTTTTGGCTGTTTTCCTCCCATGTTTCTAAGCATGTTAAGCATGTATAGGATGTTTCCCTCTAAACAGAATGCTGTCATTGTTCCTGGAGGGGAACAAATAATCAGAGCATCATTTTCACTGAACAATCAAAATCTCTGTCTCCCGGAAAATAGTGTTCCCTTTTTATCATCACACTGTATATTTTTATAAAGCTCTTGTATAATCCATCAGGCCTGCTTACCCAGCCGCCTCGGTGGAAATACGATTATTTGTTTCATTTATTGTATTGTCTGGTTTAGTGCTGTAGTGAGGTTTGCAGACACGCCGTCCAGAGCAGAGAAGGATGCTTAATCCTTGGGATATATATATATATATTTTTTTTTTCTGCTCTCAAATGTCTTTTTGTCTAGTATTAAATGTAATATTGTATAACAGAGGCCTATTTTTATGGTTATATTATTTTGATACCCTCTCCCTCCTGATGTAAAGTTTTGCACGCGTGTTTCCTGTGTGAGATGTGATGCCGAACGTTAGTTTCCGTAGCGTTTTTTTTGGTCCCCCCCCCCCCCCCCAACCTTTTCCAGACATAACTATCAATAGTATTGCGTAGGGAATGAAACTAAATCTGATGAAATTAATATAAAGTATAACATGGGATTTTATTTTATTTTGAACGGAGAAATGTATTTCTTGCTTTTTATTAAATTAGATTTTAAAACCATGCTCGTTTTGTCATTTAAAAATAGTGCAGTTTTTATGACTTTCCCCATAAGTATATTATACCTTTCATAGACTTGACCCTGCGACTGTGCTGAACTTATGGTGTAGGGTGCTGAACTTGTGCTGAACCTCTAGTGTAGGGTGCTGGGTTTGTTTTATTATCCCGTATCCAAGTCGGTGGTAACCGTTCCCAGTGTTATGTACCCACTTTACAAGCCTGGCCACTGAATGGGCTGATGCAGGCTTTACAATAACCCCCAGTACCTCTCTTTTATACCACATACGTGACCAAATAAAGCCGGTCCCATCCTTGTGGGGAAAGAGAGTTGTCCATGTGGGTTCCCACCTGCCAGGGGACTGATGGGTAAAGAGGGAACACCCAAGAAGACGTGTCAATGAACTGTCGTCCCGACGCCCACGATGCTGCAGCAGCAAGGGAGGACTTTCGGTGTAAATAAATAGTTTGCTATTTCACGGCAGGGTGTGAGGTGTGTTCTGATTCGTAGAAGCAGCTTTGCTCAACATAAACCGTATTGATCAAGGATGAGAGTAGGGGATGTGTGATGCCAGAGGCTAACCGTCTGTAGTGAAAGGTTAACCTGTCGTGTCGTAGTGAAAGGGTTAACCCTTTGTCATGTGGAAGTAAAAGGGTTAACCTGTTGAAAAAACAAGTTCAAGGCACTCTTCAAGTATAAAAAAGCAAGGCGGCTGGGTGGCGCAGCGGACTAAGCGCTCGTCACCAACGCGAGACACTGGTATCGAATCCGGCTGTCAGCGCTGACTCCGGCTTGGCCGGCCATCATACTGGCTCAATTGGCAGAGTCAGCGGCAGGGAAAGCCGGTGGGTGGTAATCTGGTCGTTGTAAACAGCGACTCCTACAGGTCGGTCAGGGCGCCTGCACAGTGAGGAAGGGAGATGGTGAGGGTAGTGTGAGCCTCCCACACGTTACACCTCACCAATGAGTCTGGTGCTGGCAGATGAAAACTACTATCTATCAACCCTCCCTTGACCGACCAGCGCCTGCACATGCGAGCAACGACCAGGAAGGGGAGGGGGGAATTGGCATGATGACTAAATTGGGATGGGAGAAAAACACAGAAAAACAGGAGGATAAAAAAAAAGTATATAAAAAAGCTTAAATTAGTTGCTTAGTTCATAATAGAACAATTAAAAAACCAACGGGTGGCTGAGTGGCGCAGTGGGCAAGGCGCTCGCCACTAACGCAGGATGTGCTGGTATCGAGCCCAGCTCTCTGCGTTGCTACCAGCTTGGCCGGTCGTCATACTAACATAATTGGCAGTGTTAGGGGTGGGAAAGCCGGTGGGTGGGGATTGGACGTTGTGGACAGTGACTCCTACAGGTCGGTTGGTGCGCCTGTACAGCAGAATCAGGAAGTATTGGGGGCAGCGTGAGCCTCCCACGCGTTACTCATCGCCACTGAGATCACGCTGTTCAGGTGAAAAGATGCGACAGCTGCCTCCTCGTGTACCGGAGGAGACACGTGATGCAAGGCTTGGTCCTCACTGCAACCGACCAGTGGGAGGCATAGTCTAGCAACGTTCGAGACAGGGGAGGGGAGAATTGGAGAGGCGAAATTGGGATGGAAGAAAAATTTAAAAAAGTGGATCAAAAAAATGTATAAATTAAAAAAACATGTTTCGGCCTCTATCTGTATTGTCTCAGTGAAAGGGTTAACCATTTGGTAGTGTGGTAGTGAAAGGGTTAACAACATGTGCTTCTCGTACCCTACTGGTATGTGACGAGGGTGTGTTTATACGGGTGGTCTGCTTGGGAGGTCATCTCAGGAGGTCAAAGTTTCCACATCCTACATATCTCGTGGTATAGTGATCCACGTGGGGCTTACGACACGAGTGAAGATGAGTTAAAAATGCAAAGTCTTTTGAAATTCAATCGCCTGTCATTCACGGCTTCAGCAGCCTGAGGTTCACCATACATTCCATACATATGATCTTAACAATGTCCATCATGCTTGCTAACATTATTTTATGCGGGACTATGAAGAACATTCCGGACTGGTTGACCGTGGAATTGAGATGCCAAGTATGTCTGTCTTTGACAGGGGAGAATAACGAACTAGGCTTATTTACAAGCAGCCACTGGGAAAATAAAAATTGGGAACCTTGGACTTGGTCAATAGCCGCAATTGAACATTTGCTGTGGAACCTGAGATTCTGTTTTCCCCCAGCCCTGCACAATGGTGCGATCCCTGTTGAGGTCCCTGCTGCGATTGAATATTTATATGACTCATTTGATTTATTAGGACAACGTTGTCTACTAACTATGGTTGGGCGTGTGATTCTGTTACACCTTCTGTGCTTAAACCCTGAACAGTTAACATGCACCCAGACATTGACCCAGAGAGGAATTTCTTTAATAATGTGACTAGTAATTGCTGCTACTACACCGATGATCAGTTCAAGGAAAAATTCCAACTTGAACACAACATATCGATCATACATTTCAATAGCAGGAGTTTATATGCTAATTTTAATAAGATTAAAGATTATCTTGAACAGTTCACCAAACCATTCAGCATAATTGCAATATCGGAAACCTGGAGAAAGGGGTGGATTTTGAGTTGGAGGGATATAATTTTAACTACATGAATAGAGTAAATAAAAAGGGAGGAGGAGTAGGACTATATGTAGACAGAAGGTTAAAGTTCAAGATAGTTGAAAGTATGACAATGGTAATTGACGATTTATGTGAATATTGCTATTGAAATTGACATGGGAAAAAGGAAGAATGCATTTACAGAGCTCCCAGTTCTAGCATAGAAAGATTCAGAGAAACGATGGAAGGTATGATCACAAACACTGACCAGAAGGTTACTTTTATTTGTGGTGATTATAATATAGGTTTTTTAAATCCTAACAAACTATCATTGATAGAAGAATTTAAGGATGCAATGTATAGTAGGAGTCTATATCCTATTATTACAAAACCGAGTAGAATCACATGTCACTCAGCAACATTAATAGATAATATACTTACTAATAATTTAATAGATAATATAGAGAGTGGACTATTAATAAACGACATTAGTGACCATTTACCGGTGTTTGTAATCTATCATTGTGATGTTAAAGTGGTTGATAGTAAAGTAATCATGCAAAGGAGATTAAGAACGGAGGACACAAGGGGAGCTCCAGTAGCTCACCACGTACCTCGAGCGCTATTTCGGCGCCGGGGACAACCGTGCTCGTCACGGATCTGGGGTTTAGCGAGTTCGAATCCCGGACTGCAGCCGTGCCTTTCCCAGAGTGTCTTCCCCCCCATCTGTACCCCTTCAGCCTGTTTCTGTCGGTCATTCTTGACCAGAATAAATGCGATAAACGCTAAAAAGAGCCAGGGGAATGGCCAAAGTTTAAAAAAAAAAAGAACGGAGGACACTTTAAATAGGTTCAGAAAATAACTTATCACAGGACTGGAGAAAGGTATATGAATCAATAGATGTGGATTCTGCTTATGATTCTTTTCTGAATATGTTCCTGCTGTTATATGACAAGCTGTCCAATGCAGCAAAGTAGAACAAATGCAAAAAAATCTGACAAACCCTGGATTACAGGAGGTCTGTTGAATGCTTGCAAAAAAAAGAACACCTTATATAGAGAATTTATAAAACATAGAAATGAAGAGAAAGAAATTAAGTATAAACTATACAAAAATAAACGAACTGATATTGTTAAGAAAGAGTACTATAATGTATTAGAAAAAAATAACAAAGGGAACATGGAATATATTAAACTCAATTATAAGAAATAAATCAACTAGTTCTGGCTTTCCAGATTCATTTATAGATGAGGGAAAGTCAGTAAGTAAGAAAAATTAGGTGGCAGAACGATTCAACAGATTTCCAAGTACTATCTTCTTGAGAAAAACGGATAAAAATGAAATTATGGATACTGTGAACAATTTTAAGAATAAAACATCAACAGATTGGAACGGCATTGACATGACCTTAATTAAACAAGTAATAATAGCCATAGCAGACCCTTTAGTGCATATTTGTAACCTCTCATTCAAACTGGGTGCCTTCTCCACCAAAATGAAAACTGCAAAAGTGATACCGATCTTCAAAGCAGGTGAGAAAAATCTATTCACCAATTAGATCGAATCATTCAACGTCATTGGCACTAATGGACCTAGTAGAAGAACTGACAAGTATAATTGATAATAATAAGTTTGCAATAGGGGTCTTCATAGATCTGAAGAAGGCGTTTGACACTATAAATCACGGTGGTGTAGTGGTTAACACTGTCGCCTCACAGCAAGAAGGTCCAGGGTTCGAATCCCGCTTGGGGACCAGGTTTCCATGATGCCAGTTACCCAGGTGGGGTATCTCCCAGGCCTTTCTGTGTGGAGTTTGCATGTTCTCCCCGTGCTCGCAAGGGTTTCCCCCCCCGATAAGATAAACCCAATGGAAAAACATGCACAACAACAAGATCGCTAACGCTGTGGCGTCCTTGACGAAGACGGACAGGAGCACTTGGATTGGTCCCCTGGCGCGGCTCACGTGGCGCCTGTCTGCTCCCGGCTGCCCTTGGGGGGGAAGGACGACGGGATGGGTTAATCGCAGATACGCATTGTATGCATGGTTCGCATGTGTGCCAAATGGTGACCTCGGAGCAGGTCCTAAATTATTATTATTATTATTATTATTATTATATTCTGCTACTAAAATTGGAAAGGTATGGGATCAGAGGAGTAGGGCTCAAATGGTTAAAGAGTTACTTAGAACAAAGACAACAGTTTGTGCAGTTGGGGGAGTACAGGTCCACTCAGTCAAACATAATCTGTGGTGTGCCGCAAGGGTCAATTCTGGGCCCGAAACTATTCATACTGTATATAAATGATATAGGTAATGCGTCTAAAATATTGAAAAATTTAATTTTCGCTGACTACAAATGTCTTCTGTGAGGGAGTGTTGAGATCAGAGGCTCTGTATAGGATTGTTAGTAACTGTCCTATATAACACTGTGCAATATGACTGTTTACACTGGTAACTGTTTACCTGCATATGTGATTGTCTCCACCAGTGATGGTCTAGTTGTATATATATATCTGCTCCCACCAGAGGGTGCTCTAGGCGGAGCCACCCAGGTACCCTACCTTATGGCAACTATAAAAGGAAAGGTATCCACCCCTTTCGTTCTCTCCCCCAATGTCTCTCAGAGAGAGAAGAGTTGTATGACTGCTGCTAACCATGTGAATAAAAGAAGCCACGCCAGTTCAGGCACAAGATAGAAACCATGCCTCTTGACCACATTATTGTCGCCCTAAGTTGAGTTCTGTTAACAGGGAGAGAACCTCCAAATGTTTTCAAGAATGTCGCAGCTGAGCTATCCAAGCTGAAAGTGTGATTTGATGTAAATAAATTATCATAAAATATAAAAAAAAATATTAAAAATCATGATATTTGGTAAACGTGATATACAAGTAAATACACCGGTTGAACTAATGATTGATAGTATTAAACTGGAGAGAGTATTTGAGAATACATTTCTGGGTGTGATAATATACCACAAACTCAACTGGAAACCTCATATCAAATATGTCAGGACTAAATTGGCACGGAGTGTTGGTGTTTTATGCAAGATACGACACATTCTAAACCAAAAAACACTATACACTGTACTGTACACTCTTCCTACCATATATGAGCTACTGTGCGGAGGTGTGGGGTAATACCTACAAAAGCACTCTACAGCCAATATGCACCATGCAAAAAAAAGCAATAAGAATAATCAACAATGTAGGATATTATGAACACACCAATAACTTATTTATAAAGCTACAAGCATTGAAATGTATGGACCTAGTGGATTTCAAAACTGCCCTCATTGTATACAAAGCCAGATACAAACTAATCCCAGGCAACATTCAAAAATGGTTCAGAGACAGGGAAGGAGAATCTTAAACAATCAATGGTACACACCACGCTGAAAAGCATGTGCATATCGGTGTGTGGAGTGAAGTTGTGGAATAATTTACCTGAATACATCAAACTGAGTAAACATGTGGCACAATTTAAAAGGCAGCTAAAAAGATACACATTAGAGAAATACATAAATGAGTAATGAGGATAAACAAAGTTATGCTATATTGTGTTATGTAGTGCTGTACTATATTCACTGCTGTCAAGTGAATAAAGTTTTTTTTATATAAGTAAAAGTATATTCTATATTGTAATATACTCAATTATGTTATATCTAGTCAAATTAATGGAAGAACAAATATAAATGTAAGTGGGTAGGGATCAATAGGCTTAGCTTCCCTCTACTCCTTTTTTGGACATGTCTGCTAACCAAACACATTGCTCTTGACCTTTTGTTTATAATACATTTTTTTTTAATGTTTTTTAATTTGTTGTTATGATTGTTTGGTTTGACGGAACAAGATACCGTGATTTTTTTGGAGGAAATGGAGAATTACATGTTCAAAAATAAACTTTTCATTCATTCACCCTACTCTGATAGTAGATATATGTACAACTATTTTCATTCACAGTCACGAAAGACACTGAATGAACGGATGTCAACACCTCAAAAGATTTAGACAAGTAGATTTGTTTTTCCAGACGCACACAACATTTGTATATTTGCATTATACACTACATACATGCAAACCCAGTGATGCACGGTCGCGCTCCACTTGGGAATGCAGAGCGAGGCGTGCAGATCTGTACGGATGGTATTTGTGAGCATGATGAGGAAAGAGGCTCTTCTACTGTATGTACTTCCAATAAAGTATTCACACATCGTATAAAGAAAAAGATGTTTATTTTACATCTAAGAAGAAATGATGCAATGTGCATCTCAAGGGGGGGGGGGGCTGGGGACACAAAAATACTTTGGTTCACTTGATTTTCCAGGAGCTTTTCTTCATCAGATAGATTTTAGTTGACAAAGCAGCACTTTGCACAGTAGTGGTTTCTGTACATAATATGCTTTTGAGATACAAATTTCACATTGATTGAGTTTTGTTTTTTTACATTGTGAAATGTTGCCACATTAATGAATGTTCACGTAATTTCTTTTCAATTTGATAGAATAATTTTGAGACAGCGTTTAAGGCCATTTCTAATATTGCACACACTGAAAATGTATCAGGCTCACAATTATTGACATTTTGAATACAAATTGCTGACAGAAAAAATAAGTCATCAGTGATACTATTCATTTGATGCACAGTATAAAATGATTACAAAAAGGCATATGTGATTATAAACAAGTAAAATACCAAAATACAATTGCCTAAGAATGAACATGAGAAAATCCTGAATCTGATGAGAGTTGCATGATACAAATATTTTAGGGAGCGTGTCCACTATCGAAATGGAACACAAATATTGTTTTATGTTTTTCTTTTAGAAAGAAAAACAATTAAAATATTTGTAGTACATTTTCGAACATTATAAATTTTTTTCTCGTTCGTTCTCTTTGCAAGTCGTGATATGCTCAAAGATAAGATATGAAAGTTAACGATATCAAAAAGTTAGAAGCTAAAAAATATTTCCCTCTGAATTGTGTTTCAAATGTAACTGCAAATTCTCACAACAATAACCGACAAGAAATCACTATGATAAGAGGTGAAACTGTAAAGTGCAAAGAGGGGTTTTCGTTAAATGCACTGGGATGGACTGTGATAGTCTCAGGCAATGTACAAATACCCTTTAAAATGCCACTTCCCCTCGTCTCCGTCCTTCCTCCGCTAACTCATCTTCATCACCCTCCATCTTATTATTAACCATCCTTTGTGGATATACTGTACGTATATATATCCTATTCCGAATGCATTTCGTTACAGTATTTGGGCAGAGCCTTTTGCTTAGCGAATTTAAGGGTGTCATGCGAGATTGAACTATCTACACTGCATATTGACACTATAGACCACTGCACTTCCGTGTTACATGGAGCTCGTGAGGGGGAGGGGGGAAAGGGAGTGCGTGAATGAATGTTGATTAGAGCCGTAGCACCAACCACTTACGCCAAGGCTCTAATCAACATTCATTCACACGCTACCTTTTCCCCCCCTCCCCCCGCTTTCTCCCATGAGCTCAAAATACCGGAAGTGTTGCGGTGGTCTATATACATTCAGCCTAGGGTGGTGGGGCCGTCTACTACACGACCACGTGGGTGTCTGGCGCCCACTGACCTGCGGAGTTACATTCATTTGCATCCCAAGACGAACGACGGCGACGACTACGTCAGATTTAAGAAATTACCCGCGGGCACGGAAACCATAGACATAATATAAAGGCTAGATGACTCACCCGCGCTGCTGGCCAATGGAGACTGACGTTGCCACATGGTGGCCATCTTACCACAGGCAGCATGCCCACTCATAACATGAATGTACTGTATATGGTGCATGCACTATTGAAATAACCATAGCTTGCAAAACTTTCTACCGATTTTCAAACGATTTGGTTTGTTATAAACGTCAGAGATGTAGTCATCATACTGCATACTTATAATGGACTTTCATATGAAATATGAATTTCAATATGTCCAAGCATCCTGAATCATAGCCACGTTAATAACGTTTGTAATAAACAAAACTGTTTGTAAATCGGTTGAAAATTTTGTAAGCTATGGTTATTTCAATAGTACATGCACCATATACATTCATGTTATGAGCCTGTGACAAGATGGCCACCGGTGAACTACGCTGGAGACTCCGCCTTGCACCATCTAGTTATATATATCTATGACGGAAACTGCCACAATAACGTGATGACATCATCTTAGTAGTATGCTACCTAACATGTTACACGTTTAGTTACACGTTTAGTTTACTGAATTTGTGACGGGTGAAATCTTTTTTTTCTTTTTTCTATCATACCAAAAGAAAAAACATTAAAAAAAACTCCTCATCCCTCCAGAATCAACAGAAAGGTAGTAAACATAGAACAACATGTTCTATTTCAAAATACTGCCTAAACTGAGATCAGTAACTATATCAACAACAATGGTAACAATATCAACAACAACAATGATATAGTAAAAAATAAGAAAAAAATATATATATCAAGAGAAAAAAAATTACAACAATATATAACTCTCTTCATAGAAACCAAACCAGAATAACCCTAGTATGAATATATAGGACCATGTAAACCTACCACTATCAAAAGTTAGCAAATATAACATAGAAATCACATCAAATCATTATTCCTCTCACAGAGAGCGCACATCACATCGTCGTCTCTACAATGGTGTGGGTGGGCTTGATTAAGCCATTGTTCCCATTGGGGTCTAGGGGCAGGGTGAGCTCGCTGGCCTTCACGTTGTACTCTTTGGGCCGAGAGCTGGCCCCCCCCTTCACCGGCGCCGCCGCCGCCTTGATCCTCTGTGGGGAGGGAGGGAGGAGGATGGGGTTTGGAGGGACGGATGAGAGGGGATGAAGAGTGGATGGAATAGAGGAGATGAAAGATTAGTACAGAGGATATTGTAAGAACTGAGAGCGATACACGCCGGGGAAAATGGAATTTGGATGAAGCTTGAATATTACGGTCGATTGTATTACATCAAACATCACTGTCTGGATCTTTCTCTGTGCGCCAAAAGATTCAAGCCGTGCATTTGCACACTTTACGCTACAAAGGCCTCACTACATTCAAAAACTTGTACTTAAACGTGCATTCTATTTAAGATTTTCCATATTTGTTTGAGAACAACCATGTGCAATTACATGGAACAAGCACATCATTTAATGATTAAAGAAATCATGTATTACCGTATTTATCTATTTGATACAGAGGTACAGAGGTATATAGAACATGAAGCAAGGAACACATACATGTGAAACAACACATGGATCACTGACAGTTACACCAAGAAACACAGACAACATCACATGAATCACTCTGACAGCTACACAAGAAACACAGACCACAACACATGAATCACACTAACAGCTACACAAGAAACACAGACCACAACACATGAATCACACTAACAGCTACACAAGAAACACAGACCACAACACATGAATCACACTGACAGCTACACAAGAAACACAGACCACAACACATGAATCACACTGACGGCTACACAAGAAACACAGACCACAACTAGGGATGTTCGATATTGGCTTTTTTTTTTACCGATATCCGATATACCGATATTGTCCAACTATTAATTTCCGACACCGATATCAACCGATACCGATATATGCAGGGTTTCCCCCCCCCCAAAAAACGGAATAATTTCAGGTAATTAACATTACATATCTCTTGTCGTGGAATTAACACAACATTATGCATACTTTTGACAATAAATAAAATAAGAATTTGTTCTTACTTGCTTGCCTGGGTAAATAAAGGTTAAATAAATGTAAAAAAAATATTGTAACGACCCTGAGTCGGGGGTCATTGGTCAGCCGAGCTGTCACTCAGCACTCCGCCATCTCGGGCTAGCAGCGACGCTATTGGTCGCACAGGCCGCGGGGTGACAGAGGCTAAAGTGCAGGGGCTGACATAGAACAGGGGGACGTTAGCAGGTCAGGTGGCGTGTATACCAAACCAAGCCGCATTTCTCGGAGACACTCTCTGATTGGCACTGACTGACGCTCTCTGATTGGCCACTGACGCGTTTGCCCAATCCGTGACGAGCTGTGTCTTTGCCCATTTCCACGCCAAACAGCCTGCAAACTACCTGGCGTTCTATCGCCATGCTCTAAGACAAACTCTAACCTTAACCAACTTCGAAAGAGTGCCTAAGCTTAACCGTCGAAAGAACTTGCCGTCACGCTCTAAGACAAACTCTAACCTTAACCAACTTCGAAGAGTGCCTAAGCTTAACCAGTGTAGAAACAGGCGTCGGCCAATCAGAGAGCGTCTCCGAGAAATGCGGCTTGGTTTGGTATTCACGCGGTCAGGTGCAGTATAGTTCTGGCAATGAGAGGTGATGCACCCAGTATTGCATGCTGTGCCAACTGAACTTCCAATAAACCATAAGTGAGAACTAACCCCCTGAGTCGGTGAGTCGTCAATAACGTGAAACGTTACAATATATATATATATTTTTTGAAAACCGATACCGATCATTTCCGATATTACATTTTAATGCCAATATCGGCCGATAATATTGGTAGGCCGATAATATCGGACACCCCTAACCACAACACATGAATCACTCTGACAGCTACACCAAGAAACACAGACCACAACACATGGATCACTCTGACAGCTACACCAAGAAACACAGACCACAACACATGAATCACTCTGACAGCTACACCAAGAAACACAGACCACAACAGACAACACACACAAGTACAGTAGTTGGAGAAACAAGAGACAAGTTCACAGACAGACGGACATTGAGCAGAGAGGAAGTGGTTTTTAGTGCTGACAGATTTGACAATCAAGAGCCACTGTTTTAAATGAGAAGTAAATGGCCGGTATGTGTTGAGTTCCACTCTTGTGAGGCTCTGAATGAAAAGGCAAATGGACTAAAAGCACTTCTCCTAAATGGAATAATGCAGTCCCCTCTTTTAACTCCTCTCATGATCCGAAATGAGCTTGTTCTTGTGCTAACAAAGTTTCTGTGTGTGTGTGTGTGTGTGTGTGTGTGTGTGTGTGTGTGTGTGTGTGTGTGTGTGTGTGTGTGTGTGTGTGTGTGTGTGTGTGTGTGTGTGTGTGTGTGTGTGTGTGCGTGGGGGGGGGGGTGACATACCATGTGTGATTTTGCTTAATCAGGTTTTCCCAACCTAGAAGGTTATATTTCCTTAAGAGTTGCACACTAGTAGTAATGATTTCTACTGTAGTAGTTTCAATGTAGTGTGGTTAGCCTGTGACCAGCTTGTCATGTGAGAGATAATCATTGAGTGCGCCTCAGTGACATTGAGTGCGCCTCAGTGGACATGTCGTTTCTTATTAATCTAAATTGAATTTGATTTGTTTACAGACTTTTTCTTTAATACCTGAGCCCTGAAGTTGAGGTTGGAGTCTATCAGAATTTCAGAAAGGTATTTAAATAATTTTACAGCCTGTAACTTTTCACCTGACACAAAAACATGTGGTTCTGAAGTAGAGTCGTTTGTCTTGGTGAAAAACATGTGGTTCTGAAGTAGAGTCGTTTGTCTTGGTGAAAAACATGTGGTTCTGAAGTAGATTTGTTTGTCTCGGTGAAAAACATGCCGACAGTTTTAGACATCATTTAGTTGCAGACAACATCGATTGTTAGGGTTAGTGTTAAGTGTTTTTGTGCTACCTCAGGACACACAGATGGCAAGTCATTAATATACTGTATAAACTAAATAAGAGTGGGCCCAGTATGTATCCTTGTGGGACACCGGTGGATAAAGCAATGATTGAATGATCGAGTCTACACTGTCCTCATTGTTGCCCCATTAAGAGTGAGGACTGTGTAGACTCTTTATTCAATATATAGAACTTGTTAACCCTTAGAGAAGGCTGTGCTGGTGTATACCTCAAGCAGGGGCCCCTCAAACTGGAGGATCTTGATGACCATCACCATGGGGATGCAGATCATAGAGGCCAGGGCTAAAGACCAGCCCAGGCCAATGGACCAGTCCGGATACTCGTAGACCTTGTTGTAGGTCAGGGGTTTGTACTTCACCAGGGAGAAGATGAAGCAGCCCTGGGGGGACAAACATTAGGTATTTATTTAGTATAGCTGTTGGTGCTCAAGTTTACACTGTCAAGTAAAACGGAACTCCAGAGGGACAAACATTAGGTATTTAGTATAGCTGTTGGTGCTCAAGTTTACACTGTCAAGTAAAACGGAACTCCAGAGGGACAAACATTAGGTATTTAGTATAGCTGTTGGTGCTCAAGTTTACACTGTCAAGTAAAACGGAACTCCAGAGGGACAAACATTAGGTATTTAGTATAGCTGTTGGTGCTCAGGTTTACACTGTCAAGTAAAATTTAACTCCAGGACTTCCGATAGGCCAGCAGAGGGTACAGACACATAAGAAGCCGAGCTCCCGGGCGAAGTGAATTTCAAACACTTAAGAATTCAAAGAAAACATTCAACCAAGACAGAAAGGTAGATGAGTGGGAGAAAGAAAGGGAAGGACCAAAAAAAAAATGAAAAAAACATTAAATAATTCGGAAAACGAGACGACAAAAGGACCCGACACCGAAGCTAACGCTCCTGCTAGCTTAAACAACCAGAAGCAGGCCGCCAGCGTGCAGTCAGGACACGAGCCGAGCATGGACCAGGTGGGCATAGTTGAAGCGATAAAATAACTGAAAACCGACTTAAAAGAAGAGCTCAGGAGAGTTAGTGAAGACATAAAGGATAAGCTCGATACTATCGCATCTGAGATACAGAGCCTAAATCAACGAGTGGAGGAGGTGGAGAGCCGAGTGGAGAAAATGGAGGACTGGATAACGGAGGTGTCGGACGCACTCAGAGCGAGTCTAGAGCAACACTGAGTCGCATAATACAGGTTAGTTGACCTGGAATCCAGGGCGAGGAAGAACAACATCCGCATATTTGGGATGGAAGAGGGAAAAGAGGGGGACTCGGTTCCAAAGTTTATCGAACAGTTTCTCAAAAACTAGTTATCGCTCCCACCGGACATAGAATTGAAGCTGCAAGGAGCCCACCGTGCACAGGCCACGAGACCGCCAGAAGGCGCCACGCCGAGACACATTATCGTTATCTTCCAGGAATACCTGACCAAGGAGCTGCTGTTGAGAGAAGCATGGAAGAAGGGAAAGATACAAATGGGCAACAAGACAATCTATTTCGACCATGACTATGTAACTGAAATTGCGAAGAAACGAAGGGAGTACAACTGTATAAAAAAAGCACTAAAGATAAAAGGAATCCGCTTCCAGACTCCACACTCCAGCATGAGGATCCATTGGGACACTGTAGTCAAGACCTACACGAGCGCAACCGAGGCGCACAGCGAGCTGAAGAGGCGAGGCATCACGGTGGAAGAAATGGAAGGGGAAAAGGAGAGAGATGGAGGAGAGGGAACGCGGAGGCGAGGAAAGCGGGACCAGACACCGGCACCAACACCAGGCAGGCAGAGGGGTCGAGTAGCAGCACTGAGGGCAAGAGAGAGGCTCAGCGAATACATGCATCGTAAATAACAATGAGTAGAATCCTTCGGACCGGCCATGATGGCCGTGGTAATGTTCAAATAAGCGCCCGGGAGGAGCGAGGTATTTTTTATTAGCGTACGTTTTCTTTAGTGGTTAACGTTGGATTTAAGGGATGGAGGGGTTTCAGTTGGTCACCTCGTCTCACACCCTTAGCGAAGGGCCCTCTCCCTACGAGGGGCTCTCCCTCGCACTTACCGACGGGATAAATACCGAAGAGGAGTGGGTGTTCCCCCCTCATTTGGAGGACACTATGTGTGCTAAATGTTATATGTTTAATGTCGGGAGAAAATGTATGGTAAGGGAAGCCGCTAATGTATGCAAGAACTGGAAAATGAATGTCGGGAAACCATAACTTGAAAATGGCGTCTTTAAACGTCAACGGTCTTAGTCACCCAGTTAAGAGAAGTAGAATTATGACAAAAATCAAAAGAGAGAAGACACAAGTGATCTTCCTACAAGAAACACGCATGTAAAAAATAGAACATGAAAAGTTGAAAAAGTTTGGATATCGAAATTCATGTTTTAGTTCTTGCAACCCTGATTTCAAACTCTCGAAATTTTGAACTGATAAAGGAGAAAAGGGATACTATCGAGGGGTACTCGATAGTTAAATGTAAAATAGACAATGTAATGATAACCCTAGTGAACACATACACTCTTCCAGAGAGCGACAGAAGATTTTTCAAACTCTTATTTGACACAATAGCCTCAGAGGCGGAAGGGATACTGATATGTGCAGGGGACTGGAATACTATACTGAACTATTCACTACATTTACATTTACATTTACATTTAGTCATTTAGCTGACGCTTTTATCCAAAGCGACTTACAAGTTCTGTACGACAAGCCATCAGGAAGGGCACAACTCTATCAGCTGAGCAACAATGTTCATCAAAGTGTTGAGTGCTACAGTGTAGGTTAGTTTATTAGGACAAGTGCATGACAGTACGGTTAGTTAGGGTTAGATTTTTTTTTTTTTTTTTGCTTTTTAATTCAGATAATGGTTGAAGAAGTGCGTCTTTAGTCGACGGCGAAAGATTGGACGTGATTCGGCTGTCCTAACTGGGGTGGGTAGTTCATTCCACCATTGTGGGGCAAGGACTGAGAATAGGCGACTTCTCTTTGATGACCCTCCCGGAGCTTGGATAGGAGTAGGTCTGAGGCGGCCAGAAGATGCAGAGCGTAGGGGTCTTGAGGGTGTGTAGTTAGAGACCATTGACCGGAGGTAGGCGGGAGCGGTTCCCTTTGCCGCACGGTATGCTAGGTTGAGGGCCTTGAAGCGGATTCGTGCAGCAATGGGGAGCCAGTGCAGGTCCCTAAGAAGTGGGGTGACATGGGCCGACTTCGGTAGGTTTGAGATCAGGCGGGCCGCTGCGTTCTGAATGAGTTGAAGAGGCTTAGTGGCAGTGGCCGGGAGGCCAGCGAGCAGTGCATTGCAGTAGTCGAGGCGGGAGATGACTGTTGATTGGACGAGGAGTTGGGTGGCTTCTTTTGTCAGGAAGGGGCGTATCCTTCTGACGTTGCTCAGGAGGAATCGGCAGGTTCTGGTCGTCGCTGCGATGTGAGCAGAGAAGTTCAACTGGTCGTCGAGGACAACACCAAGGTTCTTGGCGGTCGGGGACGCAGTCACAGCTGCATTCTCGACTGTGATTGAAAGGTCGGTTAGGGGGGAGGATTTGGCCGGCAGGTGGAGCAATTCTGTTTTGCTTAGGTTCAGTTTGAGGTGGTTGGACGTCATCCAGGCTGAGATGTCGGACAGACAGGCCGAGATCCGCACAGAGACGTGGATATCTGAGGGAGGGAAGGAGAGGAAGAGTTGAGTATCGTCGGCATAACAATGGTAGGAGAAGCCATGAGACGTGATAATGTTACCCAGTGATTTAGTGTAGAGGGAGAACAGACACTAGACACAACAAGTAAATCCAGGCACAACTCTCAGAGATCAAAGGACTTAAATATTTTTTATCAAGGAAACGGGGATGATGGAGATATGGAGAAGCTTAAACGTAGGAGAAAGGGATTATACTCATTACTCTGCAACACACAAGGTACACTCTAGGCTAGACTTCTTTTTAATAGATAAAAGAGAGAGACACAGGTTGGTGAGTTGCACGATAGGAACGGCAGATATCTCAGACCATAATATGATATATCTGACCATACACTTGAACAACAGACAACGAGACACACTCTGGAGGCTGAACTTGGGGATTCTGAATGGGGAGGACCTCGTGAATCAGATCAGGAAGGAGATAATCGAATCTATTAAAAATAATGTGGACAGCCGAGTGAAACCGACGATCCTATGGGACACAATCAAGGCAATTATGAGGGGATACCTAATCTCAAAAACTACACACTTGAATAAATATAGGCAAATGAAATATGTTCAATTACAGAGAGACCTGAGAAAACTCGAGCAACAGGTGCAGGGAGGGGAGGGGGGGCGGGGGGTAACAGGGAACAGATGAAGGGGATACAATCACAGCTCGAAGAGATGGGAAAAGGAGAGCTAGAGAAGAATTTAAGATACACAAAACAAACCTTCTATGAATCAGGCCCAAGGGCAACCAAGATCTTAGCAAAACGACTCAGGGCCCAGCAGAGTAGACACTTTATCCACAAGATTAGGGAACCCCAGTCAGGAGAAGCGACTTATGAACCGGAAGAAATTCAACGTATATTCAAAGAATACTATGAAAAGTTATACTCACAACCCGAGATGGAAAACTAGGAGAAAATTTTACAGTTTTTATCATCCTTGGATCTCGCGAGTATAGGGAAAATAGAGAACAAAGCCCTGATTTCCCCCATCACAAAGGAAGAACTAGACATAGCCATAGGAAGACTGAAAGCAAACAAAACTCCAGGGAGTGACAGGTTCCCAAACGAGTGGTACAAAATCTTTAAAGAAGACCTGGCCCCAGTAATGCTAGATTCTTTTAACTGGACACTGGAAAAGGCAGAGGCCCCCCGTCCTGGAAAGAGGCGGTGATATCAGTTATACCAAAAGAAGGGAAGAATAAAGAACATTGCGAATCATATCGTCCCATATCGATGTTAAATGGGGATTACAAGCTGTTCACATCCATACTGACTAGGAGAATGGAGGGTGTCCTCCCTGACCTGATTCACGAGGACCAGACAGGGTTTGTAATAGGCAGACAGACACAGGACAATGTTAGACGCACTTTACATGTGGAACAGGTGGAAAAACAACAACTCCCAGCAGCCTTGGTAAGTTTAGACGTGGAAAAGGCCTTCGACAGGGTCAGATGGTCCTTCCTGTTTAGGGTATTGGAAAGATTTGGATTTGACGATCAATTCATCAGCTGTATAAGAGCCAGAGTAAAGATCAACGGTAGCTTGTCGGACAGATTCAAACTGTTCATAGGGACGCGCCAGGGATGTTGTGCAAGCCCCGCCCTCTTCACGATTTTCGTAGAACCATTAGCCCAAGCCATTAGAGAAAGTAAAAAAAATTAAGGGTGTTAGAATAGCAAGGGGGGACCACAAGATAGGCCTCTTCGCGGATGATATTATAATATACCTCCAAAACCCAAACCTGACCTTCCCCAAGTTAATGACCATACTGAATGATTATGGCTGGATGTCAGGATACAAGCTGAATGTCGCGAAAACCCAGATTATCACCTACAACTTCTCACCCAGTAATGGAATGAGGAATGAGTACAAACTGAATTGGGAAGCTGAATCAATTACTTACCTGGGAGTGATTATCACCAAGGATATGTGCAAATTAGAAGCGGCTAATTACAATAAGATTATGATAAATTACAGAAGGATTGGTCGAGATGGGCTACACTCATGATGGATTTCAGTACCAGAATAGAAGTGATCAAAATGAATATTCTGCCAAGGCTGTTGTATCTCTTCCTCTCACTACCGGTCAAGGTCCCCGACTCCCAACTCATAGCATGGGACAAACAGATCTCTAGGTTCATAGGCAGGGGGCAGACCTAGGGTGAAATTCAAAACATTGCTAATCGAAAAAGAGGGAGAAGGCTTGACACTACCTAATCTAAAGGAACACTACTATGCAGCCCAGCTGAGATACGCCGTTTACTGGTGCTCAAGAACATACAGGGCCAGGTGGAAGGACATAGAGACACACCTAGGACGTGTCCAACCTCAGGCCAGATTGGGGGGGAAAGAACACACAACAGGGAAATAATTCACTAGTGGACCACACACTGGTGGTTTGGAATGAGGTGGTCAGGAAATACAAATCAAAAGAAGACAGTAGACTTCTGATTTGGCCTTCCCAGACCCCTGGTTTTGGCCCGGGATCACTGGACGGCACTTTTGACGGGTGGAGAGATAGAGGTATAACAGCCATATGTACACTTTTAGAGAACCATAACTTCATGTCTTTTGAGCAATTTAAGAGAACATTTTACTTGGGAAATGACAATTTGTTTAGATATCTACAGCTGCGACACTTCTATGATACAGAAATCAAGAATAGGATATCAGTAGGTGGTAACGGGGTGGTGGGAATGATGGAGATGGCGTATACGCGAACTCCAGTGAAAATAGTATCGGAAATGTACAAAAGTTTACAAGCTCGCAACAACTGTAATTCATACAATGTGAAGAAGAAATGGGAAAGCGAACTGAGTATAATCTTGACAGAGGGTGATTGGCATTCTATATGTGAGACACAACACACATCCACTAGCTCCAGAGGATGGAGAGAATTCGGTTGGAAAAATGTGATAAGATTCTTTATCACACCGCAAATTAAGAGTAAACAATTAAAAGGGCAACAACCCTGCTGGAGACAATGTGGACAGATGCATGCCAACCACTCTCACATATTCTGGTTATGTGATGAAATGCAACCATTTTGGGAGAGTATTACACAGGAAATGTACAGAATCCTTAGCTACGATTTGGAACCCCAGTTGATATACCTGGGTTTGATCACAGAGGAGACCATGAAGACTTGTATCTGTTCAAAATCATGACAATAGCTGGTAAGAAGGCCATCACAAGGAGCTGGCTTAAAGATGCCGCTCCAGACAAAGAGACATGGAGGGGAATAGTGGAAGAGATAAGCTAAATGGAAAAAATTACATTCCTGCTGAGAATGAAGGCAGAGACATACGACAGGCGCTGGTCGAAAATGGACAGCATATGAGCCGTCAGACGGTTAAAGACTGCCATGACACAATCAAAACAGACCTGACATACCAAGAGCAAATACAGCTCTCTCCCCCCCCCACCATACAACACTGTCCTGTCCTGTGAGTCCTGTTTGTCCTGTCTGTCTTGTGGTGGTGGTTGTCATATTATTAATGTGAACTGTATGATGCTTATGTAAGATTTAATGAATCCGGAAAAATCGGTAAGACATCTATGCAAAAACGGGAAACCATACTGCAAACTGAAAATGTGAAAAAGTGACTGTGAAAAGGAAATGGAGAATGTTTATGTGAAAATGATGTACAAAAAAAGTGACTTTTGAAAGAAAAAGAGGAAAATTAACAAAAATAAAGAGTTATAAAAAAAAATGTAACTCCAGAGTCCATGGATGATGTCATGGTTTTACGACCCTTGCAACTGGAACCACATGTACCACCCCTGGCTAACCTTTCACTACCACACTACAGACGGTTAACCTTTCACTACCACACTATAGAAGGTTAACCTTTCACTACCACACTATAGAAGGTTAACCTTTCACTGCCACACTATAGAAGGTTAACCTTTCACTACCACACTATAGAAGGTTAACCTTTCACTACCACACTATAGAAGGTTAACCTTTCACTGCCACACTATAGAAGGTTAACCTTTCACTACCACACTATAGAAGGTTAACCTTTCACTACCACACTACAGACGGTTAACCGTATGTAGTGTGGTAGTGAAAGGGTTAACCCTTTGTAGTGTGGCAGTGAAAGGGTTAACTTTCTGTAGTGTGGTTTGTTAGAGTTGTACCCTTCCTGCTGACTTGTCGTACAGAACTTGTAAGTCACTTTGGATAAAAGCGTCAACTAAATGACTAAATGTAAATGTGGTAGTGAAAGCGTTAACCCTTTGTAGCGTGGTAGTGAAAGGGTACAATTTATTTGCCCAGAAATGGTGCTGTGTTAAGAAGACCCTTGCCTCTGGTGCAACGTCTACCAGAACCTTCTCTACTGTGTCTCCCCTACTCTGTCTCCCTCTCAGCCTTCCTATTATCGCAATTAAATAAGTATTAATACAGAAAAAATGGCACTCCAAAAATCACTGTTGTTCACTCACCATACAGAGGAAGGGAGTGATAATGGTCCAACTCCATTTCATCCATGGGTTTGGTCTGTAGCCAATCATATCCTCAATCGCATCATAGAAATTATCAGCACCTATCAAACGGAGAGAGAATAAAGAGCATTTCAGTTAACAACATAAAGACATGGCGTGTGACAAGCCAACACAGGACAGGAGAGGACAGACTCAAAAAGAATAGCACCCTTATACACTAAAACAGTATTTACATTGTGTTACTCAAATGAGCTTAGACAGTTCAGTCAATATCTATAAACACAGACAACTGTCTCCCTGAGCTGGAAATCAGTGCTTGTGATTTTGTGACTTTTTGGAGTTGGCCCAATTAGTCAACAATGCTGTGAGCTCAAATAACTTATGTTTGAGCTATTACATATTTTCTTTATCCACTTTTTCTCCTTATCTTTCTATTTTTCTCCCATCCCAATTTCGTGTCGCCAATTATTTTCCCCTTCATAGGTCGGCTGTAGTGAGGATAGAAGCCTTGCATCACGTGTCCCCTCTGGTACACGAGGAGGCAGCCTGTCACATCTTTTCACCAGACAGCGCGGTCTCTCAGTGGCGAGGAGTAACGCGTGGGAGGCTCACGCTGCCCCCGATACTTCCCGACTCTGCTGTACAGGCGTCACCCAACCGACCTGTAGGAGTCGCTGTCCACAACGTCCAATCCCCACCCATCGACTTTCCACCCGCTACCTCTGCCAATTGAGATAGTATGACGACTGGCCCAAGCCGCAGGCAATGCTGACTCCGGGAGTCGAGACCGCAGCCTCTTGCATTGGTGACGAGCGCAATCTCCGCTACGCTACGCCACCCAGCCGCTATTACATCTAAATGAGTTTTATTTAAATGTAGGGCTTACAGCTCTGAATCAGAAAATGTCCCCATATCACAGTAAAACCCCCATGGGTACTGTCATAGTGCCCAGTAAAACCACCATGGGTTCTGTCATAGTGCCCAGTAAAACCACCATGGGTTCTGTCATAGTGTCCTCATATCCCAGTAAAACCACCATGGGTTCTGTCATAGTGTCCCCATATCCCAGTAAAACCACCATGGGTACTGTCATAGTGTCCCCATATCCCAGTAAAACCACCATGGGTACTGTCATAGTGTCCCCATATCCCAGTAAAACCACCATGGGTTCTGTCATAGTGTCCCCATATCCCAGTAAAACCACCATGGTTACTGTCATAGTGTCCCCATATCCCAGTAAAACCACCATGGTTACTGTCATAGTGTCCCCATATCCCAGTAAAACCACCATGGGTTCTGTCATAGTGTCCCCATATCCCAGTAAAACCACCATGGGTACTGTCATAGTGTCCCCATATCCCAGTAAAACCACCATGGTTACTGTCATAGTGTCCCCATATCCCAGTAAAACCACCATGGTTACTGTCATAGTGTCCCCATATCCCAGTAAAACCACCATGGGTACTGTCATAGTGTCCCCATATCCCAGTAAAACCACCATGGGTACTGTCATAGTGTCCCCATATCCCAGTAAAACCACCATGGGTACTGTCATAGTGTCCCCATATCCCAGTAAAACCACCATGGGTACTGTCATAGTGTCCCCATATCCCAGTAAAACCACCATGGGTTCTGTCATAGTGCCCAGTAAAACCACCATGGGTTCTGTCATAGTGCCCAGTAAAACCACCATGGGTTCTGTCATAGTGTCCCCATATCCCAGTAAAACCACCATGGGTACTGTCATAGTGTCCCCATATCCCAGTAAAACCACCATGGGTACTGTCATAGTGTCCCCATATCCCAGTAAAACCACCATGGTTACTGTCATAGTGTCCCCATATCCCAGTAAAACCACCATGGTTACTGTCATAGTGTCCCCATATCCCAGTAAAACCACCATGGGTACTGTCATAGTGTCCCCATATCCCAGTAAAACCACCATGGGTACTGTCATAGTGTCCCCATATCCCAGTAAAACCACCATGGGTACTGTCATAGTGTCCCCATATCCCAGTAAAACCACCATGGGTACTGTCATAGTGTCCTAGGAGTTGTTCCACTATTCACTGTCTATGGAACAGCTCCAGGATGTGTCTCTAGTCTTGATGACATCATCACTACAGTCTTCTCTCTCTGGTGTTCAGATACTATCTCCCTAAACTATCCCAGTGGCTTGTGTCCATACATGTCCATACCAACACACAAACTGTGAAATATGACAAGCCAGTCTGATCAAAACATGTGATTCAACAAGCCATTCAGATTTGCCTCTCCCTCCTACGTCAAGTGGGGGCTCATAGACAGTGGGCTGTCCTTGACTCGTGTGTGTGTGTGTGTGTGTGTGTGTGTGTGTGTGTGTGTGTGTGTGTGTGTGTGTGTGTGTGTGTGTGTGTGTGTGTGTGTGTGTGTGTGTGTGTGTGTATGTGTGTGTGAAAGAAACGCCCGTGTACAAAATGGCGACTTGCTCATAAACGTTATCGTTTCACAAAAATACGTCCCTGACAACATTCTATGCGGGGAAATAGGACACTAGAAACGTGTATTTCAGGGTCATATGTTATTGTATAAACAACCTCTCCAGTGGCGCGCATCAATTGCAAAGATGCTTGGACTCAAACGCCAGCGGTAGCTCCAGCGGCTCTGCTTCGCGCGCCCCTATGTGATGTTGCATCACACAACAGTCAGCGGCCGTAAGAATAGCAACTGTTACACAACGGTGACGAAATAACACTTCCAGAGGAACGGCATGTAGGGCACGGCACCCTCGCCCCCCTTCCAGCCAGAAGGTCATTGTGAGGAGGTGCTGCTATTGCGATAGGGCCCCTCAATGGCCACGCCGGAAGCCCCTGCCAGAGTAATTTACCGCGGGCAGTGGGAACCGACAACAAGGGCACCTTTGTTCCCACCCGGAGGTCGTTTGTGTTGTTTTGAACAGCGTCGGGTGATCTTTACGTGCACCAATGCCCCCCCCCCCCCCCCCCCCCCCCCCGCTTTACTGTGACTTTTACTACTGTACGAAGCTCTGACTTTTACTACTGTACTATCTTCTCCACTCACCATAAACCCAGGCCACAGCGATGCATTCAAAGAACGCCACCCACAGAAGGCACACCCCGCTGGCTGCGTAGTAGTCGAAGAGTTGGAACACATACATGCCACCCTGAAAGGAGGAGAGAGGACATTTGCATTAATGACTTCTCAGTCCAGAGAAAAGAAAGAGAGAGAGAGAGAGAGTAGAGAGAGAGAGAAAGAGTAGAGAGAGAGCGATAGAGAGACCACAGAGAGAGTAGAGAGAGAGAGAGAGGGGGAGAGAGCACAGAGAGAGAGGGAGGGAGAGAGGGGAGGGAGAGAGAGCACAGAGAGAGGGGGAGAGAGCACAGAGAGAGAGAGTAGAGAGAGAGAGAAGAGTAGAGAGAGAGCGATAGAGACCACAGAGAGAGAGTGAGAGAGAGAGAGAGAGGGGAGAGAGCACAGAGAGAGAGGGAGGGAGAGAGAGCACAGATAGAGGGGGAGAGAGCACAGAGAGAGGGGGGGGAAGAGAGAGAAAGAGTAGAGAGAGAGAGCGATAGAGAGACACAGAGAGAGAGGGCGGAGAGAGAGAGGGGGAGAGAGCACAGAGAGAGAGAGAGAGGGGGAGAGGGAGGGAGAGAGAGCACAGAGAGAGGGGGAGAGAGCACAGAGAGAGAGGGGGAGAGAGAGAGAGAAAGAGTAGAGAGAGAGAGAGCGATAGAGAGACACAGAGAGAGAGGGCGGGAGAGAGAGAGGGGAGAGAGCACAGAGAGAGGGGGGGAGAGCACAGAGAGA
>NC_140181.1:84184798-84625245 GCF_963971535.1 Notolepis coatsorum | reverse complement strand
ACAACAATACCGCTTTCACCGCCGCTAATCTGCATGAAATTCCCACACAGCGGCTTCGCCCGCCCACAGAAAAGAGCAGCGCCAGCGTGAGTATTTGAGTATTATGAGTACATGTACATGCCAGCGTGAGTATTTGAGTATTATGAGTACATGTACATGCCAGCGTGAGTATTTGAGTATTATGAGAACATGTGCTCATATTTAGAGCATCGTCCTCGCATTAGGCTGAGAGATGAGTAATTGACCATGTGCAAGGCTGAGTTAGCAGAGAGTAGAATTACACATGGAAGTGCAAATGTGATAGTGGAAAGAACACACCCTCCGGTGTAGCCTGGTGTTTTGTCTCCTTGTGTTCTTAAAGCGACTCCCTGTAGACACTGTGAGTGGACCTCACAGAGCTACAGACGTACGGTTCAACCTACAGAAACCGTTTTCATGTTCATCACCTCTTTTCTGTTTTTGTTTCTCAAACCACAGATTAAAAGGCATTGTTGCGTCTTCTATGTGTGTGTGACTGACACTCCAGAGCGTGCCTGAGCGTGGTAGTGAAAGATCGCTGTGGGAATATTGGCCTACTGGTTTTAAAATACCGCCTCTTGTAAAGCGTGTTGGGTATGCTTTTCTTGTCTGGCAGTTATTTGATACCCTGGAGGCCTGACGTGGATCAGAGTCAATCTGTTTTAAACCTTGCGGATGACAGAACCCACATGTTACGCCATAGCCCGAAGGTTTCTTGGATGTGGAAGGTTTCTCACACGGTAAAAAATATCAAAGTGTATTCTATCGCCGTGTTTCCATCCAAGTGTGAAGCACACTTTTGAAATGTCACAAATAAAAACAAATAAAAAATAGAATGCAAATGATGTACATAAATCATAAAATGTTCATAGAAGGGCGGTTAGGTGGCGTAGCGGAGATTGCGTTCGTCACCAACCCCGGAGCTGTGAGCTGGATTCGCCTGTTCGAATCCAGCTCACAGCTCCGGGGTTGTCACCAGCTTGGCTGGCCGTTCACACTAATACAATTGGCTGTATTAGAGGGTGGGAGAAGCTGGCGGGGTGGGTCCGGGTCGTTGTAAACAGCGACTCCTACAGTTCGGTCGGGGCGCCTGCTAAGCGCGGATAGGACCTGAGTGGGATAGTGTGATCCTTCCACACGCTACGCCCTCTCAGGGAGGATCCGCGCTGCCAGGTGAAAAGAAGCGGTTGATTGGCTGGACGTGTGTCGGAGGAAGCACGTGATAGCCTCCACTCTCCCAGATGATCTGACTGTGGGGGGTAAGTGCGCAGCGACCAGGAAGGGGATTGGGAATTGGCATACGACTAACATTGGGATGGGAGAAAAATCGGAGGAAAATGGAGGGGGAAAAAGATCAATAAAAAAAGATTTTTTTTTTTTTCATAAATGTTCTACCTGAACACCATCATATTAGACCATATTTATTGGATGGAGACAGAAGGACAATACTCTGATACACAAACCATCGGGCGTTTCATAGGGGTGACTGGGAGCAGTTGTAACAGGGGTGATGTCATATTACTAGGCTACTTAAAGGTATTATGCAATGAGTTATGGGATATACATGATATGTTACATCCCTCTGGCTAATATGGCTGCTCCCAAGTCCCAACAGACTAAATATAGCTGGAGATCATTTTTGCTGCATCATTTCAGAAAGTTTAAACCCAGTTAAACACACAGTATGTACTTCTCCCTGCTAGGCGTCTCTCAATTAAAACAATAAGAAAAGATGGAATCTGATGACATTGTGAAGCGCGGGATCATGAATGTTTTTGTCTTCATTGTACTGCACTTTTCTTAGCTTTTAGCTATTGAAAATTCAAGCCTGACGTGGTTTGACAGCTACTGGCAGATCAGGGTACATCACTGAAGTCTATATTAGTCACGGAGTTGATAAGTAGCTCAAAAGTATAGCACAGCTAATGATAACTGTTTCATGTAAGTGAATGGAAAATGCTAAAACCATTAGTGCCATACTCCGGGAGGTCTAGTTAAACAAAAACACAGATTTGTGTAGTAACTAACCTAGTATGCTAGTTTAGTCAATGTTTCTAATCAATAGGGTCCATTTGATAGATATGGTAGTTTATAACAAAACGTTTTAGTAATTGAAATTAAAATGGTAGCTACTTAAGCTAAAATGGAGCCGTCAATCAAGCATGATTTGATCACACCCCTAAAGAACCAATCAGCCAATCATATACCACGTTATCAGAGGCACAGCAGTTTGTCAGGCTAGGGGGTGGGTTAGGAACAGAAAGGATATGACGCCATCGACAGGTGACAAAATATAACGCAACGTTACTTGATTTTTGGTCCATCAGTTTTGTCCTCAATGTAAGAAACCCATATTTAAAGGGGAACTATCTTATAAATGGCCTTTTTGAGTGTTTAGCATTGTTTCCTAGCTATGTGAACTTATATTAATATGATCTATGTCTCAAAATTCTCATATTGGCGCATTCTTCCAATTCTCCTCTCACAATATTCACCCTCACTGAACTGAGTCATTTGAAAATGTGCCCTATATGTGATGTCATATAGTCACTGCTGCATGTTAATGTTCAGGCGGGGCCGACGCTGCACAGTGGTTTAGGTGGCACCTGCAGCTGCGGCTGCAAAACAGCTCGAGATCTTGAGGTAGAAAAATGCTGTTTTTGAGGACTTGATTAGAAATACAAAACAATGAATAAAAAAAAAATATATATTACAGAGGTGTTCCATAGACTCACAGGAATTGTGTAAAAGTGCCCAAATAGTGAAAGAAATAGTAAAATAGTTCCCCTTTAATGTACTCTGTGTTGTAGCAAACACTACTGTATACATCCGTGACCATCCACATATCCATCTCAAATGGGTCCTGACCCACCAGTTGATAACCATGGCACTACGTCATTATTTATTCAACAAATACACTTCCATCGCCTATTTAGCGGATAGACACTTTATCAACATTTCCAATTTTTTTGCGAAACTGAGGACATTTTATTGAATCTTGCCTTTTCTGTCCAGCTTTTCTAATTCAAAATACAAATACAAGAAATAAATACTTCCAGGGCGGCTGGGTGGCGCAGCGGACTAAGCGCTCGTCACCAACGCGAGAGACACTGGTATCGAATCCGGCTGTCAGCGTTGCCTCCGGCTTGGCCGGCTGTCATACTGGCTCAATTGGCAGAGTCAGCGGGAGGGAAGCCGGTGGGTGGTAATCTGGTCATTGTAAACAGCGACTCCTACAGGTCGGTCAGGGCGAGGAAGGGAGATGGTGAGGGTAGTGTGAGCCTCCCACACGTTACACCTCACCAATGAGAGTCCGCGCTGGCAGGTGAAAAGAATTGGCCTGCTGACTCTGCATGTATCGGAGGGGACATGCGATAGTATCTATCAACCCTCCCTAGACCGACCAGTGGGGGGCACATGCGAGCAACGACCAGGAAGGGGAGGGGGGAATTGGCATGACGACTAAATTGGGATGGGAGAAAAACACAGAAAAACAGGAGGAGAAAAAGTGGATAAAAATAAAATTAAATAAATACTTCCTTGGGATGGAAACACGGCTCTCGTCCTGGTGGTTCTCAACTAGCAAAACTCACTAAATTACTATTCAATAGTCACTGGGAACTATTTGAATAGTTCCCAGTGACTATTCAGTGAGAACGTTAACACTTTGGCTGCCATGGGTTAAATTCATTATCAACCGTAGGTTGCCGGCTCTATTTGTCTATAGAGAAAGTCCCCTTCTTTGCAGGGCTATACCTTTTTAAATTCTATTGCTACATTGCCATTATTAGGGCCCATTCAAAGTCCTATATGTATTGTTCATTGTGTAGCAACGTTAAACTTTTTCATTCACATATTCATAGTAAAGTATGGTCTAATGTATAAGTATGTTTTCATCTCTTTCTGCAGATTTCTCCAGAACGTGATCTATAGCCCCAAATACATTATATTGATGATGCAATACAGTTTTATGGCAATCAGCGCGATATAAAAAATTCCAACTAGACGTACTTCTAGAAGTTACTACACGTCATCTGATGTTGACCGGATGGGCTAGGGGGCGTTTATAATTCCGTGGGCAGCGTTATACCAATCATCTAATGTGGGTCAAATGTTGATAATAGCAGTTAGTATCGAAGACGGTAACTTTACACGCTAAAACTCACCCCAGTCTCCGCGCGCCGTTGGGCGATCATTGTAGAGTAGAAATTTTACCATTATGGGATGTCGATTTACCCGGTCCATCTCCAGCTTGTATAATGGTATATACGTCCAAATCATGTTGTTTATCGAGTTATTGGCAATCGATCGCTATGTAGTGTGTCGAGATCGAGTCCCGGAACCTATAGCTAGTGCCCGGAAGTAATACGGCCGACCAGCACAATCTCCGTAGCACTTCCTGTTAAGCGATTGCGCCGATCGGCCACCAGATGGCGCTCCTGAACCGCCAGAGAGCTCAGTGGGTCCTCCTGGTGGATCTCAGGCCAGCGGAGGGGAAATATGAATCCGATCCCAGATTTTTGAAATATTGATATTAAAGACGCTGTAAGGCGTCTTCGGCAACTTGAGCATGGCCGGGAATGACGTGTTTAGGCGTTTTCCGGCAGCCAAAGTGTAACATATGATTTTGTTTTCACTTAATAGTGAATGTGAGATAATAATCAAGCGAGCCAGCTGGCTGTTGTCATTTCCAACAGCTAATGCTAGGGGACCAGGCTAGTGTATTTCCAGGAACAAAAGGATAAATTCTGAACATTACATCACTGACGCTTGAAATGTGTGTACATTGCAACATCTCCAGTCTCTCTTTCTTTTCTGTTCTCCCAGGCTCAGATGTTAACAGACTGTTATGCTACCTGGCTAGCTAGCGAGCTGGACCCAGCATGCCGTTCAGTGGTGTAACAGTTAATAGGGTCCCCAGTCCCCACTCAATACACTACACAGTGTAGTTGCCGATAAAAACAAGGGATAATATATTTTCTGAGACAAAACGATATTCGCATAAACTTCGATTTAAAAAAAATTATCCAACGACTATTTGAATATTCTGAAATCGATGCCCATCCCTATTGTCAACCTTTTCCCCCCGGAACCCACAGGAGAACCACATGGTCTATGAAGCACAACATATACTGACCTGACTGTCCAGGCCCAGAAGCAGAAGCATGATGAAGAAGAGAATAGCCCAGAAGGTCGGCATGGGCATCATGGATACAGCCTTAGGGTAGGCGATGAAGGCCAAGCCTGGACCTGGACGAGAGGAAAGGAGGGGAGGTGGGGGGGAAAAGGGCGGGGACAGAATTAATTGACTGGTCTGATTTTAGCTTGCCGACAGAAGGGGATAGAGGGGGAAAATAGGGTAAGTACTGTTCTATAGAGAAGCCCAGCAGGATCTGACCATGTTGTATAGTAAATGCTCTACATCATGACCAGGATTCCACCATTCAGACATGTTGACTACCAGGTTTATTAAGTGTATTAAGTAGGTTTGTGTTTATTGTGTGTTGTTGGCTCTGTGTATGAAGTAGGTTTGTGTTTATTGCGTGTTGTTGGCTCTGTGTATTAAGTAGGTTTGTGTTTGTGTTTATTGCGTGTTGTTGGCTCTGTGTATGAAGTAGATTTGTGTTTATTGCGTGTTGTTGGCTCTGTGTATTAAGTAGGTTTGTGTTTGTGTTTATTGCGTGTTGTTGGCTCTGTGTATTAAGTAGGTTTGTGTTTATTGCGTGTTGTTGGCTCTGTGTATTAAGTAGGTTTGTGTTTATTACGTGTTGTTGGCTCTGTGTATTAAGTAGGTTTGTGTTTATTGCGTGTTGTTGGCTCTGTGTATTAAGTAGATTTGTGTTTATTGCGTGCTGTTGGCTCTGTGTATTAAGTAGCTATGGGGACAATATAAGGGACTCTTAGTAGGTCCAGTATCTTGTCTATATTTACTTGCTGGACAAATATTGACAAAGCAGGTGGGGATTTTTTTTTACTCCACAGGCCACAGGCTATCTGAATAGGATGTGAAAAGTGCATTAGACAAACACAAAGTCAGCAATCACATCAGCTATTGACAGAATCAGAAACAGCTGAGCAAAATACACATAGCAGTTACTCGTTGCACAAATTAGCTTTTACGTATGAATTATCTTTCCTGTATTTACATAATAAAACTATCATGGCAGCTGAATACAGAATCTGTACTCATTAACATTTGTGCATTTTAGCTTCACTGCATTGCAGCGTCACCACATTACATCATAGGTTCCGGCCTATTGGGACGGCAAAAAAGAAAACCGATTTAATCAGAACAGAGCGAGCAATGCTGAAATAAGATGCATCTCTTTCAAAGTCCACATAGAATATCAAGGAAGACAGAAACAGAACCGATGGAGTCCACCTCAGGAGATCCACAGCTTACAATGCTGTTATTCTGAAGTATCTTACTGTATATCCCAACACAATCATAATGGCAATGGCTATTCCTGACCATTTTGACTCTACAAACATTGCCTTGTTGTCTTATCTTTTTTATCGTTTTACAACAGACCACAGAGACAGCTGTTATTATTCTTAGCCAGATACTGTCAAGTCCACACGGTGCCAATATCAACTGTAAGATCCAGTGGTCCTGGGATGACGTGGCCGCGCCTGAATGCGGAACACTGGCGCACCTGGTGCCATTAAGCAGAGGTGGCTGTGGAGGTGAAGCTGTGGTAGCGATAATGATGACCCAATAGAGGAGCTCTTTCACCCGGCAACTCGCTGTGCAGCAGGAGCTCGAGCACACAGCCATTATGGTCCAATGCAATCAACTCTGCCCACAGCGGAGGTGGAACCACTATCACATTATCACACCGAAGCAATTATGTTTCTTTGAGGCTTCTACTCAAGGAGTCTGCAATTGTCCATTTCAGCATCATCGTTTCCGAAACTATCGTGCCCCCCCCTTTTATATTTAGCTGTTGTTTGACTAATAATCAACCAGTTGACTGATTTTAAGTCTCCAATCATCTTGTTTTTGTTTAGTAGCAGTGCCCACCATCACTGCTACCGTCACCTTTGACCCTCGTACCTGACTCTGCCACATCGGCAATGTCCACCCCTTGCTCTTGTGCCATGAAGCCCAGGACGGAAAATATTGCGAAGCCAGACACAAAGCTGGTACCGCTGTTCAGGCCTCCCAGCAGCAAACAGTCCCTATGTCACACATACGTCATGGAGTTTGTTAATTGACACAAGACGGACACCAAAGTGCCGCGTCTGACACGTGTTGCTGACACTACTACACCACCCCCCTCCCCGCTCCTGTAACAACACAACTCACCTGTAGCAGTTGTATTTGTATTTGTTGTAACTCCCCAGTGATGTCATAGCTCCCAGGCAAATGGCGTAGGAAAAGAAAATCTGTGTTCCTGCGTCAATCCATACCTGCAGTAACAGCAATAAAGGCATGATTCATACCTGCAGTAACAGCAATAAAGGCATGATTCATACCTGCAGTAACAGCAATAAAGGCATGATTCATACCTGCAGTAACAGCAATACAGGCATGATTCATACCTGCAGTAACAGCAATACAGGCATTATTCATACCTGCAGTAACAGCAATACAGGCATGATTCATACCTGCAGTAACAGCAATACAGGCATGATTCATACCTGCAGTAACAACAATACAGGCATGATTCATAGCTGCAGTAACAGCAATACAGGCATGATTCATACCTGCAGTAACAACAATACAGGCATGATTCATACCTGCAGTAACAGCAATACAGGCATTATTCATACCTGCAGTAACAGCAATACAGGCATGATTCATACCTGCAGTAACAGCAATACAGTCATGATTCATACCTGCAGTAACAACAATACAGGCATGATTCATACCTGCAGTAACACCAATACAGGCATGATTCATACCTGCAGTAACAACAATACAGGCATGATTCATACCTGCAGTAACAACAATACAGGCATGATTCATACCTGCAGTAACAGCAATACAGGCATGATTCATACCTGCAGTAACAACAATACAGGCATGATTCATACCTGCAGTAACAGCAATACAGGCATGATTCATACCTGCAGTAACAACAATACAGGCATTATTCCAGGTGTCAGCCTTCAGCGTCTTTAGGACAAACAGTTCAATCTCAAATATGTTTATTATTAACCCTTGATTTTTTTTTACGGAATGATTATGGGAAATGGGCTTTACCATCTTCTCCAGAGTCAGACAAGATGATAGATACCAATTTCCTCTCTGTGCATTCAGTAGAGAGCTAGCCGGCTGCAAGCTAGTCTAGCTAGGTACAAATTAATTAAATTAATGGAAGCAGTTACGGACCAGCTAGCCTAGCTTAAAGCTCCAGGAGAGGTGTTTTCACAGAGAGGGAATTGGTATCTATCTTCTTGTCTGACTCTGGAGAAGACGGTAAGCACATTTCCCATAATGTCGGCGTGTTCCTTTAAAAAATCACAGGTTAATAATAAACATATTTGAGTAACATATCAGAACTACTAACACATCAGTACCACTAACATATCAACACCACTAACATATCAGTACCACTAACATATCAACACCACTAACATATCAGTACCACTAACACATCAACACCACTAACATATCAACACCACTAACATATCAGTACCACTAACATATCAGTACCACTAACACATCAGTACCACTAACACATCAGTACCACTAACACATCAGTACCACTAACACATCAGTACCACTAACATATCAGTACCACTAACATATCAACACCACTAACACATCAACACCACTAACATATCAGTACCACTAACATATCAACACCACTAACACATCAGTACCACTAACATATCAGTACCACTAACACATCAGTACCACTAACATATCAACACCACTAACATATCAGTACCACTAACATATCAACACCACTAACATATCAACACCACTAACATATCAGTACCACTAACATATCAACACCACTAACATATCAACACCACTAACATATCAACACCACTAACATATCAGTACCACTAACATATCAGTACCACTAACATATCAGTACCACTAACATATCAGTACCACTAACATATCAACACCACTAACATATCAGTACCACTAACATATCAGTACCACTAACATATCAGTACCACTAACATATCAACACCACTAACATATCAGTACCACTAACATATCAACACCACTAACATATCAACACCACTAACATATCAGTACCACTAACATATCAACACCACTAACATATCAGTACCACTAACATATCAACACCACTAACATATCAGTACCACTAACATATCAGTACCACTAACATATCAACACCACTAACATATCAGTACCACTAACATATCAGTACCACTAACATATCAGTACCACTAACATATCAACACCACTAACATATCAGTACCACTAACACATCAGTACCACTAACATATCAGTACCACTAACACATCAACACCACTAACACATCAGTACCACTAACACATCAGTACCACTAACATATCAGTACCACTAACACATCAACACCACTAACATATCAACACCACTAACACATCAACACCACTAACATATCAGTACCACTAACATATCAGTACCACTAACACATCAGTACCACTAACACATCAGTACCACTAACACATCAGTACCACTAACATATCAACACCACTAACATATCAACACAACTAACATATCAGTACCACTAACATATCAGTACCACTAACATATCAGTACCACTAACATATCAACACCACTAACACATCATTACCACTAACATATCAGTACCACTAACATATCAGTACCAGTAACATATCAATACCACTAACACATCAGTACCACTAACAGTACCACCAATCGAATAGAGTTGAACTGCTATAAAAAGAAATCACAAAGACTTGTCATACAGAACTTGTAAGTCGCTTTGGATAAAAGTGTTCAGCTAAATGACTAAATTAAAATGTAATGTAAATATGCAGCATAGGACTGATACAATGTAAGAGCGGGGGCAGGGGAAAGGAAGAGGGAGAGGCTTGAGGGAGTGTTTTGGTTTTAATTCCTACTGTACTGTACCTCTGGATCTTGTAGGCGGGTCAGGTTGGGGTAGAGGTAGAATTTGATCCCTTCAGACGCCCCAGGCAGGGTCACTCCACGCACCAACAGCACTATCAGCATGATGAAGGGGAACGTTGCTGTTATGTACACCACCTAGATGGGACAGAGCCACCGTCAGCTACAACCAAGGTCTCAGGACAGGCACAGAGTTGGGGGGCGACAGTGGCTCAGGAGGAGGTAGAACAGTCGTCTGGCAATCTGGAGGTTCCCGGTTCAATTCCTGCTCCTCCTGGGCAGCGTGTCGAAGTGTCCTTGAGCAAGACACTTAACCCTAATTGCTCCCAATGAGCAGGTTGGCACCTTGCAGTGGTCGCCTCCGGCATCGGTGTGCGTGTGAATCGGTAAAATGTGAGGAGCAAATTGTAAAGCGATTTGGATAAATGCACTATATAAATGCACCATTTTCCCATTTTAGAGTTGCTGCAGATTTGAAAAAACATCCTTTTCTGTATAACAGTTATGTCACTGTAGAAGCAATACTGTGTTCAAATATCCCAATGGTAGAAACAATGTTCAATTGCTTTAAAACAATAAAAACAATTGCTTTACTTAACACATTGGACGCCAGACCCGAGATAAGTCGGGTTAACTCGCCATCGCTTGAGCGCCAAACCCGAGAAAAGTCGGGTTTTAATCGTTATTTCTTTTATTCGCTA
Organism: Notolepis coatsorum; assembly: GCF_963971535.1. Classification (NCBI taxonomy): domain Eukaryota; kingdom Metazoa; phylum Chordata; class Actinopteri; order Aulopiformes; family Paralepididae; genus Notolepis; species Notolepis coatsorum. Next base: position 84,614,460 of record NC_140181.1, on the reverse strand, counting down.
TATCCATTCATAATTCATCCATCCAGCCTGATGTTATCATTGGGAATGGCTCTGAGATCACAAACGGCCAATACCGCCACCTAACGCCTTGCGGCCAGTATTGCACATCATTGGAATCCCTCTGGCTTGGGACACATGGATTGGGGAGATTCGAGCACCATGGATTCATGTGTTTTGGTGGATAACGTTGGACACACGACCGCGATCAATATTTGGAATGGCGATCAGATAATTGGATTATTCTTTTTCGATCATAGACGAGGTAAGGACTATATGTTATCAATCTTGCGTTGATCCGATGATTATTTCGCCGCGATCGCAGCGTGTGTCTGTGTGTGTGTGCCGTGTCCGGTTGGCTGCGATCAAAGCAGGGAGGGGCGGCTTCCCCCCCCCCCCCCCCCGTCATGCATACATGATGAAACATAATACCGATAATCTAGCATTGATTTCAGATTGATTCAATAATCAAGCGAGAAATGGCACGATTTCTAATTAAATGCATTGAAGCGCTGTTTGCTGGAGTTTTCTGGGATTACACAGGATCACTCTAAAACTATACTCATATTCACCATGGTATAAAACGGAAATGTATGGATGAAAAAATTATCTGTTTTTTGCATGTTGACCGGAAGAAACTCACTGACATGCGTGGTTATTAGATCCATAGCTATAATATTTAATATAGGTTTACATTGAACAGAGCGCTGGCACACATTCCACAACCCCAAGTGTACATCATGCCATATATTACCCACCTTCTCCGGTTCACTTCATTCAGCAAACACAGATAGGTGGGTTTGGGGGGCTTAATGGGAAGATTGCATTCTCGTTCCCATTTCTCGAAATACTTTCAGTGTTTCCCCTATATGCGAATTAGGACCGCCTCTGCTATGAACTAGACTATTAAAAAGAAATTATAAAAAAAGAAGAAAAAAAGGCGCTGCGCTGCTGCTGAATTAGGACCGCCTCTGCTATGAACTAGACTATTAAAAAGAAATTATAAAAAAAAGAAGAAAAAAAGGCACTGCGCCGCTGCTGAATTAGGACCGCCTCTGCTATGAACTAGACTATTTTAAAAAAAACTATAAAAAAAAAAGAAGAAAAAAAAGTATAATTTTTTTATTTTTTTTTTATCATTTCATTTGGGCTGTGGGGGGTGCTTAATGTAAAAGACTGACCTGAGGAAAAGGCTGCAGGGAGAACGCACTGCAGTCTAGTAGATTTTGTATTTTGAGCACAAAGTTCATCACAGATCTAGCCTCTTTATTTTGCTCTCAAAGTGCACCAGATTGATGCATTTAACTTTAAAATGTAAAAAAAAAAAATCAGGGGAAACACTGACTCATTCCTGGGATTAGCGTCTTCCTGGCTCTCACCGTCGCTATGAGCATAGCTTCTGAGAGCTGATGTATTGTCCAAGCGTGGGGTCAGGGGGCAGTGCCTAGAGCTCTGAACACCGGAACCAACTCCTCTTCTAGGTGAGGAGAACCTTGGTGTACATAGTCCATGAAGCTTTCCACCAGGGAAATGCCAGAGAGGACTTGAGTTTAAGCTCTGGATCTGGGTTGATACAGCATCCTTTCCTCATTTTGAATTCTACAACTTTTGGGAATGCTGGAGTGATGAAGGCTTCTGGAGGGGCGGCCACTTGTTTGTGTTCTAGTTGGTTGACCTTCACAGTTGGCGGGGGGTGAGAAATTGGGACACTGAACACTGCCACATGATGGCATCAAAGTTGAATGCCAACAATGAACAAGCATGGAATACTGGAGGCTAGTTGGCCATCCAGATCGGAAACTGTCTACTGTAATGGCCGCATGAGCTCAAGAGGTTCACTGAGCTTAGCCTGGTTACACTCCCCCCACTCAGCACTGGGGGAGCCACGGCCCCGCTGCTCATCTGGCTGGGTGTCACTGTCAGAGGATGACGAACGCTTGTCGCCGGATCCATACATTTGAACAAAGGACAAATTAACTAGAAAAGGTGGGTATTATGTGGAATTATTTAACCATTAAGGCATATAATTATGGAAACATTTCTGAGCCACTCATTGTATAGGACTGGCTGGCTGGTAGGTAGGCTGGTGTCCAGGAGCCAATGACTGTTCGGGGATTACCCATAGTGCTCGCCATAGTGAAGTGAACTGCCAATGATATATAACAGTTGTCCATTCAAAGTACAAACGTATTTGATATCGAATGCACTTCATAAGAACATAAACACTGTACAGTCTCTTCAAGGGTTTGTGCACTTCCTGTGTTTATAAGATGTTCAGTTTATGATTAGGATAATGTCTTACTTAGTAATCAATAGACTCTTAACAAAGAATGTGGTTGTGTGAGGCAAATCAACGACAAATAGGAATTTCCAAAACGGTTTACCAAGGACACAGTGGATCGATTTAATTTCAAGCCACACATTCTCTCTCCAGCGGTTGTGTGCAGGGTATACAGCCCAGACACTATCCTTCTAACACAGACATGGTGGAGAGAGGCTGCACTCAGCTTCGAACACAGACATGGGGGAGAGGCTGCACTCAGCTGTATACAGTCCACAGTGAGTCTGGCCAGAATGCAACATCCAGCACAGCACAGGCAGCTCATGGCTCTAAATCAAACAAATTAACTGGGCTTCCAGACATTTAGGTTTTTCATCAGTGTTCCATCACAGACTTATCAGCGCCATGTGAAAGGCCAACCGGCACCCAGGCAACAGAACAGGATGTTGCTACGGTTCTGTTGCAACACTTACTTTCCCAGTGGACTTCACTCCCTTCCAGATGCAGAAGAAGCAGATGACCCACACGGCCAGTAGACACAGCGCCAGGTCCCACTTCAAGGTTCCAACGTCCTCGATCCCAGAGGAGATGCTGAGGACGTTGCGTCTGCGGACAAGACAAGAGACCGACGCGGCAGGTTAGTGGCGCTCCGTGGCGGCCGGGATGGGACAAAGGTGCAGATAAACATGGATCACTGGCTTTGATACGATAAGCTGTGTTCCACAGTTTTTCAAAAGGATCCTCGGAAACAAGCCCATGTGGCATTTTGAAGTCCCAGAGTCGGGATCAAAGAGGTCACGCTCAGAGAGGCAAATTAAAAAGCAGTGAAGAATAAAAAGACACATGACAGAGAACCTCCACTGCTCTGATTTCCCCCCCAGGCCAAATATATATATAGAGAGTGTGTGTGTGTGTGTGTGTGTGTGTGTGTGTGTGTGTGTGTGTGTGTGTGTGTGTGTGTGTGTGTGTGTGTGTGTGTGTGTGTGTGTGTGTGTGTGTGTGTGTGTGTGTGTGTGTGTGTGTGTGTGTGTGTGTGTGTGTGTGTGTGTGTGTGTGTGTGTGTGTGTGTGTGTGTGTGTGTGTGTGTGTGTGTGTGAGAGACTTTCTTCTTAGGTCTTTGAAGCTGGTTGTTCTACATACAGTATATGTATCACAGAGTACACATACCGTAGCTAACAGTTGTCCTCATTAAATGCTAATGTGTATATACAGATGATGAAAACAAAAGCTATCTGGATTTCCATTTGGTATTTTTGGTAGACAACTGTTTGGATTCCTCAAAGGAAAGAAAATATAAAAATATCCTGTGGTCTGAAGACGGATATGCACGAGGGACTGGAATGAACACAGTGGCAGAGAAATATGCTTCTAAAAGGTCACTGTCTGACTGTTTTATTTAGCAGGAAATCACCTGTTCAAACTGGGTGAGGCAAACGGATGAAGAGCAAGTACTGTACAGTACTGTAAATGTGTTTATGTGTGTGATTGATGTGTGTGCTTCTGCCATTGTGTGTCTGCAGCAGAGACGATGTGGGTGTGCTGGTGAATGGATTTGACCTCTTAACGTGCAACGGCCCGGCCCCGGGCCCTCTTGAGGACGATTTGCCCACCGGCGCCCGACGCCACTTTGGCGACCTCTAGCGGCTCGGGTGTGCATATTTTTTTATACATAGAATACAATATATAGAACGAATTAAAGCCCTATTTGTTGCCTGTCGATCGTTTCAGGCGACAAAATCCATTCAGCGGTTCTCGAGTTACATGCCAATTATGTGTGCCAAAGTCTTTAGCAGACTTGAAATTCTTTCGACTACCACTCCTGACTCCCGACGCTCTAACTCCCTCAATCATTTGGCGATCTCGAAAATTATTGGACAGGCTTGTAACCAATGAGTGTGGCCTTCCAATGATACCCCATGTGTGGATGAGAGAATCAGGGATCTAGGTGAAAAGTCATGAGCGAAAACAGGAAGTAAAAAATTTGCCGAATGCATTGGAGTCTATGAGAAAAGGGAAACCTGCAGACCTTTTTTTTTCTCATATTTTACCAAAATCGCTCATAATCACACATTTCTTTACGGATTTTTATGAAATTTGGACATGTACTATACAAGACTTCAGGCTTCAGTAGCTTCTTTGGATATACTACTTCTGGATATTGCAACTACTACAGAAATAAGTGAGTAACAAGTTTTTCTACAACTCAAGTTCAGACCTATGTTACTCTATTTCATTAGCACTAAAAGTAAAAAAAAATGTATTGTATCAGAAACTTCAAAATGTTATCTTTCAAAAGAGACCAGGCTCATGCATGTGCTATAAGTATAAAGTATAGTATTTTGGTTTGCAAAGAAGGTATGCAGTCCTCAAGTTCAAGTAAAGAAATTGCCACTTTTGGGGGCGCCTGTTAACACTTTCAGAGCCGGCCGTGTTTTCCTTTTTACCCCCTTAAATGCCCAGCAACCACTTCAATGTTAACGTTAATATCGCCTAATCTATGTTTTAAATTATGGCTCTGTGTCTAATCTGCCCGTCGCATTATCAATGACCCATTTCCAGTCAACATTGTCGAAGCGGATTGTTTTTTTATCGGTTCATTTCCGTTTGATAGCATTTTGAAAAGCCCTCGTTTTCAAGAAGAAAAAAAAGAATCCCTGATAAACGCTGATGTAGGCCTACTGTAATATTCTAGAACGTTGTCATTGTTCGGCCTATTTATGAATCGTTTTCAAATAAACGCTAGATTATTGATAGTATATGTGTACGTATGCACGCTGGTGCCGCAAGCTGTAAATCGATTCTCTTATTTCCTGATCACTCGCACAGTCAAAACAGCCATATCACATATAGGGGGAAAGCTTATATCTCTGTGAAAAAAGGTCTGATTATCCTAAGACTGATAAAATAGATTCCTTACCCGAGATCAGATGGTATCCAAATGGATTATTCCAATTCCTGATCGACCATTCCAAAAATCGATCCTTTTATTGATCTCACGCATATACTGTAAAACAGCGTATACACGCTGTGCTGAGGGTCCAGCATGAAGCTGATCGGCCCCGGTTACATGCGTGAGAAGTAAAATGTGGAGTCCGGGTTTTTTTCCCCATGCATTTTCATTGAGTCCAATCCAAAAGGGTGAATTACCATCTGGGAGACGATAGGGGGCGCTTTTTTTCATATCTGAGCGCCTGGGGTGGCTGATTTACCAACGGTAGACTCGGTTGATGAAATATGAATTCAGATCGCTAATAAAATAAAAAAAAACAAGAAAAAACGAATATTCTCGTTATGGGCATTCAACCCGCGGGGGGTAAACCCGAGAATATTCGTTATGGGCATTCAAAGTGTTAAGAGGTTTGTAATGTATGTTAATGTTGTGTGTGTGTGCGTGTTTTTGCATGAGCGTGTTTGTGTATGTATGTTTGCGTATATGTGTGCATGTGCTGTATGTCTTTGCGTGTGTGTTTGTGCATTTGTGTGTATTTGTGTGAGTGCATGTTGTATGTTGTACGTTGACAGAGTCAGGCCAGCTGTTGGCGGAAACTCACTCCCAGAACTCCGTCACAGGCGAGGTGAAGTTGGTGATGTTGGCCGCCAGCCAGAAGGTCTTGTTCTTGCGGACCGTGTCCTCCACGCAGTTCTCCGTGTTCCAGGGCTGATTGCATTTGGCCCACGGGAGCTCTGGCTGAAAGCACTGGATCAGGTAGTAGAGTCCCCAGGCCAAGATCACAATGTAGTAGACGTTGAGGAGAGACACGATCACGATGGAGGCGTAGCCGATACCTGGACACAAAGGAATGGTTTGAGTGTGGAATTAAAACAAAGCACAAATATAAATTACTTAAAAAAAAACATATAAAAGGATTATATCTCAGGATGAGGAGGTGTTGTGTTGACCCTGGCGTCCCTGTCCAGGGGCTAGTGCTCGGTGGGATTATCATTAGTATCCATTAGCAAAGCTATTCAATTACCAAGCACATCTTGGATTGGTTTTTATACTCAAGTGTGTACTTTGCTGCATTGTGTACATGTGTGTATGTTTGCGTCAGTGTGTGCATGTGCTGTATGTCTTTGCGTGTGTGTTTGTGCGTTCGTGTGTATTTGTGTGAGTGCATGTTGTATGTTGTACGTTGACAGAGTCAGGCCAGCTGTTGGCGGAAACTCACTCCCAGAACTCCGTCACAGGCGAGGTGAAGTTGATACTCATAAATAAATCTGATTGGGGCATAAGAACCTGATTGGTTTCACATCCTTATGATGATCTCTGTGCTATGCCTCGCTTACTGTATCCTCCTGACTACAGTAAATCAAGTACAGTAAGCATACTAATGACCATGTGAAATGAACACTGTTGCTGGACCGATATTAGAGCCATCAGCGTGAGCAGAAACACAATGAGACACTGACCCACTGACTTCTGCACTGATTTAGAGTCATAAGAATGGAAAGTGATACACATCTCCTGACACGGATGATACCGTACCCTGTCAGCTCTCCTTTCAAAGAGGGGAGGCTTCCCTGGCTGGAGCCTGTTAATGTCTGTTTTAATGACCTTAGTGTTTGTATACTATTTTTAGACCTGACTTTGGTCAGAACCTGGATACAGAAATCCCCTGTATACTCTGCCATTCCTATCTATTTTTAAACAGGCGTCACCTCCGACAACCCCCCCACCTCGACATTCCAAAGGCAAACTGTTAGACAAATTAATCCAGTGACCGGGGCGGGTATGAGTCAGTGAGTGTATGTACTGTATGTGTGTGGGGGAGGTATGTGTGTATGTTTATGTGTGTGTGTGTGTGTGTGTGTGTGTGTGTGTGTGTGTGTGTGTGTGTGTGTGTGTGTGTGTGTGTGTGTGTGTGTGTGCATGCATGTGTGTGTGTGAGTAAGTGGCCGTTGGTGAAGAAAGCCAGGTTGTTTCAGAGTCTGATAACAGCATTTGGAGGGTAGGAGGACAATGGCAACTAGTGAGTCTATGGCCCACCTGTGGGGTTCTATCCCACCACCACATACACTATGCCAGATAGATAGATAGATAGATAGATAGATAGATAGATAGATAGATAGATAGATAGATAGATAGATAGATAGATAGATAGATAGATAGATAGATAGATAGATAGATAGATAGATAGATAGATAGATAGATAGATAGATAGATAGATAGATAGATAGATAGATAGATAGATAGATAGATAGATAGATAGATAGATAGATAGATAGATAGATAGATAGATAGATAGATAGATAGATAGATAGATAGATAGATAGATAGATAGATAGATAGATAGATAGATAGATAGATAGATAGATAGATAGATAGATAGATAGATAGATAGATAGATAGATAGATAGATAGATAGATAGATAGATAGATAGATAGATAGATAGATAGATAGATAGATAGATAGATAGATAGATAGATAGATAGATAGATAGATAGATAGATAGATAGATAGATAGATAGATAGATAGATAGATAGATAGATAGATAGATAGATAGATAGATAGATAGATAGATAGATAGATAGATAGATAGATAGATAGATAGATAGATAGATAGATAGATAGATAGATAGATAGATAGATAGATAGATAGATAGATAGATAGATAGATAGATAGATAGATAGATAGATAGATAGATAGATAGATAGATAGATAGATAGATAGATAGATAGATAGATAGATAGATAGATAGATAGATAGATAGATAGATAGATAGATAGATAGATAGATAGATAGATAGATAGATAGATAGATAGATAGATAGATAGATAGATAGATAGATAGATAGATAGATAGATAGATAGATAGATAGATAGATAGATAGATAGATAGATAGATAGATAGATAGATAGATAGATAGATAGATAGATAGATAGATAGATAGATAGATAGATAGATAGATAGATAGATAGATAGATAGATAGATAGATAGATAGATAGATAGATAGATAGATAGATAGATAGATAGATAGATAGATAGATAGATAGATAGATAGATAGATAGATAGATAGATAGATAGATAGATAGATAGATAGATAGATAGATAGATAGATAGATAGATAGATAGATAGATAGATAGATAGATAGATAGATAGATAGATAGATAGATAGATAGATAGATAGATAGATAGATAGATAGATAGATAGATAGATAGATAGATAGATAGATAGATAGATAGATAGATAGATAGATAGATAGATAGATAGATAGATAGATAGATAGATAGATAGATAGATAGATAGATAGATAGATAGATAGATAGATAGATAGATAGATAGATAGATAGATAGATAGATAGATAGATAGCAGCCTCAGCACTCCTTGAATGCCAGACTATCAACAGCTGTTGGAGATCTGGTGCCACCACTCCTTGTTTTCAGCTGTTCCTGTGTCCCCCCCTCCCTTCACGTGACACACTGTGCAAACAGGAAGGAGGACACACTGCCTCCTGCTTGTCATCAGCTGTCCATCTCACCTGGAATGTGGTACCTAGTAGAAGTGGGTGCCTACAAATTGGCTGAGTACCAGGGTGTCCGAAGGTATCAATATCCACTTGTGGTCTCAGATTAAGAGAGTGTCACAGAACTCAACCCTGACGCCACATTGACTGAAAATAACATCTTTCCGATATCCAATGTCATATGTAAGGTTTTGGAATTGTAAGGTTTTGGAATTGCGCTGCCGATTTTTATTTGGCAAGTGCTTCTGTGGAAACCAAGGAAGCGACTGCGCTTCTGCTGGCTTTACTACAATGGTAACATCAACCAACCCGGTGGCCGGTTAGCAGAAGAGGAGGATAACATTGTGGTAGTAGGTTAGTAATGTTGTGGTAGTAGGTGTAGTAACGTTGTGGTAGTAGGTTAGTAATGTTGTGGTAGTAGGTGTAGTAACATTGTGGTATTAGGTGTAGTAACATTGTGGTAGTAGGTTAGTAACATTGTGGTAGTAGGTTAGTAATGTTGTGGTAGTAGGTGTAGTAATGTTGTGGTAGTAGGTTAGTAATGTTGTGGTAGTAGGTGTAGTAATGTTGTGGTAGTAGGTGTAGTAACGTTGTGGTAGTAGGTTAGTAATGTTGTGGTAGTAGGTGTAGTAACATTGTGGTATTAGGTGTAGTAACATTGTGGTAGTAGGTGTAGTAACATTGTGGTAGTAGGTGTAGTAACATTGTGGTAGTAGGTGTAGTAATGTTGTGGTATTAGGTGTAGTAACATTGTGGTAGTAGGTGTAGTAACATTGTGGTAGTAGGTGTAGTAATGTTGTGGTATTAGGTGTAGTGACATTGTGGTAGTAGGTGTAGTAACATTGTGGTAGTAGGTTAGTAATATTGTGGTATTAGGTGTAGTAACATTGTGGTAGTAGGTGTAGTAACGTTGTGGTAGTAGGTGTAGTAACATTGTGGTAGTAGGTGTAGTAACATTGTGGTAGTAGGTTAGTAATGTTGTGGTAGTAGGTGTAGTAACATTGTGGTAGTAGGTGTAGTAATGTTGTGGTAGTAGGTGTAGTAACATTGTGGTAGTAGGTGTAGTAATGTTGTGGTATTAGGTGTAGTAACATTGTGGTAGTAGGTGTAGTAACATTGTGGTAGTAGGTTAGTAATGTTGTGGTATTAGGTGTAGTAACATTGTGGTAGTAGGTGTAGTAACATTGTGGTATTAGGTTAGTAATGTTGTGGTATTAGGTGTAGTAACATTGTGGTAGTAGGTGTAGTAACATTGTGGTAGTAGGTGTAGTAATGTTGTGGTAGTAGGTGTAGTAACATTGTGGTAGTAGGTGTAGTAACGTTGTGGTATTAGGTGTAGTAACATTGTGGTAGTAGGTGTAGTAATGTTGTGGTAGTAGGTGTAGTAACGTTGTGGTAGTAGGTGTAGTAACATTGTGGTAGTAGGTGTAGTAATGTTGTGGTATTAGGTGTAGTAACATTGTGGTAGTAGGTTTAGTAACATTGTGGTAGTAGGTGTAGTAATGTTGTGGTAGTAGGTGTAGTAACGTTGTGGTAGTAGGTGTAGTAACATTGTGGTAGTAGGTGTAGTAATGTTGTGGTATTAGGTGTAGTAACATTGTGGTAGTAGGTGTAGTAACATTGTGGTAGTAGGTTAGTAATGTTGTGGTAGTAGGTGTAGTAATGTTGTGGTAGTAGGTGTAGTAACATTGTGGTAGTAGGTTAGTAATGTTGTGGTAGTAGGTGTAGTAATGTTGTGGTAGTAGGTGTAGTAACATTGTGGTAGTAGGTGTAGTAATGTTGTGGTATTAGGTGTAGTAATGTTGTGGTAGTAGGTGTAGTAACATTGTGGTAGTAGGTGTAGTAACATTGTGGTAGTAGGTGTAGTAACATTGTGGTAGTAGGTGTAGTAACGTTGTGGTAGTAGGTGTAGTAACGTTGTGGTAGTAGGTGTAGTAACATTGTGGTAGTAGGTGTAGTAACATTGTGGTAGTAGGTGTAGTAACATTGTGGTAGTAGGTTAGTAATGTTGTGGTAGTAGGTGTAGTAACATTGTGGTATTAGGTTAGTAATGTTGTGGTATTAGGTGTAGTAACATTGTGGTATTAGGTTAGTAATGTTGTGGTATTAGGTGTAGTAACATTGTGGTATTAGGTTAGTAATGTTGTGGTATTAGGTGTAGTAACATTGTGGTATTAGGTGTAGTAACATTGTGGTATTAGGTTAGTAATGTTGTGGTATTAGGTGTAGTAACATTGTGGTATTAGGTTAGTAATGTTGTGGTATTAGGTGTAGTAACGTTGTGGTATTAGGTTAGTAACATTGTGGTATTAGGTGTAGTAACATTGTGGTAGTAGGTTAGTAACACTGTGGTATTAGGTGTAGTAACATTGTGGTAGTAGGTGTAGTAACATTGTGGTAGTAGGTGTAGTGACATTGTGGTATTAGGTGTAGTAACATTGTGGTATTAGGTGTAGTAACGTTGTGGTAGTAGGTTTAGTAACGTTGTGGTAGTAGGTGTAGTAATGTTGTGGTAGTAGGTGTAGTAACATTGTGGTATTAGGTTAGTAATGTTGTGGTATTAGGTGTAGTAATGTTGTGGTAGTAGGTGTAGTAATGTTGTGGTAGTAGGTGTAGTAACGTTGTGGTAGTAGGTGTAGTATGAATGAATGAATGAAAACTTTATTTAACAGATTGCAGAATGGGTACAATACAGTACGGCTCAATACATACAATTGTTAAGGGGATGCAGACCAGAGAAAGTCTTTCGTCTTGTTTACATCAGGGTCCCCCATTTTCATTTCATATAGACATTTATGACATACACAACATACATGACATTTATGGCATAGGGACATATAGGTATTTAGTACTGATACATTTGTGACATAAACGGTATTCAAATATACAGTACTGTTAGATCCTGACAGAGTATATACATATGATGGGGAGGGGACTGTACATTAGGAGGGGGTGGGCGGGTGGGAGGGAAATATACATACGGCGGGGAGGGAATATATACATGCGGTGGGGAGGAGACTGTCTATTAGGACAGTGCTTCCCAATCCTCTCCTCGAAGCACCCCAGCCGTTCCATGTATTTGTTAAATTCCACCACCAGCACACCTGATTCAACTTAACAAGCCCTTTATTAGTTGAATCAGGTGTGCTGGTGGTGGAATTTAACAAATACATGGAACGGCTGGGGTGCCTCGAGGAGAGGTTTGGGAACCACTGTATTAGGAGGTGGTGGGGGTTTTGGGCATTTACGGTGGCCAGTTTCGAATTGCAGCCTCCCGTAGGTGCTCTTTAAGAGCGGTTTTGAATGTGGGCAGGGATTCACATTCCTTTACAGCTTTGGGTAACGTTGTGGTAGTACTGTAGGTGTAGTAATGTTGTGGTAGTAGGTGTAGTAACATTGTGGTAGTAGGTTAGTAACATTGTGGTAGTAGGTTAGTAACATTGTGGTAGTAGGTGTAGTAATGTTGTGGTAGTAGGTGTAGTAACGTTGTGGTAGTAGGTGTAGTAACATTGTGGTAGTACTGTAGGTGTAGTAACATTGTGGTAGTAGGTGTAGTAACATTGTGGTAGTAGGTGTAGTAATGTTGTGGTAGTAGGTGTAGTAACGTTGTGGTAGTAGGTGTAGTAACATTGTGGTAGTAGGTGTAGTAACGTTGTGGTAGTAGGTGTAGTAACGTTGTGGTAGTAGGTGTAGTAACGTTGTGGTAGTAGGTTAGTAATGTTGTGGTATTAGGTGTAGTAACATTGCAGTAGTAGGTGTAGTAACATTGCAGTAGTAGGTGTAGTAACATTGTGGTAGTAGGTGTAGTAATGTTGTGGTAGTAGGTTAGTAATGTTGTGGTAGTAGGTTAGTAATGTTGTGGTAGTAGGTGTAGTAACGTTGTGGTAGTAGGTGTAGTAACGTTGTGGTAGTACTGTAGGTGTAGTAACGTTGTGGTAGTAGGTGTAGTAACATTGCAGTAGTAGGTGTAGTAACATTGTGGTAGTAGGTGTAGTAACGTTGTGGTAGTAGGTTAGTAATGTTGTGGTATTAGGTGTAGTAACGTTGTGGTAGTAGGTGTAGTAACGTTGTGGTAGTAGGTGTAGTAACATTGTGGTAGTAGGTGTAGTAATGTTGTGGTAGTAGGTTAGTAATGTTGTGGTAGTAGGTGTAGTAACATTGTGGTAGTAGGTGTAGTAATGTTGTGGTAGTAGGTTAGTAATGTTGTGGTAGTAGGTTAGTAATGTTGTGGTAGTAGGTGTAGTAACGTTGTGGTAGTAGGTGTGGTAACATTGTGGTAGTAGGTGTGTGTGGGTAGCTAACATTAGGTGTTGGTGTGTTTTGTTTACACAGAGTAGGTATCCAACCTTTTCCCTGGTTTCTGACTTAAAAATAAATAAATAATAATTAAAATAATTATATTGCAATTCAAACCGAATCGTGAGCCCAGTAACACCATTGAACCGAATAACAAACTGAATGTATCATTACACCCCTAATGTTTTTTATGGGCACATTCAAGCATGTGTGTTGCTGTGTGCATGTACTTTATATGAATTTGTGTGTGTGTGTGTGTGTGTGTGTGTGTGCGTGTGTGTGCGCGCGTGTGTGTGTGTGTGTGTGTGTGTGTGTGTGTGTGTGTGTGTGTGTGTGTGTGTGTGTGTGTGTCGTCTGAGTCTAGCCACTGGCAATCGACAGGCTATCAAATCTAAATATACAAACAGCACTTATTGTCTGTGGGGTAATTTCCAGGTTCCAATGGTCTTGCTCTGCATTGCTGAGTAATGGCTTGTACACATCAGAGAGCAGCCTAATGAATTAAGTATGGCCCAATTAGCCAGCAGAGCAAGCAGGAGCACCTCAGCAGAACATAATGTCTGCGGCACAGAGCCTAGCAACAGACGGCACAACAGATACCGGACTGTCTGGGAGGGTAGAGCTGGAGCAGGCAGAAAACCAGGACAGCCCACTGTCTGTCATTGCCACAGGGTTTTCTGTAAAGGTCAGCGCGTGGATGTGTACTGACCGGTGAAGATGGGGCAGAGCTTCCCCCAGCAGGTAATCCCTCCCTCAGAGGTGTACTGGCCCAATGCCACCTCCAGGAAGAACACAGGCAGGCCGCCCCCAAACAGGAAGATGGTGTAAGGGATGAGAAACGCACCTAGGAGACAGAGAAAGGGAGATATCCATCGATTGAATGCAATGTTTTCTTTCCCATACAGTTCCCATACAGTATCAGTGGTGTCGTCCATGTCGCCTACCTCCACCGTTCTTATAGCAGAGGTATGGGAAGCGCCAGACGTTCCCTAAACCCACGAAGCCGCCGGCCACAGACAGCACAAAGTCCAGCTTGCTGGACCACTTCTCTCTCTGCATAGGCTTGCCCTCCGCCTCGTCCTCGGGGCCGCGTGCCTGGGCTCTTCCCCGGCGAGGGTTTCAGGGTGTCCTTGTGGAAATCCTTCAGACACTGGAGCTTTTCTTTTTGTGCCATGCTGTGCCGGGAGAAGAGGAGGGGGGGGTGTAAATATAAGGTGAGGGAGAGGGAGAGAGAGAGAGAGAGAGAGAGAGAGAGAGAGAGAGAGAGAGAGAGAGAGAGAGAGAGAGAGAGAGAGGAGAGAGAGAGAGAGAGAGAGAGAGAGAGAGAGAGAGAGAGAGAGAGAGAGAGAGAGAGAGAGAGAGAGAGAGAGAAACAGAGCGTTCCTTGAGCCGGATAGGAGGAGGGAGCATTGAGGAGGTGAGGTTGAGGTGAGGTTGAGTCACAAACCATGATGTACCTTTATTAACAGATTGCAGAATGGGTACAATACGGTACGGCTCAATACAAACATTCTTACAGGATGACTGGATTACATTGCAGAAGCAGAGCATTAACCCTTTCACTACCACACTACAGAAGGTTAACCTTTCACTACCACACTACAGACTGTTAACCGTCTGTAGTGTGGTAGTGAAAGGGTTAACCTTCTATGGTGTGGTAGTGAAAGGTTAACCGTCTGTATTGTCGCAGTGAAAGGGTTAACCCTTTGGTAGTGTGATAGTGAAAGGGTTAAGCACAACTAACTCAACTAACTCATAACAAACCTCTACTGTACAATACTGATTACTGTACAATCCATGCTGCATTTTTTGTTATCCACTGTAGACTATACTGTATGCTATGAAACTATATACCCCCCCCCCCCCCCCCCCCCACACACACAGTATTCAATTCTACAAATACAAATATTTGTGTATGTATAATAACTGTTTGGAGTGAGTGGACAGCATACTGTCCATTGTGTTTGTTATTATGGCTAACGATTTAATGGCTCAAAACCTGAAACATGAATGGAGATGCATTTTATTATAAAATAATAAAAAAGGAACAAGGAAATTACAACAATCTCACTTAATTATGGATCATATTTTTGCATCATCACATATTTCATTCAGTATGGCTGTGTTCAAATAACCAATCACCATGGATGTCTGTAGTGTGGTAGTGAAAGATTAACCTTCTGTAGTGTGGTAGTGAAAGGGTTAACCTTCTGTATTGTGGTAATGAAAGGTTAACCGTCTGTAGTGTGGTATTGAAAGGGTTAACCTTCTGTAGTGTGGTAGTGAAAGGTTAACCGTCTGTAGTGTGGTAGTGAAAGGGTTAACCTTCTGTAGTGTGGTAGGGTTAAGGGTAAATTAACCCTTTATCTGCCAGGGATTATTCTGATCTTAATCCACTGTCTGCCAGTACTGTAAGTCTATGGAGATGTTCCCCTTCTTTGCAGGGCTATAACTTTTTAAATTGTATTGCTAAATTGACATTACTATGGCCCATTCAACGTCAAGTATCTATCGTTTAGGATGTAGCAACGTTCTACTTTTTCATTCACATATTCATACTAAAATACGGTCTAAAGTATAAATATGTTTTTATCGTTTTCTGCAGCATTCTGCAGAACGTGATTTATAGCCATAAATACATATATTACATCATCAAATGTAGTTTGATACCGATTGACGTCAGATAAATTTATGTAGCATGGGCGATACATAGATCACAGCAGTTTATATGGATCATAATAAGCAAACACGCTGAAACTTACCGCAGCTTCCTCTGACCGTTGGGTGGTCAGCGTGGAGCAGAAAGTTCACGATTATGGGATGTTGATATATGCGATCCATTTCCAGGTTGTATAATAATATATACGTCCAAATCATGTTGTTTATCAAGTTATTGGCAACGGATCGCTATCCAGTGTGTCGAGCTCGAGTCCCGCGAGCGATAGCGAGTGGCCGGACCGAATATGGATGAGCACCACTTCCTGCCGCTCATTATCCGCCGATCGGCCACCAGATGGCGCTCTTGAACCGTTGGAGAGTTGAGAGGAGATCAACAGGAGATCTCAAGTCTCCGTGGGTGAAATATGATTGACATGACAGATTTTTGAAATATTGATCTCAAAGACGCCTTACGGCGTCATTGGCAGATTACGCATGGCGGAGAATGACGTGGTAACACGTCATTGGCGAATAAAGGGTTAAAGGGGAACTATCTTATAAATGGCCTTTTCCAGTGTTTAGCATTGTTTTCTAGCTATGTGGGCTTATATTAATGGGGTCTATGTCTCTAATTAGAGTTGTTCCGATACCGATACCAGTATCGGAAATGCCGCCGATACTGCCTAAAATGCTGGTATCGGTATCGGCGAGTACACGTAAATTCTAGCCTCCGATCCCATGACGTCATTTATCTCCTGCGGAGAGTGAGGATTATAAAATGAACGTGTTTTAAAGTGTGATGCTGTTTGTCATTTTAACAGCAGATACACTTTCTTAAATTCCATTGTCCCCGACAGTGCAGTGTGACGGGGAGCTCGGACGGGATGTGTTTTGTTTGCTGGTGTTATGATAGCATTAGCTGAAAAGCTAGCTAGTTGGAACAACATCCGCTTTAACGTTACATCAAATCAGATGATCGCCTGTCCTTTCTCCAGGACCTGACACTGTCCGTCTATCAACAATAATGCATTTACATAAAGTCTAATGTATTTAAGTCAAGTAGCTACTAGTGTTGTCAAAAATATCGAAGTATCGATACATATCGATACTGAATATTTAAAATGGTTTCGATACTCATTTCCCGAAATACTGATACTTTCTGCAGTATCGGTACCAGCTGGCGAGTGTTCTACCGCAAGTTGTTGACACGCTGTTCAGAGCACGCTTGCCCCTCCGCCTTCTCCAGCCCTCCCCCTCACAGAGCCGTCTTCAGTTTGTAAATAAACATTTTAGCTGAAGATGGCAAATGCAGAGCCTCCGCAACTTGTGCTTGTGGATAAAGAAAACAGCAGAAGTGCTGTTTGGAGGTACTTCGGGTTTGAAGTAAACAACGAAGGACAAGATAAAGATGCCCCAATGCTATTTGCAAGCGGTGTTACAGAGCAGTGCCAACGTGGATCTCCATAAAGAAATGAAAGAGGTTCGTGACAGCTGCTCTTTCAACGTCACTGTGACTGAAGCATTAAACCATTAACTCTAGTTTAATACATGATACGTTGTCTACTGATGGCGCATAATATCAACAGCTGATTCGTTGTTAGTAACGTTACAGCTACCAGCTAACGTTAGCTACTGCTAGCCGTTAGCTCCGTTAGCTTAGCTTAGCTGGCCACATTTATAATTACTGCATGGAAACGGAGTAACGTTAACGTTATGTCGAGGTCATACAATACTACAGTCGACATAAGGTTAACGTTACCCCGTTTCCATGAAGTGTTTAAATAGCAGCAATCTTGTTGAAAATGTAACGTTACTAAAATGCTCCGAGCATAGCCTCTCTCTCTCTCTCTCTCTCTCTCTCTCTCTCTCTCTCTCTCTCTCTCTCTCTCGTTATCTTTAAATAAAAATCGAAACTGTTACTAACTGTAATACAAACAGTTCAGTTTGTCAGGTACATGCAACACAGATTACAGTGTTTACATCTGTCTGCTTGAGAAAATACCATGTTCTGCATCTGCAATAAAAATGATTGAAGTGAGATGAACAGTTATTTTTAAATGTGTGATCTAAAGATAAACAAAGGGTTTTAAAAGTGTTATATTTATCTTCTCTTATAGTACCAGAGAGAAGCTGAGGAGAATCAACCAGCAACAAAAGCTAAATTTGTTTAAAAAAAATATTTTTTTGGTATCGAAATGGTATCGAAGTATCGTTACTTTTCAAGGTATCGTATCGAAGTCGAAATTCCAGTATCGTGACAACACTAGCTACTGACTAGCGTTAGCTGATGGCAATGCGGGGAAGACGAGCTAGGTCAGCTAGCTTAGCATGATAACGGTACCGTGGCTAAGGTTGGTGCTATTCATAATCCAGCAATAATGGCTGCAGACCTGCAAGCAAAGTACAGCAAGTTCCAAGTGCCAAAGGATAAGAGTCTGAGGCGGAGTCTCAGAAGAGAATGTTGAATATTTATTTTGCATCGAAAATCACAACATGAACGTTAATACTAGCCAGAGCCTCTGCTACTAACAGACTGGGTAGCGAGTGCAACACCGTCTAACATCCGTGCGGATCATTGGAGTAGGGTATATCTGCAGTGCCGCAGCCCCATACTAATTGATTAATGATACTAATACTAATCTGCAACCATCCGGAAAGTGCAGGTCTTCATTAACAGCTGCCTGCGGAAGATCATCCACATCCGATGGCCAGACACTAGGGCTGGGCGATAAAACAATAACGATAACTATTGCAATAAATTATTTCCTCGAAATAAACATGAAACGTGGTCGCAAAGTTTCGATATATTGATTTTCCAAGCTTGGATATGAGCACACGCACTAACAACCAATCAGTGAAGGAGATGGCCGATAGCGGAAGGAGACCCGGAAGGAGACGCGGAGTTAGGACTCAGTAAACAAGGCTGGCTAGGGCTAATTAGCTTGCACGGCGCTATTTTACAGTTTACCTGCCGAGTTGGTGTGTGTTTTGAATTCTGAGGGTAACTGTTATAGTAGTGTGGGGTATACGGTGGACGTCGTTGCAATGAATTGGGCGGAACAGAGTATTTTAGGGTCATTTTTAGTACATTGTCATGAGATACTCCGCTCGGAAACGAGGCTGGCTAGGGCTAATTAGCTTGCACGGCGCTATTTTACAGGTTACCGGCCGAGTTGGTGTGTGTTTTGAATTCTGAGGGTAACTGTTATAGTAGTGTGGGGTATACGGTGGACGTCGTTGCAATGAATTGGGCGGAACAGAGTATTTTAGGGTCATTTTTAGTACATTGTCATGAGATACTCCGCTTGCTTTGGCTAACTGCTAACGTGCGCGTACTGATGACGACATCAACTCGACTCTCGAGACATTCACAGCAGCAAAACAAGTATTAATAGCCCGTCCATCGGCGCCGGGCATAATAAGTTAATTAAACTTGACAGACATTATATCGACGATAATTATCGATATCGAGTTATATGAAAATAATTTTATAATTTTATCGCGATAACGTTTTTGGCCATATCGCCCAGCCCTACCAGACACCATCAGCAACTGCAAACTCTGGCAGAGAACAAACCAGCTGCCCGCAGAAGAAGAAATTAAGAAACGCAGATGGCGCTGGATAGGCCACACCCTGCGAAAGCCCGCAAGTACCATCACCAGACAAGCCCTAACATGGAACCCGCAGGGCAAGCGGAAAAGGGGCCGCCGGAGAAACACCTGGCGCAGAGACCTGGAGGCAGACACCAAGACCATGAAGATGACCTGGAACCAACTGGAGAGAACAGCTCAAGACAGAGATGCTTGGAGATCACTTGTTGACGGCCTATGCCCCAGAAGGGGTAGCAGGCGTAAGTAAGTAAGTAAGTAATACTAATCTATACAATCACCTGTTGTTGAATAAATAGCATTACTTTCTAGTTATTACTAAAAAACAGTATTATATAAAATAGTATCTGTATAAAAAAAAAGAAAAAAAAGTAAAATTTACACTTTGCATAACAATAGCTCAGGTCGTCAGGTGTGTTCAATTATGTCCTCTGATACATTCACACAAAACTTGTGAATGAAATGTGTTACATTCCATTCCTAGAGGCAATTAGGCATTGTCTTTATTCTGTGTGCACGCGAGGGAAAATCTATGCGTGCACGTGGAGTCATTAAAACACAGTGCAACCAGGTATGAAATCACCAACGCACCACTGCATAACATCTAGTACAGCCAACCAAAGAGGGCATATAACAAAGAGGACCAACTCTACTTTTGCCAGCAGGGGGCGCCAGAAGCAAGGTAAGTGTAGAATGAATTACCGTCAAGTCAAGTCAAGAGTTTTATTTGTCACGGCATACAAGCATACAGTGAAATGCGGGAGGTCATGCCCGCAGCGATTGTGCAATAATACAAGTAATAAGAATAAGATATTTGTGCAATAATACAAGTAATATGAATAAGACATAACAGGTATAATGTACATAAAGTTTACAAAAGCATGGTAAAAGACATGCTAAGGTCCTGCGATAGTGCAATACAATGTTAGCTACGGATGAGGCACTGGGTCTTATGTACACTACTATACAATACTATACTATACAATCTACAGTTATACTATATATCCTTATGCTATCTTGCTATATCCATCTATTTGCTATACAAGAACCACTCCCGTTCTTTTTTTGGGAGGATTACATGATCACGCATTGAGACGTACGTGCTCTGCTACACTGATTTACGGCATGCTTTTAAGAAATACGTACAGCCATGCAAACCGGTGAGATATCAACAATTATTTCTGTAACCCCTTCACTACCACACTACCAGTACTGTCTATCTGTATGTCATGTATGTCATATATGTTATGATGAATTGAAAATGGGGGACCCTGATGTAAACAAGACAAAAGTCTTTCTCTGGTCTGCATCCCCTTAACAATTATGTGTATTGAGCCGTACTGTATTGTACCCATTCTGCAATCTCTTAATAACTTTTTCAATCAATCAATCAACACTACAGAAGGTTAACCTTTCACTACCACACTACAGACGGTAACCCTGGTCTGTAGTGTGGTAGTGAAAGGTTAACCTTCTGTAGTGTGGTGGTGAAAGCATTAACCCTTTGTAGTGTGGTAGTGAAAGGGTTAAAAATTATGTTGTCTACTAAATGATTATCTACATATCAAGTGCCAAAGTCTATTAATCATTCATCAGGTAAAACATTGCAAGAGTAATAAATAAACAAACAATACTATGAACTATGACTTAAAGACTACTACGACCTGAACATAATTGACATATAAAATACATCTTGGACAGTTCAATTACTGTGTGTGAGACAAACCTAAAACTCTCCCCCAAAGCTAGAATACAGGAAAACCAAGACCCATGTCTAAAGAAACCGTGTTCTGGAGCTGAATAACCAATGACTCACAAAATATTTCTTTAAATCTTTAGCTAAATTTGTTTTATTTTATAGCTATCATAACATTGGGGAGAGTGTCCAAAAAGTCAGTCTCTTATTCCATGTTCATAAAGGAGCTCTAAAGAGTACTGTAGACTATAGCTTAATAAGATAAGATATTCCTTTATTGACACCCTTTGGGAAATTTGGGCCATGTATTGACATCAAGGAGTAGAATCTTGGCAAGACTTAGTATCAAAGAGACTTGTTCATGTTCGGTGACACAATCCAAGAACATCGTAATGCCGTGTGAATCGTGTTCTCCTGGGGATCTTTGCTTTAATGATCTCTACTTGGTGGGGGGTACATTGTAGAGAAGGGAGAAAGGAAGACCATGTTTTGAATCAGATGCATTGCGTTTCAGACGTCCCCTGAACTGAGGGAGAGTTATATAATACTATCACACTATACAACCGTCCCTCATCCTACAGTCGCTTTCAAGTATCATAGTTTGATGGTAATTTCAGTTTTACTACGGTACTGGGCATCGTATAAGCAATGTGCCGTGGCACTTCCATGGTGAAGGTTGCATCACCATGGTACCACTTGACACAATGACATCACGGTATAATCCAGGTTAAACTGCGATACCAATGGTAATAACATGGTATTGTCAAAATATTTCTTGTCACTACCATCGTCAGGTCCAAACTTGGGTCCAAAGTGGTCCAAATTGAAAGAAGATGACCCTATCCATTCCCAAAGCCTTGGCCGTGTTCCGAAAAGGTCCAGGAACTCAACTTCACTCAGTGTACCCATGTAAGATAGGATTTGTTATTACTGCCATATGTATCCCATTCCCCAGACAATGGGCAGTGAGGAACTAAGAAATGACTGAGACAAGTTGAGACCCATTGTGATTAAGCTTCATGCTGACATAATGAATGTTTGGGTGTAAAACAGGAAAAGGGAAAAAGATTAATTGTGAGGCTGATCATACTAGCGGCTAAGGTTTTCTCTCTTTCCGAGGGGCTGGCTCAAACAGAGAAACAGTTGGCAGAAACCAGGGAACCGACAGCAACATCAAAGACTTCCCCTCTTCTCCTGCTGGCTCCAGTTGCAATCTATCATTTGGGATTGTGCAGCTCACCAAAGCTCATGTTAAGTGGTGTATAAGTCAACCGGCTTTGTGTTTAGTCTCCAAAAGATTCACATTAATACATTGTAATGCAAATAAATAAATCCTTGAAACTATTTTGCTTATGGCAACAGAAGAAAGGCAGCTCTGTAAAGTTGCTTCAATTCAACCTGATCTGCACAATAAATAGAACAATAAAAATTATACAAAGACATTAGAATCTGAGGAAATTACACTTTTTTCCAACAAAGAACGATGAAACACAAGGAGAAGCTACAAGGAGAAGCTACAAGGATAAGCTACGAGGAGAAGCTACAAGGATAAGCTACACACAAATTAACCTGTATTCAACCCTCTGACTATTCCCCCTAGCTTCCGCTGAAGGAGAAGAGTGTGCACACTCAGGATGTCAGGGAACAACATGTTTTTGTTTTTACTTTTACATTTAATGGATGCTTGAACAACAGTTCCCCTGGTACTCAGCATAACCCTTTTTACCATCCATCACTCTCTTCATTCTGTTCTATCGTTTCCCAGGGTTTCTCTCCCTGTGTTATGCATGACAAGTCAACTTGAACCGTTTTCCACTCTCAAACCTCATTACATAACTGGATCAGCTCTCGCCCACTCTATTTCTCTCTCTCTCTCCCCCCCCTCTCTACCCTGTTCTCTTGTTTGCTCTGTACGCTTTCACCTGCTTGGTGCTGGGAGGCTGTCTGCTCGTCAGATAAGACTTAAGGCAAACAGTCCTTGGGATCAGCCATGTGACCAAGCCAGACACCCTTGACCAGATATTGTCCATCTATTATTAGCCGAAGAAGAGGAAAAGCACATCGCAACATCACAGCGACTGCCTGAATGATCCTTCATCTTCTAGTCAGCCCACTGTTTAAAACTCCAGGGTCCTGTCAAATATGCATCTCTAATGACAACAACAACAACAACAACAACAACAACAACAACAACAACAACAACCAAATCTACAGTGTCACCTATTTCATGAAATCCAACTTATCTTCCTGGATGTTGGTTCCCCTATTTACTCATGAAGCATTTGTGACATCAACTCCCAGGCACTGGTTATTCCATTCAGAAAGAAAAACCCAAAGCTAGTAATATACACACTGACACTGGCAAACACAACAGATATTTCATAATCTAAGTAAAGCATTTAAAACAAATTAAATAAAAAACCCAACAACTTACATTTCTTTCATGGCTGCGACTATGTGTAGGGCGCCTCTCTCTCAGCTGTCACCATTCCTCTGTACTGAATGCCTTTATGCCACCGCGGCGCACAAGAAGCGAGGCTGACAGCACGGCCCGCCCCCCCGGCTAAAGACAATTAAATCCTATGTGGAGATTGGGCAGAGCCTCTCAGTGACAGACAACTCCGATACTAACATGGGGACTGTAAATTTCCACTTCCCACTCCCCCCCACCCTACAAAGACACATACTGTAGCCAGGGTCTAGGAGATGAGTGCTATGCATTTGTCACACACCCCACACACACACACTACTTATTCTTGTTGGAGAAACAGAAGACATGACACGGACTCGGGGAGGAAGGGGGGGGGGGGGGGGGGGGGGGTCAGGGGAGGTGGCTTGATCACCGTGGTTGGGGGTGGGGGGTGGAGCTGGGAGGGTGGGGGGGTATTGCTGGCAGGGTGGGGTAAGTAAGCTCCAAAGGGATTTCTGGCCAAGAGAAGTCTCTTCCCTTGCATCATGATCTGGCTGAAATGGATGTGATGAAGGGAGAACGGGGCTGCCTTCCTTTCTTTACTGTCACAATCTCACATGTAGTGTTAGAATGTGGGGCATGATTCTCATAACATCTCATGATTCTCATAATAACATCTCGTGATTCTCATAATAACATCTCGTGACTCTCATAATAACATCTCATGATTCTCATAACAACGTCTCATGATTCTCATAATTCTCATAATAACGTCTCATGATTCTCATAATAACATCTCATGATTCTCGTAATAACGTCTCATGATTCTCATAATAACATCTCATAATTCTCATAATAACGTCTCATGACTCTCCTAGTAACATCTCATGATTCTCGTAATAACGTCTCATGATTCTCATAATAACATCTTATCATAATAACGTCTCATGATTCTCATAATAACATCTTATCATAATAACATATCATGATTCTCATAATAACATCTCATGATTCTCATAATAACATCTCGTGACTCTCATAATAACATCTCATGATTCTCATAACAACGTCTCATGATTCTCATAATTCTCATAATAACGTCTCATAATTCTCATAATAACGTCTCATGATTCTCATAATAACATCTCATGATTCTCGTAATAACGTCTCATGATTCTCATAATAACATCTCATAATTCTCATAATAACGTCTCATGACTCTCCTAGTAACATCTCATGATTCTCGTAATAACGTCTCATGATTCTCATAATAACATCTTATCATAATAACGTCTCATGATTCTCATAATAACATCTTATCATAATAACATATCATGATTCTCATAATAACATCTCATGATTCTCATAACAACATCTAACATAACACATCACACCAAAACTTTCAAACATCTGTGTGGGAATTATTTTTGTATAGAAATATGCTGCGATAATCACCGGCATGCAGGATAATCTCGGGATGTGTCTGAGGTATATTTGGGATCATTGTCCTCCACTCAGACATGCCGTGTGGAGCACTATCTGGGAAACATAAACCAGTACTGTATAGGCCTATAACAATGCCTAATAAGGCAATGCTTCTTCTGTTATTTCTCCGTGGTCTGTTTGGATACCATATACTAGCTAGAATACAGGAAAACCAAGACCCATGTCTAAATGACCAATGATGATTCACTAAATATTTCTTTGAATCTTTAGCTAAATTTGTTTTATTTTATAGCTATGATAAGGTTGGGGAGAGTGTCCAAGAAGTCAGCCTCTTATTCCTTGTTCATAAAGGAATAGTGAATATACTGAATATATAAAACAGCTCACATGGACGATGGCTAGAAGAGATGAGGCAATTAAAAACTTGAAATTGTCTGCTGATTTGGCTAAATCATATGCAGAGCAGAGCTTGGCTGGTGACAAGCTGTCACTTAAACACCTCTTAATTTAAACAATATCATCATCCATAATTTTCTGGCCGGTTAAGAACACTGCATATTATTTTGTCTGTATAACATTTGACAGCTGAAGTCACCATGGGATTTGTGTTACAAACTGGCAACAGACAGATGTTGCATCACAGATCCTGTTTCATAGTTACACAGTTTAATTAATCTGCCATCATGAAGTCAAAGTAAGTGCGCCTCAGTAACAGCACGGCACGGCTACAGTAACAGATTGTTATGCCAGAGTACGACGAGAACAGGAGTGATCGGCAAATTCATCTAAGCAAAAAACTAAAGAAAACACTATGCATATTTTGTTTCATTATAATGTAGCCAGCCATGTATACTGCATATATACATTTATATCTGTCTGAATATACCAGCATATAATCCTTCTATTCTCTTCTAATCTAATGTAATATAATCTGTTTTACTCGGTTTTAAATGTTTCATCACCACTAAAACATCACCAACCTGGCAATGTGGTTAGAAGTGGTGGAGAGAATAAAAGCCAGCATATAATGGTAGTGTCTGGTTAGGAACAAATTATAATGGTTGGATTATCCAATGGGGGGTCCGGGAGAGGGGGGTACGAGCTGGAGCATATGTGTATTTGTATATCCTATTGTGTGTTGTCATGTTTGTTTATGTGTTTGTTTAAAAAATAATAAAAAAATAAAATACAAAAAAAAAACATCACCAACCTTCAACAGATTCTTATTTTGTATAGTTTTGAAACATGTTTAGTCACAGCTTGTCTCTCCAGTTTCTTCTCAATAGCACAATTTACAAGAGCACAGTCCCAATTACGTAACATAGAAGAATGATGGACTTGAAAAGCTTGTCAAGTCTCTTTCTTTTTCTTTTTTCTAATTAGTGTATATACTTGATCACATTGTGCACAATTGTACAGCCCTGGCCTAATTTATTTTGTAATTATATTCTATTCCGCTTCTATTTTAATTTAGTTTATATTCCATTTTATTTTAACGTAATTGTCTGTCCATTAACACTTTCAGCGGCAGGGGTCGCTATGGGCGTTGGGCCGTTATGTGCCAGCGCTCTGTTCAATGGGGATAAATTCCGGTGTTTGCAGTGCTAAACCTATATTAAATATTATAGCTATGGATCTAATAACAACGTCGATTGTCAGTGAGTTTCTTCCGGTCAACATGCAAAAAACAGATAATTTTTTCATCCATTCATTTCCGTTTTATACCGTCACTGAGTATAGTTTTAGAGTGATCCTGTGTAATCCCAGGAAACTCCGCCAAACAGCGTTTACTGCATTTCATTATAAATCGTGCCATTTCTCGCCTGATTATTGAATCAATCTGAAATCAACGCTAGATTATCGGTATTATGTTTCATCATGCATGCACGAAAGGGTGGGGGGAGGTCGTTTTTCTATGCTTCGATCGCCACCAATGACATACATTACACAGTACATTACAGACACACGCTGCGATCGCGGGAAAAAAATTATCGGATCAACGCAAGATTGATAACATATAGTCCTTACCTTGTCTATGTACTGCAAAAAGAATAATCCAATTATCTGAACGCCATTCCAAATACTGATCGCGATCGTGTGTCCAACGTTATCCAGCATTGCACATGAACGGGCGGGCGGGGACCCTCGTCAATGCCATCCCTATAAGTGCTTATTTTGCCGGAGTGTTTAGACCCCGCCCCCACGCTGCAGCTCGGCCGAGAAAACAAACCACATCGTTTCAAATGGAGTGCAATAGCGGCCGCAAGGCGTTAGACGGTGGTATTGGCCGTTTGCAATCTCAGAGCCATTCCCAATGATAACATCAGGCTGGATGGATGAATTATGAATGGATATAGCGAATAAATAAAAAAACAATTAAAACCCAACTTTTCTCGGGTTTGGCGCTCAAGCGATGGCGAATTAACCCGACTTATCTCGGGTCTGGCGTCCATTGTGTTAATGTCGCACCAAATTACCAAATCTAATTCCTTATATGTGTAAACTAATGGCAATAAAGACCTTACTGATTCTGATTAAAAAAAATATCAAATTCATATGAAATGTCTTGAGAGGGACGTGTGTCTGTGATTCTGATGATAACATTAAGCAAGGAGGGGGGTACATGGTCAGTAGCGAACAGTAAGAACATATTTATACTCTATAAACACTGCACTTAAAGGGGCACTTCACCAAAAAACAAGGTAGCAGTCCCTATGAGACAAGGTATTGCTATGTTGAACTTGATACCCACCACTGTGTCCTTTATGAAAATGTTGGATGGACAAGGTGCAAGCATAGGGAGGGGGGGTTTGGACATTTACGGGGGCCAGTTTCGAATTGCAGCCTCCCGTAGGTGCTCTTTGAGAGCGGTTCTGAAGGAGGGTAGGGATTCACATTTTTTTACGGCTGTGGGTAGGGCGTTCCACATTGATGTGGCATAATTGCGAAACGTGTTTAGTCCCTTGTTTGAGCAGAATCTGGGTTGAACATGATTTGTGGAACTCCCTCTGGTGTTGTGGTCATGGTATTCACTGACCTTTGGGAAGCATTTCGACACCTTAGTGGTGTAGTGTATCTTGTAGACCAGGCCCATTGCAAGTTGCTGTAGGCTACTCTATTCATCAAAAAGTGCTGAAACTTGGGTGCTGCAGTGTTGAGTGCCTAGTAGTAAAGAAGACATATGACAGTAAGAAGGTTAGTTATTTTTTTTAAAATTTCAGATATTGATTGAAGAAGTGTGTTTTTAGTCGACGGCGAAAGATTGGTCGGGTTTCGGCTGTCCTAACTGTGGTGGGAAGTTCGTTCCACCATTGTGGGGAGAGGACTGAGAATAGGCGGCTTCTCTTTGATGACCCTCCCGGAGCTTGGATAGGAGTGGGTCTGAGGCGGCCAGAGGATGTAGAGAGGAGGGGTCTTGAGGGTGTGTAGTTAGAGACCATTGACCAGAGGGAGGCGGGAGCCGTTCACTTCGCTGCGTGATATGCCGGGTGAGGACCTTAAAGTGGATTCATGCGGCGATGGGGAGCCAGTGCAGGTCCCTAAGAAGCGGGGTTAGATCAGACGGGCGGCTGCGTTCTGAATTAATTGAAGGGGCTTGGTGGCGGTGGTCGGTAGACCAGTGAGCAGTGCATTGCAGTAGTCGAGGCGAGACATGACTTTTGTTGATTGGACAAGGAGTTGGGTGGCTTCTTCTGTCAGGAAGGGGGTTGTAATGGAATCTTGGAACCTATTCTACACGTTCAAATGACTGGTTGGTTCTTAGGGTTCCTGGAGGAGTTTTCTCTGAACTAGGAAAAACTGCTTTTTCTTTTGATGCTTAATTGGATAAGAAATGATTGGGGATATGGACACACACACACACACACACACACACACACACACACACACACACACACACACACACACACACACACACACACACACACACACACACACACACACACACACACACACACACACACACACACACACACACACACACACACACACACACACACACACACACACACACACACACACACAACTGATTTTTCAATACGCCCCTTGCATTTCACATGCAGGTGCAATTAATTGGTAAAGATAGTGAAGGTATGGTAACTGTAAGAGAATGCTTAGGACTGACTTATCTCAAATCCCGCCTTCTTTTCGCGATCCTCCAAATACAACTGTTGCTTTCCAGTTGCGATTGTAGGATGAAGAAAAGAGAGCGGGGCTTGATATTTGTGAATTATAGTATCTGGGGATATGGGTAATCTTCTGGTTATTAACTACTACAATAAAGCTCATTTGAACAAAACAAAATAAAAACAAAACATCCAACTAACATTGAGCAGGTCCAAGAAATCATTCTCTTATTTAGTTATTTAGAATACTGGTAGTCTAGTGATATTGTCTTTTGAACAATTATTGCAGCCTAGTACTACATCAGCCAGCTCACTGAATCTCATTTACAGTATATACTGAAATAAATAGGAAGAACTTGTAATAACAAAGTGCACACTCTCAGAAGTGTCTTGAAACAACATGATTGTGTTAAAAAAACAACACAAAACAACTAAAGAGAATGAGTGTGACCACTGACCAGGCGTGATCATTTCTGAAAGTAAGCCAAAATGCAGTTACATTGAATCATTATACTATATATAAATTGACTGAAGGTCTCTAAGACGTGTACGTGCCTCCCCAAACCAACCAATCCAACAAGTGAAACGCCTCCAGGGTTTGATTCAACCAGAGTAAACATAGCAGACACAAAAGTGCCATTAAAAGATATTGGAGCCGATGGTCTCTACTGCTTCCTATGACTGCTGCTTCTTACAGGCTCCAGCTCTTGCATGCATTACTTTCATTACCTTTTGCATAGAAAATATGTTTCTTCAACATAATTCAAAAGAACTGTAGTTAATTAGATAAATGGAGTTTAGAACTAACAACTAATAATAATAATCATCATCATAATAAAGTGTAAATAAATTAGTACCTTTAAAATGTAGTTATGTAAATGTTTGTAAAATGTAAATACGTTAGTAAAGCTCCTGAAATATTATGCTCAAATACAGCAGCAGTATAAATATACATCATTACTACCCAACCCTGTAACAGAAGATCAAAATATGGAAGGTTCTCTCAATTTGAAGATCACTCTTCAAATGAATTAGTTTGTGTCATGAAATAGGCCTCAACACATTCTACTGAGTGCCTCAGTCCTTGTATCTTAATCACTCAGCAGGGACAGGTGTTTCAATGCCCTGGGTGGGTTCATGCAGGTGTTTCAATGCCCTGGGTGGGTTCATGTAGGTCAGGGGTGGCCAACCAGTCAGAGACTAAGAGCCACAAAAATGACTGTGGTACCACAAAGAGCCACACCATATACCAGCGTTTCTCAACCTTTTTTTTCAGTCACGGCACCCTTCATGTGTTTATAGGTCTCACCCTCTGGCTTCTGAAGTTGCTAATGTCTTTTTTATTTGGGCCTCACAGGGTTAAAAGTACCCTGTGAGACCCACGGTTGCAAAATTACAAAATCACTTTTAGCCATTTAAAAAAATAATGTTTATTTAAAAAAATGTAAAGGGGAACTATTTTACTATTTCTTTCACTATTTGGGCACTTTTACACAATTCCTGTGAGTCTATGGAACACCTAGGTTTTTTTCAAAAAAAATGCATTGTTTTGTATTTCTAATCAAGTACTAAAAACCGCATTTTTCTACCTCAAGATCTTAAGCCGTTTTGAGGCTGGGCGCCAACCACTGTGTGGCCTGGTGCCAACTGCCACATCAACTGCCACATTATTATGCAGCTGAGAAATCTCTGACATCACAGATATGCACATTTCAGATGACTCAGTTCAGTGAGGGTGAATATTGTGAGAGGAGAATTGGAAGAATGCGCCAATATGAGAATTAGAGACATATATCCTATTAATATAAGTCCACATAGCTAAGAAACAATGGTAAACACTGAAAAAGGCCATTTATAAGATAGTTCCCCTTTAAGCACATGTATAGTCAATTGGTCCTGTTGTTCAGCCTCACAATGCTATTTTATAGTAAATGTGTTTATATGTCCCACCCTCTGGCCTCTGAAGTTGCTAATTTCTTTTTAATTTGGGACTCACAGGGTTAACCTCTTAAGCCCGAGATATACAGTAAAAGTGTATATTTTCAGCATTACGTTTGTTTACCAATTATTTTAACTGTTATTAGTGAAATATAAGATTATAGAAATCTCAGGGCATTGAGTCGGAAACCGGCGCATATTGACAGGAGGAAGTGGCACAGCCAAAAGTGAGTGTAGTCTTTTGAAGGAAGAGACTCAGGGCTTTCAAATTTCGAAAAACTACCCTACCCAGCTCACACCAGCCCCTGTCAATCATCTGACTTCTGGATTTACTTTTTAATTTCTCTTATTTTTTCGGATTATCTCCCACAAACCTGAACGTTATTGCCATAAAACAGAACGCAGTTAGTTTCTCTACCTTTCTGTGAATGTCTTGCAAAAAACGGTGTTGCAATATGATGAAAAATGGTGGAGAAATTTACATTATAAAAAAGATGGCAGAATTCAGTACTGTATCTACAAAACCTTCTGTTTAATCATCTTCCCTTTATTCATTTGCTTAGATTTTTCAGGTCTGGTCAATTTTAGCATGGTGTTATTCACAGTCAAAGATAATTTTTTTTTTAAATAGAATTGATATTCTCCTTTGGTTCATTACAATTTACTCAAGCCTAGTAACAGACACACTATTTCTGACACTGATCCATATATGTCCCTAGATTCAGATACCAAGAACATGCAAATGGACCATTTAAAAAAAATGTAAATGTGTATTCTACGTCCTTATGGAATGAGTGACGTAAAAAAAAAAAGTAAAAAAAAAAAAAAAGTAAAAAAAAAAAAAAAAAAAAAGAGATTTTTTTTTTTTTTAATGGATGGAAGAGCCGCACATTGACGGGCAAAGAGCCGCATGCGGCTCGCGAGCCGCGGGTTGGCCACCCCTGATGTAGGTGTTTCAATGCCCTGGGTGGGTTCATATAGGTGTTTCAGTGTTTCCCCTAGGATTTTTTTCAGGGGGGGTGGTAGGCCCCCCAAAACTACTAGTGTTGTCGCGGGGCGCGCGTGTCACGGATACGTGGTGTCAACAGTGTCGTCATAGACGCGCGCAGTAAGGCGGTTGTTAGTATCGGTGCATTTCTCTACACTGAGCTGAAATGAAATGATTGCACATAAATTAGGTAAATAAATATTAACAATATTTATTTACAACACATAAATTATTTACAATTATACGTACAGTAGTGACAACACACATATGAACTATTTACAATACAGGGACAGTGTTTCCCACAGGATTTTATGAGACTGTGGTGGGTGAACCTCGGACCCTCTTGGGGGGTCTGGGGGCATGCTCCCCCGGATTTGTTTTAATTTTTTTTTTACATTTAAAGTTAAATGCATCAATCTGGGGCACTTTGAGAGCAAAATAAAGAGGCCAGATCTATGATGAACTTTGTGCTCAAAACACAAAATCGACTAGATGCAGTGCTTCCCAATCCTCTCCTCGAAGCACCCCAGCCGTTCCATGTATTTGTTAAATTCCACCACCAGCACACCTGATTCAACTTAACAAGCCCTTTATTAGTTGAATCAGGTGTGCTGGTGGTGGAATTTAACAAATACATGAACCGGCTGGGGTGCCTCGAGGAGAGGTTTGAGAACCACTAGAGCATACATTTGAGCCATCAAAGAAATGAAGCAAAAGTGGTTACCTGTGTTGAACTGGTTTATTTTTTAGAAAATATAAAAATATACTGGATTACTATTACGACTACTACCACTGCCAATACTACTGATACATCCCTATTGGCAATGTATCAGTCTAGGTAATTAATGGGAAACACTGACAGTGTTTCCCCTACCATTGCCTTGGCGGGGCGGCCCGCCCCCCTAACGGGACCCCCCGTCCCCCCTGAAAAAATTATAATAAAAAAAAAGTATATACATTTTAAATTTTTATTTTATTTTTAATTTTTTTACATTTTTTTTAGTTTGCTTTAATCACAGTAACATTGGCGAGCTAGCTAAATCATACATAAATCGGGTTTCATATAAATCAATCTTCACTAAGACTTTAAAACTGTGGTGCGGCACGGTCTACGGAGACGCAGAAAAAACCTACCAAATCCATTCCGAGACTGACTAGCGTCGCGCGTAACAAGTCTCAGTCTCTCTCTCTCTCTCTCTCTCCTTCAAGTAACGTTACACTATAAAAACAAACTGGATAGTTGATATAAGTTGATATATGAACTGGATAGCTCATATAAGCCATTGTCCCTTTCTGTGTGTGTGTGCGCGCATGCCCGTCCCATCTCTGGTCTTTGGAAAGTTTGATATTTACTGAGGATGGCCAGATAATGTTGATATTTAAACTTAAAAAATTATTATACAGAGAGAAGCTTCAGCAAGTACAAAACGCTGCTGACCGACAAAAGAGAATCCCTCCCTGAGGAAAACACAAAGGCCTAACCATCATATATCACAACAATGGTGATGTCAGCCAGAGATGGGGAGAAGCGTGAACCTTTAAAGGACATCTCTTTGAAATAAATTACATTTACAGTTTTTTTCTTGATTTCTTTTAAATCAATTATTATTTTGTATTATTTAACTATTTAATTATTATTTAGTTATTGCACTGCACTGGCAGTTGAACTGCATTGAACTGAACTTAATTGAAAAAAAGAAACCTCATAACCTAACTGGCACTGAACATTGAACTACACTGGCACTGTATGCAGATGTACTATTATTAAAGTTAGTTAAAAACATAATTTTGTATTGTTTTTGTTGGTTAAATCCAAAGGAAGAAATATTAAATCAGAGAAATCCGAAAACAGGAAAATTCATATCCAAAAACAGGAAAAGATAAAAACGGATTTCATAGGGCCCTAGTTAAGGTGAGTTCATAAATTCACTCTGAAAATCTGCTCCGCTCTGATAAACTGACTCTTTGGTCAGAGTGTCCAGTGTGCACTCAGAATTTCCTAACAACTTGAGTGCACTCGCTCCGACACTGGTTGTAAATAGTTATGAGTGTTGTATGTGCCTCCCTCAATGCCCTGGGTAGTTTCATGTAGGTGTTTCAATGCCCTGGGTGGGTTCATGTAGGTGTTTCAATGCCCTGGTGGGTTCATGTAGGTGTTTCAATGCCCTGGGTAGTTTCATGTAGGTGTTTCAATGCCCTGGGTAGTTTCATGTAGGTGTTTCAATGCCCTGGGTAGTTTCATGTAGGTGTTTCAATGCCCTGGGTAGTTTCATGTAGGTGCTTCAATTCTCTTAATTTTATGACATCTCAGGGTGTCAGGACATCGAATGGTGTATTCCTACAACAGGCCTTAGAACTCAGTGGTTGCAATAGAACATGTATCAAGAAGAAATTATTTCTGACTAAATGATTATCTTCATCAACCTTACACCAGGGCTTTAGGCAATAGGCTTTACACCAGATATTGTTTGTATCTGGCTTCCCAGAGCACCCCCTCTAAAGGAAGTGTGTTGTCTTTACTAATGGCTTGATTACAAAATAATAAAGTCCTTGTGTCATAAATCCACTATGGCTGAAAGCTAATAGGCTAAATAAATTTACGTTTTTTGATCTAAGAACAAGCTATTCTTGCTATAGCTATCATTATATTTTGTACATTGTTGATCTCATCACTGGCTGTCATATGGATCACTAAGCATAATATCCATGCACTTCTTTGGGTTTCACCCCCCCCCCCCCCCGGGTAGGCAGACGGCAGTGAGGCAGAGGACCTGCCTCAATCAATTACCGTTATAGACTGGCCGGCCGGACACAAAAGAAGTAGGTTAACGATGTGCAACTTAGTGTAAGCTATAATAAACGTCTTAGGTGGAGACAACTAGTCCAACTCAGCCTCTATAGAATGGATAATGGCCCCATCTTCAGACGTCGACACAGTTCATTCATTGTATGAGGACAGAGATGTGGGAGAGATACAGCCTAGTGATTTTCAAAAAGGGCTTTTGTTTTTGAGAAAGCCCTACCAGAGGTAGAACAAAACACAGCAATGTTTTTGTGGTGAATCAGACAATGTCACTCCTGTAGACGTAGCAGCATAGTCAGGAAGTTACACCACTCACCACTGAGGCGTTTTCTCAGCTTAAAGCAGTTAGGAAAATAATGGTTTTACAAGACTCAAATCAGCACATCTTCCTCAAACATTATCAGATTCAAACGTATGACACATAATTTGAAAGCTTACATTCTGTACTTTCACAATCTGTAAAAGTTTGTGAAACTTTTTTACTCTTTAACACTTTAACTGCCGGAAGACGTGTTTAGGCGTCCTTCCCCGCCATGCTCAAGTTGCCGAAGACGCCGTAACTCGTCTTTGATATCAATATTTCAAAAATCTGTGATCGGATTCATATTTCCCATCCGCTGGCCTGAGACCCACCAAAAAGCCCCACTGAACCCTCTAGCGGTTCAAGAGCGCCATCTGGTGGCCGATCGGCGCAATCGCCAAACAGGAAGTTACTTGGACGATGTGCTGTTTACCCATATTACTTCCGGGCACTCGGTATATGTCCCGGCACTCTAGCTCGTCACAATACATAGCGATCCGTTGCCAATAACTCGATAAACAACATGATTTGGACGTATATACCATTATACAACCTGGAAATGGACCGGGTATTCCAACATCCCATAATAGGAAAATGTATACTCCACGCTCATCGCCCAACGGCGCGAGGAAGATACGGTAAGATTCAGCGTTATTTTTCAATGTCTTCTATACTAACTGATCTGATGAACATTTGACCCACATTAGATGAATGGTATAACGCTGCCCACGGAATTATAAACGCCCCCTCGCCCATCCGGTCAACATCAGATGACGTGTAGTAACTTCCAGAAGTCCGTCCAGTTGGATTTTTTTATATCGCGCCGATTGCTATCAAACTGTATTTGATCATCAATATAATACATTTGGGGCTATAAATCACGTTCTGGAGAAAGCTGCAGAAAGAGATGAAAACATACTTATACTTTAGATCATATTTTAGTATGAATATGTGAATGAAAAAGTTTAACGTTCATACACCCTGAACAATACATATAGGACATTGAATGGGCCGTAATAATGGCAATTTAGCAATAGAATTTAAAAAGTTATAGCCCTGCAAAGAAGGGGAACTTATCCATAGACAAATAGAGCTGGCAACCTATGGTATATCATGAATTTAGCCTTAGGCAATCAAAGTGTTAATTACTGTCTATTTTATCAGTGACAATCAAACCGTAAACAAAGAGGCCTATTAAGATGTTAGTTCCTAATATGAAAAATGATGTCTATTATTATTATTATTATTATTATATTATTATTATTATTATTATTATTATTATTATTATTATTATTATTATTATTATTATTATTATTATTATTATTATTATTATTATAATTGCGACTTCAAGATAATGAAGAGCAACATAGGGATGTCCCAACCACTCTTTGCAGTGGTCAAATTTCCCTCGGGATAATACAAGTATTTCTATTCTATTCTTTTCAGGGCCAAAGGTACTTTCTGTAGATGCACTTCCTGTCCGGCGGTCCTGAATCCCGGCAATCTCCATCTACAGTACACTGCTCGGTAAATGGTGCATTTATATATCTCTTTTATCAAAAGCGCTTTACAATTTGTTCCTCATATTTTACCCATTCACTCACACATTCACACACCAACAGCGGAGGCGACCATGCAAGGTGCCAACCTGCTCATCGGGAGCAGTTAGGGGTTAAGTGTCTTGCTCAAGCACACGCTGCCCAGGAGGAGCGGGAATCGAACCAGGAACCTTCCAATTACCAGATGACTGCTCTACCTCCTGAGCCACTGTCGCCCCTATGTACCAGGTTAGAGGGTTCCTTGTCAATTTTACGGCATTAGTTCTCTGAGAATCTCTTTCATATCCAAGCAAAATTGGTATTGTAACTGAAATATCCCTAACCAAACCGATATTGAATTGAATTGGGAAATCGGTGGCAATAAAATAATCTGAATCTGAATACCCAGCCCTATTCAACACAGAGCAGCTCACCCTCAGAACATTACACAGCATGGCAACGTCTATGCAGCCGAGCACCATGGTTAGACAGAATGTTGAGGATAGGTCACAAATTGCTATGGGGAAAATACTGTTATCAGACCAGACAGCTACCTTGCTGAGATACAGTGCTGTTGTCAAAGAAGGTCACCGCCTTCATCCCTCCAGATGATGAAGGGTGTATACTCCCATTATTTCCCGGTTCCAAAGAAAACGGGAGGGATGAGACAGACCTTGAACCTACACTCCCGGTTCAATCAGTGGACTGCAGTGAGGGAATTCAGAATCAGTCAAGAAGCTGCTGGATTCTGTCAGGCTGGGTTCACATCTATATACTTGAGAGACCATACTTTCACACACCTCATCTTTCCACCTCACAAGACGTTTCTCCACTTCACCTTCCAGGGGATGGCTTATGAGTACCAGAGGATACCATTCGGATACTTGCAGTTACGTCCTCCAAGCGCATGGAGATGTTGTCGGAACCATTATGCCACCAGGGGATACGGATTATTTTCCACCTGACATTCTGGTTCTGTGTCATTCAGAGGAAGGCACACCAGTCAGCTGACTCACTCTGCTGGGCTTTGCATTCATGGAAGAAGAGCTGACCTCCCTTGCAGTCATCAGAACCACTCAGTGTGCTTGAGCCCAACTACTAGCTTCAACTACCACCATATCCCCCAAAAAGTGGCTTGAGTTCCAGAAATGGTTTGGAGAGAGAAACACTGACCCAATTTATTGTCCTATAGAAACAGTTTATCTCCAGTCACTACTACAGAAACTGTCCTTCTCTACTAAGGTCTACGCTCCATCTCTGCTTTTCACAAGGGCTTAGATGACAAGCCATTATTCAGCCACCTTATTTTAACTCATTCTGCACCAAACCCGAGATTTCTCGGGTTTCAAATCCAAGCGTTGATTGCCAAATCCGAGATAGTTCGGATAATCGGGTTTCCGATTTTCCCATTCTAAACACTCGCATGGACCTGCCTGTGTCTCCCTGGCACCGCTGTCTACGTTATAATTGCAATGGCGATCGAATCCCGACAGGTGGCAGTATCGCCTACATTTAGAACTGGTCTCTCAAGTGTCTCTCAGTGCCTCTGTGCCTCTGGCTGCAGAAATCCCCTCCCCCTCAAAGTGAAGCAGCACACAGCCATCTGTCGCCGATTTGCTCGCCTGAAACCTATTGTTTCCCAATGCACACCAGTAATGGCGATCGCGATGGAACTACTGGGATTATTCATTTTGGAGTACCTTCTGACAAAGGTAAAGTCTATTTTAGGTCTATTTTACAGAACCTAAAACATGCTTTTGTATTGATCAGATCACAGCATCGTATTTTACGGAACCTAAATCGGTCTAACAATAATAGCCTACACAACATGTGACAACCAACCCCAAATAAAATGTGACGACCAACCCCAACTGGAATGTCTTGATAGCATCAACGCTAACAGCCATCTAACAACTAGTTAGCTAGCTAACAACAATCTAAACGATAGCTATCCCTTCAGACTTTTTAAGGGTAATAATTGTTTCATTATAAACTAGGGCTGGGCGATATGACGATATTATATAAATATTGGGTACAGTTCATTAACGATACACTTTTTAAACGTATCGTGGATATCGTGATGTTTTGCCCAAGAGGATTGTGTCGCGTCAATCTGGTCCACACGTTCAAACTTTTGAACAGCGCCGCCCCACACACACACACTACTGCATCAAAGTTATTACTTATGATAACAAAGGCATTCGTTTTGTGGCATTAACGTTATATAGTTACACGTTCAATAACATCAGCGTATTTACATAGCAACGTCCGAGGTCGACCTAGATAGATAACAAGCATTAGTCGTTCATATCTCAGCCCGTGCTGACTCAGTTGTGCCCATTCTGCGGTCTGTTAATAAAGTTTTCAATCAGACAGATGTATGGAAAGGCTTTTATTATAACATTCGTTGCAGTAAAATCATTATGCCTCGTTTAGTCATCCTTCGGAGCTAAAAGCTCAACGTCGGCCGCGGGGAGCTACCGCTACCGTTGTTGTTGTCATTTAGCTCTCGTCAAAATCAATGGCGGATATAGCGGAAGTAAAAAATTAATACGCGCTTGCCGATTGGTGCTAAGAACAGCAGGGCGGGTGCAAGCGGTGTGACGTAATTGGCAGACTCGACTCTCAATCAAAATGATTCTGTTTGCCGTCTGAATGAATGAAAACGTTATTAACAGATTGCAGAATGGGTACAATACAGTACAGCTCAATACAACAACAGTGGACTGGAGGATGCAGACCAGAGAAAGACTTTCGTCTTGTTTACATCAGGGTCCCCCATTTTCAATTCATCATATGTCATATCTAACTCATATAATATCTCATTGGTAAATATATGCAATATATAATCTAATAATCCAATAATCTAAATCTAATATATAATATAAAAATGCTAAATGCATGGGTATTTTATTCTGTCTTTAATGTTAGCTTGCAAACTCAAATACTGTCTTGGTAAGCCTCATAATGAATTGTTTGGGGAAAAAAAGAAAAACATTGTGATGCGTATCGTGTATCGCCGAAAGGTCAGAAAATATCGTGATATCATATTTAGGCCATATCGCCCAGCCCTATTATAAACCAATTGTGTAAAAGCCTAGAAGAAAAATACTGAGGTGCGGAATATTTACAAATGGACATGAAAAACACAAAAAGTCCTCTCACCTCAAATTCAGCTGTTTCACTCCAAAGATGACAATGTAGATGAACTCTGACCCCAATTCTGGACATTTCAATACCAAAGTATGGGAGACAGGACCCTCTGGTGGTGAAATATAATGAATGTGACAACCTACCCGTGTGACAACGTCCCCCGTTCTCCCCTACTATTGTCTCCATAGCTATAATATAGAATATACGATGGGTCCGCAAACATGAAAATGGTCAATAACGCTGGCGCCAGGAAGTAAAGATGGAAACACAGTGTGGCAGTCAATGAGTTAAAGAGCTTCTGTCAGAGAGCGGGGTCAAACAAAGTCCATTGGGATTGGGTGGTACAGAGTCCAAACCAGGAACCTTTCAAACCATTGGACCAGACCTCCTCACAATGGGCCTCATTCATGAAGCGATATAAGAACAGATTTCGTTCTTAACTAGCATTTCCTCATATTTTGTTCTTACCTGGGATTCAGCAATGTTTTCAGCAATGTTTTCTTTCTTATATCTCTCAGGCAAGACCAAATTCTAAGAGAGCACTCTTACCCAGTGTAAAGGCCATATGAGTGTTTTGGTTATTATTATTATTATTATTGATTGGATTTAGATAAAGTCATTGAACTGTCGTATTTGTCATAATAGGGCATTCTGGAATAAGAACATCTTACCCAGATGAGAAACATTTAAAAAAGCCTACCATTCATAATAATAATACATCAGATTTATATAGCGCTTTTCCTAATGCTGAAAGACACTTTACAAAACAAACAATATAATACAATACAGTTTTAGTAGATAAAATAAAAAAATATATATAAAAAGGTGAGAGAGGAAGGAGTTCATGGGTTGAAAGCAAACCATTGGTCAATTGCCCCCAAATACCCTAGGCTGGCTATGCCTCCTAAAGTGTGCAAACGGAAGTACAGGAAGTACCGGCTACAGGCTTTCCGGTTTCGACAAAACAATTATATAAACGTGTGAAGTGCACAATATTTCCTCGTTTAAGCCACTGCAACAGCTTTGCCTGAAGAATTGACCGGGACGTTCTAGCTTGTTTGCCGACAGGATTCGGGAAAAGTTTGGTCCACATACACACTTTCGGCCGTAGTGCTTTACCAGTCTTTATCTCACGGAGGAGATAAAACTGGGAACGAGGTTACAAATACCCCCAAATACGACTTTTCAATAATTATTATTATTATAACTTATTGCGTGCATTCTGCTTCTGAAATGGATTATATATTGCTGTTAGAACAGTTAGATGCTGGCTGCCCAGGCCGTACGCATAGAACGCATATTTACAACCTCTCCTCTCCTCTCCTCTCCTCTCCTCTCCTCTCCTCTCCTCTCCTCTCCTCTCCTCTCCTCTCCTCTCCTCTCCTCTCCTCTCCTCTCCTCCCTCCTCTCCTCCCTCCTCTCTCCTCTGGGACGACTCAGCCCTGCTGGTCTCTGACAAGAACAAGTTACAGGTTGAAAAAACCCTCAGCTCAGAACTCGGCAGAATCTGCACCTGGCTCGCTGATAACAAACTATCATTACACCTGGGTAAAACAGAGTCCATTCACTTCGGATCAAATAACAAACTCAGCAAGACCGACGGCTTCTCAGTTACAGTGGGTGACAATATTGTCACAAGGAAAGATGAAATTACATACCTAGGTTCCATCCTAGAGGCAAATCTTTCCTGTGACAAAATGGCATCCAATGTAATAAAAAAAGTCAACCAACAAACTAGATTCTTGTACCGGATCTCCTCTCTGGTAAACAAGAATACCCTGAAGACTCATTTGCACTCATTCAAGGGTACTACGACTATGCTTGCACCTCATGGTACCAAAGCACCTCAAAGGCGCTAAAAACAAGATTACGAACATCACAAAACAAACTGGTCAGACTACTACTTGACCTTACTCCTAGAACCCACCTCACCCCTGCCCACTTTGACTACCTAGGATGGCTTAGAGTAGACAACAGAGTATGCAACTTGCAATGGGCCTGGTCTACAAGATACACTACACAACTAAGGTACCCATGTACATGTCAAAATACTTCCCAAAGGTTAGTGAATACCACGACCACAACACCAGAGGGAGCTCCACAAATCATGTTAAACCCAGATTCGGCTCAAACAAGGGACTAAACACGTTTCGCAATTATGCCACATCAATGTGGAACGCCCTACCCAAAGCTGTAAAGGAATGTGAATCACTACCCACTTTCAAAACCACTCTCAAAGAGCACCTACGGGGGACTGCAATTCGAAACTGGCCCATGTAAATGTCCTAACCCAACCCCCTCCAATGTACAGTAAATGTCCTAACCCGTGACGAGACCCTCTTCTTGGAATCAAGTATGGTTTCGTCGATATTCCAATGTACAGTTTTGCTTGTACAGTTGTACAGTTTCCCCCCCCCCGCCTACCCCCCCCCCAACCCACCCAACCACCTC
This sequence comes from Notolepis coatsorum, assembly GCF_963971535.1. Lineage (NCBI taxonomy): Eukaryota > Metazoa > Chordata > Actinopteri > Aulopiformes > Paralepididae > Notolepis > Notolepis coatsorum. The sequence goes on along the minus strand of NC_140181.1, from coordinate 84,572,299 downwards.
CAATGTACAGTTCCCCCCCCCACCCCACCTACCCAACCTTCTCCAATGTACAGTTTCTACGTCAAATGTATATACTCTCTTTTTTAGACTCTTTTTGTATCACAAACAGTACTGTATTTTTAAATCTGGTATGTCATAAATGTATAGATGTAGCAGTACTGTAGCGGCTGGGTAGCGCAATGGACATTGCGCTCGTCACCAACGCAAGAGACACCGGGTTCGAATCCGGCTGTCGGCGTTGCCTCCGGCTTGGGCCGGCCGTCATACTAACTCAATTGGCAGAGTCAGCGGGAGGGAAGTCGAAGGGTGGTAGTCTGGTCGCGTGTTGCTTTCTAACAGCGGAGGAGTGCAAGAATGTGACAATTTGACCATGTGACCGCGGCAGCGCGAGAGAGCGGCAGTGCGGAAATAGGCTGTCTATTGCCATTCTCTAAGACAAACGCTAACCTTAACCAGCTCCGAAACAGCGCCTAAACTTAACCGTTCTAACCTTAACCAACTCCGAAACAATGCCTAACCTTAACCTTAACCATGCCTAACCTTAACCTTAACCATAGAAAGAATATTGCCATTCTCTAAGACAAACTCTAACCTTAACCAGCTCCTTAACAGCGCCTAAACTTAACCGTTCTAACCTTAACCAACTCCGAAACAATGCCTAACCTTAACCTTAACCATGCCTAACCTTAACCGGCGAAAGAATACACGTTAAAAAAAAATGTTTTGATGGGATTCGAACTTGTCAACAACGGACCGCAGGACCGCTGCGCTGCCAGGTGAGCTGAGCTTCGAATGAAAATCATGGCGGATTAGGGCTACATAATGCCGCAAGCTCTGCCGCTCCGCTTATTTTATCATCATTTGGGAGGGAGAAAGGCCACTGATTTAACTTAAATTATCATTTATGCCTAGAATTTGAGACTCATCTTTGCTGTAGTCGTGTAGATGGCAAAATAAATGCTGCCGTCATGCTTATGTGTCATGCACGTTGATCTGACGGTGTATATTCCCAGTAACCATCAGTGGAGACAGCAACGGTGTCACGCTAAAACCTAACCCCACCTTCATCCCTAAGAACATCAGAAGTTATTTTCATTCTAGAGACATTGTCCTAAGAGCTTTTTAATCTCTTCCCCATGTGTGACTGTCCACGTATGTTCTTCCATCATCTCTGACTCTGGCAGTGGCCAACGTTAACCACTTAAGGATCGACGGCCCGAATACGTCACGCACACTTGGAAAGTTGAATTTGCCGCCTTTCGATCGCCACCCCACTCAACCTAGTGCATGATTCCATTCTCGAGTTACAAGACTAAACGTCATTTGACAAGCCGCTCGGACGAGTGACCACGTCCGGTTGTGAGCGGTCCCTGAACTGACACCGCTGATGGCGAAAATGATTGACCGCCATTGTAGCCAAGGAGTGTCTGCTCCGAAAGCGATCCCAGACGAACGCTGACAGTTTTCCATGGGAGTTTTATCAACTTTGGACCTGTACTACATAAGACTTCAGGCTATGGAACCATTGTGTTTTCCAGCTCCTACCTCTCAGCTGGAACTTAAAAACAGGCACCTGACAACCAGTAAAAAGAAATGTGAGTACACAAAACGTTTACTTCAGTGTGTTCAAACCTCTGTTACTCTATTTCATTAGCACTCAAAGTGATTTATTTCTTTCATTATTGTGTATGAATGTTACCTTTCAAATGAGACCAGACTCATGCATGTGCTATAAGTATAAAGTATAATAAATTGCAAATTACTTTGGGTATGCAATTGTCAAAAGAAAAAAATTAACTAGCCCCATTTTTGCCCGATCCTTAAAGGAAAACTCCAACATTTTGGGAAATTATTTAGCATCTTCCCTGGAGTTAGACAAGAAGAGACATACCTTTTTTGTCTCTGTGCGTGCATTTAGCTTAGGGAACAGTCGCTCCGTTAGCATAGCTTAGCTTCATCACTCGAAGTAAAGTAAACTAACTTTAGGTTAGTTGTAACGTTAGTTTAGGTTCGTGTTAACGTTAGATAATGTACAAAATAAACGTTTTCCGCTGCTATAAACGTTGCACTTTTATTTTGAAAACCCCAGAAAGGAAGTCATTATATATGCTTTACCATCCTGATCTGTGTTAGCTCCGGTTAGCTCAGAGCGTCCGGTATAACAATACCAGCCATTGGATTACTGTTTTCTGTTACGACCCAAGGGCCGGTCCTGCTGACCGGCAGGAGAATAACATTGGACAGTGCTCTCCTCCTGACATTGCTCCCTCTGGTGACTTAAGCCCGATGGTGCGGTCGGCCATTTTGTGTTGGTTGCACATTGTTGATTTGATTTGTAATATTATGTTATGCTGGGCCATCCCTGTCTGTGTTTGATGTTACACCCCTGTTGAGTTGTTGTGTGTCATTGCCTTAGTGTCTAGTTGTGTTTAGTGTGTCAGTGCTTTTGTGTCTAGGTTGTGTTTGTGATTCTGTGTTTTGGCCTGGCCCTGCCAGGTGTTGATCGTTATTAATTAGTGTTGGTATTTAGGTGTCTGTTTGTTCCTCACTTCCTTGTGGCGACATTCCTCCAGTATCTTGTGTGTTCCCTGTGTCGTGCCTGCCTTCCCCGTTGTTGTCTAGTGAGTCCTGTATACTTCTGTCGTTTTCTTGTTTTCCGTCATTGTGTTATTAGTAGTGTTGTTTTGTATTTACGTTTAGATAAGAAGTAAACACCCTTCTTCAAGCATCGCTCCTCGTCTCTGCCTACGTTCATTCTCCCTTGTCTGCTAACTGTGCTCTCATCTTCAATAGCACACCAAGCGTTACAGTTTTCTAAATTGGGGAGGCTTTTAATCGTCAAGGTAAGAGGATTTTAAGTCATGGTATCCATAAACTTCAATCGGTTCGGATCCTTTGAATGAATGATAATGTCAACAATCACGACGACACGTTGAAATCACTGGCTGTGCTCAGAGAGGAGTGGTTGGGCAAAAAATAGTTCAGAGTATATTTGCTTATAAAACGTAATTGTCTAATTCAATTATTTTTTATTTCTCCACGTGGTGAATACACAGGTCACAACATGTTTACATGAACGTTTTGGAGTTGTATTTGGAGTGTATTCTGCAATCTGTTAATAAACGTTTCAATCAATCAAACTATACACTGAAAGGGAACGTCAGGCTCCGGCCCCGCCTCACTTCCAGTGATGAAGCTAAGCTATGCTAACGGAGCGACTGTTCCCTAAGCTAAATGCACGCACAGAGACAAAAAAGGTATGTATCTTCTTGTCTAACTCCAGATGTTAAATAAGCAAATTTCCCAAAATGTTGGAGTTTTCCTTAAGAGGTTAACTAGCAGCTACGCTGTGTGTTCTTGGAATTGCAATTGCAGTAGGCGGGGGTGGAAAGAAAAAAAACTGTGAGAATCACGAACCTGCTTGTGATTTTGAAGGTTGAAATCAAACACTCATTTCGATTGATTCTCGACTCAGAATTGAAATCGTGACCGAATACCGAAAATAGGAAACAGTTGGCTGAAAACCGAAAGGCAGAATATGATTAATATAAATATATATATATCATTTATTTACGTTTTTTTGTTCAGCTACCTGATTATGGCAAAAGACATCATTATGGCAAAACTTAACTTAAATAATATTAATAATCACTATTAGTTAGCTAGTTAGGTAAAAAAGCACTGAATCTAATCACAAATAAATTAGTTCTTACACAGTTAGTAAAGGGGCCCACTAGGATAACTTCCACATCAAGAACTCAAATTGATCTAATATTCTCTAACTAACAAACATGAGAGAGTGCCTAAGACATTTAACATGATTACAGGCCTGTCTGATCACAACCTAACCCTTATAGTTAGAAAACGTCCCCAAAATCGAGCACACCTGACCTCCAACACAAAATGTGATACATTCAGAATACCTAAGAGTGACATGGCTGAATTTGAAAGTGCAATTAAGAACATCAACTGGAAGAACCTAGTATCTGGGAACAATGTGGATACTGACACACGCATGTTCCTAGATACAATTACAAATACAACTAAATAATTTCTTAACACAATATCTGCCATGCAATATCAGCATCTTATAGCTCTACTGCCAACGCTGTAAACGGTGGGAGTCGCTCACCTTGTTTGCAGGGCTATAACTATTTAAATATTATAGCTATATCTGCAATAATATGGCCCATTCGACATCAGGTATCTATCGTTCAAGATGTGGGAAAGTAATATTTTTTCCATTCATACATTGTCGTTTTATACCGTGGTGAATATAAGTAATCGATTGGCATTTCGTCCCTATACACGCTACAATTAAAAATCCAAATGCATATGATCGATATATATTATGTTCCATCATGCATGCAGGAAATGGGGGGGGGGGGTCATTTATGATTACTTGATTGTCAATAACGGCATTCGTTAGTACAACTGCATACGTTGATCAGATGGATTGCAATGATAGAAATGGACAATCAAGCTGGAATTAACGTTAGATTGCTCTTACCTCTAGCCAATGAGACTGCAGAAAGAATATTCCAATTATTTGATTGCCATCTGCTAGATCCTATTTCCGTTTGGCCGACGCCATAAACTCCAAAAGCATATTGATTCTTGCGTCTCGAAGGCGATTCAATGCACTCGACTGTTCGTCTGGATCCACGTTACAAGATAACTGCGCCCGGATGACATTCACCGACTTCCTGCAGAAAGTAAGTGCAACATCGGCCGAATACCACCAGTATACTCGTTGTCTGGCGCTCAACGATTGGACGGCAATAACGAGTTAACTCGTTGTTGGCGCAGAAAGGGTTAAGAAATGCAAAGTAAAAAAACAATAGCAAACAGACTCTCCCCTGGATTGATGGTAATATAATGAAACTCATAAAGGAACGAGACAATGCCCTGAGAATATGTCTGAAGACCAAACTATCAACAGATAGACAAATCTTTGCTTCCTTAACTCATTGACCGCCGGGGATTAGCCTTATCCTGTGGTAGTATTGCCACGCTGTAAACGATGGGAGTTATTGTTTGTAGAGCTAAATCTATATTCTATATTATAGCCATGGATACAATACTATAGTCATTTGACATTGAGTTTCTTCCGGTCAAGATGCAAAAAAGAGAATTTATATGTTATACCGTGGTGAATATAAGTATGGTTTTAGAGCGGTCTAGGGTAATTCATGAAATGCTTAGTTATGGCAGTATACGTCGATTCCATTGTAGACATTGCCATTTCTTGCCTGAACCCGCTATTGTTCCGGAATCAAATCTACATCATACAGTAGGTATTATGTTTAGAGTTGTTCCGATACCGATACCAGTATCGGAAATGCCGCCGATACTGCCTAAAATGCTGGTATCGGCGAGTACCCTCTAATTCTGCGCTCCGATACCATATGGCGTAATTTATCAACAACACTGCGGTCTGCTGAGTGAGCATTATAAAACAAACGTGTTTTTAACCGACCGTGAATTAAAGTGTCAATGCCATTTGTCATTTTAACAGCAGATACTTTCCAGATACTTTGCCATCGTCCCGACAGAGCGCTGTTGACGGGGAGCTCTGATGGGTTCGCTTGGGGGTGTTATTAGCATTGCACAGCTAACCGAAAGCTAGCGTTAACTAACGTTACCTTGGCTAAAGTTGGGGCTATTCATAATCCAGCAATAATGGCTGCAGACCTGCAAGCAAAGTACAGCAAGTTGGCAAAGGAGTATTCCAAGTTAAATCACATTTTCACCAGTAACGTTACAGTCTTTCCATCTACCGGTAGCTTATGATAGCTAACCTAAAGTTAGCTCACGTTAACGTCGCCACTGATTGACCACCTCGCATACACAATTAATGACATGTTGCGGACAGCCATATCGGTGACAATGTTTAGCTTTTAGTGCCAAATGATAAGAGTCTGAGGCGGAGTCTCAAAAGAGAATGTTGAATATTTATTGTGCAAAAATCACAACAACAGAGCCTCTGGTACTACAGTAGTTAACCTAAACGGAGCCTTGTGGAAGCAAGTGCAGCAACGAATAATGTCCGTGTGGAACTAATGTGCCAACAACCTTTCCGTGGGTGAACTCATTGAGATAGTTTTCAATTACTGATACTAATACTAATCTATACAATCACCTGTTGTTGAATAAATACCATTACTTTATAGTTATTACTAAAAAAAACAGTATATATAAAACAGTAGCTGTATAAAGAACATTTTAAAAAAAGTTTAATAATTTATATTATAATTTTTATTTAATTTTTTTTTGATGTATGCACTGGTATCGGATCAGAATCGGTATCGGCCAATACCCAAAGCTTAGGTATCGGAATCGGATCGGGAAGGAAAAAATGGTATCGGAACATGTCCCATCATGAATGCATGAAAGGGGGGGGGGGGGGGGTCGTTTCTGATTATTTGATTGTCGGTAACGGCATTCATATTCAACACTAAAACGCTTGCTTATCAGCCCGATCGGTAGAAAAGCCTTGCAGGATCAAGCTAAAATTGACATCAAATCATCCTTACCTGCGACCGGGAGTATTCCAAAAACAATATTCCAATTTCTTGATCGCCATCTGGTACATCCAATGTCCATTTGCTCGACAGCATAATCCACCATAACATATGGATCAGGCATATTTGACGGGCTTCAATGTAACCAGCAGAACCGTTCGTCTTGCCCGACAAGGAAAAATGTAACCCGAAACCTTTGGCCAAACATACATCAGAGGGAGGAAATTATATGTTAAACTAGGAGACCACATGTCTGAGATATACAAAAACTATGGAGTTGCCAAGGGAGTTGCTTAGGTCCTTTACTCTTCTCCCTTTACATGTTACCGCTGGGTGATATCATCCGAGAACATAATGTAGGTTTCCATAGCTATGCGGATGATACACAACTGTACATATCTGCTGAACCAAATGATACAGCTATTAACTCCATCACAGACTGCTTATTGGCAATAAACAAATGGATGAGTAAGAACGTCCTGAAACTAAACGAAAACAAAACTGAAATTCTAATTATCTGCCCCAAAACAAAAAAAGAAACGTTAATAAAGAACCTGGGAGGACTAACCCCTTGGATCAAATCTGAGGTCACAAGTCTCGGGGTTATCATAGATTCAGAACTGAACTTCAATTCTCATATTAACAAAGTGACGAAAACATTGTTCTTCCATCTCAGAAATATAGCAAAAGTACGACCATTTATTAATCAAAGCGATGCCGAGAAGCTAATTCATGCATTCATATCTAGCCGGTTAGACTACTGTAATGCACTTTTCACAGGTCTCCCTAAGAAAACCACAGAGAGGCTTCAGCTTAGGGCTGGGCGATAAAACGATAACGATAACTATCGTGATAAATTATTTCCTCGAAATAAACATGAAACGTGGTCGCAAAGTTTCGATATATCGATTTCCAAGCTTGGCTCCGTTCAGCCTCGGCTCAGCACACTCACTAACAACAACCAACGTTACGTGATGACGTGCATACGCACAACAGCTAACAACCAATCAGTGAAGGAGATGGCCGAGAGCAAACGAGATCCGGAAGGAGACCCAGAGGTACTAGGACTCACTCAACAACAAGGCTTGCTAGGCTAATTAGCTTGCACGGCGTTGTTTTATATATTTACGTGCCGAGTATGTGTGTGTTTTGAATTCTGAGGCCACGTTTAAGTAGTGTGGGGTATACAGTGGACGTCGTTTCAATATATTGTGGCGGAAGAGAGTATTTTAGTGTCATATTTAGCACATTGTCATGGAATACACCGCTTATAAACAACAGGCTGGCTAGGATAACTAGCTTGCACGGCACTGTTTTATATATTTACGTGCCGAGTATGTGTGTGTTTTGAATTCTGAGGCCACGTTTAAGTAGTGTGGGGTATACAGTGGACGTCGTTTCAATATATTGTGGCGGAAGAGAGTTTTAGTGTCATATTTATTGTCATGAGATACTCCGCTTGTCGGCTACTGCTAACGTGCGCGGACTGATGACGACATCAACTCGACTTGAGACATTCGCAGCAGCATAAGAAGTTAATTAAACTTGACAGACATTATATCGACGATAATTATCGATATCGAATTATATGAAAATAATTTTATAATTTTATCACGATAACGTTTTTGGTCATATCGCCCAGCCCTACTTCAGCTAATCCAAAACTCTGCAGCCCGACTGCTAACTCGAACCAAAAGGAGAGAGCACATTAGTCCAGTCTTAGCTTAGAATTGACTTCAAGGTCCTTCTCCTTACATACAAAGCTCTAAATGGACAGGGACCTAGCTACATCACAAATACTCTAATCAATTACAGGCCAGCAAGAACACTGAAATCATCAGCTTCTGGACTACTAGAGGCTCCCAGAAACAGTCAAAAGAGGATCGGTGATGCAGCCTTTATCAACTACGCCCCAAAACTATGGAACAAACTGCCCAAAAACATCAGGGAAGCCAACTCGCTAGACATCTTCAAAAGACAGCTTAAAACCTATTTCTTTGCTCAGGCATTTAAATGAAACATCAGGGACTCCTGACACAAATTGTACATTACCTGCACTTGTCTTACCCTGCCTACTTGTATACACTTCCTATCAAATTCATGTGTCGGTTCTATGCACATTTTATCTCACTGCCTCCTATGCACTGTAATTTTAAGAGCGCTGCTCTGTTGTAATTAAGAGCACTGCTCTGTTATATTTTTATTGAAGTATTTTATCACACTTTTTACTTTTCACTGATGCACTGCTCTGTTGTATGTTAAATACCCTGTTGTATGTCCGTTCTATTTTATATTTTTTTGCCTATTTTTAAAGTGAATCAAACCACACTTTTTTCCATTTTTTATTCTATTTTTATTATTTGTATTACTGAATGAAACTGTAAACAGAGAGCCTATTGGGATGCTAGATCCTAATGTGAAACACTGTGATTTAGTCTATTGTATTTTTATTATTTGTATTACTGAATGAAACTGTAAACAGAGAGCCTAATCCTAGATCCTAATGTGAAACACTGTGATTTACCTTACCTTGCTACCTCTCTATCTTTTTTATGCTCGCTTATGCCTGTATTTTTCACTGTTGTGAAGCACTTTGAACTGCAACTTCTGTATGAAAAGTGCTATACAAATAAAGTTATTATTATTATTATTATCCCACAGCCCAGGATACAATGTTAGAAAGGGTGCTCGATACCGCCGTCTAGCGTGATGCGGCCGGTATTGCACCTAGGCATTCTCAATGCAATTCCCAATGTTAACCCTGAGTCAGTGGGCCTGTAATGAATAGAAATATTGAATAAAAGAAATAACGATCAAATAACAAGTATACTCATTGTTGGCGTTCAACGATTGGCGGCCAATAACGAGTATAATCGTCGTTGGCAGTGAATTAATTAAGAAACAGGGTTATAAAAGTGATCAAAGCTGCTAAAGCAACCTTCTTTGTAAATATGTTGAGTGAAGTTAAGGGAAATCCAAAACAAATTTGGGACCATTTGAAAAAGTTATCAGGCAGCAGTCAAAGATCAACAAAACAGCTTGAAATTAAAGAGAATGGCTCCCTGATTAAAGAACCAGTACAAATTGCAACTCTTTTCAACTCCTATTTTGTGAACTCTGTTAGGATGACAGTGCCCAACAGTCAAACAGGACCACTTATTTCACATCTGATAGATGAATCCCAGTGTTTTCTTTGATGGAGGTCACTGAAGCCCAAATTAGCAAAATTCTGAAATCCCTCAAAAGCTCTAAGTCTAAAGATGTATTTGGTCTGGACTCACTTTTATAGTGAGTAACTATAGGCCAATCAGTATCTTGCCTATTATCTCCAAAGTTGCTGAAAAATGCATTATTGAACAGCTAATCTCCCATATTAATAGTAGCCTGTACACTCTGCACCCAACACAGTTTGGCTTTCGGACCAACCACTCCACGAGACAGCCAACTGATTCTTCCTAGAGAATATTAAACCCAGGGATCCATCTTCGGGCCTCTCCTATTCAGTTTATTTATAAATGATCTTCCGTCTGTTTGCACAGAGTGTGAAGTTAAAATGTATGCCGATGACACCGTTATCTATATTCATGCAAAAACGAAAGAACTGGCGGCTGTTAAACTAACGTTCATATTCACGACGCTATAAAATGGAAACGTATTGATGGGAAAAAAAAATCTTTATGGCATGAAAGGAAGGTTTATACTGTCAATTGACAATGACAATGGACACATAGCAATAATATAAAATATAGATTTAGCTCTACAAACAACCTCACGCACAGTGAAACCTTGTAATGAAAAGCTGACGTCATAGAGTGAGATTAGACTGGCCCCAATGGCCCTGAATGTGTTAATGTGAAGAAGACAGTTTGTATGTACACAAAATCAAATTCAACATATGATAATCCTGGAGTGTTTGTTGCTGGAGAGCCAATTCAAGTAGTCTCTCAATTTAAATATCTTGGTATTATCCTCGACTCTACATTATCTTTCCAAAAGCAGGTAAAAAGAGTAACCCAGACTGCCAAATATAACTTGTCAAATTTCAGATTCATGAGGAACTGTTTAACATCTACTGTCTGCTGCCCTTCTCTATATGAACGCAATGATCATTTCCCATCTCATGTACTGTATGACTAGCTGGACCCATGCAAAAAAATACAACCATGACACCCATTCTCTCTCTGTATAAGCAGGCCCTCAAGGTGCTGGACCGAAAACCATATACTTACCACCACTGTCACATCCTCAGCAAGTACAGAATCCTCAGCTGGGAAAACCTGACATAATACACTGATGCCTGGCATTGCCTGCCTACTGTTCAAGATCTTAAATGGCAAGGCCCCTCCACCTCTCAGGACTTTTGTCAAACAAAAAACATCTCATAATAGGTCCACAAGATCTACCCAGAGAGGGGACTGTACTGTGCCGTTTAGGTCCAGCTCCTACAGTCAGTCCTGTTTTGTAGTCAGAGCCACTCAGTTCTGGAACATCCTACCAACTGAAATAAGACACTGTGCTACCTACCACACCTTTACAAAAAAACTCAAGACCTGGTTATTAACCAATCAAACATGTGATCACTTTTAATCAGTTCATTGTGTATTTTATTATTGCTTTTACTATTATGTTGGATTGTGTTGTAAATACTGTGTTTTACTTTCAACTCATTGGACGCCAACCACGAGTATAGTCGGGTTAACTCGCCATCGCTTGAGCGCCAATCACAAGTATAGTCGGGTTTTAATCGTTATTTATTTTATTAGCGATATCCATTCATTTTCATCCATCCAACCTGATGTTATCGTTGGGAATGGGTCTGAGCTCGCAAAAGGGCAAATACCGCCGCCTATCGTCTCCCGGATGGTATTGCACATCATTGGATTGGATTGGCTGGGACTGTGCATCAAAAAAAAAGTCCAGTCCAGGTTTTCCTTCTCGGGCATGCAGTATCGTTATACCACATTGACTGGGGACACTGAGCAGCGTGGATTATGTCTTTTGGATATATAACGTTGGATCAATAAACGCGATCAATATTTGGAATGGCGATCAGGAATTGGATTAATCTTTTTGCAGGACATCAGATGTGAGGTAAGGACTTTATGTTACGAATCTTGGGTTAATCAGATGTTCCTTTCACCACCATCGGAGCATGTGTGTGTGTGTGTGTGCATGCCGTTGGCGCCGACCAATGCACGGATAAGCGATTTTTCAGCCCGCTTCTGTATCGTGCATGAGGACACATATACTATCGATAATCTAGCGTTTATTTGAAAACGATTAATAAATCAGCCGAAAAATGTTTTGTGTATTCCACTAAAGGGCTATTATCGCGTCTTTCTCTGGAATTACTAGAAATCACCAAAACCATACTCGTATTCAAAACGGTATAAAACGGAAATGTACAGATGAAAAAACAATCCGTTTTGTACATGTTGACTGCAGGCAACTCATTGATAAGCGACGGGTGTATTTTTTTTGATCCACTTTTTCTCCCATTTTCTATATTTTCTCCCATCCCAATTTCGTATCATCCAATTCAACCCTCCCCTGTCACGGACGCTGTTTCTTGCCTCCCACAAGCCGGCTGCAATGTGGACTAAGTCATACATAGCACAAGTCCCCTCCGGTACTTGAGGTAACAGCAGTCGCATCTTTTCACCTGCGCAGCTCGATCTCTCAGTGGCGAGGAGTAACGCGTGGGAGGCTCACGCTGCCCCCGACACTTCCTGATTCTACTGCGCAGGCGCACCAACCGACCTGTAGGAGTCGCTGTCCACAACGCCCGATCCCCACCCATCAGTTTCCCACCCCCTAATACGGCCAATGTGTATTAGTACGGACGACCAGCTAAACTGAAAGCAAATGTGGAGCGCTGGGCTCGAACTGACGAGCCCAGCGGCGTCTCCAGCATTTCGTGGCGAGCGCCTTGCCCACTACGCCACGTAGCCACCCTAATTTAAGATATATTTTAAGCACTCACAAATATCCCTGTCCTCCCATTGATTAAAGCGGTGGCCATCTAGACCTAATTCAGTCATATAGGTCCGGTGCTGAATGAGTTAATGCTTCTGTTCTAGGTGTATGGTCGGTCATATAACATCTTGCCAAAAGGACTACAGTTGTGAATTAGCCAGCTGGCTAAAACTGACACATTTACAGAAATGTATGTGTACTGTCCTTTTTAAATGAACTGAAACTGATTATGCGTTATATACCTCACCTAGAATCACAATAGGAACCAAAGAATATAGTATAATGTTTTCGGTGAATGTATGCATCAGCCACTATTCCAAGCTCATCGTGATGCTGAACTAAATCTACAGGAGATTTCCATTACTTGGTTTATTCAAACCTTTATTTATTCTCAAAAGGATAATTGAGGTCACCTCATTTTCAATGTTGTCGAGATTTTACAGTTTATGTACACATTAATATTATGTACCAGTACTTTGACTCAAGTGACTTTTCTCTGCAGTAACATTACTTGTAAATGTTCTTCTCATGCCTAATAATTGGGTCAGTGGTTAATTGTCTTTTTCTGGGGACACCTGATACATTAGTGATGTAACTCCTTGACTATGTTGCTACATCTACACAACCAATCCCTCATTGATGTTTCTATGACAATCCATGGAAGAATTACTACAAAGTACATTTCCACCAGGCGGTAGCATTTGGTTGCGTCTGTGTGTGTGTGTGTGTGTGTGTATAGAAAATCTTGCCAACTACAAGGCAGTGGTGGATGAAACTTGGCAGGCCAGGGACGTGAATATTTTTCACATCGGTCAATGACAAGTATTTTATTTGAATTAATTTCCATCATTGTCCATTGAAATATATATTCAGTATAAAGTTATACATTTTGGAGACAAGAGGGCAATACTATACAGGTTTACTGCTCAGAGCCTTCAGGAATCAGATTATGCCATGCCATAGCATGAAAACATTTATGAATTAAATTCCATCATTGTCCATTGAAATAAGCCCTGCCCCATTCCATTTCATACCTCATGAACCATTTGTCATAGAGACTTATGGGAGGTGTCAATGAACTCAGTACAGACTACTACTTTAACTGGTCTAGGTTAACCACACCCCTATATGTGTGTTATAGTGTAAATGCGTAATACTGTATAATTATGTAATACTGTGTAATAGTATGTAATAGTTTAATTGTGTAATAGTGTATAATAATGTAATAGTGTACTACTGTAATAATGCATAATAATGTAATAGTGTCATAGTGCATAATGTAATAGTGACAGTTGGGATTTTTATTTTTATTTAACAATGGATGATCTCTGTGTATGTTGTGTGAGTGTGTTTGGATACCGATTATTATAATTAATGGTCATTATTAATTATTATCCTAAATCATTTTAAATATATATATATATAATAATATCATAGTCTAAATCTGCAGCTCCTGGCTCTAACTGAGACCTGGATAACCCCCAATAACTCATCAACACCTGCAGCATTATCTACAAACTATAACTTCACTCACACACCTCGACCTTCCAGACGGGGTGGAGGCACTGGCCTCATGACATCTCCTTCATGGGCTACAAACTTAACACCACTCCCAGAACTGTCACTCTCCTCTCTCGAATATCATGCAGTATCTGTCTCTAATCCTTTCAATCTCACCATTGTTACACTCTATCGCCCTCCAGGTCCCCTCGATCACTTCACAGATGAGCTGGACATGCTTCTAAGCTCCTTACCAGAAGATGGTACCCCTCTCCTTCTATTGGGCGACTTCAACCTGCCTGACTCAGTCGGTCCTAGTGGTCTCCTCCTACAACAATTTGACCTGACTCCCACTGCCATACCTCCCACCCACAAAGCAGGCAACTCCTTGGATCTCATATTTTCCCGTAACCCCAGCATCATTAACACCACGGTAACTCCCCTACATGTATCTGACCATTCCTTCATATCCTTCTCACTAACTCTCATGCTTAACCGAAAGGTCTTCACCCCAACTCAAACCGTCTCAGACGCAACCTGCCCTCCCTATCCTCCTCCACCCTCTCCTCTGACATACTATCCGCTCTACCTTTGAGTGACACCTTCTCTACTCTCCCCACAGAGATGGCAACCGCCACCCTCCTCTCAGCCCTTGCAACCTCCTTCGACAAGCTCTGTCCCCTCGTTGAGAAACCTGCCCGACGTTCCCCACCCAGTCCATGGCTGACAGATGCAGTGAGAGAACAAAGACAGGTCCTGAGAGCGGCTGAGAGGAAGTATAGAAAGTCACGCCTCACTGCTGACAGACACATATCACAACCTCTTGTTAACATTCTCCAAAACCATTACTAATGCCAAAGCTTCTTTCTTTCTTTCACCATAGGATCGAGGCCTCTGCCAAGAATATTCGCAAACTGCATGCTACCATGTCCTCCCTCCTCACTCCCCCCCCCACCCCCCCCTCCCTCATCTTTCTCTGCCGAAGACTTTGCGATTTTCTTTGAGGAAAAAGTGGAGAACATCCGCAGCTCCTTCTCCTAACCCCCACCCATTCCAAACACTGAATCGAGAACCTCATCCTTCACTCTGTCATCTTTCTCTCCCATTACAGAAGCCGAGACCCTGACACTGGTAACATCGAACCGTCCGACTACATGCCAGCTGGACCAGCTACCCTCCCCACTCCTCCAGACCATAGCACCGGACATCCTCCCATTCCTAACTGCAACCATCAACTCCTCACTCAACTCGGGGGTGGTCCCCACCTCCCTAAAACAAGCCAGAGTCACGCCCCTCATAAAAAAACCAACCCTGAACCCCACCGTCATAGGCAACTATCGTCCTGTCTCTCTTCTCTCCTTCCTTTCTAAAACACTTGAACGTGCTGTATTCAATCAACTTACTGCTTATCTCTTACAGAATGATCTCCTAGACCCTAATCAGTCTGGCTTCCGGACTGGCCACTCCACAGAAACGGCCCTCATTGCGGTCACAAAGGCACTTCACTTAGCAAAAGCGAAAGGCCTCTCCTCTGTCCTGATTCTCCTAGATCTATCTGCAGCCTTCGACACAGTCAACCATCAGATCCTCCTCGCGGCCCTCGCAGGAATGGGAGTGGCTGGATCTGCGCTGACATGGCTGACATCATACCTCAATGACCGCTCCTACCAAGTGTCATGGAGTGGGACCCTGTCGGCCACCCGCCCCCTGCGGACGGGTGTCCCCCAGGGCTCGGTCCTAGGACCCCTTCTCTTCTCCCTCTACACTAAATCACTGGGTAACATTATCACGTCTCATGGCTTCTCATATCATTGTTATGCCGATGATACTCACCTGCTGCACGTATCCGCTTCAAGGCCCTCGACCTAGCATACCGTGCGGCAAAGGGAACCGCTCCCGCCTACCTCCGGTCAATGGTCTCTAACTACACACCCTCAAGACCCCTACGCTCTGCATCTTCTGGCTGCCTAAGACCTACTCCTATCCAAGCACCGGGAGGGTCATCAAAGAGAAGCCGCCTATTCTCAGTCCTTGCCCCACAATGGTGGAATGAACTACCCACCCCAGTTAGGACAGCCGAATCCCGTCCAATCTTTCGCCGTCGACTAAAGACGCACTTCTTCAACCATTATCTGAAATAATGGGAAAAAAATAATCTAACCCCAACTAACCTTACTGTCATGCACTTGTCCTAATATACTAACCTACACTGTAGCACTCAACACTTTGATGCACATTGTTACTCAGCTGAGTTGTGCCCTTCCTGATGACTTGTCGTACAGAACCTGTAAGTCGCTTTGGATAAAAGCGTAAGCTAAATGACTAAATGTAAATGTAAATGTGATGGTGATAGATGGTGTCTGCATTTGACCTGTTAAGCCTTAAAGTCCCCCTATAGGGGGACCCTGCTTTTCTTTATCATAAATCGATCAATAGAGACCATATTAGATCCCCAATTATCATATCATGGGATATCATTGGAAAGCCACCCTCATTGGCTACAACCCTGTCCAAATTTTTTTGAGATCGCCAAATGATTGACGGAGCTAGAGCCCCCGGAGGTCGGGGGTGGTAATGTGTACTTTGGCGCACGCCTCACATATCGGCATGTAACTCGAGAACCGCTGAACGGATTTTGTCATCTGAAAGGGCAATTGACAGGCAACAAATAGGGCTTTAATTATATCTATATATTGTATCAAAAGAAATGCACACCTGAGCCGCTAGAGGTCAGCAAAGTGGTGCGTCCTCATGAGGGCCCACATGTGGGCCCGTGGATGTTAAGAGGTTAATGTTTTAATTTTTTTTTATTATTTTTTTGCCAAGGGTAAAGACCATAACCCTATCAAAACAGTAGTCAAAGTGTATATTTACATTTTTACCGATGTTTTGTACGATTTATCGAAAATACAAATTTATCGGAAAAATGCTAATTATATCTCTTATCGTAAAACCGTGAGGAAATGACTAAATCCAGATTTAACCCTGCCATTGGAAAGAGGGCCTTTTCCCTATCCATATGATTTGACCATAATAAGGTCAAGGTCAAATATGAATTTATAATTCAAATCGATTATCATTTATTACTGTATCTATAAATCCTTCTGTTTAATCATCTTCCCTTTATGCATTTGCTTAGATTTTCTGTACACACGATCTCAATAAGGTGGTGAATGAGCTCAGTGAGCTCATCTGCTTACCCCACAGATTTAACATGGTGTTATTCACCGTCAAATATGCAAAAATAAATCATAATTTATATTCTCCTTTTCTTCATTACAATTTACTCAAGCCTAGTAACAGACACAATATTTCTGACACTGGGAATACATACCCCCAGGTCCATAGATGTTCCTATATACCAAGAACATGCAAATTGACCTTGCAGAAGTGGAGCAATCTTCCATTTACTTAGGCATGTACCTTTAGGCGAAATTTCTGAAAAAAGTCTACAGATTAACAGGTTAAATATAGTAGGCATGTTTGTTTGCTCTGTGTGAGAGAGAAGAAATGTGTGGCTGCTGCCTGGTGGTGAATGATATTCATTCTATTCTACTGAGCCCACCTTTCTAGTTTTAGGTATGTGCATTGTCTATTATTTCCTGCATGAAGATTCTCACATTCAGTTCTTTCTATTAGGAAGAGGAACTGACGACTAGCATATACACGCATGTTGAAAGCTCTCCGAGCTTGTATTACTAAACTGCACGAGTTCATATGTCTCAACTCCCACACAGCAGGCTTTGCTTTAGCGATTTTTTTTTGTTTTTGGGTGTACAACAATATCTATCAATTTGAACATTTTTGATGTAAAATATGTTCATACGAGAATCAATTCCATATACAGTAATGGGAGACCTAGAGATGAGGAAAAAACACCGACCTATACATGGGGTATCTCAACATGTTGTGGGTATTGTCACTGGTGGTATCATAAGGCAATAAGTCTTTTCCAATGCATAGATGATTATATATGTGTCCTGGCTACATCAGTAAAATGACAATTGGCCAAAACAAACCCAGTCACACCACTCAAAATTCTCAAACACGTAGCCACGCGCACAAAAGCAATAAACCCAAGAACGCAGCCGCGCTCAGCATCACTTCAAAGAATGAGTTCTAATCATGTAAGTGGTGTTTGTGATCAATAGCGCTGTAGGCGACAAGATGGACCAAACTGAACCTGTTTACAGAGTACAAGGAATTGCCAGATTGATAAAATGTTATGCATATTGTACACCAAACAATATTATAGCCTATTTTCATATAAAACATTAATTTGCTTAAGAAAATAATTATGCCGGATTACCTGTCAGCTGTCAGCTACTTTGACCGATCTTTCTCTTGATCCTTGAGTTGCGTGCGGTGAATGCTCAACGAAATAAATGCATCGAGATGTTTTCTGTATGACCTTTGTTTCTATGAGCGAGAGTGCGTTTATCAGTTTGAGTGGAAAATCACCAGCTTCTTCATGCAACAGGAGACCTGATTCTTAAAGCGACAGGTTCCCGCTAATTTGCGCCGTCTGTCCGCCGCGCACCTCGACGTCGCTCATAAAATGCAAATGCTCAGGTGCGTACAGGCAGGAAGTGAACGGCGTATAAAAAGACACGGACAGTAAGCAGACTGCAGCACCAGAAGGTAGAGCACGCGGTAGAGCCTGGCACAGACCGGATGAACAGGCTCTATATGAATTGAAAATGGGGGACCCTGATGGAAACAAGACAAACGTCTTTCTCAGGTCTGCATCCCCTTAACAATTGTATGTATTGAGCCGTACTGTATTGTACCCATTCTGCAATCTGTTAAATAAAGTTTTCATTCATTCATTCATTCAAACGGGTGACATAGCTCATCAACTGATCTGGCCCAGCGCCAATAAGAAAGCAAAGCCTGTAAGTATACTATAGGAATACTGATGAATATGAAGGTATACTGGTGAATATGATGGTATACCTACTGATGAATATTTAGTTACATTACATTACATTTACATTTAGTCATTTAGCTGACGCTTTTATCCCAAGCGACTTACAAGTTTGTACAACAAGACAGCAGGAAGGGTACAAATCTATTTCAGCTGAGTAACAATGGTCATCAAAGTGTTGAGTGCTACAATGTAGGTTAGTATATTAGGACAAGTAAGTTAGTACGGTTAGTTAGGGTTAGTTATTTTAAATTTTTTATTTATTATTATTATTATTTTTCATTTCAGATAATGATTGAAGAAGTGCGCCATAAGTCGATGGTGAAAGATTGGACGGGTGTCGGCTGTCCTAACTGTGGTGGGAAGTTCGTTCCACCATTGTGGGGCTAGGACCGAGAATAGGTGACTTCTCTTTGATGACCCTCCCGGAGCTCGGATAGGAGTAGGTCTGAGGCAGCCAGAAGATGCAGAGCGTAGGGGTCTTGAGGGTGTGTAGTTAGAGACCATTGACCAGAGGTAGGCAGGAGCCGTTCCCTTCGCCGCACGATATGCCAGGTCGAGGGCCTTGAAGCGGATTTGTGCGGCAATGGGGAGCCAGTGCAGGTCCCTGAGAAGTGGCGTGACATGGGCTGACTTCGGTAGGTTTGTGATCAGGCGGGCCGCTGCGTTCTGAATGAGTTGAAGAGGCTTGGTGGCAGTGGTCGGAAGGCCAGCAAGCAGTGCATTGCAGTAGTTGAGGCGGGAGAATCTGCACCTGGCTCGCTGATAACAAACTATCATTACACCTGGGTAAAACAGAGTCCATTCTCTTCGGATCAAATAACAAACTCAGCAAGACCACCGCCTTCTCAGTTACAGTGGGTGACAATATTGTCATAAGGAAAGATGAAATTACATACCTGGGTTCCATCCTAGAGACAACTCTTTCATGTGACAAAATGGCATCCAATGTAATCAAAAAAGTCAACCAACGAACTAGATTCTTGTACCGGATCTCCTCTCTGGTAAACAAGAATACCCTGAAGACTCAGGCAGGAGCACTCATTCAAGGGTACTACGACTATGCGTGCACCTCATGGTACCAAAGCACCTCAAAGGCACTAAAAACAAGATTACAAACATCACAAAACAAACTGGTCAGACTACTGCTTGACCTTACTACTAGAACCTAGAACCTCACACCTGCCCACTTTGACAACCTAGGATGGCTTAGAGTAGAGTAGACGACAGAGTACAGCAACTTGCAATGGGCCTGGTCTACAAGATACACTACCACACAGATACTCATGTACATGTCGAAATACTTCCCAAAGGTCAGTGAATACCACGACCACAACACCAGAGGGAGTTCCACAAATCATGTGCAAGCCAGATTCGGCACAAACAAGGGACTAAACACGTTTCGCAATTATGCCACAGCAATGTGGAACGCCCTACCCACAGCCGTAAAATAATTTGAATCCCTCCCTACCCACATTCAAAACCGCTCTCAAAGAGCACCTACAGGAGGCTGCAATTCGAAACTGGCCACCGTAAATGTCCAAACCCCCCCTCCCACCCCCTCCTAATGGACAGTCTCCTCCCCACCGTATGCATATATTTCTCTCCCACCCACCCACCCCCTCCTAATGTAGAGTCTCCTCCCCATCATATGTATATATTATCTGTTAGGATTCTGGGTAACAGTACTGTATATTTGCATATCGTATATGTCACAACGGTAACAGTACTATATACCTGTATGTCATGTATGTCCCTTTGTCATAAATGTCATTATGAATTGAAAATGGGGGACCCTGATGTAAACAAGACAAACGGCTTTCTCTGGTCTGCATCCCCGTAACAATTTATTGAGCTGGGCGGCTACGTGGCGTAGTGGGCAAGGCGCTCGCCACGGAATCTGGAGACGCTGGGCTTGCCTGTTCAAGCCCAGCGCTCCACATTTGCTTTCAGTTTAGCTGGTCGTCCGTACTAATACACATTGGCCGTATTAGGGGGTGGGAAACTGATGGGTGGGGATCGGGCGTTGTGGACAGCGACTCCTACAGGTCGGTTGGTGCGCCTGCGCAGTAGAATCAGGAAGTGTCGGGGGCAGCGTGAGCCTCCCACGCGTTACTCCTCGCCACTGAGAGATCGAGCTGCGCAGGTGAAAAGATGCGACTGCTGTTACCTCAAGTACCGGAGGGGACTTGTGCTATGTATGACTTAGTCCACATTGCAGCCGGCTTGTGGGAGGCAAGAAACAGCGTTCGGGACAGGGGAGGATTGAATTGGATGTTACGAAATTGGGATGGGAGAAAATATAGAAAAATGGGAGAAAAAGTGGATAAAAAAAACTATTTATTGAGCTGTACTGTATTGTACCCATTCTGCAATCTGTTAATACAATTTTCAATCAATCAATCAATCAATCAAACACATCAGATCTTGTAATCTCACAACACATTGCAATGATTTCACAGCTTATCATATTACAGCACCTGCGTGCGTATGCGCGTCACTGTTAGTTTCTCTGGTCTGCATCCCCTTAACAATTGTGTGTATTGAGCCGTACTATATTGTACCCATTCTGTAATCTGTTAAATAAAGTTTTCATTCATTCATTCATTCATTCATTTTCTCCCCCCTCTCTCTCCTCCATGAGCTCAATGTAACACGGAAGTGCAGTGGTCTCTATACAGTTGACAGAATAAAATAATGCATAAAGTGCAGACATAAGAATTGGCAGTGGCGACTGGTCATTAGGGGCAGAGCCCCACCTAGTGTTACCAAAAATAACTGCAGACAAATGTTATTCATTCTTAAAGATTTGCCTATTATTTGCTCAAATGTATTATGTATCAATGTTACTAAATTGCATATACATTTTATTAGTATTTTAGTTCATGTCATCTCTCTGCCTTGCTGTTTCAGATTGCGTTCTTCTCCCGATCGTTAGGTCTCAAATAGCACGAATGGGGCTAGCCCTATATCAATGCAAGGTGTACTGTACAGGGGGAAATCCAAGTGCGCATGCTCAGGGTGTTTTATCATTCACATCAATTTGATGGCAAGTGGGGCTCGGAGCTCCTAGCCCCAAGTGAAACGTTATTTCGTATTTCAAAGTTGATTGGCTGGCATCGGATTTCAGTCGGCAAAGAAGCTTTTCATTGCTAACGGCAGCTACTGTGAACTACCTAGCTAGTGACGTTACATGAAAATGAACAAGGTGGATTATTTACTCAAGCACAGGTTTGAAACCCTAAATTTGGAGGAGAAAATTTAAATCAAACGTCTGGGTCCACACCAAGCCACTGGATATCGTTATAACTCAAACAGCTTGCAAGGGTAACCGTTAACATCCATCCATGAGAACAACTTAGAAGAGGCTTTTACTGAGACCGCCAGTCTGCTGAAAATCATCATAACAACTCCTATGATGACATCTGAGTCAGAGAGGAACTTTTCCACCTTAAAGAGGATTAAAAACGTTTACTCGCAATAGCATGGGACAGCCGCATCTTAACGCATTGGCCAGCATCGAAAGCCAGTGCTGCCTTTCTCTTCAAGTGAGCCATAGGTTATGCAGGAAGTGGAGGGCGGAACCTATTAGTTCAGGTGATGCGCCAGGTCCCCCCTAAGGTGACGGTTTCCGCCATCTCCCCAGAGGAGATTTGGACCGGAACGTGAACAGGTCGTGTCTTCATTCCATTGATTGATTGAACATTTTATTAACAGATTGCAGAATGGGTACATTACAGTACGGCTCAATACACACAATTGTTAAGGGGATGCAGACCAAAGAAAGACTTTCGTCTTGTTTACATCAGGGTCCCCCATTTTCAATTCATCATAACATATATGACATACATGACATGTAGTGACAGTACTGCTACATCTATACATTTATGACATACCAGATTTACAAATACAGTACTGTTTGTGATACAAAAAGAGTTACATTGGATTATCGACGAAACCTTGCTTGGTCCAAGAAGAGGGTCTCGTGTATTACTGGGTTAGGACATTTACTGTACATTGGAGGGGGTTGGGTTAGGACATTTACAGGGGCCAGTTTCGAATTGCAGTCTCCCGTAGGTGCTCCTTGAGAGTGGTTTTAAAGGTGGGTAGTGATTCACATTCCTTTACAGCTGTGGGTAGGGTGTTTCACATAATTGCGAAACGTGTTTAGTCCCTTGTTTGAGCCGAATCTGGGTTTAACATGATTTGTGGAGCTCCCTCTGGTGTTGTGATCGTGGTATTCACTGACCTTTGGGAAGTATTTTGACATGTACATGGGTACCTTAGTCGTGTAGTGTATCTTGTAGACCAGGCCCATTGCAAGTTGCTGTACTCTGTCGTCTACTCTAAGCCATCCTAGGTTGTCAAAGTGGGCAGGGGTGAGGTGGGTGTGACCATTACTCTGTGTTTCAGGTCAGTACACTGTGAAAAGTACAGAAAACTCTACCTTTAGAAGTTATAACGTTAGGTGATATGAATGTAATGAGGATTGTGAAATAATCAACGTCAATAATATTTGATGTTATGTGAGCGTGCATTGCAACACCACGACAATTGGAGAAAATGGAGTTTGTCACGTTATCAGTTACAGACGGCGCACACGTGCCACTGGGTCATAGAAGACGTTATGGTCATAATGTACATTGTAAAATGTATATTCAATGCTGGGCCCTGACCACTTGACAATAATGTGGAATAAGGTTAATTGTTATCCGTGAATTGAGTTCTAATGTTGAAGGAAGCACATGTCACAAAGTCAGAGCTTAAAGCTAATGAGACGCCATTTTGTAAAGTTTGGGTTGAGCCAATATTTCGGGTAAAGGAATATTCCCTATGAAGTTTAAGAACAGTCTTAAACTACTACAAGTACGTTTAATGGTAAAAGTATGTTTATCTATGGTGTTCATTGAACTAGTGGGATTTGTGAAGTGTGACTGCTAGTTGTTTCAATTGTACCATGTGATAGTACAGGCACTACTAGTACTGTATACAGGTGGCAAAGACAACCCAAAGGAGAAATATGGTTATATCACCTCTCCATCCCTCTCTACTCCTCTCTCCATCCCTCTCTACTCCTCTCTCTCTCCCTCATCTCTTTCTACTGTATCACCTCTCCATCTCTCTACTTCTCTCTCTCTCCATCTCTCTATCACCTCTCCATCACTCTCTAATCCTCTCTCTCCCTCACCTCTCCATCCCTCTCTACTCCTCTCTCTCCCTCATCTCTCTATATCAGGGGTTCCCAAACTTTTCAGGCCGCGACCCCCAAATAACGGTGTCAGAGAGCCGCGACCCCCACTATTATAGGAGGTAAAAAAAAGATTAAAAAAAAAAGATTATAATATTTTTTTTATTTTTTTAATAAATGGAAATGTATGGTTGAAACATGCAAACGTTCAAACGCACACACACTAATAAGCATTGGAGGCTTTTAACCAGGGCCGGACTGGGGAAATCATTCAGGCCAGGAAATATAGTGCAAAATATAGCCCCAGTCAGGCCACTTTTTAAGCAGGGGGTCTGGGGGTCCCCCACCAGGACATTTTTTGTTACAAATACTTCATTTCCTGCATTCTGGTGCAGGAATTTTTTTATTTGTACCGTTTAAATGCCAGTGTTTGTGATGGCATCACAAATTATTATTAAAAAACAGGCTAGCATATGTATGATTAGCAACAACACTGATTCTGATTTGAAAAAAATACAATCTTTTATTCAACTTCAGCCCTGATCATAACACCACATATTCATTTTATAATTCTAACCCTTTAAATGCCAGTGTGTGTGATGGCATATATTTGCAATATATCAAATGCAAAGTAGATTTTTCTGGGGGGGATTATTATTATTATTACAGTTTTTTGTAAGGGTCCCGCCTCCACCAATCACATGCGGCTCCCTTTGTGTGTGTGTGTGTGTGTGAGAGCAAGAGAGAGAGAGCGAGAGAGAGAGAGAGAGAGAGAGAGAGAGAGAGAGAGATAGTTATCCAACTTGTGTGAGTTGCAGTGATCTCCTGGTTGTTCCCCACCTAGGTTATCTAACTATTGCGCTGCTGCAACTAGAAACACTGGCCTGGCCTGCTTCTAAGTTCAGTGGCCTGACTGCATAAATAAAAAATTAAATATTCTATTTTTTTAATCATCTGGAATCGTGAAGAGCCGACGAGGAACAGAGAAAACAAGAGTTACTATAAGGTCAGCATACCAGACATTCCACACGTTCCACAGAGTGACAGCCAATCCCAGGTGACAAACAATAATGCAATTAGAGAGAGAAAGTGACAGGTGACAGAATGGTAAATGTGTACGCTACAGGCTGCACTTGAATGAACTCAATACCTTCTATGCAAGGTTTGAGGCTGTGAATAACAACACCAGCCTACAAACCACTGCAATGGAGGGTGGGGGGGGCACTGCTGATGGAGACTCAGTGTTCAGGGTAACAGAACATGAGGTGAGGAGGACCTTTAAGAAAGTGAATATCATGAAGCCAGCATAGAAATCTGGTTAGGGGTGGTGGAGAGGATAAAACATTATATGAACTATTAATCCTTGGTATCAAACGGAATAATGGATGTATTCAAGGGGGGTCCGGTGGGGGGGGAAGAACGAGTAAGAGCATGTATGTGTTTTATAGTGGATTTCTACTGTAAAGGTTTGTATGTCATGTCAAAAAATAAATAAAAATAAAAAAACATTTGTTAAAAAAAAAAAAAAGTGAATATCAGGAAGACAGCAGGACCGGACGGTATCCCCGGCCGCGTCCTAAAAGTCTGTGCCGACCAACTGGCCCCGGTATTCACTGACATAATTATTTAACCTGTCCTTGGAACAGGCTGTCATCCCCACCTGTCTGAAGAAGTCCACTATTATCCCTGTACCCAAAAAATCCAAGCCTGCTTGTCTCAATGACTACCACCCTGTAGCTCTCACCTCCATAGCCATGACGTGCTTTGAGAAGCTCGTAAAGGGCTACATCTGCTCCTCCCTCCCCATCAACCTGGACCCCCTGCAATTTGCATACCGCCCCAACAGGTCCACAGAGGATGCCATAGCCCATGTGCTGCACACAGCAGCATCACACCTGGACAAGAGGCAGGGGAACTATGTGAGAATGCTGTTCATCGACTACAGCTCAGCATTCAATACCATAGTCCCCTCCAAACTCATAGCCAAGCTCAGGGACCTGGGCTTGAACTATGACCTCTGCCAGTGGGTCTTGGACTTCCTGACGGGCAGACCCCAGGTGGTGAGATCAGGCAACTGCACCTCCTCATCCATCACTCTCAACATAGGGGCCCCCCAGGGCTGTGTTCTGAGTCACCTCCTCTACTCCCTGTACACACATGACTGTGTGGCACAGCGGAACAACAACATAATCATCAAATTTGCTGACGACACAGTAGTGGTGGGCCTGATCTCTGCAAACGACGAGAGGGCCTACCTGGAGGAGGTCAAGGTTCTAGCGGGATGGTGTAAAGAGAACAGCCTCTCCCTGAACGTCAGCAAAACAAAGGAGATGATTGTGGACTTTAGGAGGTCGGGGGTCAGGGACTACAGCCCCCTCAGCATCGACGGGGCACCGGTTGAGAGAGTGAACAATTTTAAGTACCTCGGAGTCCACATATCCGAGGACTTGACATGGACCACACACATTGACAGTGTTGTGAAGAAGGCACGGCAACGCCTCTACTTCCTCAGGTGCCTAAGGAAGTTCCAAGTCAGTCAGAAGATCCTTAAGAACTTCTACTCATGCACAATAGAGAGTATCCTGACTGGCAATATCACCTCCTGGTTTGGGAATAGCACCGCACAAGACCGTAGCAGAATACAGAGAGTGGCCCGTTCAGCCGAACGCACAATTGGAGGGGGGCTTCCCACTCTCCAGGACATTTACAACAAGCGGTGCATGGGTAAGGCTAAGAGAATTATCAAAGACTCCAGCCACCCAAACAACTGCCTCTTTGAACTGCTGTGGTCAGGCAAGCACAGAGAGACTCAGAAGAAGCTTCTATCCCCAGGCCATCAGGATGCTTAATGAACAATAACACTATGTAACAACCATCAAATGCACTCACAGCACACACATCCACACGCACACACTCACTTTAAACAAACAACTCACTGCAGCACCCACTTTAGAACACCTAAACACACTTTATATTTATTGGTAAATAATTTGCACTACAACCCATACCTCATTACACCTTACTGTAAATTGTACCTAAATTGTACCTCATCCCATTTCTGCTTTGCACTGTATAGTATATTGTATTGTAACTCAGTTACTTCTAATCTGCATTGTACATTGTATATATGTATATACTGAACACTTGTCTACGTACTTGACTTCTATTATCAGGGGTAAGGCTAAGAGAATCATCAAGGACTCCAGCCACCCGAACAATTGCCTCTTTGAACTGCTGCGGTCAGGCAAGCGATACCGGAGTCTCAAGGCGAGCACAGAAAGACTCAGAAGAAGCTTCTATCCCCAGGCCACCAGGCCATCAGGCTGCTCAACGAACAATAAACACTATGCAACAACCATCAAATGCACACAGCACACACATCCACACGCACACACTCACTTTAAACAAACAACACACTGCAGCACCCACTCTCCACACTTTAGATCACCTAAACACACTTTATATTTATTGGTAAAGGATTTGCACTACAACTCGTACACCTTACTGTAAATTGTACCTAAATTGTACCTCATCCCATTTCTGCTTTGCACTATATAGTATTGTATATTAGTACATTGCATAGTATATTGTATATTGTATGGTAACTCAGTTACTTCTATTCTGCATCGAACATTGTACATAATGTCTATACTGAACACTGACCTCTATTTTTACTTCTATTTTACATGCTATACTATTTTATTTCATACTTATCTTGTCTAGCACAGTCTCTGGAGCGTAACAGTAAGAAGCATTTTGTATAAAAGTATTCTGTACTTCTGTATGACAACTATTAATGAAACTTGAAACTATTTTTTACTTGCTATACTTATTTTATACTTATCTATTTTTGTCTAGCACCGTCTCTGGAGAGTAACAGAAAGAAGCATTTTGTATAAAAGTATTCTGTACTTCTGTATGACAACTAATAAAGAAACTTGAAACTTGAAGTTGAAACTTGAACTCAGGTCTACCAAGACCAGAGAACCCAGAACGTTACACAAAACACAAAATCGACTAGTGCTTCCCAATCCTCTCCTCGAAGCACCCCAGCCATTCAATGTATTTGTTAAATTCCACCACCAGCACACCTGATTCAACTTAACTAGCCCTTTATTAGTTGAATCAGGTGTGCTGGTGGTGGAATTGAACAAATACATGGAACGGCTGGGGTGTCTCGAGGAGAGGTTTGGGAACCACTAGAGCATTTGAGCCATCAAAGAAATGAAGCAAAAGTGGTTACCTGTGTTGAACTGGTTTATTTTTTAGAAAATAAAAAAATATAGTGGATAACTATTACGACTACTACCACTGCCAATTCTACTGATACATCCCTATTGGCAAACTTTATATTTAAAAAAATAGTAAAAAATAAAAAAAAATACAAAAATTTGGTTCATTATACAACTGTGGCGGGCCGCCACCGTCTAGGTAATTAATGGGAAACCCTGATCGGTATTGCAGCAAAGAGGCTGAAACCAAGGAGAAATATGTATATGATTTAAGTGAATGTTTTGATAACCATTGACACTGATGTGGTCGGACAAATGTAAATAGAAGTATAGACATTTATATTTTGGTAACGATTGACATTGATAACCAGAGACACTGAAGAAGATGGACAAATGTAACGAATGCATATGATATGATGTAAATATAATGTTTTGGGGGCGCCCAAGTGGCGAACCATGTAACACGCTGCGTCGCGGCACGGCCGACCCGGGTTTGATTCCCGGACCCGGCGTCATTTGCCGAATGTCTTCCCCCCACTCTGTCTCCCGCTCCTTCTCTCTCTCTCTCTCTCTCTCTCTCTCTCTCTCTACTGGAATGCGCAGTAGAAAAAAGTGATAAACGCTAAAAAATAAATCTAAAAAAATATATATATAATGTTTTGATAATGATGTTTTGTTGAGAGATCTTGATAAATAAAACTCTCAAGAGGAGATTTGTACAGGATACAATTTAAAATACTACTCATCACATTTAAAGCCCTCAAAGCCCCCCATCCCTCTGGAATGCCCTCCCCAGCCATATCCGTGATGCAAACACCCTGACATCTTTTAAATCAGCCCTCAAAACCCACCTTTTCAATCTTGCTTTTGACCTCTAATTCTGTCGGTTTTATTTGATTTTGTCATGTATTATTTTTGTTCTGTTTTTTGTTTTGCCATAGTTTTGTCTCCTACCCAGGTAAAGCGTCTTTGAGCACCTGGAAAAGCGTTATATAAGATAGATGTATTATTATTATTATTATTATTATTATTATTATTATTATTATTATTATTATTATTATTATTATTATTATTATTATTATTATTATTATTATCCTCGTGCCTTTCACATTCCTCTCTCCCCTCTCCTCGTCTCAGGACTTGAAAAAGAAGGCCTTAAGATACAACTGACATAGTTGAGCATTTTTATAAAACTCAAGTCCTCCAGGAATGCTGCACTGAATTCACACGCGGAGCTACTATAGCATGTATATCCAGTGGTAAGTACTTGAAAGCCATACTTAAAAGTTCATTATCTTATCTTGAAAGTGACTCAGGTAACGTTAAATAACTATAAGAAATAAGAAAATCACTTGAGTCAAAGTCTTAAATAATAATGTTTTAATAATATGACACATTGTTTGAGAGACCAAGGCACAGCACAACATACATTACAGTACTAAATTCTGAACACCTCCTTTAAGCTTATATTTTAAAGGTGCACTAGGCTGCTGACTAGTAGTCTAAGTCTAAGGCTTTCCCTGTCACGCAAAAACTTGGTGCGGACATTTACTTCATCCAGCACCTGTAAGGCCATCCTCTCCCCCAGTCATCCAGCATACAGCCCATTACTTTACTGCTGTTTTTGCTGATATGACCTCTGACCCTAATTCTACCTTGAGTTCAGGAGCCGTATATAATCTGGGTTTACATCTGAACAAAATAGACTCTGTTTTACCTAAGTGTGTGTGTGTATCGCTATCAGAGTGAAACTGCAGGCGAGAAAGCGACTGAAGAATAAAGCAAATAATAATAATAATAATAATCAACTTTATTTGTATAGCACCTTTCATACAGAAACTGCAGCTCAAAGTGCTTCACAACAGAAAAAAGACACTGCAAAATAAGCACATATAAAATCAGTTTTTCACATTAGGATCTAACATCCCAACAGGCCACCTTGATTATGGTTTGATTCAGTTTTAAATAGACAATAATAAAAAGAGTAAGATAAAATAGTCAGAGTAAAATAGTGCAATAAAATACTGTAGTAGAATAGAATAGATTAAATAGTTCTTTACCTTCTCTGTTTGGTATCCACGATTTAAAACTTAACAGTCTTCCCTCCTGTTTTATACCCACTTGAACCCTTCGAACCTCCCACTCAGGGCAAACCTCCCTCTCAACCTCCCTCTCAAATGTCTCAGCTGTGTGGTTTTACGGAGATACGCCGCCCTCAACTTGTTTTGACGAGAGCGCCAGTTATATTCAGATGTTATTTTGTAACGGGTGATGAGGTGTCCAATGTTATTAATGTTATTAGGGTTTTGTAACAAGTGATTAGGTCCAATGTTAATGTAGTCGTGTAGGTAAAGTGGAGTAAAAGTATCTCTTTTTTTCCTGAAAGTTGTAAAAAATATAAAAACTCAAGTAAAGTATGGATAGCATGTACAATAATGCTGTATATACTATATATATAATATAATAATAATATATATATACTGTATATTCTCACTGCATTTATACCTATCCTCACCTGTCTGTACTTACCTGCACATAGTCCTTTACTATATCTATCTGTACATATCCTACTCTTACTAGTTACGCTGCTGGCCAGTATGACTACTACCATACTGTCTTTATACCTGTATCACTGTATATATTATACTAAAGGTATGTACATACATCTGATTAGCACTACACTCGGTAGTTGTTACAAAGGGTCAGATTAAACCGAATATATATATTTATTACTTGAGATATATTGTATAATATTTGTATATCGTCTGATATCCCTTGTATATTCTTTGTACATATACACGGAATATCCCTTTACCTAGTACAGGCCAGACCATAATATTCGTTCTCCTATTGGACAGCGACCCCCTAGGCGCCACGGCCATACCCCCAATGTCTAGTTCAAATTCACCGCTAAGACATGTCTCAACATGCCCAGGTTTGCGCAGTAATACGAGACAGAAATAAGGCTGGTACTAGATTATTCACCTTACGTATAAATACGGCGCAGGTGGATACAGAAGCACTTAGACTTAGTAACTAAAAGCAGAAGCCTTCACCACGATACAACGTGCTGTGAAGTGGGCCCGTTTTGCCCCGAAATAGAGCCTTGAGACGTGTGCGAATTGATAGCTGAAGTGTCAGAGTTTAACGCTGTATCGTCGAGTTCGACCTATTCTATTATTAAGTAATAGTCTATTATGTATAGTGTATCGTGCGGCTACCGTTCTACAGTGACCAGCATTACCAACGTTTCATCGTACCGAGCTAGTGTGCTTATCCAGGCTGGGCGGCCTAACCTTGTGCCGCCATCCGAGGAGCCCTAGACGAGAACCGTGTGGATATGTACACTGGACAACCTACACCGACGAATGCAGAGCCCTTTTCGGCTGGATTATATTGCTTTGGTCCTGTGGCTGCTGGAGCAGAGAATCGTCTACCCCCACTACCGTGTGGGATTTACCCTGTGAGGAGCCCCGTCGAGCTTGCCTCTAGGACTCAGAGGCTGGCTAGCTTTCATCCATGCTGCAGTGCATACCGGAGAATAGCTGTTGCTTTGTCTACGGACCAAGGGATTATTGCACTGTCTCCTGTACCTGGAGTCTCTTTATTCCTCGTTGATCCAGACTTTTGCTACCGACAAATCCTCTCCCCTGCTGGCTTACAACCGGAGGGAACCCCCCTAGTATCTCCAGCTGACCTACGAGTGTACCTTATATAATTCTTATGCTACAGGTGGTATTAATTATCCCCTTCGTAATATGCTCATGGACTTACGCTCTTGACCTATTCATGCACATTCTTCGCCTTACAAGCGCGACTCTAATTCTCAATACTGTAAGATAATATTGATGCTCTTCTAATAAATATTCCAAACAGGACTTTCTTTGTTAAGCCGTGTTATTGTGTGGGTGTTCATCACATATACATGTGTACTGTATGGCCAGTAGTAATGTACATAACTCAGTAGTGGTTTAATGATACCATACTTATTCAATACAGTCAGGGAATTGTACCCCTCAGTTACAATTGGTCCTTCGAGCCGGATGGTAATTAGTGTAATATTAATATAATATTAATATTGACATGGCCAGCGATGAACACTCCACAAACGGTTCTCCTAAGCTAGATCGCCCGCAGCGCAGACGGCAGCCACCTCCTTACCTAGAGGACTACGCTGCCAGTCTACTACCTAGCTTTATACAGACGTTAAACGCGGAAAAAGCGGATAGTAAAAGTATGTCAAACCCTACCGACCAGGCGACCCTGCCAGTAGAGACCCTAGTGGGTTCTAACGTAACTGACCAAGCTCACGGGGGGGACCAGGAGGGACATGACATGACTTTACCCCCCGACAACGTCAACGGGACAGCCCCCGGAGAGCTCCAGGATAAAGAAAGCACTCCCGGGACGGAACCCGACCCACTACCAGAAGAGACGCGCACCCAGGAGATGGACCTCCTCGGAGCGCGACAGGAGAACGGATCTCCAAAGAGCACTGCCAGAAGCCGATCACCTCCATCAGTGTCTTCCCCCAGCGAGGCGGACAAGATGCTGGCGCAGGCATTTATCGCCACCCTGGCAGCCTCCACTGAACGCGATCGACTCCAAGCACAGACGCTTAGCGAGCGCGAACATTCTTCCATGGAACAAGAGCGCCTCCGAGCGCAACACCAAAGTGAGCGCGAACACTCTACCATGGAAAGAGACCGCCTGCAGGCTCAACAACTGAGTGAGCGTGAACAATCTGCAGACCAAAGAGAACGCTTCCACGCGCAACTCCAAGCGCAAGCCCTTAGTGAACGCGAACACTCTGCGACCCAGCGAGAGCGCTTCCAGGCGCAGCAAAGGAGTGAAGACGACCGCATACGCCTGGAGACCAGACGCCTCCAGACGGAAGAGAATATTGAAAGAGACCGCGCCGAAGCCCAGCGCGCCGCCGCCGATGCACAGCGCGAAGCCGCCAATGCACAGCGCGACGCAGCCCAAGCCCAGCGCGAAGCAGAGCGCGACCTCGCTCACATCAAGCGCGAAGCCGAGCGCGACCGATTACAAGCGCAGATAATGGAGCAACTGATTGCCAGGGCGACCCCCCCTCCCTCCGCACGGAGCTCCAGGGCCTCGTCAAGACAAGGGTCTAGGGCACCCTCCCCTACCCGATCAAGCGACTCGGAGCCCGGCCAACAGAAAGAACCTATACACGTCTCCGAACCCCCTCCCCGACCGGTCCATGCGAGACCCAGCAACAGGGAAGAACCGGCCTACGCCGCCGAGAGACTGAATAGACGATTGCAAGATCTAGAAGACCTAGCAGAGGAAGAAGAAGAGGAAGAGGAGGAAAGTCAAGCCCACCAGCAGCATCGTACTCCACAGGACCAGGAGGTCCAGTACAGCCCAGACTTTACCCCCGAGGCCCTGCGTTACAGACCCCCGACTCAACTCAAGGGTGAGTTTGACGCACGACCAGCCCCGAGGAACAGCACCTGGGTACCCGGGCCTTGGTACCCACCAGGTACCAGCCCACAACGACACGTAAGGGGAGACTCGCCTAGGAGGCCTCTCCCCCAACGCTCACCGATGTGCCAGCCATCCAAGTTCAAGTTCAAGTTCTTTAATAGTTGTCATACAGAAGTACAGAATACTTTCATACAAAATGCTTCTTACTGTTACGCTCCAGAGACTGTGCTAGACAAGATAGTATCAAATAACATAATAACATAATATAGCATGAATTTAGAAGAAGAAAATGAGGTCACAGTGTTCGGTATAGACATATGTACAATGTTCTGAGTTACCATATAATATACAATACACAATACTATGCAGTGTACTAATGTACAGTACTATCTAGTGCAAAGCAGAAATGGGATGAGGTACAATTTTAGGTACAATTTACAGTAAGGTGTACGAGTTGTAGTGCAATCCTTCATCCATAAATATAAAGTGTGGGG
Organism: Notolepis coatsorum; assembly: GCF_963971535.1. Classification (NCBI taxonomy): domain Eukaryota; kingdom Metazoa; phylum Chordata; class Actinopteri; order Aulopiformes; family Paralepididae; genus Notolepis; species Notolepis coatsorum. The sequence goes on along the minus strand of NC_140181.1, from coordinate 84,538,004 downwards.
AGTGGGTGCTACAGTGTGTTTGTTTAAAGTGGGTGTGTGCTATAAAGTGTGTGGAGTGGGTGCTACAGTGTGTTTGTTTAAAGTGAGTGTGTGCGTGTGGATGTGTGTGCTATGTGCGTTTGGTGGTTGTTGTTGTGTAGTGTTCATTCATTGTTCGTTTAGCAGCCTGATGGCCTGGGGATAGAAGCTACTTCTGAGTCTTTCTGTGCTCGCCTTGAGACTCCGGTATCGCTTGCCTGACCGCAGCAGTTCAAAGAGGCAGTTGTTCGGGTGACTGGAGTCTTTAATGATTCTCTTAGCCTTGCCCTTGCAACGCTTGTAGTAAATGTTCTGGAGGGTGGGGAGCCCCCCTCCAATTGTGCGTTCGGCTGAACGTGTCACTCTTTGTAGTCTGCTTCGGTCTTTTGCAGTGCTATTCCCAAACCAGGAGGTGATGTTGCCGGTCAAGATGCTCTCTATTGTACATGAGTAGAAGTTCTTAAGGATCTTCTGGCTGACTTGGAACTTCCTTAGGCGCCTGAGGAAGTAGAGGCGTTGTCGTGCCTTCTTCACCACACTGTTAATGTGTGTGGTCCATGTCAAGTCCTCGGATATGTAGGCTCCGAGGTACTTGAAGCTGTTGACTCTCTCAACCGGTGCCCCGTCGATGCTGAGGGGGCTGTAGTCCTTGACCCCCGACCTCCTGAAGTCCACAATCATCTCCTTTGTTTTGCTGACGTTCAGGGAGAGGCTGTTTTCCTGGCACCATCCCGCCAGGATGTAGGTGTACCTTGGCACACCGACGTTCCCGGATTTCACACACGAGGACAGAGCACAGTACACGGAGCTGCAAATGTGCTTAGAGACTATGATGTCCGATGTCCCCGATGAAACGTACAAGTATACTATCCTCCTCAAGCACCTGAAGGTGCCCAGAGCGCATAATATAGCGCTGGCATATTCCAACTCAAGTACCCCATACACCGCGGCTCTAGTAGCCCTCGACCAACGTTATGGACGCATATGGGACTACGTAATACAAGAGATAAGGAATATTGACCGTCTACCCCCAGCCACAGACAATCGCTCATTGGATGACCTCTCTATCAAGGTACAATCCCTGGTAGGGATGCTGGGGGCACAAAGGGAAAAGGGTAGGCACGAACTGTACGCAAACTCTAATGTTGAAAGGATATTAGAGAAGCTCCCGCCCGCCCGACAAGAGCGCTTCAGGCGGCAAAGAGACCACCGTGATCCCAACGGTCCCGAGCCATCCCTCCTAGACCTGGCCGACTTCCTGGCGAGAGAAGTCAGCAGCCTACGACTGGATACGTTCGTGCGGAGTGGACCAAGCCCCAGAGAGGGACCTAGGAGATCAAACGATAACCGCAGGCTGGTGACCGTCATGCACCAAGCCGAATCAGTACCGCGTAACAAGAACCACAGCACCCCCTCGACGAAAGAGAAGTGGAAGATTGTATGCCAGTACTGCGAGAAAGAACACTGGCTGTCACACTGTGACACGTTCAAGAAGATGACCGCCGACGAGGTGAGTCAATGGATAAAGTCCAACCGCCGCTGTTACCGCTGTGCGCGCAGTCACATGGCAGCCGAGTGCCGCTTAAAGAAGAGGTGTAGTCGGTGTGACGGAGTCCACTTGGACGTTTTACATGACAGTAACAGAAGAAAACCCGCACCCTCAAGCAGCACCAAAGCAAGCGTCATGTACATTGACCCCGCCAGCAGCGGGCGCGCCCGGGTGCTCTTGAAGGTGGTCCGCGTAACATTAAGCTACGAGGACAAGGTCATGGACACCTACGCCGTCCTTGACGACGGGTCAGAAAAGACTCTCCTCCTCGCATCCGCTGCGGCCCAGCTGGGGCTGCGGGGGAGCGAAGAAACGATGACGATTCGGACTATAAGAAGAGACCTGAAGACGATCAAGGGTGAGAACGTCTCCTTCACTATCGCAGCAAGCGGGCAGCCAGAGAGACGGTATAGGATCACTAACGCTTTCACCAGCCAAGACATAGGCCTGTCGCGGTACACCTACCCCATCGCCAAGCTGATGGACAAATACGTGCACCTGCGTCAACTACCTATACCGCTCATAGACGGCGCCACCCCGACCCTGCTCATAGGATCCGACCACGCACACCTCATCGTCCCGATGGACCGGGTCCACACTGGGCCCAGAGGCTGTCCAGCAGCAGTCAAGACCCGCCTAGGATGGACACTACAAGGCCCCCTCTCCAGGTCTCCCAACCGAACAGCAGCCACTCGCTGCCTCCACTCCAGAGTGACAGAAGAAGACACCGCCCTCTTACAGCACGTCGAGAGGCTATGAACACTAGAGACAATACCCTTTAAGAACGAAAAGAAACACATTCGTTCCAAGGAAGACATTTACGCCATAGCCCTCCTCGAGCAGGGGACAAAGAGAGTCAAAGTCAACGGAGTGATGAGATACGCAACTCCACTCCTGAGGCGAGAGGGTATGCCTACCTTCCACGCCCCAAAAGAAGCGACGGAGCGATATCTACTGAACACAGAGCGGCGCCTAGCCAGAGACCCCGCTCAAGCTACTGTGTACCGCGCTGAGATTGACAAGCTAATCACAGCGGGACACATAAAGAGAATTGACATTAAAGAGGCCGAGGCCCTCCTACTCAAGCTCCGCGCCTCCCTGATCAAAGGCGGCTTTGATCTCCGGCAGTGGGCCAGCAGCGACCCTCAAGTACTGCGCAGCCTCTCCCCAGAGGACAAGGCAGCAAGCAGCGAGACCTGGATGGCGACCATCCCAGGTGAAGCCCAAGAAATGACATTGGGACTGGTCTGGCGTTTCAAAACAGACTCGCTACATTATAGACACACACCCCTGACCAAGGAGCAGGGAAGGTCGATTTCACTACCGACCACAAGACGGAGTGTATACAGAACACTCGCCAGACAATATGACCCGCTGGGATGTATTCTACCTTACACCACCAGGGCAAAGATGATTGTACGAGCGCTATGGGACAAGGACCAGGGCTGGGACGACCCCATACCCGACCACCTTGCTTCCACATGGAGAGAGTGGGAAACAGAACTCAGCTCGCTCCCAGGTGTCAACATACGCCGCAGCTACTTCCCACCCACAGTGCGGCTGGAGACGTGTCAGATGGACCTGCACGTCTTCAGCGACGCCTCCGAAGTAGCCTACGGTTCGGTGGCCTACTTGCGGGCCCGAGAGGAGGGAGGAGAAATACATACTGCCTTCATCCTGGCTCGTTCAAGAATAGCCCCCCGCAAGCAACAATCGATCCCGCGTCTAGAGCTCTGCGCAGCCCTAGTAGGAGCGCAACTCGCCACGTTAATCCAACGTGAACTCACCATCCCGGTGCAAAGAACAATCCTGTGGTCAGACTCCATGACCGTACTCACATGGATCCAGTCCGATTCGTGTAGATACAAGGTCTTCGTGGGAGTCAGAATCACAGAGATCCAAGATTTAACAGAAGCAGCATGCTGGAGGTACGTGGACACAAAACAGAACCCAGCAGACGTCATCACACAGGGAATGTCCCTGGATGACCTCACACGTCACAATCTCTATAGTGACGGTCCCGAGTTCCTCAAGCTCCCGGAAGAAGAGTGGCCTACACCCACCCCACGGGAGGCTAGTAAAGAGGAGGCAGAGATGAAGAAATCTATGTTCTGTGGGTTGACACACACACCAGTCCCCACAGATCCCAACATAGACGACTGCCCTACCCTTGAGAGTGCGCAGCTAAAGACATTCCTGTGGCACCACCCTGAGGTTCCCTCCACTACTGACATTAATGCAGCAAACTACGAAGAAGCAGAACTCCTTCTGCTACAGCGAGCCCAAAGAGACTCGTTCCCCGACGAGCTAGACTGTCTGCAGGGATCAAAGCCAGTCCCGTCAGACAGCAGACTGCTCCACTTGGCCCCTGAGAGCGACGCCCATAATCTCATCAGAGTGGGTGGTCGTCTGAGAAGGGCCCCAGACCTAACGGATGACGTCAAGTTCCCGATAGTTCTCAACAGCCGACACAAGGTCACAGAGCTCATCATAAAGAAATACGACGAGGACGTGCACCACGCCGGGGCAGAGAGAGTCTTCGCTGACATCAGACGTCGCTATTGGATACTGCAAGGAAGAGAAGCAGTACGACGCTTCCAGCGGACCTGTCTAGACTGTCGCAAGTGGCGAGCACAGCCCAGTATACCCAGGATGGCTGACCTACCCCCCTGTCGCCTCCGACTCGGCGACAAGCCCTTTCACTCCACCGGTATGGACTGTTTCGGCCCGCTGTATGTGAAGAAAGGAAGAGGGACGGAGAAGCGGTGGGGTATTGTATTCAAATGCATGACCACCCGAGCGATACACATAGAACTCCTTCCAACCATGAGTACGGACTCATTCCTTATGGCCTTCCGGAGATTCACAGCGCGGAAAGGAAAACCGTCTATATTATTGTCTGATCACGGGACAAACTTCAAAGGCGGAGAAAGAGAGCTGAGAGAGAGCTTCCAAGCTATGGGCCCAGAACTTAAGACCCACCTCGCTCCCTCTCAGATTGATTTCCAGTTTAACCCCCCGAATGCCCCTCACTTCGGGGGAACTTGGGAACGAGAAGTACGTTCAATAAAGACAGCCCTGTACGCCGTGCTTGGGGCCCAGACCGTGGCGGAAGAAGTCCTCACGACAGTCCTCACGGAGATCGAGGGAGTATTGAACTCAAAGCCCCTCGGTTACGTCTCAAGTGATGTAGCAGATGTCGACCCAGTCACCCCCAACACTCTCTTGATGGGGCGGCTGGACCCCGCGCTCCCACAGACAGTGTACAGACCTGAGGAAGCGAACGGCCGAAGAATGTGGAGGTACAGTCAAGTATTGGCTGACAAGTTTTGGAACAGTTTCCTCCTCCACTATCTACCGTCTCTACAGACCCGCCAGAAATGGGTGAAAGAAAGAGACAATTTGACGGAGGGCACAGTCGTCATGATTATCGACCAGTCACTACCCCGAGCTATGTGGCCGGCCGGCCGCGTAAGCAAAGTGATCACTGGTGCCGACGGAAAGGTCAGAGCGGCAGAAGTGCTCGTCCAGGGGCGGACATACACCCGACCCGTGGCGAGGCTGATAGAGTTGCCAAGGCTCCCCGACTCTCTTAATGACGACCACGACCCCCTGACTTTGTGAATTGCCCTACTCCTCACAACGGACATTGAGTAGTGCGGTTAATCTGTCTCTGCTTATCTAATTAGGTGCGGACTAATTAGGAGGCGGCTGTTACAAAGGGTCAGATTAAACCGAATATATATATTTATTACTTGAGATATATTGTATAATATTTGTATATCGTCTGATATCCCTTGTATATTCTTTGTACATATACACGGAATATCCCTTTACCTAGTACAGGCCAGACCATAATATTCGTTCTCCTATTGGACAGCGACCCCCTAGGCGCCACGGCCATACCCCCAATGTCTAGTTCAAATTCACCGCTAAGACATGTCTCAACATGCCCAGGTTTGCGCAGTAATACGAGACAGAAATAAGGCTGGTACTAGATTATTCACCTTACGTATAAATACGGCGCAGGTGGATACAGAAGCACTTAGACTTAGTAACTAAAAGCAGAAGCCTTCACCACGATACAACGTGCTGTGAAGTGGGCCCGTTTTGCCCCGAAATAGAGCCTTGAGACCGTGTGCGAATTGATAGCTGAAGTGTCAGAGTTTAACGCTGTATCGTCGAGTTCGACCTATTCTATTATTAAGTAATAGTCTATTATGTATAGTGTATCGTGCGGCTACCGTTCTACAGTGACCAGCATTACCAACGTTTCATCGTACCGAGCTAGTGTGCTTATCCAGGCTGGGCGGCCTAACCTTGTGCCGCCATCCGAGGAGCCCTAGACGAGAACCGTGTGGATATGTACACTGGACAACCTACACCGACGAATGCAGAGCCCTTTTCGGCTGGATTATATTGCTTTGGTCCTGTGGCTGCTGGAGCAGAGAATCGTCTACCCCCACTACCGTGTGGGATTTACCCTGTGAGGAGCCCCGTCGAGCCCGCCTCTAGGACTCAGAGGCTGGCTAGCTTTCATCCATGCTGCAGTGCATACCGGAGAATAGCTGTTGCTTTGTCTATGGACCAAGGGATTATTGCACTGTCTCCTGTACCTGGAGTCTCTTTATTCCTCGTTGATCCAGACTTTTGCTACCGACAAATCCTCTCCCCTGCTGGCTTACAACCGGAGGGAACCCCCCTAGTATCTCCAGCTGACCTACGAGTGTACCTTATATAATTCTTATGCTACAGGTGGTATTAATTATCCCTTTCGTAATATGCTCATGGACTTACGCTCTTGACCTATTCATGCACATTCTTCGCCTTACAAGCGCGACTCTAATTCTCAATACTGTAAGATAATATTGATGCTCTTCTAATAAATATTCCAAACAGGACTTTCTTTGTTAAGCCGTGTTATTGTGTGGGTGTTCATCACATATACATGTGTACTGTATGGCCAGTAGTAATGTACATAACTCAGTAGTGGTTTAATGATACCATACTTATTCAATACAGTCAGGGAATTGTACCCCTCAGTTACAGTAGTACTAATTTGTATATTTTGTGCCCAGTTTAATCACCTGTACATTGTATATTGCTGTTGCACTTTACTGTTACATCTACACTCTGGTTGGATGCCAAACTTATTTTGTTTGTACTGTAGAGCTAATGACAATATATTTGAATCTAATCTAATCCTCCCAGAAACGACATACTGTACGTACTTTAACAAAGTAATTGTACTTGGTTACTTTACTGGTATTTAGCCCTTTTTATGGGGTTTCGACCATCGTTGGTGGTCCCATTAACTTTATCTCAAAGCATATATATAATCTGACCCCTGAATAGCCCTGTGACTCATCCGGGAAAGGTCAGAGCAGGCCAAGAGCCCTCAATGCCTCAACGTTTAAGTAATTTATGTTATGTTGAATGTAGGTGTTTGAGCTTGGGCTCATTCAATGTTTCTCGATAAGTAGATGTCATTTGAGGTCTGATTTGTCTCCTAACTCAACCCCAGAGGCAAGAACAGGACAAAGGACCTCAACCATTATGGGGCCAATTACCCGTTCCATTGATTCTAAATGGGTTGTGCCATTCAATGGGTACCGTTCGACTTGTCTCGATGAGTACTGTAGATGTCATTTGATGTCATTTGTCACCTAACTCAACGGGAAAGGCAATATATTGGCTCATACAGACAGAAGTTCAATATTATAGTCTATTTCCGGGCTCTTATTCTGAAAAAAAGTGTTTTCACACTATTTTCATGTTAGTTCGTTTATTTCAACTTCGATTAAATATGTTTGGAGAGTTATAATAAATATCTGGCCCATGGTTTCAGGTAAGACAATTACTCTTTATATTTGGACATGCTTAGTGTGTCACAGAAATTTAGTTTATGGTTGTACTGGTCTTTGTTTATGATCAGGAAATAATTTCCCCCACAGCGCGCAGTGACCGGTATGAGGTTCACAGAAACACACTGTTTCAACTCCTCCTGCCGACAGGGTTGCAGGCAAAACACTTGTATTCTAATGAAACACAACACAATTTCTTCATGAATAGAATAAATATTTACATTTATTTTGCATTATATTGCAAAGGCATTTGAAAGATATTTCGATGGTTTTCTGGGGAGGCTTAAAGGTAGAATCTGTGATGTCATCAAACAGCGACCTCTAGGCGAAAGAGCCCCACTTGGTATTGCGCATTGTTTACTTTTGAGTTTTTGGTCTGACATGTGCATTGGAGTTCATAAACTTAGTCCGCTGCGCTACCCGGCCCCAGGCCCACCACCAGGGGCGGACCTTCCTACAGGCGATATAGGCGGTCGCCTAGAGCGCCACCCAGAGGGGGGCGCCAAAAAAAAAAAAAAAAAATTATTTATTTTTTATTTAAATTTTTTTTTCTCTGTGCAGTTTTGGCGCCCCCCTCAATATCTGCAACCATTATTTTTACATAAAAAAAATTCTAACATAAGGGGAAATTAGCCAAAAATCTAAAACGGTCGGTCGGTCTGAGCCTCAGCTTTAGGTGTTCACAGTCAGAACATGCTAGAGCGCTGTGCATTGATGGGTATCGGTCAAGTGTTTATAGAATTGAGCGTTGAGGAAAGAAAGTCTAACATTAGAGAACTATGAAGAGGCAAAAGCCATAAAAAAAGAAAAATTACAAAAAATAAAAATTACAAAAAAAAAGTGGTGAATCTCGCAGTGGTGAATCTCGCCTAGGGCGCCAAATGTGCTAGGTCCGCCCCTGACTCTAAGCCATCCTAGGTTGTCAAAGTGGGCAGGGGTGAGGTGGGTTCTAGGAGTAAGGTCAAGCAGTAGTCTGACCAGTTTGTTTTGAGATGTTTGTAATTTTGTTTTTAGCGCCTTTGAGGTGCTTTGGTACCATGAGGTGCAAGCATAGTCGTAGTACCCTTGAATGAGTGCTCCTGCCAGAGTCTTCAGGGTATTCCTGTTTACCAGAGAGGAGACTGCGTTACTCTCTGTCTGTTTACTCTCTGTACTCTCTCTCTGTTTTTAATATTTTAGGATTTTTTTTGCTATGCGACTTACTGTGAAGCACTTTGGTTGACGTGTGTGTCATGTGTCATGTTGAAGTGTCATGTCTAAATGTGCTATACAATTAAATTCGATTGATTGATTGTCACAGTGATCGCCTGGTTGTTCCCCACTTAGGTTATCTAACTATTGCGTCGCTGCAACTAGAAACACTGGCCTAGCCTGCTTCTAAGTTATGTGGCCTGACTGCAAAAAAAAAAAATATATATATATATATATATAATATATATTTTTTTGTATTAGTACAGGCAGGTGGGTGTACATGGTCAGTAGCGAACAGTAACAACATATTTATAAATCTGCACTTAATGGGGCACTTCGCCAAAAAACAAGGTAGCAATTCCTATGAGACAAGGTATTGCTATGTTGATACCCACCACTGTGTCCTTTATGAAAAGGTTGGATGGACTTCCCCTTTACATCACATCACTGTTACATTTACATTTTACATTTTGTCATTAAGTTCTGTACGACAAGTCAGCAGGAAGGGTACAACTCTTACAACTGAGTAAAATGTTCATCAAACAGTGCTGAAACGTGGGTGCTGCAGTGTTGAGTGCCTAGTAGTAAAGACATATTAGTATAGTAGGAAGAGTGCATGATAGCAGGGCCGGACTGGGGAAATAATTCAGGCCGGGAAATATAGTGCGAAATATAGTTCCAGTCAGGCCACTTTTTAAGCAGGGGGTCTGGGGGTCCCCCACCAGGAACATTTTTGTTACAAGGACTTAATTTCCTGCATTCTGGTGCAGGAATGTTTGAAATTGTACGCTTTAAATGCCAGTGTTTGTGATGGCATCACAAATTATTGTAAAAAAAAGAAAACACACAAAAATGTAAATATCTTCAATATATCAAATGCAATGTAGATTTTTCTGGGGGGAATTATTACAGGCTAGCATGTGTCAATGATTAGCAACAACACTGATTTTGATGGATTTTTTGTTTTTTGTAATGTCAGATTTAACAACAACTCTTTTCAGAAAAGTGGTAGTATTTCATTTTTAATCTGACGTTACAAAAAAACAAACATCTAAAAATTTAAATGGTTATGATCAGGACTGAAGTTGAATAAAATATGTATGACTGTTTAGACTGCATTACTCTCTGTCTGTTGTGCGTGTCTTTCTCTTTGTCTCTCTCTCAGATTTGTATATATATTTTTTTCCATATATATAATTTTCCCCTCCTTTACCTGTAATATTGTATTATATTATTTTATTACATTCCTTTTCTCTTCATATCTAATCTATTTACACGGAATAATTGGGTAAGTCTAAGTGATCATTTTGGCTAGGGAGTGGCCTAATACTTTTGATTTCTTTTCTTTTCTTTGTATATTACTTTTCAGGTATTGTCTGGTGTGCTCTAGCTTGATATGGCGGGGGCCGCTTGGATTTTCTTGATTGTTTTTGTTGTGTTTGTCTTGTATCCATATTTTGTTGCTAGCCTTGGTGGCTCTCTTTTGTTAGAGTGTGTATGCTTGTTTGTCTATCTGTCTGTCTGTCTGTCTGTCTCTCTGTTTGCCCGTCGGTTGTCTGTCCGCTGGTTGGTCTTGTCCGTGGCTCTCGCTTTCAACCCCTTGATATTCGCTCTGATGTCCACTTTCCAAGTTCCAATTTACTTGGATAGTTGTGTATGAATGGTGACGATGATGACTCATCCCTGATAGAGGGTGAGAATTTGAACGAAACCTCCACGAATTTTGATTACGAGAGTCTAGAATTTGAAACGTTTGAGTATACTGACTATAAATCTCAAAATACGGTGAATGAAATTGATCCAGATAATAACATCTTTATAGATATTAAGAAAGACTGCAAATATTATACAGAAACTAAATTTAATGAAATGATTGATGCGAAACACAAAATATCATTCATTCATTTTAATAGTAGGAGCCTGTATGCTAATTATGAGCACATTCAGGATTACTTGATGCAATTTAATTCACCGTTTAGCATAATAGCCATTTCAGAGACTTGGTTAAACCTTGACAGAGGTACAGATCTTAAAATGCCTGGTTATGACATGTTTTACACAAACAGACAAAATAAAAGTGGAGGGGGTGTGGCTTTATATGTTGATAGTAAAATGGATTGTAAAGTGTTGGATAAGATGTCATTGGCAGTAGAAAATGTGTTTGAATGTGTAACAGTTGAAATATGCTTGGCAAAAAAGAAGAATGTAGTTGTTAGCTGTATATATAGGACACCAGGATCAGATATTAATGTGTTTAACAACTGGATGGAAAAACTATTTTCTATAAATAATCAAAAAGATGTATTCATATGTGGGGATTTCAATATTGATCTGCTAAATCCACAGAAACATAGATTGACAGAGGAATTCATTGACACTATGTTCAGCATGAGCCTATATCCTAAAATCACCAGACCCAGCAGAATAACTTCACATAGTGCCACACTGATAGATAACATTTTTACAAACATAATAGATAACAATACTGTGAGTGGGCTATTACTTAATGACATTAGTGACCATCTACCAATTTTTGTTGTGTATGATACTATGTATAGAAAAGTCATGGAGGCAAAAAACGTATACTATAGCCGTGTAAGAAGTGAGGAGTCATTGACTGCTCTGAGAAATAACTTAATTGAACAGGATTGGAATACAGTATACCAAGCAAATAATATCGATGTCGCCTATGACTCCTTTCTGGAAATATTTAAAGCATCATATGACAACAAATGTCCAATAAAAAAACAGGACAAGAGAAGAAATACCACAAATAATCCATGGTTAACAAAGGGGCTAGTAAATGCTTGCAAAAAGAAAAACCTGTTGTATAGAAAATTTATTAAATACAGAACTAATGAAACGGAGTCTAAATATAAAATGTATAAAAACAAGTTAACTATTATTATGAGAAACTGTAAAAAGGAATACTATGCCAATCTACTAGAAAGTAAAAAACATGATATTAAGGGTATTTGGAAGGTGCTTAATAATCTTATCAGAAAGGGGTCTAATGGTGAGAACTATCCAGATCATTTTATTGTAAATGAAAAGTCCATAAGCAACATGGATGAGGTGGTTGATGGTTTTAATAAATTCTTTGTACGTATTGGACCTGAATTGGCAGAGAAAATTACATTGACAACTGGGTCACTGGATAAACTAATAGACTTCAATTCAAGCTCAATGTTTCTTTATCCGGTAGATGAAAATGAAGTAATGGACACTGTATTGAACTGTAAGAATAAAAAATCTAAAGATTATAATGATATTGATATGGAGACGATTAAGAAAATTGTTGGGGGAATTATAAAACCACTAACTCACATTTGCAACTTATCCTTTCAAACAGGAACATTTCCAAATAAAATGAAAATAGCAAAAGTAATACCATTATTTAAATCAGGGGATAAACATATTTTTACAAATTACCGGCCAGTCTCTCTCCTACCTCAGTTCTCAAAAATTCTAGAAAAGCTCTTTTCAATAAGACTTTTCAGTTTTATTGAAAAAAATTACTTGCTTTCCGACAGTCAGTATGGTTTCCGAAAAAATAGATCAACTTCATTGGCGCTTACAGACCTAATTGAGGAAATCACCACATGTACGGACAATAAGAAATTTGCTGTAGGAATATTTATAGATTTTAAGAAGGCGTTTGATACTATAGATCATGGTATATTATTAAAAAAAATGGATCGATGTGGTATTAGAGGAACAGTTCTAAATTGGTTGGAAAGTTATTTGGAAGACAGGAAACAATTTGTACAAATTAACAAACATAGGTCATCATTGATGAACATAGTCTGCGGAGTACCGCAAGGGTCAATTTTGGGTCCGATACTGTTTTTATTATACATTAATGACATATGTAGAGTATCATCAATCATGAAATTCATCCTTTTTGCAGATGACACTAATATAATTTGTTCAGGGCAAAATTTGCAGGATCTTTTACAGGTGATCACACAGGAGTTGATAAAGTTAAAAAAATGGTTTGATGAGAATAAATTGTCATTGAATTTGAGTAAAACTAAATTAATGTTATTTGGAAAGCGAAATAGTGATTTAACAGTGAAAGTTATGATAGACAATGTATGTATTGAAAGAGTAAAGCAAACCACATTCCTGGGTGTAATCATAGATGACAGGATATGCTGGAAACCTCACATCAGTCATGTAAAATCCAAGATGGCCAAAAGTGTGGGGATTATGTATCGAGCCAAGAATTTTGTCAACCAAAGGTCACTTCTCATCCTCTACCATGCACTTGTAGTCCCATATTTAAATTATTGTCTGGAAGTATGGGGAAATACTTATCGTTCCAATATATCACCTCTTTATATTCTGCAAAAAAAGGCCATAAGGATTGTGTACAGTGCTAAGTACAACCAACACTCTACACCATTGTTTTTACAAGCATCAGCTTTTAAATTATGGGACTTGATCAAAATTAAAACTGCCGAAATCATGTTCAAAGCTTCACATAACTCTCTTCCAACTCCCATCCAATATCGGTTCACTGAGAGGGTAGGAACCAGGAATTATAATCTTAGAGGGAAACAGAAACTACAGCAACCGGGTGTAAGAACCACTCTAAAATCTATGTGTATATCTGTTTGTGGAGTAAAATTATGGAATGGATTGGACGAGGACGTTAAACTGAGTAAAAACATATACCAGTTTAAAAGAAAGTTAAAAAAAGGAATATTGGAAAGGTATAAGGAGGAGGGTGAACATGATGTTTGGCATTAAAAGGAGTATGTATATAAAATATGCATTGACTGGTCAGACTCATGTGTGTTTTGTTGAGATGTCGGGGGATGTGGGAAGCGGAGCTGTGTTACATGTTGTATGTAGAGAGGGTGATGGCCGGGGTGTGGGGAATGGAAGTTCACAGGATTGGCTTCTTCCATCCCACTTTTCAGACCATGGGTGGTGTCTGTTGTTGCTGTTGTCTATTGTTTTGTGGTGGTTGTAGTGTTGTTTTGTGGTTGTTTTGTATTGTATAGGTTGTATGGTTTGTAATGAAAAATGAAACTGATACTGATACTTGTTTAGTTTAAGACTAGGGGGCAGGTAACCATAAGATTTATTCTTCTTCCTGCTCCTTTTGCCCATGGTAGAACTCTATTTATGATTTTGTATGAAAACTGTATGATTGTATTGCTTCCATGTGGCAAATAAAAATTCTGAATCTGAATCTGAATCTGTTTACTCTCTGTACTCTCTGTCTGTTTTTAATATTTTAGGAATTTTTTTGCTATGCGACTTACTGTGAAGCACTTTGGTTGACGTGTGTGTCATGTGTCATGTTGAAGTGTCATGTCTAAATGTGCTATACAATTAAATTCGATTGATTGATTGTCACAGTGATCGCCTGGTTGTTCCCCACTTAGGTTATCTAACTATTGCGTCGCTGCAACTAGAAACACTGGCCTAGCCTGCTTCTAAGTTATGTGGCCTGACTGCAAAAAAAAAAAAAAAAAAAAATATATATATATATATATATATATATATATATATAATATATATTTTTTTGTATTAGTACAGGCAGGTGGGTGTACATGGTCAGTAGCGAACAGTAACAACATATTTATAAATCTGCACTTAATGGGGCACTTCGCCAAAAAACAAGGTAGCAATTCCTATGAGACAAGGTATTGCTATGTTGATACCCACCACTGTGTCCTTTATGAAAAGGTTGGATGGACTTCCCCTTTACATCACATCACTGTTACATTTACATTTTACATTTTGTCATTAAGTTCTGTACGACAAGTCAGCAGGAAGGGTACAACTCTTACAACTGAGTAAAATGTTCATCAAACAGTGCTGAAACGTGGGTGCTGCAGTGTTGAGTGCCTAGTAGTAAAGACATATTAGTATAGTAGGAAGAGTGCATGATAGCAGGGCCGGACTGGGGAAATAATTCAGGCCGGGAAATATAGTGCGAAATATAGTTCCAGTCAGGCCACTTTTTAAGCAGGGGGTCTGGGGGTCCCCCACCAGGAACATTTTTGTTACAAGGACTTAATTTCCTGCATTCTGGTGCAGGAATGTTTGAAATTGTACGCTTTAAATGCCAGTGTTTGTGATGGCATCACAAATTATTGTAAAAAAAAGAAAACACACAAAAATGTAAATATCTTCAATATATCAAATGCAATGTAGATTTTTCTGGGGGGAATTATTACAGGCTAGCATGTGTCAATGATTAGCAACAACACTGATTTTGATGGATTTTTTGTTTTTTGTAATGTCAGATTTAACAACAACTCTTTTCAGAAAAGTGGTAGTATTTCATTTTTAATCTGACGTTACAAAAAAACAAACATCTAAAAATTTAAATGGTTATGATCAGGACTGAAGTTGAATAAAAGATGTATGACTGTTTAGACTGCATTACTCTCTGTCTGTTGTGCGTGTCTTTCTCTTTGTCTCTCTCTCAGATTTGTATATATATTTTTTTCCATATATATAATTTTCCCCTCCTTTACCTGTAATATTGTATTATATTATTTTATTACATTCCTTTTCTCTTCATATCTAATCTATTTACACGGAATAATTTGGTAAGTCTAAGTGATCATTTTGGCTAGGGAGTGGCCTAATACTTTTGATTTCTTTTCTTTTCTTTGTATATTACTTTTCAGGTATTGTCTGGTGTGCTCTAGCTTGATATGGCGGGGGCCGCTTGGATTTTCTTGATTGTTTTTGTTGTGTTTGTCTTGTATCCATATTTTGTTGCTAGCCTTGGTGGCTCTCTTTTGTTAGAGTGTGTATGCTTGTTTGTCTATCTGTCTGTCTGTCTGTCTGTCTCTCTGTTTGCCCGTCGGTTGTCTGTCCGCTGGTTGGTCTTGTCCGTGGCTCTCGCTTTCAACCCCTTGATATTCGCTCTGATGTCCACTTTCCAAGTTCCAATTTACTTGGATAGTTGTGTATGAATGGTGACGATGATGACTCATCCCTGATAGAGGGTGAGAATTTGAACGAAACCTCCACGAATTTTGATTACGAGAGTCTAGAATTTGAAACGTTTGAGTATACTGACTATAAATCTCAAAATACGGTGAATGAAATTGATCCAGATAATAACATCTTTATAGATATTAAGAAAGACTGCAAATATTATACAGAAACTAAATTTAATGAAATGATTGATGCGAAACACAAAATATCATTCATTCATTTTAATAGTAGGAGCCTGTATGCTAATTATGAGCACATTCAGGATTACTTGATGCAATTTAATTCACCGTTTAGCATAATAGCCATTCAGAGACTTGGTTAAACCTTGACAGAGGTACAGATCTTAAAATGCCTGGTTATGACATGTTTTACACAAACAGACAAAATAAAAGTGGAGGGGGTGTGGCTTTATATGTTGATAGTAAAATGGATTGTAAAGTGTTGGATAAGATGTCATTGGCAGTAGAAAATGTGTTTGAATGTGTAACAGTTGAAATATGCTTGGCAAAAAAGAAGAATGTAGTTGTTAGCTGTATATATAGGACACCAGGATCAGATATTAATGTGTTTAACAACTGGATGGAAAAACTATTTTCTATAAATAATCAAAAAGATGTATTCATATGTGGGGATTTCAATATTGATCTGCTAAATCCACAGAAACATAGATTGACAGAGGAATTCATTGACACTATGTTCAGCATGAGCCTATATCCTAAAATCACCAGACCCAGCAGAATAACTTCACATAGTGCCACACTGATAGATAACATTTTTACAAACATAATAGATAACAATACTGTGAGTGGGCTATTACTTAATGACATTAGTGACCATCTACCAATTTTTGTTGTGTATGATACTATGTATAGAAAAGTCATGGAGGCAAAAAACGTATACTATAGCCGTGTAAGAAGTGAGGAGTCATTGACTGCTCTGAGAAATAACTTAATTGAACAGGATTGGAATACAGTATACCAAGCAAATAATATCGATGTCGCCTATGACTCCTTTCTGGAAATATTTAAAGCATCATATGACAACAAATGTCCAATAAAAAAACAGGACAAGAGAAGAAATACCACAAATAATCCATGGTTAACAAAGGGGCTAGTAAATGCTTGCAAAAAGAAAAACCTGTTGTATAGAAAATTTATTAAATACAGAACTAATGAAACGGAGTCTAAATATAAAATGTATAAAAACAAGTTAACTATTATTATGAGAAACTGTAAAAAGGAATACTATGCCAATCTACTAGAAAGTAAAAAACATGATATTAAGGGTATTTGGAAGGTGCTTAATAATCTTATCAGAAAGGGGTCTAATGGTGAGAACTATCCAGATCATTTTATTGTAAATGAAAAGTCCATAAGCAACATGGATGAGGTGGTTGATGGTTTTAATAAATTCTTTGTACGTATTGGACCTGAATTGGCAGAGAAAATTACATTGACAACTGGGTCACTGGATAAACTAATAGACTTCAATTCAAGCTCAATGTTTCTTTATCCGGTAGATGAAAATGAAGTAATGGACACTGTATTGAACTGTAAGAATAAAAAATCTAAAGATTATAATGATATTGATATGGAGACGATTAAGAAAATTGTTGGGGGAATTATAAAACCACTAACTCACATTTGCAACTTATCCTTTCAAACAGGAACATTTCCAAATAAAATGAAAATAGCAAAAGTAATACCATTATTTAAATCAGGGGATAAACATATTTTTACAAATTACCGGCCAGTCTCACAAATTACCGGCCAGTCTCTCTCCTACCTCAGTTCTCAAAAATTCTAGAAAAGCTCTTTTCAATAAGACTTTTCAGTTTTATTGAAAAAAATTACTTGCTTTCCGACAGTCAGTATGGTTTCCGAAAAAATAGATCAACTTCATTGGCGCTTACAGACCTAATTGAGGAAATCACCACATGTACGGACAATAAGAAATTTGCTGTAGGAATATTTATAGATTTTAAGAAGGCGTTTGATACTATAGATCATGGTATATTATTAAAAAAAATTGATCGATGTGGTATTAGAGGAACAGTTCTAAATTGGTTGGAAAGTTATTTGGAAGACAGGAAACAATTTGTACAAATTAACAAACATAGGTCATCATTGATGAACATAGTCTGCGGAGTACCGCAAGGGTCAATTTTGGGTCCGATACTGTTTTTATTATACATTAATGACATATGTAGAGTATCATCAATCATGAAATTCATCCTTTTTGCAGATGACACTAATATAATTTGTTCAGGGCAAAATTTGCAGGATCTTTTACAGGTGATCACACAGGAGTTGATAAAGTTAAAAAAATGGTTTGATGAGAATAAATTGTCGTTGAATTTGAGTAAAACTAAATTAATGTTATTTGGAAAGCGAAATAGTGATTTAACAGTGAAAGTTATGATAGACAATGTATGTATTGAAAGAGTAAAGCAAACCACATTCCTGGGTGTAATCATAGATGACAGGATATGCTGGAAACCTCACATCAGTCATGTAAAATCCAAGATGGCCAAAAGTGTGGGGATTATGTATCGAGCCAAGAATTTTGTCAACCAAAGGTCACGTCTCATCCTCTACCATGCACTTGTAGTCCCATATTTAAATTATTGTCTGGAAGTATGGGGAAATACTTATCGTTCCAATATATCACCTCTTTATATTCTGCAAAAAAAGGCCATAAGGATTGTGTACAGTGCTAAGTACAACCAACACTCTACACCATTGTTTTTACAAGCATCAGCTTTTAAATTATGGGACTTGATCAAAATTAAAACTGCCGAAATCATGTTCAAAGCTTCACATAACTCTCTTCCAACTCCCATCCAATATCGGTTCACTGAGAGGGTAGGAACCAGGAATTATAATCTTAGAGGGAAACAGAAACTACAGCAACCGGGTGTAAGAACCACTCTAAAATCTATGTGTATATCTGTTTGTGGAGTAAAATTATGGAATGGATTGGACGAGGACGTTAAACTGAGTAAAAACATATACCAGTTTAAAAGAAAGTTAAAAAAAGGAATATTGGAAAGGTATAAGGAGGAGGGTGAACATGATGTTTGGCATTAAAAGGAGTATGTATATAAAATATGCATTGACTGGTCAGACTCATGTGTGTCTTGTTGAGATGTCGGGGGATGTGGGAAGCGGAGCTGTGTTACATGTTGTATGTAGAGAGGGTGATGGCCGGGGTGTGGGGAATGGAAGTTCACAGGATTGGCTTCTTCCATCCCACTTTTCAGACCATGGGTGGTGTCTGTTGTTGCTGTTGTCTATTGTTTTGTGGTGGTTGTAGTGTTGTTTTGTGGTTGTTTTGTATTGTATAGGTTGTATGGTTTGTAATGAAAAATGAAACTGATACTGATACTTGTTTAGTTTAAGACTAGGGGGCAGGTAACCATAAGATTTATTCTTCTTCCTGCTCCTTTTGCCCATGGTAGAACTCTATTTATGATTTTGTATGAAAACTGTATGATTGTATTGCTTCCATGTGGCAAATAAAAATTCTGAATCTGAATCTGAATCTGTTTACTCTCTGTACTCTCTGTCTGTTTTTAATATTTTAGGAATTTTTTTGCTATGCGACTTACTGTGAAGCACTTTGGTTGACGTGTGTGTCATGTGTCATGTTGAAGTGTCATGTCTAAATGTGCTATACAATTAAATTCGATTGATTGATTGTCACAGTGATCGCCTGGTTGTTCCCCACTTAGGTTATCTAACTATTGCGTCGCTGCAACTAGAAACACTGGCCTAGCCTGCTTCTAAGTTATGTGGCCTGACTGCAAAAAAAAAAAAAAAAAAAAAAAAATATATATATATATATATATATATATATATATAATATATATTTTTTTGTATTAGTACAGGCAGGTGGGTGTACATGGTCAGTAGCGAACAGTAACAACATATTTATAAATCTGCACTTAATGGGGCACTTCGCCAAAAAACAAGGTAGCAATTCCTATGAGACAAGGTATTGCTATGTTGATACCCACCACTGTGTCCTTTATGAAAAGGTTGGATGGACTTCCCCTTTACATCACATCACTGTTACATTTACATTTTACATTTTGTCATTAAGTTCTGTACGACAAGTCAGCAGGAAGGGTACAACTCTTACAACTGAGTAAAATGTTCATCAAACAGTGCTGAAACGTGGGTGCTGCAGTGTTGAGTGCCTAGTAGTAAAGACATATTAGTATAGTAGGAAGAGTGCATGATAGCAGGGCCGGACTGGGGAAATAATTCAGGCCGGGAAATATAGTGCGAAATATAGTTCCAGTCAGGCCACTTTTTAAGCAGGGGGTCTGGGGGTCCCCCACCAGGAACATTTTTGTTACAAGGACTTAATTTCCTGCATTCTGGTGCAGGAATGTTTGAAATTGTACGCTTTAAATGCCAGTGTTTGTGATGGCATCACAAATTATTGTAAAAAAAAGAAAACACACAAAAATGTAAATATCTTCAATATATCAAATGCAATGTAGATTTTTCTGGGGGGAATTATTACAGGCTAGCATGTGTCAATGATTAGCAACAACACTGATTTTGATGGATTTTTTGTTTTTTGTAATGTCAGATTTAACAACAACTCTTTTCAGAAAAGTGGTAGTATTTCATTTTTAATCTGACGTTACAAAAAAACAAACATCTAAAAATTTAAATGGTTATGATCAGGACTGAAGTTGAATAAAAGATGTATGACTGTTTAGACTGCATTACTCTCTGTCTGTTTACTCTCTGTACTCTCTAGGATTTCTATGCTATGCGACTTACTGTGAAGCACTTTGGTTGACGTGTGTGTCATGTGTCATGTTGAAGTGTCATGTCTAAATGTGCTATACAATTAAATTCGATTGATTGATTGTCACAGTGATCGCCTGGTTGTTCCCCACTTAGGTTATCTAACTATTGCGTCGCTGCAACTAGAAACACTGGCCTAGCCTGCTTCTAAGTTATGTGGCCTGAATTTTAAAAAAATAAGAAATTATTACATATATATATATAATTATATATTTTTTTTCATCAGCACAGGCCAGGCCAGAAAACTCCCGGTGCTCCCGATGGTCAGTCCAGGCCTGCATACTGCCATCAATAAAAGCACTTGCAGTGTACATACATTAGTATTTAGTAATGCATAATTGGTAAAACAAACTCAATCTTTGCAACTTCAAAGAAAGCTTGCTGTATTACCTACCTCACACACAGCAGTAGGGTGCAGGGTTACAGCTCAGACTGCATTAAGCCCTCTGGCATCTGAACATTCAAGAGGGGACGTGTCTAAAACGTTAGGTTATGAATATAACCAAGTTCTGTTAATAGTGGTGACGCTCGGCGTCACTCATGCACTGTCCTCGCACACGTGCACGCGCACTGAATAAAATTCCACAATGTACCTTTATCCCAGTATTCGTCTGACCACACCCCTCATTAGCTTACCTTCATAAGCAGGTGTGTGGCCATCTGCTCTCCTCCTTCCCAAGCTTTCACCACAAGGTGAGATCAAGGGCTGCAGCGGCATCGGACGCCTAGCGTCACCACTATTAACAGAACTTGGTTATATTCATAACCTAACGTTCTGCATCATAGTGGCTCTCGCTCGGCGTCACTCATGCACAAGGGAGGCCGAGCGAGAGCCATCGGCCGACAAATACACCCCGCTGAAGGCCCCCCACAACCATCAGAACAGGGAGGGCCGAGCCCCCCCGACCCCCCCTAATGGAGGGCACCCCCCCTATTGGAGGTTCCCGGGAGGGCGACGGACCCGACCGTGCGAAGAGGCACTCAAGCAACTCAACGCACAGGGTGAGCAGACCGTGGCCTGACCCCACGACTACACACACGCACAACCCGCATGCCACCCGGGAACGAATGGAGGGAACAACCTCGTTACTGCCCCCAGAATCACGGGGTCATGGGCAAACCCAACCCTGTGGCAAGGCCGTAGCAGCGGAGCGCGAAGGAAGGCCCAGACCCACCAAAGGGACTGGACCCCCTGGAACGGGGGCCCGGAGAAGTCCATGATGCCAGCATCAAGACCCCACCAGGTGGGCACTTAGTGACCCCGCCCCCCACATCACCAGCGTATTCGGACAAAGGCCCCTCAGCCGAGCGGGCCCTGTCCCCCCAATAGTACACCGCCTGGCACACTGACCCTGCAGTACAGGCAGTCAGCACGGCCGTAATAACAAGGCTTACCACGGAAGCAGGCAGCGCACCGGGGAAAAAACCAGGCAACAGGCTGTTAACCCGAGCCTGGAGACTGCGGACGAGACAGGCGCCAGAGGGGTCAGCTGAACACAGCCGCCCCGGTGAAAGGGGCGTATGCTGGCGTTGTCGTCACCATGACAAACCTCCCTCAAAGCGAAGGCTGACACAATTGGCAGACGTCATGAACGTGCAGGGGCACACTCAACCGGGCAACCCGGGAGTTGACACTGCACCGACACACCAGAGAACCAACCACCCAGTCGGTACCCTATGCGGTGGTCAGTCCCATAACCCCTCAGGAAAAAAACTCCAAAACGTACCTGCGGCACCACCGCAGTACCCGTGTTTCAGTTTCCAACAGGGTTATCCCGGGCCTACGGGTCAACGAAAACATTACTTCGGACCGGGCCCGGCGATACGGGGAGCACAGGGTCCCCCGAGGAGGTCAAAGACCACCCCAACAGGCCCCTCTTCGCCACGCGTAAGAGAAGAGCGAAAAGAAATGGAGAACCAGCCCCAAGCACCCCGTACTTGGTATTCCCAGGAGGTCACCCAACCAAGTACTAACCAAGACCAACCTGCGTGGTGGCCGAGATCTGACGAGATCGGGCGTGTACAGGTTGGCACGGCCGTAAGCCATTACGACAGTGTAGAATACAATGTACCCAACAAGGGCTCCATAGCGCTTAACCCTGTGACACCCGGACCGACCTGGCATTTTTCCCCCTGAAAAAAGCCCAAGTCCCTCAGGGTACCAGAACAGCAGATCTGCATCCCCGGCGGACAACGGGTGCAACTGATCCGGACCAGCGTGACCAGAACCAGTCCCGTGCCCTAACCACGCCGACATGCCAACTCCAGGAGAAGGGGCAGACATGCGTGTTGATCTTAAACATGAAAAGAAGGCGCCACCCAGACGTTCGGTGCGAACCGCGCCCGGCGGCCCACCCCCAGGGCGTGAGACCCTTCTACGTATGTTCAGATCCATTCCGTCATCATCCCCCGATATGAACGAGAATCCGTCGACAACCACACAGGTCGTCGGAAGAGGAAAAACCCCCATCCCAGTTGCTTTTTAAAAACGCTGTTTTAACCTCAAGCAACCAAGGCGCGCCAGTCAGTTGCTTAATGTCCAACAGAACATCCCGAGCTAGCACTATGTGTGCGTTGGGCATATCCACATCAATAAATAGGCTATTTAGACCTTTCATTGAATCCCCAAGGCGCCCAGGGGAACGACAAGAGGGGTGAGATGCAACCAACTCCAACTCTTTATAATAATAAAGAAGAAGCATCAACAGTATAAACCCAAACTGCACAGCTGGGAGTAAAAACTGTTTACATTTTTACATCCAGTCACTCCTTTAGTCAGAGAGTATAGACCGAACTTTCCCAGAAGCCTTTCCACATGAGTCGTAGTAATGAAAAAGACATGTCAACTGTGAGTCACGTGACCAATTGACTCAAGTTTACACATAAAATTGAGCGTAGCAGACCCGCAAGCCCTACGCTCTAACCCGACACTTTAACACCACAACCTTACGTAAAGATCTTAACTCACGGAAGCCGTCGCCATAGCAACGTATATGCCAGGGATCGGCAATAGGCGGCCCGCGGGCCGACATTGGCCCGCCAGCAAAAATGTCTGGCCCGTCAGATTATTTTGAGAATATGATATTTATTTTACGCGCAGGAAATATTCACTCGGGACGCCAGGGTGTCTTTTATTGTGAAGCTGTATCTATCTACCGGCAGTCATCAAAAGCATGTCTGTCACTATAGCCAATTGAAATGCTAGAAATGGTCACGTGGACTGGGAGAACCAATGGAATAGTCCCACCGGGTCGCATGTATATTTTTCTAACGCACTTTCACTTCCGCGTTCGAGATGGAGCGAGTAACAAAATGTGTTAAAAAAACAAAACAAACATCTTTTGCAACGGGGAAATATAACGCTTCTTTTAATAAACAGGAGCCATACTTAAAATACGGGTTTAAGGTCGGTAATTCTTGCGTGTCGAGCCGACGTCCTCTCTGCATAATATGTGGCGACAACAACAACAGCAGCGAGGCAATGATGACAACTGTGTTCAAGTTGGCATGATATAAAGTAGCTGCATTCAACGGCAATCTGGAATTGGAGGGCGGCGAGTGGATATGTGACATGTTTCAAACATTAGCAGGGATTTTGGAGGACTTAACAACAAACAAGGTATGGTGAGTCGTGTTTTCATGCATTTTGTCTTCTGATCTGTTCATCACACGCCACGGTGATCTGCAACAGCTGAATGAATGAATGAATGAAAACTTTATTTAACAGATTGCAGAATGGGTACAATACAGTACGGCGCAATACACACAATTGTTAAGGGGATGCAGACCAGAGAAAAACGTTTGTCTTTTTTCACTATATTAAATTAGCCATTGTTTTTTATCCTGGCCCGCCAAGCAATGGCTTGGGGAAAATCTGGCCCGTGGCCAAACCTAATTGCCGACCCCTGGTATATGCTATGACGGGGGGAAACCCTGTACACGACTCCTGTTTGTAATAGGAGTCGTGTCAGGACAACCCTCCCCCCCCCCCCCCCTGCCAAAACGTCGAACGGCTCGGCCCTGACTGGCTCAGCAGAATGAGAAAAAATCTCCTAAACCAATCAAGTGGGAAGGAGGGGTTTATTCGGCACCCCCTCACACAAACCCTTTTTTCCCCCCCCCCTACACACCAAAAACAACTGTAGCATTTTGAGACCTTCGGTAGAATGCCAATGTATAGCAAAAGCTAATACATTGCCCGCTACCCACAGACTGTGAACATGATTTATAACAAAACAAGTTGTGTGTGTGTGAATCCTACACCTGCTTTCTATGTCGTACATAGCAAAACACTGACAGAGAGTAACGGCCAGGCCGTGGAACGTGTGTGTACGAGTATTACTGCAACTAACACAACAGTGTCGTGGATCAACATTACTTTGCTCAAGCAACGGAACATATACATACTGTGTACCAGCGATAAATGACTGGTCACCCCAATATGCCAATCGCCTAGCCGATCTTCCATGGAGAACCGGCTTGCATAATGGCTCCCACACCACATCCGGACAGAGGAGAGCGGCCATCGGCCTATCAAGCCGTGGCACGCCCTCTCTCATAACTTCGACCAACCCAGACACCCGCGTAACTGGTACGTAGGCGGGAGTAAGTCCCATGATGTGAGACACCGCCTGGCCCCGACAAACATAGGCCCCCATTGAGGGGAAAAATGGGTAGACAACGTCCACCCCTCTCAC
The DNA here is from genome assembly GCF_963971535.1 of Notolepis coatsorum. Lineage (NCBI taxonomy): Eukaryota > Metazoa > Chordata > Actinopteri > Aulopiformes > Paralepididae > Notolepis > Notolepis coatsorum. The sequence goes on along the minus strand of NC_140181.1, from coordinate 84,512,887 downwards.
CGGGCGACGCTGCCAGAGATGACCTATGAGATCATCGGGGGAAGGAGCAGGCAATGGCTGCGGCACGCCGTTTGCAGCGGCAGCTACCGCCATGAGCTCGGGAAACAAAGCCCGCAGTTCCCCCTGCTGACTTTCCTCCACCGAACCCGCATCCCTCACATGCAGCAGGCTTCGACCGGTTGAGGAGCCACAGTCTGATGTGGCTGATAGCAGGGCATCCTGCCAAAGAGGCCGAGGTGGTTCCCCGACATCCTCGAACAAGGCGCCCCAAGGAGACATTTCTCCCCCCTCCGGTGTTTCCTGGATGGGAGGGATACTCGCCTCCACAGGGCCTTCAAACAAGAATCCGTCCGACTCTTCCATGAAATCCTCAGTTTCCATCGGGCATGCAGAGACCGACGCATCCTCGCTGGTCTCCAGCAATTCCCCAAACCCAGGCCGTTCGCGTCTGCAGGCCACCATCTTGCGACGTGAACGGGCAGACGCGAAAAGCTTGCATCGCAAATCCTCCGGAACCAAAAGAACCGGCCGCTCAACAACGGACGATTCCCTGGAACCAGAGGAACCAGAGTCGAGATCAGGCCACCGCCGGGGCGACGGCACTGATGCACCGGCTCCTCGGAGAGGCAAACTATCCATCGCTGTCTCCTGGGCTGGGCTGGCAACCACGAAAGTGGCAGCAGCCCCGCATCAGCACGCACCACAGAAACGGGAATGGAGAACCGCTGGTGAAGAGTGGGTCTACTCTCCGAGGTAGACATTATGACTTAGCTTTTTCTTTTTGAATAGTTATGAGAGAAGAAAAAACTAAGCACAATGTAAACACGTCTCAACTCTTTTCAACTAACAACACGTCAAGTGGGGATCTACCGAAGGCACTCCTTGTGGTGAAAGCGAGAAGGAGGAGAGCAGATAGCCACACACCTGCTTATGAAGGTAAGCTAATGAGGGGTGTGGTCAGACGAATACTGGGATAAAGGTACATTGTGGAATTTTATTCAGTGCGCGTGCGAGGACAGTGTGCGAGGACAGTGCATGAGTGACGCCGAGCGAGAGCCACTATGATGCAGAACTGACAACTTAAATGGATGTGCCTCAAGTTCCCAGCATGCTTGGACTTTGTGCCTCAGTTAAACTAACTTACTCTAACCTAACCTAAAGGATACATTGGGGGGAAATAGGGACAGTGCAGATCGAGAAACATCAAAATGTTAGCTAGATATTAGCCCATCGGTTCCTTGCAAAAACTCAGAAAATATTTGCTAATGGCCATATAATGTGTTTAGAATATAAGCAGGGTTTAACTATTTTGCAACACCCCTAGACTGTCTTCATCATGGCACCCACTTTGGGAAAGCCTGCCCTAGTAACCTGCATCACATTTTATCCACTAACAGAGCAGTCATTAAGACACGTTATAAAATTTTCTTGCTATGTTTTCACCACTCAATAGGGCACTTTAGCATGATGTTTTTCAACCGTGGGGGCACATGGTCAAGTTTAACCATTGGAGGGGCACCAATGGGCACGTCCTCTCATTTTCGCCACTCAAAAGGGCACTTTAGCGTGATGTTTTCAACTGTGGGGGCACATGGTCAAGTTTAACCATTGGAGGTGTTATGGTTTGACACCGACCCCAAACGCAACGACACAAGAGAGTGGGAATTCAGAGTTGCCAAATACGAGGGCTTGTTTATTTGGTACTAAGTATAAAGAGTACAGGAAAGGCAAGTCAACAAGACAGGTACATTGATCAAGGGGCAAAGTTATGCTGCTCTGCAGCTTCTCCCGTGATGGTAGTCTTGGGAATAGCAGGTGTTGACTTCTGAACCGCTCTGCAGAATTCTCTCGGCAGATTCTCAGATGTTGTTGCGAGACCGAGAGAGGGAGAGAGGGAACGAGTCAATGACAGTGCAGTTTGAACGAGCAGGAGAAACAGGGTGAACAATTCTTCGTGTTAACAACACAGTGAGCACAATTCCAAAAACAGCCCAAGTGAATCTCTTCGTGTAATACACACAGTGAGCAAAACTCCAAACACAGTCCCAGTGAATATCTTCGTGTAAAATACACACAGTTAGTGGAGTCCAAAACAATCCAATAGTGAAATAATAACTTCGGTGTGAGCAACACACAGAGGGAGATGGAAGGTCCCAAAAATATTATCCCATAAAGGAACAAGCAAAAATAGAAAAGCTGGGTGAGTGACTGTCTGAGAAAAAGGTGGTAGTCTTCAGTGTAATAATTACACACGAAAAACGGAATAGATCACGACAGTCAATTTAACTCACCCAGACGTACTGCGTAATGGTGCTGGAACAAACAGCGGAGCGAGCGCGCGCCACGGGAACAGGTGTCCGAGAGAAAGGCTTCTTGGAATTCCTGGAGAAATAGCACAGAGCAAAACAGCAGCAGCAGCAACAAACGGGGAACGCAATCAGAGAAAAATACAAGACGATCCAACAAACTTAGAGTGGAGAAACGGGGTATAAATAATGAGGGATCGATTGATTGACAAGCAGTGACAGCTGGGGAATGTGATTGAAAAGCGTGCAGACCTGAGAGAACCAATCAGCGACGTTTCTGATGACGTCAATGGGGAGAAGCGTGTGAACGAGGGAATTGAAATAATTAACAGAAAAAACAAATGAAAACAGAGCGAGGGTGGTTAAAGGAACAGAACGAGTGAGAGAGCAAGGACAGAAACCTCACAGTACCCCCCCCTCCACGGGAGCCACCCGGCGACCAGGCCGACCTGGCTCGTCAGGATGGGCTCGATGGAAGTCGGTGATCAAGCCGGGATCCACGATGAGCTGCCGGGAGACCCAGCTACGCTCCTCAGGGCCGTAACCCTCCCAGTCCACCAGGTATTGGAACCCCCGGCCCCGCCGACGAACGCCCATCAACCGGCGGACCTGCCACTGGGGGTGACCATCCACCAGCACAGGAGGCGGCGGCTCAGGAGCTGGAGGCATAAGGGGACTGAGGGAGACGGGCTTAACCCGGGAGACATGGAACACGGGGTGGATGTGCATGGATGCAGGAAGCTTCAGGCGCAGGGCCGCCGGACTGAGTACCTTCAGGACCTCGAAAGGTCCGACGAAACGGGGTTTGAGCTTCTTGGCCGAGGACCGTAGCGGGAGGTCCCTTGCGGAGAGCCACACCCTCTGCCCAGGGCGGTAAGCCGGCGCAGGAACCCGGCGCCGGTCGGCACCACGACAGGCGCGCTCAGATGTCTGGAGCAGCGGACCAATCATCACAGTACTTCAAGAAGCCCGTGGTGGGGAAAGAGCCACCCGGCGACCCACACGGCCCCGGCCTGCCCGGACGGGACCCAAGGAAGCCGGCGATCAGGGGCACTGGAGAGGGGGACAAAGACAGAGGCCCGGAGAGGGGGACCGGAGACGTGGACAGAGGACCGGCGAGGGAGGCCGGAGACGGGGACTGGGGCCCGACAGCGGAGGCCGGGCACGGGGACAGAGGACCGGCGAGGGAGGCCGGAGACGGGGACTGGGACCCGGTGAGGGGGCTGGACGGCACCTGAAGACACCGGGCACGACAGGAGGAGCTCCACCCCTTGATGGCACCGGAGGACCAGGCGATGTGGGGCTCGTGCAGCGCGAGCCAGGGCCTGCCCAGGACCACAGGGACAAGAGGAGAGCTGGTGACGAAAAACTGGAGTCTCTCAACGTGGTCACCAGCAACGGTGAGAAGGACTGGACAGGTGCGTTGGGTGACGTCAGCCAGGCGGCGATGATCCATTGCGAAGACCTCCAAGGGCCTCTCGAGGTCCTCAAGAGGAATGTTGGCCCGGGTGGCAAACCCAACGTCCATGAAACTCCCATCAGCACCAGAGTCCATGAGTGCACCCACCGTTGCCCGCTGGTCCGTCCAGGCTAGGGTGACGTCCGCCAGACGGTTGGGTGGTGCACGGGTGGGTATGGACGAGAGGTCCGGAGGCGACTCATCAGCGGGCCCCCGGGGCGGGGGACAGGAAAGACGGCTCACCAGGATCTCCCGGGGTCTTGGCGAGCCTGGTCCTCTTGGCCGGGCACGGCAATTGGAGACACGGTGTCCACCCCGGCCACAGTAGAGGCAACGGCCGGAGAAGAGCCTGGACTCCCGTTCGGCCGGGCTAAGGCGGTTGCGTCCCAGCTGCATGGGTTCCTCCTTGGTCACGGCTCGGGAGGGAACAAACCCACCAGTCACGGAGGGGGCAGGACGGTCAGCACTGTAGAGGCGGCCGCTGGGAAAGGGAGCCCCTGAGCGGCGGTCGATGGCACAGTCGTAAGGCCGGCGAGGCGGAAAGACCTGAGCCCTGGACTCCCTGAAAACCCCCTCGGGGTCGTAGTACTCGGGGGGTACGTCTGGGGTAAAGAAAACCTCCTCGAGGTCGTGGTCCTCGGGGGGTACGTCTGGGGTACCGAAATCCTCCTCGAGGTCGTGGTCCTCGGGGGGTGCGTCTGGGGGTCCCCGTCGGGTTCTCTCACGTCTTCTCTCCTGGAGGCGTCCGTCGACGCGGATGGCGAGGCTGAACAGGTCCTCGAGGGAATCAGGTTCCTCCCGGGTCGCGAGCTGGTCCCTGACTGCGTCACAGAGCCCACTCATGAAGGTTAGGCGAAGAGCAGGTTCGTTCCATCCACTCTCCACCGCCGCCAGTCGAAACTCCATGACATAGTCCGTCACCCTGCCGCTCCCCTGTCGGAAGGTCCCCAACCGGGCTCCAGGGTCCAGACCTCGGGCTGGATGGTGGAACACTCTGCGGAGCTCCGCCACGAAGTCTGGGTAGGAAAACAAAAAATCTGCTTCCATTGCCCAGGAGGAAGTGACCCACTGGGCAGCATGGCCTGAAAGTAGGTTTGTTATATAAGCCACTTGGGACCCACGAGCAGAAAAACGGCTTGGTTGATGACGGAAAACCAACTCACATTGCATGATGAATGTGGCACACTCCTCGGGATTACCGTCGAACAGCCGTGGGACGGAGAGACGGGGTTCCCGAGATGCGAGATCTGCTGGGGCTGCGGGGAATGTTCCTGAAGGGTGTGAGAGGTGAAAGGCATTAACGGTGTCGCCCAGCGAGTGAAGCTGAGCGAGAATGTCGGACTGTTGTCCCGCCATAGCGGCCATTGAACCTTGAATAAGCAGGACCTGCTCTCGGAGTCCCTGTACAGCAGCTGCAGCCGCATCTAGCTGTAGGGCGTGTTCCTTGGCTGACTCTAACTGGACTGCCGCTGCTGTGCTGACTCTCTTGCGGGCGCAGACTGCGCAGGCCAGTACGAACCCCTTGACGTCGTTCCTCATGGTGGGCCACCAGAATCGACGAGCCAGGAAGGAGAACGTGCGATGAACGCCCGGGTGGCAGGCGAACCGGCTGGTATGGCCCCACTGGAGGACCCGGGACCGGACTGAGTTGGGGACAAAGAGACGGTTAACAGGTACATTGCCTGGAGCGCGATGGAAGCGTAGGGCACGCCTTACCACCCCCTCGATGCCCAAGGTGACTACTCTGTGTCGGCTGGGGTCGTCATTGGTTGGATCGTAATGTTATGGTTTGACACCGACCCCAAACGCAACGACACAAGAGAGTGGGAATTCAGAGTTGCCAAATACGAGGGCTTGTTTATTTGGTACTAAGTATAAAGAGTACAGGAAAGGCAAGTCAACAAGACAGGTACATTGATCAAGGGGCAAAGTTCTGCTGCTCTGCAGCTTCTCCCGTGATGGTAGTCTTGGGAATAGCAGGTGTTGACTTCTGAACCGCTCTGCAGAATTCTCTCGGCAGATTCTCAGATGTTGTTGCGAGACCGAGAGAGGGAGAGAGGGAACGAGTCAATGACAGTGCAGTTTGAACGAGCAGGAGAAACAGGGTGAACAATTCTTCGTGTTAACAACACAGTGAGCACAATTCCAAAAACAGCCCAAGTGAATCTCTTCGTGTAATACACACAGTGAGCAAAACTCCAAACACAGTCCCAGTGAATATCTTCGTGTAAAATACACACAGTTAGTGGAGTCCAAAACAATCCAATAGTGAAATAATAACTTCGGTGTGAGCAACACACAGAGGGAGATGGAAGGTCCCAAAAATATTATCCCATAAAGGAACAAGCAAAAATAGAAAAGCTGGGTGAGTGACTGTCTGAGAAAAAGGTGGTAGTCTTCAGTGTAATAATTACACACGAAAAACGGAATAGATCACGACAGTCAATTTAACTCACCCAGACGTACTGCGTAATGGTGCTGGAACAAACAGCGGAGCGAGCGCGCGCCACGGGAACAGGTGTCCGAGAGAAAGGCTTCTTGGAATTCCTGGAGAAATAGCACAGAGCAAAACAGCAGCAGCAGCAACAAACAGGGAACGCAATCAGAGAAAAATACAAGACGATCCAACAAACTTAGAGTGGAGAAACGGGGTATAAATAATGAGGGATCGATTGATTGACAAGCAGTGACAGCTGGGGAATGTGATTGAAAAGCGTGCGGACCTGAGAGAACCAATCAGCGACGTTTCTGATGACGTCAATGGGGAGAAGCATGTGAACGAAGGAATTGAAATAATTAACAGAAAAAACAAATGAAAACAGAGCGAGGGTGGTTAAAGGAACAGAACGAGTGAGAGAGCAAGGACAGAAACCTCACAGGAGGGGCACCAATGGGCACGTCCTCTCATTTCTTTCACTCAAAAGGGCACTTTAGGTTTAGCGCAATGTTTTCAACTGTGGGGGCACATGATCACATTTAGACCATTGGAGGGGCACCAATGGGCACGTCCTCTAATTCTTTCCACTCAAAAGGGCACTTTTGCGTGACATTATTTAACCGTGGGGCACATGGTCAAGTTTAGACCATTGGAAGAGCACTAATAGGGCACACCCTCTCATTTTCCGCCACTCAAAAGGGCACTTTAGCGCGCATTTTTCAACCGTGGGGGCACCAGGGGGGGGCGATCGCCCCCCTTGCCCCCCCCCCCTGAGTCCGCCAGTGCCCAGGGGTCCTTGAAGGGGGTCCCCCAGATAGTTACATTGCACTATTTAATTCACTAGAAGTGAGAGACTATAAGAGTGATATTCTGATCACAACTTTCACTTTCTCCACTGTTATCTTGTCAACTACAGTAGACAGGTATGGAATTCTGGGCAAAATCATATTGAACAACCAAGATCTTCTCAGACAAAATTCCTTGAGACAAAATCCTATCAAATGTGGGTCCAGGTCTACTCTAAGCAGGGGCGGACCTTCCTACAGGCGATATAGGCGGTCGGTTATTTTTTTATTTATTTTTTATTTAATTTTTTTTTTCTCTGTGCAGTTTTGGCGCCCCCCTCAATATCTGCAACCATTATTTTTACATAAAAAAATTTCTAACATAAGGGAAAATGAGCCAAAAATCTAAAACGGTCGGTCGGTCTGAGCCTCAGCTTTAGGTGTTCACAGTCAGAGCATGCTAGAGCGCTGTGCATTGATGGGTATCGGTCAAGTGTTTATAGAATTGAGCGTTGAGGAAAGAAAGTCTAACATTAGAGAACTATGAAGAGGCAAAAGCCATAAAAAAATAAAAATTACGAAAAAAAAAAAATTTTTGGGGGGGGGGGGGGGGGGGGGGGGGGGGCGGCGCAGTGGTGAATCTCGCCTAGGGCGCCAAATGTGCTAGGTCCGCCCCTGCCCACCACTACTGTGTCGTCAGCAAACTTGATGATTGTGTTGTTGTTCCGCTGTGCCACACATGTGTATTGATTGATTGATTGAAAACTTTATTAACAGATTGCAGAATGGGTACAATACAGTACAGCTCAATACACACAATTGTTAAGGGGATGCAGACCAGAGAAAGACTTTCGTCTTGTTTACATCAGGGTCCCCCATTTTCAATTCATCAGGACATATATGACATACATGACATACAGATAGACAGTACTGCTACATCTATACAATTATGACATACCAGATTTGCGAATACAGTACTGTTTGTGATACAAAAAGAGTCAAGAAAAGGGAGTATATACATTTGACATAGAAACTGTACATTGGAGGAGGTTGGGTGGGGTTGTGTGGGGGGGGTTTGGTACATTGGGATATTGACAACCATACTGGGTAATTTACATTGGAGGGGGTTGGGGGGGGGAGCACTGTATAAACAAGCAAAACTGTACATTTGGGGGGGGGGGGGACACTGTACAAACAAGCAAAATTGTACATTGGAATATTGACAAAACCATACTAGGTAAATTACTGTACATTGGAGGGGGTTGGGTTAGGACATTTACAGGGGCCAGTTTCGAATTGCAGTCTCCCGTAGGTGTCCCTTGAGAGTGGTTTTGAAAGTGGGTAGTGATTCACATTCCTTTACAGCAGTGGTCACCAACCTTTTTAAGCCCAAGATCACTTTTTTTTTTGGTGAAGGCAAGATCTACCTATTGAAGCGTTGAGAGAAAAAGACAGCCAAGATTGTACTTTAAACTAAATTACTTTTATTTGCCTGTATTCTAATTACATGCAATGCTTTGGTCCAACATTAAAACGTCAAAGTAGAACTGTAATATGTACTTTCTCAGTCAGTGCTAAGTGCAGTCATCTTATGCAGCATCACTTTTCACATCAAAACAAAAGTAGAACTGTAATGTGGACTTTCTCATATTATTAACATTGACAAACATATTTACAATTAGCATTTTATAAAGCAGAACTGTAATGTGTACTTTCTCAGTCAGTGCTAAGTGCAGTCAGTGCTAAGTGCAGCATCACTTTTCACATCAAAACAAAAGTAGAAATGTAATGTGGACTTTCTCATATTATTAACATTGACAAACATATTTACAATTAGCATTTTATAAAGTAGAACTGTAATGTGTACTTTCTCAGTCAGTGCTAAGTGCAGTCAGTGCTAAGTGCAGCATCACTTTTAACATCAAAACAAAAGTAGAACTGTAATAACTTTTTTTTTCAGGGAAAGATCTACAGGGAAAGTCTCAAAGATCGACCAGTCGATCGCGATCGACGGGTTGGTGACCACTGCTTTACAGCTTTGGGTAGGGCGTTCCACATTGATGTGGCATAATTGCGAAACGTGTTTAGTCCCTTGTTTGAGCCGAATCTGGGTTTAACATGATTTGTGGAGCTCCCTCTGGTGTTGTGATCGTGGTATTCACTGACCTTTGGGAAGTATTTTGACATGTACATGGGTACCTTAGTCGTGTAGTGTATCTTGTAGACCAGGCCCATTGCAAGTTGCTGTACTCTGTCGTCTACTCTAAGCCATCCTAGGTTGTCAAAGTGGGCAGGGGTGAGGTGGGTTCTAGGAGTAAGGTCAAGCAGTAGTCTGACCAGTTTGTTTTGAGATGTTTGTAATTTTGTTTTTAGCGCCTTTGAGGTGCTTTGGTACCATGAGGTGCAAGCATAGTCGTAGTACCCTTGAATGAGTGCTCCTGCCAGAGTCTTCAGGGTATTCTTGTTTACCAGAGAGGAGATCCGGTACAAGAATCGAGTTCGTTGGTTGACTTTTTTTATTACATTGGATGCCATTTTGTCACAGGAGAGATTAGCCTCTAGGATGGAACCCAGGTAGGTAATTTCATCTTTCCTTGTGACAATATTGTCACCCACTGTAACTGAGAAGCCGTCGGTCTTGCTGAGTTTGTTATTTGAACCGAAGAGAATGGACTCTCACATGTGTGTACAGCGAGTAGAGGAGGGGACTCAGAACACAGCCCTGGGGGGCCCCTGTGTTGAGAGTGATGGATGAGGAGGTTACTGTGAAGCACTTTGGTTGACAATTGTCATGTGTCTAAATTGTCTAAATGTGCTATTGTAGGAATGCAGTAATGATAGCGTAGACGGAGTCGTGTTCCGATGCAAAAACACTATTTTATTACGCACTACTTTCGCACAAACACTTCCATTCATCTTTCACTCGTCTCTCTTTAACTACGTCATCCCCCGCTAAGGGTCATGGGAGATGTAGTAAACACCACAATAGGCTAGAATGCCGTGAATTATGTCCCAGTAGCCACTACACACGTCCCCCCAGAATTCACAAGAACTGGCCCCAAAAAACGGCCAGGGGCTCTGACGACCCGCCCAAAACGACTCCGGTACCCCTGGGCAGGCACATGAGACCGAGGCAGTGGTAAAGCAGTAGGCTGACACTTAACAGGCCTCGGACGGCAGGTCCGGGGGTCCGCCGGAGCTAGAGTAGGCGTCAGGACTGCCCTACCAGGGGGGTGACCGCGGCGGGGCGGTTGGGCCAACTCAATGGGGCGGTCCAAATCCAGGTGAGCAGGCTTCAGGTGATCCACCGAGATCCGTTCTTCACTCCCCCCATGTCAATGACAAAAGGTCTTATCGCCTGCCTTCACAACCCGGTAAGGACCATCGTAGGGTGGCTGTAGGGGGCCTCGATGGGCGTCGCAGCGGATAAACACATACCCCGCTGCTTGCAGATCAGGCGGGACACACACCTTCGGAACGCCGTGGCATGAGGTAGGGATGGGCAAGAAAGACTTGGCCTTATCCTTATCCAGCAGAGCATCCCGCTGTTCCAGTGCTGACCAGGAGACCGTAACACAGGGAAGAAAATCCCCTGGGACACGGAGGGGTTGGTTGTATACCAGCTCAGCCGAAGATGAAAGAAGGTGCAGTACGGAGTCCCAGCATCACCCAAGGGAGTCTGTCGACCCAGCTGTCGCCCCGGAGATTGGCCTGAAGAGCAACTTTCATTGACCGGTGAAAGCGTTCACACAGGCCATTGGCCTGTGGATGATAGGCCGTAGTGCGGTGGAGGGAGACACCCAACTGCTGGGTAATGGAAGTCCATAACGCGGAAGTGAATTGGGCCCCTCGGCCAGAGGAAAGATCAGAGGGAACACCGAACCGGGCGACCCAGGTACTGATGAATGCGCGGGCCACGTCAGCTGTAGTAGTCGCAGTGAGTGGGACAGCCTCCGGCCAACGGGTGGCCCTGTCTACCATCGGGAGGGAGGGAGGAAGGGGTCCCACCAGATCCACGTTGATGTGGTCAAAACGTCTCTCAGGGACATTGAACCGCTCCAATGGGGCCTTAACATGCCGATGGACCTTCGCGCGTTGGCATGCCATGCAGGTCTTGACCCAACCCCCAATGTCAACCTTCATCCTGGGCCAGATGAATTTCGCTGCCATTAGGCGCTGTGATGGTTTTCTGCCATGGACAGCCTCGAACACTTGTCGTCTCCATGCATGTGGAACCACTGGCCGTGGCTGCGTCGTGCCATCATCAATGAAGGGGACGTCCGCCAACCGGAGGCCAGTAACCGCCATCCTGCATGCCTGGATGTCTGGGTCTGAAACCTGATCCGCAGCCATACAGGCGTAATCAATGCCCAGGTGGACAGCACCGATGGCGGCACAAGAAAGGCAGTCAGCCACGGGGTTGTCCTTCCCAGCCACATGCCAGATGTCAGTGGTGAACTCAGAGATGAAAGCCAGATGGCGTTGTTGCCTGGCAGACCATGGTTCTGACACCTTCGCCATAGCAAAAATCAATGGTTTGTGGTCTACAAAAACAGTGAAAGGGCGAGCCTCCAGCAGGAAACGGAAATGTCTGACTGCCAAGTACAGGGCGAGGAGCTCACGGTCAAAGGTGCTGTACTTCTGTTCGCTGAAACAGAGTTGTCGGCTGAAGAACGCCAGGGGTTGCCAAATGCCATTGACCAACTGCTCGTAAACGGCTCCAACGGCATAATCCGAGGCATCAGTTGTCAATGCCACGGGAGCCTCAGGCACGGGGTGCGTCAGCATGGTTGCGCTCACAAGGGCCTCCTTGGTATCCGAGCACACCTTTGACATGTCGTCAGACCAGGCAATGGCATGCTTGGGACTCAGAACACAGCCCTGGGGGGCCCCTGTGTTGAGAGTGATGGATGAGGAGGTTACTGTGAAGCACTTTGGTTGACAATTGTCATGTGTCTAAATTGTCTAAATGTGCTATTGTACGAATGCAGTAATGATAGCGTAGACGGAGTCGTGTTCCGATGCAAAAACACTATTTTATTACGCACTCTACTTTCGCACAAACAACACTTCCATTCATCTTTCACTTGTCTCTCTTTTTTTTTTTTTTATTATCTTTCTTCCCCTCCTTTTTCCCGATTTTTTCTCCCATCCCACCCTTCCTGGTTGTTGCATACTTTCCCCTACTGTTGGTCCGGGAGACCGGAGACTGTCACATGCTTTCCTCCGACGCATGTGCAGCCTGGGGCAGGCCAACCTGGCCGCGCAGGTTCTCACCGGGGAGAGTGTAGCGTGTGGGAGGCCACACTATCTCTCCTCAGATCCAACCCTCGCTGAGCAGGCGCCCCGACCGAACTGTAGGGGTCGCTGTCCACAACGCCCAGGACCCACCCTTCAGCTTCCCACCCCCTGATACAGCCAATTGTATCAGCGTGAGAGGACAGCCAAGCTGATAGCAACGCCGGGAGCTGGATTCGAACAGGCGAATCCTAGTGTCTCCCGGTGTTGGTGACGAACGTAATCTCCGTGCGCCACCTGCCCCCCCACTCGTCTCTCTTTAACTACGTCATCCCCCGCTAAGGGTCATGGGAGATGTAGTAAACACCACAATAGGCTAGAATGCCGTGAATTATGTCCCAGTAGCCACTACACACGTCCCCCCAGAATTCACAAGAACTGGCCCCAAAAAACGGCCAGGGGCTCTGACGACCCGCCCAAAACGACTCCGGTACCCCTGGGCAGGCACAGGAGACAGAGGCAGTGGTAAAGCAGTAGGCTGACACTTAACAGGCCTCGGATGGCAGGAGTCGGCATCGGGACTGCCCTACCAGGGGGGAGACCTCGGCGGGGCGGTTGGGCCAACTCAATGGGGCGGTCCAAATCCAGGTGAGCAGGCTTCAGGTGATCCACCGAGATCCGTTCTTCACTCCCCCCCATGTCAACGACAAAAGGTCTTATCGCCTGCCTTCACAACCCGGTAAGGACCATCGTAGGGTGGCTGTAGGGGGCCTCGATGGGCGTCGCAGCGGATAAACACATACCCCGCTGCTTACATATCAGGCGGGTCACGCACCTTCGGAACGCCGTGGCATGAGGTAGGGATGGGCAAGAAAGACTTGGCCTTGTCCAGCAGAGCTGGGACACGGAGGGGTTGGCCGTATACCAGCTCAGCCGAAGATGAAAGAAGGTCCTCCTTAGGTGCAGTACGGAGTCCCAGCATCACCCAAGGGAGTCTGTCGACCCAGCTGTCGCCCCGGAGATTGGCCTTAAGAGCAACTTTCATCGACCGGTGAAAGCGATGATAGGCCGTAGTGCGGTGGAGGGTTGAACAAGGGGTGGAACAGGTTTTAAGGTGTGTTTTTATAGTAACATATTTGTCATGTGTAGGTGGGTTTTACAGCAAACTCACCACTCTCGCTGCCGTTGAGTTTGTAAGGGCTGCTACCACATAGTAGTACTTGTCTTGGTGGCATCCGCGGTAATATCCCTGAGAGCGAATTGGGCTTCGGCTTGTGCAAACCAAGCGTTGGCACTCTGTTCCCAAAACTCGGGCAGCTTGAGTGAAACGGCGTTCAAAGATCTGCGATCTGCATTCTGTTGTTCAGTTGACATGTTCGATATAATCTCCGAAATACGTCCAAGAGAAAATCAGGGTCACCAATGTATGCAGTAATGATAGCGTAGACCAGTGGTCACCAACTTTTTTTTTTTTATAAATTTCTTTATTACAGGAAAAGTAAGTTGTACATTTACAATTGGCAAAAACATCATTCATTTTCCATCTTTTTCTCTTTTCTTCCCCTTTCATTTCCCCTTCCCCTCCCTCATACCCACCCCATCCCCCCCACACCGGAGTTGTTGAAAACACATCTGCAAAACATCCAAACATACAGCATAGATGCTATTGGGAAAGAAAAACAAAAAAACAATAATAATATCAATCAGACCCATCTGTATTATGCACAAACATTTAGATAAAAAGAAGTAAAGAAGGAACTAAAAACACAGAAAGAAAACTCTCCAGCACGGCTGTGGCTGTGGAAGAAAGTCATCAATGAGATTATTTCGCTCTTTCCCTCACCCCTGTCTATAGTATTGTGGTAAATCTTGGGTAGTTTGACCTTCTGCAGCTGCGTCTCCCGTTCCCCTCTCCCTCCCCCAGTTACCCACCCAGCCCCCGGGGGTCTCATTCACCCCCATACATACCAGGACAGGGAAGGGGGGGGGGGGGGGATTAGAAAATAGGAATAAAATAATAATAAAAAATAAGGAAGTGCAGTTAAAGGTGTAAAGCTCTATCCTTTCTAAGTCTCTTCATTGATAGTCAGGGTATCGATGTGTTGCAGAAATGGTTGCCAGGTCACATGGAATGTTTCAAGGGAGCCCTTTAGGGAGAATCTGATTCGCTCAAGCTTAACGCAATGTAGTATCTCATGTATCCATCTGTTGTGAGTAGGTGGGGAAGGGTGTATCCATTTAAAGAGAATAAGTCTCCTAGCAAGGAGGGTAGTGAACGCCACAACTCGTTTTGCAGCCCTAGATGCAATCGTAGGGGTATTCGGGATACCGAAAAAGGCAGTGAGTGGATCAGGGTCTAACGTCACGCCCAGGACCCTACTTAGTGTATCAAATATTGCAGTACAAAACTCTGTGAGTTTGGGTCACGTCCAAAACATGTGCATATAATCGGCTGGAGATTGTTTACATCTATTACACGCATCCGTTCTATCCGGGTATATCTTTGCTAACCTCGCATTGGTGTAGTGAACCCTATGCAGGATCCTACACTGCAGCAAACTGTGTCTTGCACATATAGAGGAAGTGTGTACAAGGTCTAATATATGATCCCATTGTTCATCTGTAATGATAATTCCCAGATCTTCGTCCCATTTGGCTTTTAGGGAGTCTAAGCAAGTTGGGTTCATCCAAAATATTTGATCATATAAAATTGAGACGAGCCCTTTCCGCCCGGTACCGAGCGATAGGAGAGGGTCAGTCCTAGAGTCTGGAGGACGGCCAGGGAATTGTGGGAATTGGTTCTGAACAAAATGCCTGATCTGAAAAAAACGGAAAAGGTGAGAATTTGGGAGACCAAATTTTTTTGATAGTTCTGCAAACGACGAGAACACACCTCCGGAGTAGAGGTCATTAATGGTTAGCAAACCTTTGTTCGCCCAGCTTCTGAATACAGGATCAGAACAGGACGGTAAGAATAGGTGATTACGAGAGATTGGAGCTAGCCCCGACAGAGCGTGTAGGCCAAATTGTTTCCTAAACTGATTCCATATTTTCAAAGTATCCGTCACAATTTGGTTCCGAGCCACCTGTTTAATAGGGATCGAAATAGTTGAGATGTTGCCACAGACCAGAGTGAGTACTTTGAAGAGGAGACTTCCATCCGAGCCCATTGAGGTTGGTCTTCTTCCTCCCTCCTGGTCCTCCAGTAAAGGAGTTTGTTTATATTACATGCCCAATAGTAATAGCGAAGATTGGGCAAAGCCAAACCCCCTTCCGATTTGGGAAGTTGCATGATCGTCCTCTTAATACGTGCTCTTTTGTTACCCCACAGGAATTCACCTATAAGTTGATCAATTGAAGTGAAAAAGGCTTTATTAATAAATATTGGTATATGCTGAAAAGCGTATAGAAATCGGGGTAAGACCACCATCTTTATCAGGTTAACCCTTCCCAGAAGCGAGAGGGGGAGAGAGGACCATCTCGTCAGATCTAGCTTAAAGCGATCAGAGGACGGACATTTTTTGCGAAGAGCTCTGTCGGGTCACCAACCTTTTTAAGCCCAAGATCACTTTTAATTTTTTTGGTGAAGGCAAGATCTACCTATTGAAGCGTTGAGAGAAAAATACTTTTAACTTTAAACTAAATGACTTTTATTTGCCTGTATTCTAGGGGTGGGCGATATATCGAGTATACTCGATGTATCGCGGATTGTTCTACCCGAGATGTAGTACTGTACTATATCGCGAACATCGAGTATTAGTTTATATGGCGCCGCCCGTGGCCGAGAGACACTCGCAGTGCTTTCCTCGAGAAGGGACGGCGGAGCTATAGGCTAGTGTACTGGTCCCGACTAGCAGGGACGGCGGAGCTATAGGCTAACGTTAGTGTAGTCAGGGCTGTACAGTGCGATATAATGTTGCGGTTGTAATTTCATTAGACAGACCAGCGCGGACCTTTAATAACATGCAATAGCTGCTAACCAAGGTATCCATTAGGATTATGCTAAGCTAACTAGCGATAGCTGCTAACCCTGGAAAACGGTCAAAGCGGACTCCACAAGACTAGTTCCATTCGTGAGGAAAGGGGGTGGGTTATATTGACAACGCTTGACAACAGAAGTTTAAACATAACTTCATATTTATTGGTTATTCGTTTCTGTATATCATCCAATTTCCATCTCCATGTGTCTCCATCTCCATCTCTTCCTGTTTACATTCGAGTGTGACGTCATCACCTACGGCAGCTTAGACGATCAGAACGCGAACCTAGAACAAAACCAGAGGGGGGGGGGGGGCTGGCTCTCTTGTTCATTCTCGCCCCCTCTCTCTCTCTCTCTCTCTCTCTCTCTCGCTCTCTCTCTACATTCAATGATTTAAAGTAGCCAAACGTTACAGACAGTATAAATACTAACTGGATAGTTGATGATATAAACATTTAATTTCATTATCTGAAATATTCTAAAATCATTAAGTCTACTATAAGCCATTATACCTTTGTGTGTGATTATTATTTGCTCACAGTAGTGTGTGTATATATATATACATATATGTGTGTGTGTGTGTTTGGCTAAAGTGGATAGAAAACACAGTACTGTGCAAAAAAAAGGCACCCAAGAGTTTTTATATAAATGGTCTTAGATGTAAATATTTTTTTTTTATTAGTGTGTCAGTAGACTACTCTTAGTACATTTTCATTAAATTATTTTTTAAAGCATCTTCATGGTTTAATAATGCAAACATATGTTGCAGGGACTTATTATAATCATCATATTGGCGTGACTGTATGCATCAAAGGGTTAAATCAAGCATTTTTAAGTGCTTTAGAGGAAATGTCAAAATATCGCGATATATATCGTGTATCGCGATATGGCAAAAAAAATATCGCGATATCATTTAGAGGCCAGCCCTACTGTATTCTAATTACATGCAATGCTTTGGTCCAACATTAAAACGTCAAAGTAGAACTGTAATATGTACTTTCTCAGTCACTTTAAAAATAGTATAGTAACAGTGTATTGCACTACCAAGGGACCTAGCATGTCCTTCATGCTCTGTAAATAACTATGTACAAATACCGTGATGTCCCACTATGTTACCTGTTTATTGCACAATGTTGTTTATTGGATTCCATTATATGTTGTACTACTGTATTGCACATCGTTGCGGGCAAGACCACCCGCATTTCATTGTATACTTGTATGCCGTGACAAATAAAACTCTTGACTTGACTTGAGTGCTAAGTGCAGTCATCTTATGCAGCATCACTTTTCACATCAAAACAAAAGTAGAACTGTAATGTGGACTTTCTCAGTCAGTGCTAAGTGCAGCATCACTTTTCACATCAAAACAAAAGTAGAACTGTATGTGTACTTTCTCAGTCAGTGCTAAGTGCAGCATCACTTTTCACATCAAAACAAAAGTAGAACTGTAATATGGACTATCAGGGAAAGATCACAAAAAAAAATAAAAAAAATAAAAATGCAGGGAAAGATCTACAGGGAAAGTCTCAAAGATCGACCAGACCCACACCAAGCACAAACAGAAAATATGAATAAAGTGCAAAACCAAAGAGGGGCTCTTTTGCCTAGAGGTCGATGGTTGACGACATTATAGATTCTACCATTAAAGGCCACCGGTTTCAGAGAATCACACACCTTAATGCATTAACTACTAGTTAGGTCTACAGTGTGAGCCACTACAAGGATATAGGCAAATAGCTTCATGATGAATTATCATTCATGTAAATATAGTTTTATTAGTTTATTCCCTTATTATTTCTATGTGTATCATGTTCCACATTTGACTTGACCTTGAGCAGATCAACAATGGCTCAACTGCTTGAGAGCTGCTCAGAAACGGCTCCTTCCAACTGAGTGCAACAGTAGAGTGAGGTTAAATAATTCATTGTTTTATGTATTATATAATATACTGTGTATATATATATATATATATATATATATATATATATATATATATATATATATTAGGGCTGTCAGTTTATCGCGTTAATTAGATTAATTAATTACACAGCAAATTATCGCGTTATGAAAATTAACTCAAAATTAATTACAATTTTTTTTTTTTTTTTTTTTTTTTTTTTTATAATTTTTTTTTTGTATCTCATTCATTCCATAAGAATGTAGAATACACATTTACAGATGTTTTTTAATATGGTCCATTTGCATGTTCTTGGTATCTGATTCTAGGGACATCTATGAATCTCAGGGAATGTACTGTGGGCTAGATCCACAAAGAATGGATTGCACAGTGCAAGTTGCACCCTTACTTACAATTCATTATGAATTGAAAATGGGGGACCCTGATGTAAACAAGACGAAAGTCTTTCTCTGATCTGCATCCCCTTAACAATTGTGTGTATTGAGCCGTACTGTATTGTACCCATTCTGCAATCTGTTAATAACATTTTCATTCAATCACTCAATCTGCGCTGTGATTGATTGAATGAAAATTTTATTTTGAGTAAATTGTAATGAACCAAATGAGAATATCAATATTTTTTTGTTATCTTTGACTGTGAATAACACCATGCTCAAATTGACCAGACCTGAAAAATCTAAGCAAATTAATAGATGGAAGATGATCAAACAGAAGGTTTTGTAGATACAGTACTGAATTCTGCCATCCGGACACATGCAATTTGAAATATGATTATAGAATATAGAATATCAGGCATAAAATGGTTATGCGATTAAAATGCGATTAATTAGATTAATTAATTACAAATCCTGTAATTAATTAGATTCATTTTTTTAATCGCCTGACAGCACTAATATATATATATATATATATATATATATATATATATATATATATATATATATATATATATATATATATATATATATATATATATATATATACACAGTATATATTGCAATGGGATTTGCAAGACAAGTCCTCAGAACAGGAAGATTAAGCACTGACTTGTGCGTTGAATCACCAATAAATGAAGCACTTGAAAACATTCCTTGTGCACTTTCACTTTGAAAAACTTTAAATATTTGTGACCGTCTCCTATGTATCAAATCGTGGGTAACAGAAGAAAATACTGTGCTATTTGTTTGCTTAAACCCAGTGATGCCAGATACACCTTGGCCTTAGAAGCAACACGTCCTCTTGCAAAGCAAAGTGTATTGTCAAGCCACACAGTCCACTGAGCTTCAGGGATGGTTTCCCTTCTAGAGAACAAAGACTCCGTCAGCAGGACTGACTGTTTTCTGATGCCTGAAGGGGAAATGGCCAAGAAACAGGAAGTTGACTGAGAAGGGGGGAGGGGAGGGGGGGCTGGTTTGGAAACTCAGTGTTTGTAACTGTGACAAAAACCTAACTAGAATCTTAAGTAGCTGAGTGTGTCACAGGAAACAAAATCCTTAACCATTTGAGGTTGAATGAATGAATGAATGAATGAATGAATGAAAACTTTATTTAACAGATTGCAGAATGGGTACAATACAGTACGGCTCAATACATACAATTGTTAAGGGGATGCAGACCTGAGAAAGACGTTTGTCTTGTTTCCATCAGGATCCCCCATTTTCAATTCATATAGACATTT
Source organism: Notolepis coatsorum (assembly GCF_963971535.1). NCBI lineage: Eukaryota > Metazoa > Chordata > Actinopteri > Aulopiformes > Paralepididae > Notolepis > Notolepis coatsorum. The sequence continues at coordinate 84,493,087 of NC_140181.1, read as the reverse complement.
ATGACATACACAACATACATGACATTTATGGCATAGGGACATATAGGTATTTAGTACTGATACATTTGTGACATAAACGGTATTCAAATATACAGTACTGTTACCCCTAGATCCTGACAGAGTATATATGATGGGGAGGGGACTGTACATTAGGAGGGGGTGGGTGGGTGGGAGAGAAATATATATACGGCGGGGAGGGAATATATACATGCGGTGGGGAGGAGACTGTCTATTAGGAGGTGGTGGGGGTTTTGGGCATTTACGGTGGCCAGTTTCGAATTGCAGCCTCCCGTAGGTGCTCTTTAAGAGCGGTTTTGAATGTGGGTAGTGATTCACATTCCTTTACAGCTTTGGGTAGGGCGTTCCACATTGTTGTGGCATAATTGCGAAACGTGTTTAGTCCCTTGTTTGAGCCGAATCTGGGTTTTACATGATTTGTTGAGCTTCCTCTGTTGTAGTGGTTGTGGTATTCACTGACCTTTGGGAAGTATTTTGACATGTACATGGGTACCCCGGTCGTATAGTGTATCTTGTAGACCAGGCCCATTGCAAGTTGCTGTACTCTGTCGTCTACTCTAAGCCATCCTAGGTTGTCAAAGTGGGCAGGGGTGAGGTTGGTTCTGGGGTTCAGGTCAAGTAGTAGTCTGACCAGTTTGTTTTGTGATGTTTGTAATTTTGTTTTAAGCGCCTTTGAGGTGCTTTGGTACCATGAGGTGCACGCATAGTCGTAGTACCCTTGAATGAGTGCTCCTGCCAGAGTCTTCAGGGTATTCTTGTTTACCAGAGAGGAGATCCGGTACAAGAATCTAGTTCTTTGGTTGACTTTTTTTATTACATTGGATGCCATTTTGTCACAGGAAAGATTTGCCTCTAGGATGGAACCCAGGTAGGTAATTTCGTCTTTCCTTGTGACAATATTGTCACCCACTGTAACTGAGAAGCCGTCGGTCTTGCTGAGTTTGTTATTTGAAACGAAGAGAATGGACTCTGTTTTGCCCATGTGTAATGATAGTTTGTTATCAGCGAGCCATATGCAGATTTTGCCTAGTTCCGTGCTGAGGGTTTTTTCAACCTGCAACTTGTTCTTGTCAGAGACCAGCAGGGCTGAGTCGTCCGCAAACAGGAACAAGTTGCAGTCACAGGCTGACGACATGTCATTTGCATAAATTAGGAAGAGTAGCGGTCCTAGTATGCTTCCTTGTGGAACACCACAGCTCACTGTGAGGGGGGGGGATAGAGTACCGTTTACCTCTACCATCTGTTCTCTCCCCTCCAGGTAGAATTGCATCCAGCTCACTGATAAGCTATCAAAACCAATTGCTTTTAGCTTGTCCATCAGAATGGAGTGATTGACAGTGTCGAAGGCCTTTTGTAGGTCCAGCATGACCATGCCGCAGTATTTGCCCGCGTCCACCTCTTGTTTGATGTGGTCGTTCAAATAGAGGAGGCATGTGTCAGTGGAGTGGGACGTTCTGAAGCCAGATTGGAATTCGTAGATTAGATTTTTTTCCGCCAGGTACTTTTCGACCTGTTCGTAGACTATTTTCTCCATGACTTTCGAGATGGAGGTAAGAATAGAAACAGGGCGGTAGTTGCCTGGGTCTAATTTGCTGCCCTTTTTGTGCAGAGGGGTCACTCTCGCAATTTTGAAGTCCTTGTGGACGTGTCCCTGTTTTATAGAGAGGTTTATTATGTGTGTGATGACTGGGGTGATGGCGGCTGCTGCGTCTCTGAGGAATTTGGAGGGGATGTTGTCATGGCCAGTGGCCTTGTTATGGAGGCAATGGAGGGCGCTCAATTTTTTGAGTACCTCATCAGTTGTTACCATTTCAAGTTTGAAGTCATCTTTGAAAACCCCACCGGTGTGATTACATTTTTGAAAAGTGTATTACTACAGTAAATAACATCTATTGATGTGACAATCACCACTAGTCATTGAAAGCTATAGAATTCTAGGCTTCCAATACAGAATTGGGAGGAAAACATTTGAAAAGACCCGCATTTCAATATGCTGTGCTCTAAGCTACAGTAGTACTATGGGCAAATCCCAGACAGCCATTGGCACCTGAAAATCAGTCTACTTTTCCAGCCAGCCAATCATATCCATGGAATGGTGCAGAAAGGTTTGCATACACCATGCCCCCTAGGGCCTTAACCTCGTTCCCAGTTTTATCTCCTCCGTGAGATAAAGACTGGTAAAGCACTATGGCCGAAAGTGTGTATGGGGTAGAATTTCCAGTGTATGTACTTCCCCTGGAAGCTGCCTCCGAACGGACCAAACTTTTCCCGAATCCTGTCGGCAAACAAGCTAGAACGTCCCGGTCATGTAGTAAATTCTTCAGGCAAAGCAGTGGCTTAAACGAGGAAATATTGTGCACTTCACACGTTTCTATAATTGTTTTGTCGAAACCGGAAAGCCTGTAGCCGGTACTTCCTGTACTTCCGTTTGCACACTTTAGGAGGCATAGCTTTACCAGCCTACTAGGGCCTAGGGTACGGGCATTTCCATGCAAACGTTCCATGCAAACGTTATAGACATGAGCAATCTGCAACTCAATCTTGTCATGTGCATTTTGTTTTTAGAATATTGAAGCTTTACAAAAGCTGTGCACTGCATAGCACATTAGATTAAATTAGGGATGTCCGATATTATCGGCCTACCGATATTATCGGCCGATATTGGCATAAAAATGTGATATCGGAAAATATCGGTATCGGTTTTCAAAAAAAAAAATTATTATTTTATTTCTTACATTTATTTAACCTTTATTTACCCAGGCAAGCAAGTAAGAACAAATTATTATTTTATTTATTGTCAAAGTATGCATAATGTTGTGTTAATTACACGACAAGAGATATGTAATGTTAATTACCTGAAATTATTCAGTTTTGGGGGGGGGGGGGGACACCCTGCATATATCGGTATCGGCTGATATCGGTTGATATCGGTATCGGAAATTAAGAGTTGGACAATATCGGTATATCGGTATCGGTAAAAAAGCCGAGGTTTGGCATCCAACCAGGGTGCAAATGTAGCAGTAAAGTGCAATAGTAATATGTACAGGTGATTAAACTGAGTCAAAAATATACAAATTAGTACTACTGAAAGAACATCAAATCTGTCTGTTATGTTATGGAGGACAGGTTTTTATAGCACAAGCTTTTCACACATGACCATATCAAAACCTTCTGAGCAAAACTGACTTTCATGAAGGTTCTGTGTAATCAATAAATGACCATGCTCCTCAGTGTAAAAGAGCTGATATTTGCGTTATGGATGTGACGTAAGTGATGTTACATACAAATTCGATTTCCTGTGTTATTAGAATAAAGTACAGTAGCTACTGTACAGAAGCAATTTTGTGGTATATGATTAGCTGCATGTGAGTGTGTGTACAAGCCAGACCTGGAGGTGAAGCATTTATGTAACTTAGTGAGTCTGTCTCCTACCCTCCCAGTCTCCCTGTGTTTCAGTTTCTCCTGTTTATCTTGCTATACCACATGTTCCCTCACACATATCCTATTCAATATATATATATTTATAAGGAATTATATGAGCTAAAAGAATATGTAAGAAATATTGCTGGGTAAATAATTGTCTAACTCCACCAATATTTGGGCAAATTACATGCTGTAAAGAGTGTGACAATCATCAAGATCTATAAGAGGATGTTGACAATTGGATTTATTGTGACACCAGATGTAGGTTAAATTACTTTTAGGATGGGCATTGGCAAATCATTTAAGAACCATGTATAAACTATGAAACAGAGAACCACCATAATAATAATAATACAGGTACAGCTGAGGTATAAATTACTTTTAGTGTAGATATTGGCATTCTACCTTGATACAGCTTCAAAAAGGCCTGTCAGACCACAGACATCACAGTGGTCCTACAAGTAGCCCAATACATTGTTATGAGGACTAGGCTGCACAGAGGTCAGTGTGTGTGTGTGTGTGTGTGTGTGTGTGTGTGTGTGTGTGTGTGTGTGTGTGTGTGTGTGTGTGTGTGTGTGTGTGCGTGTGCGTGCACACGTGCGTGTGTGTGTGTGCGCGCATGTGCACATTGTGTGTGTGTGTGTGCATGCTTACGTGTGTGGTTAGGTAAGGTTAGGCAAGTCTATATAATGAGTCTATATAATGTGGTAGTTTAACCAGAAACATTTACATTTTGCATTTTGTCATTTAGCAAATTAGCTGATGCTTTTATCAAAAGCGACTTAGAGGTTCTGTACGACAAGTCAGCATGAAGGGTACAACTATTTCAACCAGAAACAGTCTATATAATGAGACAGATCACTGTGGTAGTTAACCAGAGACAGTATATATAATGAAACATATCCTTGTTGTAGTTTAATCAGACAGTCTATATAATGAGCAGACAGATCACTGTGGTAGTTTAACCAGAGACAGTCTATATAATGAGACAGATCACTGTGTTGTAGTTTAACCAGAGACAATGTTGAAGTTACGTGTTATGTATGATTGCATGTAACTGCTTAACTGTTTCCACAAGAGGGCGCTATAGGCGTAGCTATTGAAGCTGACGCCAGGTAAGAGGTATAAAAGGAGATGTTACCTCCCCCTCTGTCTCTTCCTCCGTTGCCTCTCACAAGGAGAAGGTCTCGTGTACTGATGTGTGCAATGTGAATAATAAACCACGCCAAAGGCTAAAGAGAGAAACCTTGTCGTTATGGCCAAATTATTGTCGCTCCATAGGTGACTCTGTCAACAGACAGTCTATATAATGAGCAGACAGATCACTGTGGTAGTTTAACCAGAGACAGTCTATATAATGAGACAGATCACTGTTGTAGTTTAACCAGAGACAGTCATCCCCACCTGTCTGAAGAAGTCCACCATTATCCCTGTACCCAAAAAATCTACACCCGCTTGCCTCAACGACTACCGCCCTGTAGCTCTCACCTCCATAGCCATGAAGTGCTTTGAGAAGCTTGTGAAGGGCTACATCTGTTCCTCCCTCCCCATCAACCTGGACCCCCTGCAATTTGCATATCGCCCCAACAGGTCCACGGAGGATGCCATAGCCCATGTGCTGCACACAGCAGCATCACACCTGGACAAGAGGCAGGGGAACTATGTGAGAATGCTGTTCATCGACTACAGCTCAGCATTCAATACCATAGTCCCCTCCAAACTCATAGCCAAGCTCAGGGACCTGGGCTTGAACTATGACCTCTGCCAGTGGATCTTGGACTTCCTGACGGGTAGACCCCAGGTGGTGAGAGCAGGCAACTGCACCTCCTCATCCATCACCCTCAACATAGGGGCCCCCCAGGGCTGTGTTCTGAGTCCCCTCCTCTACTCGCTGTACACACACGACTGTGTGGCACAGCGGAACAACAACACAATCATCAAATTTGCTGACGACACAGTAGTGGTGGGCCTGATCTCTGCAAACGATGAGAGGGCCTACCTGGAAGAGGTAGAGAATCTGTCGCGGTGGTGTCAGGAGAACTGCCTCTCCCTGAACGTCAGCAAAACAAAAGAGATGATTGTGGACTTTAGGAGGACGGGGGCCAGGGACTACAGCCCCCTCAGCATCGACGGGGCACCGGTTGAGAGAGTGAACAGTTTTTTTTTTTTTTTTTTTTTTTATCTTTCTTCCCCTCCTTTTTCCCCGATTTTTCTCCCATCCCACCCTTCCTGGTTGTTGCGTACTTTCCCCTACTGTTGGTCCGGGAGACCGGAGACTGTCACATGCTTTCCTCCGACGCATGTGCAGCCTGGGGCAGGCCAACCTGGCCGCGCAGGTTCTCACCGGGGAGAGTGTAGCATGTGGGAGGCCACACTATCTCTCCTCAGTTCCAACCCTCGCTGAGCAGGCGCCTCGACCGAACTGTAGGGGTCGCTGTCCACAACGCCCAGGACCCACCCTTCAGCTTTCCCACCCCCTGATACAGCCAATTGTATCAGTGTGAGAGGCCAGCCAAGCTGATAGCAACGCCGGGAGCTGGATTCGAACAGGCGAATCCTAGTGTCTCCCGGTGTTGGTGACGAACGTAATCTCCGTGCGCCACCTGCCCCCCCCCCCCCCCCCCCCCCCCGAGTGAACAGTTTTAAGTACCTCGGAGTCCACATATCCGAGGACTTGACATGGACCACACACATTGACAGTGTAATCAAGAAGGCACGGCAACGCCTCTACTTCCTTAGGCGCCTAAGGAAGTTCAAAGTGAGTCAAAAGATCCTTAAGAACTTCTACTCATGCACAATAGAGAGCATCCTGACTGGCAATATCACCTCCTGGTTTGGGAATAGCACCGCACAAGACCGTAGCAGACTACAGAGAGTGGCCCGTTCAGCCGAACGCACAATTGGAGGTGGGCTTCCCACTCTCCAAGACATTTACAACAAGCGTTGCATGGGTAAGGCTAAGAGAATAATCAAAGACTCCAGCCACCCAAACAACTGCCTCTTTGAACTGCTGCGGTCAGGCAAGCGATACCGGAGTCTCACGACAAGCACAGAGAGACTCCGAAGAAGCTTCTATCCCCAGGCCCAGGAGTTCAAAACTTTTAATCCCTATCTGATTGGATCAGATTTTGATTTTTGGTAGTTCAAAACCAAAAAACAGGATTAGGATCACTTTGATATCCGATCAGATCAGGAAATCAAATCCAAGCTTTAATCTGGATCAAATCTTCAAAACGAGTAGTTCAAACCGACAACACAGGATTGGGATCAGTTTGATCCCAAAAAACTGGATTATCTTTATCCCACCAGAGGGGTGGATTTCCAGTGGATTACCAGAGCAAAATGTACTATACAATCTATTTAAAAATACGTTTCAATATAAATAAGATGGCAAAGTTTGTTAACTGAAATAATACACAATTATAGTGTAGTATAATTTGGGTTAATTAGACTTGTTTTTATGAACCAAAGGTAAAACTTTCATTTTGGCCCCCAGGTAAAGTCGTCAAATTAGATCCTTATGTAATGTGGCCAGGAAAATCATTACAGAGATACCAACTTTGCATACAGGGGGCGGTCAGGTGGCGTAGCAGAGATTGTGCTCGTCACCAATGCAAGAGGCTGCGGTCTCGACTCCCGGAGAGTCAGCATTGCCTTGGCTTGGGCTGATCGCTATACTAACTCGTTTGGCTGAGTTAGGGGGAGGGAAGCCGTGGGTGGGTCCTGGGCGTTGTGGACAGCGACCCCTACAGTTCGGTCGGGGCGCCTGCACAGCGAGGGTAGGATCTGGAGAAAGGTAGTGTGACCTTCCACACGTTACACTCTCCCGGCTGGCTGCACATGTGTCGGAGGAAAGCATGTGACAGTCTCCGGGGGTGCGCAACAACCAGGAAGGGGGTTGGGAATTGGCATAACGACTAACAGTAGGATGGGAGAAAAATCGGAAAAAAGGAGGGGGAAAAAAGATTAAAAAAAATTTAAAATAAAAATAAAAAACTTTGCATACAGACCTGCTGACCCCTTCTTAGAGAACAATAGTGTGGAGATGTAGCCGGAGGTCACAGTTTGCCAAGAGCCTGCTCACCTAGCAACTGGCTTGAGAAAACGGTAGGCTATTGAATCTCTTGATTAAAGCTCACACATACCAGAGCTTCAAAGACTTTGGAACAAAGAAACCGGTTTTGATCATGTCAATGTGAAGTTTCCTATCAGTATGTGGAGTTAATGTATTCTGTGGCCCTGAGACACAGATGGCCTAAGCTGTTTTGAGACAGACCAAATAACATATAGTTTGAGCTTCTGACATAGAATTAAGTCTTTTTAAGAAATAACTTAAAGAAATGAATCTTCAAAATAGTAGGTGTTAAAAGTTGTTGAAGTCAGAGGTTCTAGGTAGGATTGTTATTAACTGTCTAACTGTATATATATATAACTGTTTCCACTAGAGGGCGCTCTAGGCGGAGCTACTCAAGACACCACCAGGTGGCAAGTATAAATAGATATGTCTCCTCCTATTCGATCTCTCCCCCACCTACCTCTCACAGAGGAGGACTCATGTGTTACTGCTCTTACCATGTGAATATATTATATATATATATTTTTTTTTTCTTTTTTATGTTTTAAAATAGTACACTCATTTGAGTAGTGGAAAAGGGGTAGGATTAAATAAGTGTATACTTCTTCCTACTCCTTTTCGAACATGTAGATTGAGTTGTGTTTTGCTTTTGTTATTGTTTGTTTGTATTCATTGCATGTTCGAAATAAAGATTTCAAATCAAATCAAATCAAATAAAGAAACCACACCAGTTAAAGGCTAAAGATAGAAACCATGTCTCTGGACCACATTATTGTCGCCCTATAGCCGGATTCTGTCAACAAAAGTAAATCTGGGGTTAGAAAATGTTTATACAAAAGAAGTGTATAATATCTAGTAATCAGGACACATTAGAAATGTATTTTTCTATATTCAATTTAAATCTGATTAAACTACAATTATCACTGAAATGATGTGTTCAACAAGGGGAACATTATGGTATTAAACTTGGAGTGGTTTATAGCCAAATGTACAGGATTAAGGGAAAATCACTTGCAAAATAGCTTACATGAGTGTTAAATAAATGTAATTATTTAGAAAGGCATGGTTTAAGACTTTAATGAATATATCATGTGTAGTAAATGTAATAGTGACAATGATTTTAGCCTTAAAGTGAGTTGGAAAGAAATACTGTATTCAGCCGAGCAGTTAGTGGTAAGCCACACCTACATTTTCAAACTCAAAAATAATGAGGAAGAAAACCTGTTATGATGTCACTATCTGTGAGGTCATCACCTGGACCGAGGCCTGCTATAAATACAGGGCCACAAGACACTGGACACCTCGTCGATTAAGGACGAATCATATTCACGCTGCCAAAGAAGTGATCACGGAAGACTTTTGTTGATAAGATCAGCGGACATTTTTGTTAGATGCCGTTCAGAATTTGAATTTTTTTTTTTTTTTTTTTTATCTTTTCCCCCCTCCTTTTTCCTCCGATTTTCTCCCATCCCAATGTTAGTCGTTATGCCAATTCCCAATCCCCTTCCTGGTCGCTGCGCACTTACCCCCCACAGTCGGTCTGGGAGAGTGGAGGCTATCACGTGCTTCCTCCGACACACGTCTAGCCAATCAACCGCTTTTTTTCACCTGGCAGCGCGGACTCTCACTGAGAGGGTGTAACGTGTGGAAGGATCACACTACCCCCCTTAGATCCTATCCGTGCTGAGCAGGCGCCCCGACCGAACTGTAGGAGTCGCTGTTTACAACGACCCGGACCCACCCCGCCAGCTTTCCCACCCTCTAATACAGCCAATTGTATTAGTGTGAACGGCCAGCCAAGCTGGTGACAACGCCGGAGCTGTGAGCTGGATTCGAACAGGCGAATCCAGCGTCTCCGGCGTTTGGTGACGAACGCAATCTCCGCTACGCCACCTGACCGCCCAGAATTTGAACTGTTGTAAACAACAATTGTTTTTGAGATACATCAAGTGTTTTTAAGAGCAACTATTGATTGATTTTGTCAATAAATATTCAGTCAAGAAGAATTGGAGCAACTGTTTGGACATCCATTCTTAACACTTTGAATGCCATCCACGAGTTTCTCGTGTTTACCCCCCGCGGGTTGAATGCCCACTCACGAGAATATTCGTTTTTTTTTAATTTAATTTTTTTATTCGCGATCTGAAATCATATTGCATCAAGCGTCCCTACCGTTGGAGATCCAGTCACCCCAGGCGCTCAGATGTGAAAAAAGCGCCCCCTATCGTCTCCCAGATGGTAAATCACCCTTTTGGATTGGACTCAATGAAAATGAATGGGGAAAAAAAACCCGCACTCCACATTTTACTTCTCACTCATGTAACCGGGGTCTACCAGAGTTCACTCTGGAGCCTCGGAGCCAAATCAAATGAGCGATTTTTCCGAATGGCGATCGGGAATTGGAATAAACCATTTGGATACCATCTGATCTCAGGTAAGGAATCTATGTTATCAGTATTAGGATAATCAGACTCGTTTTCACAGAGATATAAGCTTTTATGTGATTATGGTAATAGGCTGTTTGACTCTGCTCGCGGTCAGGAAATAGGAGAATCGATTTTCAACTGGCGGCCCGAGCGTGCATGCGTACACATATACTATCGATCATCTAGCGTTTATTTGAAAACGATTCATAAATAGGCCGAAAAAAAAACGTTCTAGAATATTCCAGTAAAAGGCGATTATCATAGAATGTGTTGTTTTTTCCGTGAAAACGAGTAATTTTCAAAATGCTAGAAAATGGAAATGAAGCGATAAAAAAAACAATCTGCCATGACAATGTTGACTGAAAAATGAGTCTTTGATAAGCGACGGGCAGATTAGACACATAGCCATAATTTAAAACATAATAGGCGATATTAACGTTAACATTGGAGTGGATGTGGGCATTCAAGGGGGTAAAAAGGAAAACACGGCTGGCTCCCAAAGTGTTAACAAGAATACTGCATATGGTTTGACAACAACGCGAGTACAGAGTATCAGAAGAAGATACGTTTGCCTTCATGGCAAATCAATTAAATTTTTTATCTTTTGGTCACATTTGTGGTGGCCTATTTTGTTTTCAACCAAATGCTGATGACATACATTTTTATGCTCATAAAAGTATCACAACAAAGATTGTCAATCACAAATGTAATTTAGATTAGGGCGGTCAGGTGGCGTAGCGGAGATTGCACTCATCACCAATGCATGAGGCTGCGGTCTCGACTCCCGGAGTCAGCATTGCTTGAGGCTTGGGCTGATCGTCATACTAACTCGTTTGGCTGGGTTAGGGGGAGGGCAAGTCATGGGTGGGAAACTGGCGTTGTGGACAGCGACGCCTACAGGTCAGGTCTGGGCGCCTGCTCAGCGGAGGCAGGAATTGATGAAGGCAGCGTGACCTCCCACGCGTTACACTTCACCAATGAGAGTCCTCGCTGCCAGGTGAAAAAAGAGTCACTGGCTGTCACCGCGCGTGTCGGAGGAAGCGTGCGGATGACTTCAGGGGTTCCCTTGTACCGACCAGTAGGAGAACATGCGCACAACAACCAGGTAGGGGAGGGGGGGAATTGGCACAACGACTAAATTGGGACGGGGAGAAAAACTAAAAAATCTGAGAAAGAGAGGATTAAAATAAAAAATAATAATAAAATGTAATTTAGATTAAAGAAAAAATATCTTCAACAAAAAAAAGTCCATCATCTGTCATCACTCCATCACCTTCAGCAAACTGAAACCTCACTTAGAATTCAGCCCCTCAAAGCACGCCATGGATGACCAGCTGCCTTTGAATGAATGTTTTTTTGTTGTTACCCTAGTGGGAGTATTTTTTTTTATTACAATTCCATTGTGATTTTATGTCCTTTATGTATTTAACAATATAATTAGACATTATAGATGTCTCTGCAATGTGGTCCACTCCTTGTCTTCCTTTTTTTTCATATCCACTAGATGGAGGTCGGTAGAATTAAAGCACTTGATATTATGATCTAGTAATCTTGAAAAGTCTGAATCTGGATCAGGGTGATCCTATCCTGGATTGCTTTGAAATACCGGGACAAAATCTGGCAGAGTTGTCTGATCCTGGATCACAAAAAATGGGATTTAAAAATCTGATCGGATCAGATAGGGATTAAAAGTTTGGAACTCCTGGGCCCAGGCCATCAGGATGCTCAATGACAATAACACTATGTAACAAACCATCAAATACACTCACAGCACACACACACACACTCACTTTAAATAAACAACTCACTGCAGCACCCACTTTACCCTCTTTAGACACTTTAACACACTTTATATTTATTGGTAAAGAGATTTGCACTACAACTCATACCTCATTACACCTTACCCTAAATTGTACCTCATCCCATTTCTGCATTGTACTGTATATTGTAACTCAGTTACTTTTTCTACTCTGCATTGTATATTGTATATATGTATATTGAACACTTTTGTTTACGTACTTTTGACTTCTATTTTATACTTATTTTTTTTTATTGACTTTTTTCTCCCATTTTCTATTTTTCTCCCATCCCAATTTCGTATCGTCCAATTCTACCCTCCTCTGTCTCGAACGTTGTTAGGCCATGCCTCCCACAAGCCTGCTGCAATGTGGACGAAGCCTTACATCACGTGTCCCCTCCGGTACTCGAGGAAGCAGCCGTCGCATCTTTTTCACCTGCACAGCGCGATCTCTCAGCATCGGGGGTCTGCGTGGGAGGGACGCGTGTTGCTTATTAACAGCGGAAGAGTGCAAAAATGCTTCCGCATTCGTCACCGCACGCCACTACGGTAATGCGCCTTTCCTTTCACGCCGCTCAGACAAATGCATATGGTATTTCTGCGTACATTGCAACGAATCACTTGGAACCTCGGCTGTCTTTAACTATGAGTGAACACAACGCAACATTGTAACGTTAACGTGTACTTTACTATGGAATATACATGTATATTATCGCGACGCGTCGTCAGACTAAACAGTGTTGTGAACACAACACATTGTAACGTTAACGTGTACTTTACTATGGAATATACATGTATATTATCGCGACGCGTCGTCACAGACTAAACAGTGTTGTGAACACAACACATTGTAACGTTAACGTGTACTTTACTATGGAATATACATGTATATTATCGCGACGCGTCGTCACAGACTAAACAGTGTTGTGAACACAACACATTGTAACGTTAACGTGTACTTTACTATGGAATATACATGTATATTATCGCGACGCGTCGTCACAGACTAAACAGTGTTGTGAACACAACACATTGTAACGTTAACGTGTACTTTACTATGGAATATACATGTATTGTTAGAAAATGTTTTGGATCTAAATCACTTGGAGTTTGAAAGTGATATCAGAAGAAACTACTCAACCTCGGCTGTCTTTAACTATGAATGAACACAACACTCTAACTCACCATGTTTAGATAATAAAGTACTCAACCTCTACTTGTCTACTGTCTGACTGAACACAACACTCTAACTTACCATGTTTAGATAATGAAGTACTCAACCTCTACTGTATTTAACTATGAGTGAACACAACACTCTAACTTACCATCTTTAGATAATGAAGTACTCAACCTCTACTGTATTTAACTATGAGTGAACACAACACTCTAACTTACCATCTTTAGATAATGAAGTACTCAACCTCTACTGTATTTAACTATGAGTGAACACAACACTCTAACTTACCATCTTTAGATAATGAAGTACTCAACCTCTACTGTATTTAACTATGAGTGAACACAACACTCTAACTTACCATCTTTAGATAATGAAGTACTCAACCTCTACTGTATTTAACTATGAGTGAACACAACACTCTAACTTACCACCTTTAGACAATGAAGTACTCAACCTCTACTGTATTTAACTATGAGTGAACACAGCACTCTAACTTACCATCTTTAGATAATAAAGTATAACCTCTACTGTCTTTAACTATGAAGGAATTACAACCTTTATTTAATGGTTAATATTTTGATAAAAGGTAATTTACTATATTTGTATGGCATTTACACTTAAAGTAGAAAAACAAAAGTAATCTGTAAAATAATAGTGAATTTCCTGTGAAAAAACATTTATTTTTTACAGTGTACGTTACACACACAAATGCTACATTATGACACATTTTACAAAGAAAGGCCTATGTTAAAGTGCAGCTTGGCTTAGAGGATAATGTCTTGTATGAACTACCAGTAATATAAATAATATTAGCAACAAAAATGTGTTCCATCTTCATGTCAGATGATTTTCAAAAAGGAAAATGTACTACGCCTCTGTCGTCTACTCTAAGCCATCCTAGGTTGTCAAAGTGGGCAGGGGTGAGGTGGGTTCTAGACCCATGTTACTGACCAGACACTCTATATCAGTGATGTCTGTTTACTGCAGAGTGGCAGCGCTAACAGAAATAAAAACAACCCAGACCTATGTTAAAGTGCAGCTTGGCTTAGGCGATAATGTCTTGTATGAACTACCAGTAATATAAATAATATTAACAACAAAAATGTGTTCCATCTTCATGTCAGATGATTTTCAAAAAGGAAAATGTACTACGCCTCTGTCGTCTACTCTAAGCCATCCTAGGTTGTCAAAGTGGGCAGGGGTGAGGTGGGTTCTAGACCCATGTTACTGACCAGACACTCTATATCAGTGATGTCTGTTTACTGCAGAGTGGCAGCGCTAACAGAAATAAAAACAACCCAGACCTATGTTAAAGTGCAGCTTGGCTTAGGCGATAATGTCTTGTATGAACTACCAGTAATATAAATAATATTAACAATAAAAATGTGTTCCATCTTCATGTCAGATGATTTTCAAAAAGGAAAATGTACTACGCCTCTGTCGTCTACTCTAAGCCATCCTAGGTTGTCAAAGTGGGCAGGGGTGAGGTGGGTTCTAGACCCATGTTACTGACCAGACACTCTATATCAGTGATGTCTGTTTACTGCAGAGTGGCAGCGCTAACAGAAATAAAAACAACCCAGACCTATGTTAAAGTGCAGCTTGGCTTAGGCGATAATGTCTTGTATGAACTACCAGTAATATAAATAATATTAACAACAAAAATGTGTTCCATCTTCATGTCAGATGATTTTCAAAAAGGAAAATGTACTACGCCTCTGTCGTCTACTCTAAGCCATCCTAGGTTGTCAAAGTGGGCAGGGGTGAGGTGGGTTCTAGACCCATGTTACTGACCAGACACTCTATATCAGTGATGTCTGTTTACTGCAGAGTGGAGGGACTGGGAGACTATGAGCTTCATGTTAGCTCAGTAGTTAGCTTCATGTTAGCTCAGTAGTGCTCAATCAATCAATCAATCAATCAATCATGTACCTCGGCGCAGCTGAATAACAGTAGGAGTGATCGCCTGCTGCGTCCATCACGTGTATGGTGATTAATATGAACCAAAGCGTGATTAAATTGAACCAAAGCGTGTTAATATGTGTCGAACCAAGTGGGGATCTCATGCGCATGCGAGCGCGGCGCGAGCACCTCGCGGGCACCTCGCGAGCACGCCGGTGCACGCCGGTGCACCTGGGCGAAGGAAAAGGAAAGGCGCATTACCGTAGTGGCGTGCGGTGACGAATGCGGAAGCATTTTTGCACTCTTCCGCTGTTAATAAGCAACACGCGGGAGGGACACACCGCCCCGTCGCTTCCTGATTCTGCTGCGCAGGCGCACCAACTGACCTGTAGGAGTCGCTGTCCACAACGTCCGATCCCCACCCATCAGCTTCTCACCCCCTAATACTGCCAATTGTATTAGTATGAACGACCAGCCAAGCTGATAGCAATGCGGAGAGCTGGGCTCGAACCCAGCGTCTCCTGCATTGGTGGCGAGCGCCTTGCCCACTACACCACCTAGCCGCCCCTATTTTATACTTATTTTATACTTATCTATTTTTATCTAGCACACTCTCAGGAGCAAAACAGAAAGAAGCATTTCATATAAAAGTATTCTGTATTTTTGTATTACTTACTTACTTATCCTCTTCGTCCCGGTTGGGGCATAAGGCCGCAATCACACTGCCACTGAATCCTGTCTCGTGCTTTGGCCTGCGCTTCGTCCCAGGAAAGACCCATCTGTATTTTTGTATGAAAACTAATAAAGAAACTTGAACTTGAACTCTATAATGAGCAGAAAGATCACTGTGGTAGTTTAACCAGAAACATTTACATTTTGTCATTTAGCTGACGCTTTTTTCCAAAGCGACTTACAGGGTCTGTACGACAAGTCAGCAGGAAGGGTACAACTATTTCAGCTGAGTAACAATGTTCGTCAAACAGTGCTGAAACTTGGGTGTTGCAGCGTTGAGTGCATAGTAGTAGAGACATAGTATCATCATCATCAGGTGGCTTCTTCGTTCCGAAGGTTGCCTATCACTCTCCAACCCATTCTGTTCCCACTTCTTCTCTCCAACTCCGTGACTCCGCCTCTCACTCCGCTCCAATCACAGACGTCGTCTACCCAGCCTCTTCTTGGTCTTCCACTTCCTCTCATTCCATCCACCTTCCCCATCACCACCTTCTTGAACATCTCCCCGCTGGATCCTCTCAGAACATGCCTGCACAACTCCATCTTTCTCTTTTTCAGCCTCTCCAGCAGCTGTCCTCCTTGCATACCCGCTCTTCTCAGTACCTCCTCATTCTTGATCTTATCCTTCCATGTTATCTTCAGCATCTACCTCAGCGTCCACATTTCAAAAGAGTATAGTAGGTAGTAATATAGACAAGGAAGATTATTTAGTGGAAGCAGGGGTGTAAAGTACTTGATTAATTGTACTTCGTTACAATACTTAAGTACTGTTTTGGGAGATTTGTACTTTGCTCAAGTATTATTAGGTTTGTATACTTTGTAGTTTTACTCCATTACATTTCAGAGAAAAAAAACAGACTTTTTACTCCTTACATTTAAAATGCAGACCTACAAAGTACAAAGTACACATCTCACAGGTCCAACAATTTTAATTAGTATATTTGAATTGTTTATCTGGCCGAACTAACATTAACGCTATTAATCCTGCGACCGCAGGTAAACAGCCAATCAAATCCCCATCAATGGAAAATGAACCCGCCCATACCCATGCTGATTGGTCCTTGTGCAAGACTAGAAAGCGGGGATCTTTGATTAAACACCTGCTATCAGAAGAATAGACAGTCAGATCCGCATTATGCTGTGGTTAATATTGTGATATTATTCAGGGTACTCCAGTATTCTGTCTTTAATATTGTGATATTATTCAGGGTACTCCAGTATTCTGTCTTTAATATTGTGATATTATTCAGGGTACTCCAGTATTCTGTCTTTAATATTGTGATATTATTCAGGATAATCCAGTATGCTGTGGTTAATAGTGATATTATTCAGGATACACCATTCTGTTTTTAATATTGTGATATTATTTCATGCTGTGATGTGAATGCCGTCCATGTTAGTTTACCCTCAATGGAGAAGTGCATTAAATCATTTTAATGCAAAAAAAGTGTCCTCTGTTCTTTCATTTCAGCATTGTCTATCGCAGAACACATTCCATTGTGGGCAGAGTGTATGCTTGGTTTCATTCCAGCCTTGCCTAAACATGATGATTTCACTAATTGGCTCACCTCTTCAACTAACTCACCTGGTGCAATGTATAGTTCAAATGAAAACTTGGCCCACGATGGAATGAGTTTGAGACCCCTGGGCCCTCATTCATCAATAGTGTGCGTAGAACATTTCTATTTCCACACGTAAGCACGGAATGTAGAACTAGTGTACGCACAGGGAAGTCGGGATTCATCACACGGTGCGTACGCAGGCTCTATGGTCCTCCGTGTTGATGAATACCACTTTGTTCTACCGTCAATGCTCGTGCATGATTATCCATATATGGTCATGAAAATGAGGAAACACCCCCCATGGGATGTGAAATAATGGACTGACCCGAGCGGGACTCTGAGAAACTCCACGAAGATTGTTCACTGCTGTCGAACCAAGAAGACACTATCGCGTATTATGGGATAAATAAAAGGCGGACTCGTAAACGGTGATGTCAGATATCAACGGCTCCCTAAGACCATTGCTGCAATTCTGCCTGGACAGCTCAAAATACTAATAAAGACCGTTCGTTGACCACTGTTTGGCGTTGGTTGTGTGTCATTATAACCGTGCTGTAATATGAATGCCTTTATTAGTTGTGTTCGATTGGCTATATGATTTTTAGAGGCATCTATTTTGTTGTCGGCTAATAAAGACCGCGCTGGAATATGACTGCCTTTTCCCGTGTTGTTTGATTAATATTACCCAGGGATTAAAGTTCTCCTCAATTTTATTCCAAATCGCATGGATCTCCCGTCAATTTTCTACCTGCTGCATATGATTTCTAGAGGCATACTACAATCTATTTTGATGTCAGTATTGGGTAGCCTATATAACCAATAATAGAGAGCATATACAAGAACAATGAATCTCACTGCATGTATGATGTAGCCTGCCTTTCAATACATGAACTTGAATTCCATCATGTTTGTGTGCGGGACTCACAAGGCTGTTGTCACAATGGGTGGTACCGGTACAGTAATAATTACAGTCCACACAATATCACGATCCATGCCATAGCCTATGTTCTATTAGGACATGATCTGTGACGACAAATGTTCTAGAATGTTTGAAGATATCATACTCTGACAGCATGCCTATGATCAACATAAACGCGAACTTGAATCCCATCATATACATAGTCTGTCCACTATAGTGTCATTGCAATGCGTTTTCTATTCTTTCTTATACAGTAAAAAGGGGGAAGAACACTATATTCATATGACTTGTATTCTGCTTACAGCTTCGAAATTCCACTTGTTTCGTTTAACGTAAAGCCTTTTAAATATAATCAAAACGTTCCCGTGTTTCTGCGGTCTGCGCAAAATAATAACGAGTTGAGCTTTATGATTTATGATGAATTGAAAATGGGGGACCCTGATGTAAACAAGACGAAAGTTGGTCTGCATCCCCAATTAACAATTGTATGTACTGAGCTGTACTGTACTGTACCCATTCTGCAATCTGTTAATAAACTTTTCAATCAATCAATCAATCAAGCTACGCGGAGCGCAGTCAGTCAGTAGCCTACACCCCGTATATTCCGATAACGCTATATAAACCATGCTGCATTCATTCTGAGAGAAAGATCTATTATTCCAAATGCTATTTATAGGGTTTTGACCATAATTACACTACTGTTGCTATTTTACAATGAACTATAATGAACTACGGTTCGTACAGAACATGCCAGTGTTATTATGCACAGAAGCTCATTTCCTTGTTGTAATAATATATTCGACCACTGGGCGCCAGGTACGCCTGGTCTGACCTGTGCGTAGATGTAAGCACGGAGTCAAGTTCAAATCGAAATTGATGAATCCCACTCTTTGCTTAGAAATGATCGTACGCACAGGGTAAGCACAGATCTGTGCGTAGAACACGTTGATGAATGAGGGCCCTTGTCTATCCCTTAAAAAAAATGTACTTTAACTTTTTAGTACTTAAGTACATTTAAAAGTAGGACTTTTTTACTTTTACTCAAGTGTGTTTTTAGCCAGATACTTTGACTTTTACTTGAGTCAGATTTTGAGACAGTACCCATACTTTCACTTAAGTATAATTTCTGGGTACTTTTTCTTTTTTTTTCTTTTTTATTATTGCAAAACAAAAATTATTAAAAGTCAGTACTCAACACACAATGCATAATGAAACTAACAATTAAGGTGGCTAAAATGACATGCAAGTACAGAAACAGAAAACAAAAAAAAGTCTATAATAATTTTTTACCGTATACAGTGTATATCCAACGAAATTACCAATTATACCAATGCCTTATACAGGATATACCCCTAATACCTATTATCTAAAACCCTACACACATATGCTCCAGCTCGAACCCCCCCCTCCCGGACCCCTCCTTGGATAGTACCTCCATTATCCCTCACTCCTAACCAGACACTACCATTATAAGCTAGCTTTTATTCTCTCCACCACTTCTAACCACATTGACATTTTGGATTCGTTGAGACCCAGAATTCTTGCTGTAGATATTTCTTGATAAATCACATCGAGATATGTAAGAAACCAAACCTTCCGGCACATTTTTTCCGGTTGAAACCAGCGTGATGCGATCAGTTTTTTAGCTACTGTGATACCCGATAAAACCAATCTCTTTAGCTGTGGATTTACTGCAAACTCAAAAACATCATTCAATAGTAATACAGAGGGGTGTACTGGTATATTCCAAGATACGAGTTTTGATAATTGATGGGTCACATCTTTCCAGAATGCCTTAACTGGTGGGCAGTCCCAATACATGTGCATAAATGTCCCTTCGTCTCCATTTGTACATTGGGAGCATTTTGAGTCTTGTTTAAGACCCATTCTGTTCAGTCTTATAGGAGTCAAGTATGTCCTGTGAATATAGTTAAGATTGATTTGTTGATGGTCCGGGTTCCTTGATGTAAGACGGACATTTGCCCATGCTCCTTGCCAATCAAAGTCACTTTCCAGGTCTGGTATATCCCTCCTCCAGACAGAGTCTAGTTGGAGGGTTTCATACGAGGATGTTAGTAATTGATAATAAAAACCTGATACAAAACCTCTCGATGTCTCTCTTTCATAGAAGAATTTGTGGTATCTGTGGTGTTCAACTGGTATGTCTAATGGAACACCGTGAGACTTCAAACATAGCTGTAACTGTATGTAAAAAAGCCATGTGGACCCGGTGAGGTTAAACTTTGTGCATATTTCTCCATAACTACAAAAACCCTGGTTGTTAAAAATATCCCCTAATGAGTGTATGCCTTGCTCTTCCCATATAGGGAATCTTATAGGACGTTTTTCAATTAAGAGTGCATTGTTATTGAATAAGGGAGTGTGATTATGCCATTTTTGTGGGTTAGGATATTTTTTTTGTGTTTCACGCCATATCCGGATTGCATGGGTAATTATGGGGCCAAATTTCCGTTCACAGTGCTTGATTGGTAGTTTAGTGTGTGCTATGTCCTTCAGTCTATGTGGGGCTACTATGTTTTCTTCCAATTTTCTCCAGGATACCAATGCCTGGGGATCAAACCATATTGTCAATGGTCTTAATGTGTATGCCTTAAAATATTGGAAAAAATCTGGAACTGCCATGCCACCGTCTGCTTTATTTCTCTGTGCGGTGGATCTTTTTATGCGAGGTGGTTTGTTATTCCAAATAAATTTGTATGTGGAGGAGTGTAATCTTTTCCAGTAACCCTCTGGAGGGGGTAACGGTAGCATTGAACTGATGAAGTTGATTCTAGGTAGTACATCCATCTTAACTATTGATACCCTTGCCTGTACTGAGTTTTTAAGTTTTGCCCACCTGTCCAGGTCGTCTTTGATTTTGTTCTGTATTTTTGTGTAATTGTGCTTCACCGTTTGTCTTATGGTGGGAAATATTTCCACACCCAAGCATCTAAAATGTTTTACCATAGGTATCTCACCTGGGAGGGTTGTATCTTTTTTTGCATGGGTGTTAAGTGGAAGGAAAGCCGACTTCGGCCAATTTATTTTAAATCCCGATAAATCACCAAAGTTCTCAATCAACTTGAGTAGATGAGGCAATGTGGTGTTGGGGCTTTGCATGAACAATATTACGTCGTCCGCATATAAACTAATTTTATGTTGTGTGCCCTTGATTACGATTGGTTCTATGGATTGGGATTGTCTTATATATTGTGCTAAAGGCTCTAATGATAGATCGAATAGTCCGGGACTAAGAGGGCAACCCTGTCTGGCTGAGCGTGATACCGGAAAGATTTTGGAGATGAATGTACCTGTTGTAATCATGGCCGATGGGTCTTTGTATAATACTTTAATCATATCAATGAATCCTTTTCCTAACCCCATCCTTTCTAATACTGCCCATAGATACGACCATTCCAGCCTGTCAAAGGCTTTCATAGCATCCAGGGACAGCATCGCCTTAGGTATGGTGTCTTCTTTGTCTGCATCTAGTACGTGCAGTATTCGTCTTATGTTATCAGTGATCAGGCGACCTCTTATGAAGCCAGTTTGGTCCGGATGAATTAAAGACGTCATATGCTTTTGTAATCTGATGGCTAATACCTTAGAGTACAGTTTGACATCGGTTCCGAGGAGGCTTAAGGGTCTGTAACTACCGCACTCGGTGGGGTCTTTGTCTTTTTTGAGAAGGACTGAAATGAGTGCAATATTGTCGTGTTTATGGAAGCTCCCCTCCTTGACTGAGTATAAGATCATATTTAGTAATAAGGGTCCAATTATGTCCCAACAAGAAAGGTACATTTCTGATGGGATACCGTCTCTTCCAGGAGCCTTACCATTTTTCATTTCGGATATGGCCTTCTTGAGTTCCTCTAGTGTGATCGGTGTTTCTAACTGTTTAGCGTCATCCTCCGAAAGTTTAGAGAGAATAATTTGATTAAGATATGTGTCCATTTTGTTTTGATCAAAGGTCGTTTCTGATTTATATAAGTTGGAGTAGAATTCTTTGAATGTATCGTTTATTATTTTGCGGTCTGTTTCAAGTACTTGTTGTTTTCTAATGGCAGTTATATCTGCAAATTTTGCATTAATTCTTAATCGCATGGCTAATAGGTGACTAGGTTTAGAACCTTGGGAGTACTGCTGTTGTCTTGTGCTGCGTATTTGCATTTCCGATTGTTGTCTGTATATGGCATTGATCTCTGTTTTTAGTACGTTAACTTGATTTTCTAGTCTAGTTGAGTTGTTGTATTTTAAAGAATTAAATAACGTTGAGTAAAGCGTTTCCAGTTCAGACAGTTTTGTGCATTGATTCTTGCGCATTATGGAGGAAAATCTATCAGTGAAATCCTTGATCATACCCTTTACCGACATCCATATTATTCTGGGGTCTTGCACCGAGTTTGCATTCTCCCGTAGGAATACTGTGAGAGCTTCTTTGAGTTGTGTAATGAATTCCTTGTTATTAAGCAGCATCGAATTAAAACGCCATCTTGGGGCCCGGGAAGATAGTATACCAAATGTTGCTTTTAGGAGTAAATAACAGTGATCTGATAGTGCATTGGGTATCATTTCCACTTCATATTTATCAAATAGTCTCGGGGATGCAAAGACATAATCAATTCTGGATAATGTGTTATGTCTCGCCGATCGACAAGAGTACTTTCGGGTCGTGGGATTAAGTGAACGCCATAAATCATTTACACCTGTAATCTTTGACCAATCCTTTAATGCTTTAGATGAATTTTTTTGTTCGCTGGAAAAGGCGAGGTAAGATTTGTCCATCCTCCTCATGCTGGTCCAGATCAGTTAAACCCGTTGTCCGCCGGGGATGCAGATCTGCTGTTCTGGTACCCTGAGGGACTTGGGCTTTTTTCAGGGGGAAAAATGCCAGGTCGGTCCGGGTGTCACAGGGTTAAGCGCTATGGAGACCCTGGTTGGGTACATTTTGTACTCTGCACTGTCGTAATGGCTTACGGCCATGCCAACCTGTACACGCTCGATCTCGTCAGATCTCGGCCGCTACGCAGGTTGGTCCTGGTTAGTACATGGTTGGGAGACCGCCTGGGAATACCAAGTACGGTGTGCTTGGGGCTGGTTCTCCATTCTTTTCGCTCCTCTCTCACGCATGGCGAAGAGGGGCCTGTTGGGGTGGTCTTTGACCTCCTCTGGTGACCCTGTGCTTCCCGTATCGCCGGGCCCGGTCCGAAGTAATGTTTCGTCGACCCGTAGGCCTGGGATAACCCTTTTTTGGAGTTTTTTCTTGAGGGGTTATAGGAACAACCACCGCATTGGGTAACAACAAGGTGGTTGATTCCCTGGTGTGTTGGAGCAGTGTCAACTCCCGGGTTACCCGGTTGAGGGTGCCCCTGCACGTTCATGACGTCTGCCAATCGTGTCAGCCTTCTCTGCCTCAACCCCTCTGGGTGGGTTTTTTTTAAATGGAGGCTTGGTCATGCAACAACGCCAGCATACGCCCCTTCCGCCGGGGGGGCTGTTCTCAGCTGACTCCTTTGGCGCCTGTCTCGTCCGCAGTGCTCCAGGCTCAGGTTACAGCCTGTTGCCTGGTTTTCCCCGGTGCGCTGCCTGCTTCCGTTGGTTAACCTTTTTTGTGTGCTTACGGCCATGCTGACTGCCTGTTCTGCAGGGTCAGTGTGCCAGGCGGTGTGCTATTGGGGGGAAAGGGCCCGCTCTTGGAGAAGAGGGGCCTTATCCGAATACGCTGGCGGTGTGGGGGGCGGTGTCACTAAGTGACCGCCTGGTGGGGTCTTGATGCCTGGCGTCATTGACCTCTCCGGGCCCCCGTTTTCCAGGGGATCCAGTCCCTTCAGTGGGTCTGGGTCTTCCTTCGCGCTCCGCTGCTACGGCCTTGCCACGGGGTTGGGTTTGCCCTTGACCCCGTGATTCTGGGGGCAGTAACGAGGTTGTTCCCTCCGTTCGTTCCCGGGTGGCATGCAGGTTGTGCGTGTGTGTAGTCGTGGGGTCAGGCCACGGTCTGCTCACCCTGTGCGTTGAGTTGCTTGAGTGCCTCTTCGCACGGTCGGGTCCGTCGCCCTCCCGGGAACCTCCAATAGGGGGGGTGCCCTCCATTAGGGGGGGTCGGGGGGGCTCGGTCCTCCCTGATCTGATGGTTGTGGGGGGCCTTCAGCGGGGTGTATTTGTCGGCCGATGGCTCTCGCTCGGCCTCCCTTGTGCATGAGTGACGCAGAGCGAGAGCCACTACGATACAGAACGTTAGGTTATGACTATAACCAAGTTCTGTTAGTAGTGGTGACGCTCGGCGTCCGACGCCGCTGCAGCCCTTGATCTCGCCTTGTGGTGAAAGCTTGGGAAGGAGGCGAGGGGGTGGCCCCACCCCTGCTTATATGGGTAAGCTGATAGGGGTGTGGTCAGACAAATATTGGGATATAAAGGTACATTGTGGTCTTTTATTCAGTGCGCGTGCACGTGCGAGGACAGTGCATGAGTGACGCCGAGCGTCACCACTACTAACAGAACGTTATCTTACTGGGGGGTCGGAAACTCAAGATTAGCCACTTGCAGACGGCAGGGAGAGGCGCGGGGTGTGACGTACTGTATATTTTAGTTGATGAAATATTTTTGTTGATGAAATATTTTTTCATTTCAGTGTCACAGTATGACATCGATCTCCAAAATAAAAAAAAATAAAAAAAAAATAATTTTTTTTTTTTTTTTTGGGACAGGGAGCCGCAGCTGATTGGCTAAAGAGCCGCATGCGGCCTCGGAGCCGTAGGTTGCCGACCCCTGTCCTAGACCCTAATCAGTCTGGCTTCCGGACTGGCCACTCCACAGAAACGGCCCTCATTGCGGTCACAGAGGCACCTCACTTAGCAAAAGCGAAAGGCCTCTCCTCTGTCGTGATTCTCCTAGATCTATCTGCAGCCTTCGACACAGGCAACCATCAGATCCTTCTCGTGGCCCTCGCAGGAATGGGAGTGGCTGGCTCTGCGCTGACATGGCTGACATCATACCTCAATGACCGCTCCTACCAAGTGTCATGGAGAGGGACCCTGTCGGCCACCCGCCCCCTGCGGACGGGTGTCCCCCAGGGCTCGGTCCTAGGACCCCTTCTCTTCTCCCTCTACACTAAATCACTGGGTAACATTATCACGTTTCATGGCTTCTCGTATCATTGTTATGCCGATGATACTCAACTCTTCCTCTCCGTCCCTCCCTCAGATATCCACGTCTCTGAGCGGATCTCGGCCTGTCTGTCCGACATCTCCGCCTGGATGATGACCAACCACCTCAAACTGAACCTAAGCAAAACATAATTGCTCCACCTGACCGACCTTTCCATCACAGTCGAGAATGCAGCTGTGACCGCGTCCCCGACCGCCAAGAACCTTGGTGTTGTCCTCGACGACCAGTTGAACTTCTCTGCTCACATCGCAGCGACAACCAGAACCTGCAGATTCCTCCTGAGCAACGTCAGAAGGATCCACCCCTTCCTGACAAAAGAAGCCACCCAACTCCTCGTCCAATCAACAGTCATCTCCCGCCTCGACTACTGCAACGCACTGCTCGCTGGCCTCCCGGCCACTGCCACCAAGCCTCTTCAACTCATTCAGAATGCAGCCTCATGAACATTGGCAAGCTTTCCATTTTTGCACAAAATGAGTTCCCTTCCATCACTAATATTATTGTTTAAGCATTTTTGGTTGAAATGGAATTATACGTAATTATTTTACGATTAATTGTGAATTGTTTCATGTTGAGTTTCTTCCCCTTAGGATGTATATATATTTTTATGATCTCTTTTTACTACAGTTCTGTATATCTGTATGTCTTGTATGTCATAAATGTCCTGAATTGAAAATGGGGGACCCCGATGTAAACACGACGAAAGTCTTTTTCTGGTCTGCATCCTCTTAGCAGTTGTTTTGTATTGAGCCGTACTGTATTGTACCCATTCTGCAATCTGTTAATAAAGTTTTCAATCAATCAATCAATCAATCAATCCATTGGAAATACGTAGCAATTTCAAGCGAGGTGGAAACAACAATGATGTAACCACTACACCTCCCTATAATGCCTCACTGTGCTTCATTGCCTCACTGAGCAGAGTAACAGTATAAACTCTTGCATATCTTCCTGGACATTTTACATCTACATTTGACATTTTACTGTACATTTTACTGTATATTTTTGGCTGTATATTTTAGAATGTATATCCTTGATTGTATTTTTATTCTTATTTTAGATTTTCGACTACCTAAATGTTTATTGTGAGCGATCTGTAGTGCTGAATTACCCTCGGGATCAATAAAGTACTTCTATTCTATTCTATTCTATTCTATTCTATTCCAGTATTCAAATCCTACTCTCCCAAAGCAGAACCCAGTCTGTGTCTCAGCGATGTCCCCTCTGAGAGGCTCTGTATGCGTGGCCTTCTCTGTGGCAACAGCAGGGATGCTGTTGGTCGGTTTCCGTGTCAGTCTCGTCTGCTGCTAAACTGTTAGGTGCTGGAAGGGTTCCTTGTCCTGGATATCCTGAGTCTGTTGTTGGAGGTCTGTCTAAAGACGATCACATGGTGACGGAGTAATCCTCTCTCACATGCACACTGTCTGTGTGTTCCTGTAAAGCTCTCAATGTTCTCCACTGGCAACCTTGGGACTCCTTATGTTACCACTATTAAACACTAATAGACACATAATGGCCTAATATGGAATGGCACACAGGCATATATATAATAGATATAATAGATAGATAGATAGATAGATAGATAGATAGATAGATAGATAGATAGATAGATAGATAGATAGATAGATAGATAGATAGATAGATAGATAGATAGATAGATAGATAGATAGATAGATAGATAGATAGATAGATAGATAGATAGATAGATAGATAGATAGATAGATAGATAGATAGATAGATAGATAGATAGATAGATAGATAGATAGATAGATAGATATAGATATAGATATATAGATAGATACTATTGGTCAGTTGACAAACGTTAAGATAGACAGACATAGAATGGACATACAATAAATGAGCACTATTGCTCATATATATATGTATATGTATATACATATAAGGGGATATGTGTATTTCTGCACACCATAGAGACAATAGGAAAAGACCAAAGATATTCACTCATCCTTCATCTTTTCTTTTTCCAAGAGAAGCCTGCTGTCCTGATAAGACCACCTTCTTCTTCCTTGTCTGTGTTTTGACGACTATAATGCTCTAAGTGAGTGAGCATGTAGGGTTTAATCCCACATTACTGGGGCCATGCCATGTGAAGTGTAAGCATCTGCCAGTCACACACTTCCTGCAATCTCTTTTTTTGGACATCCTCAACTTGGCATCGATTATGACGTGACTTTGGAAAACGTGGATGAGGCGGAAGGACTCGCACACTGGGCCTAAATCCCTCTCATTTCAGGACAATCCTGTAATGAGATCCTCTTGGCAACACCTAGTGGTCAGGGAGCATGTGCAGTCTATACTGTGTGTGTCCTTCCTTTACGTAACAGCTGGCCTCAGCTAGGTAGGCTATAGAGTACGAAATATAATTTTGGATCGATGGTAACAAAGCACAGACATTAGTCAGATTGAAACCATGCAAACCAGCAAGGCCCAGCTATGGGACAGTAGATTAGATTAGATAAGATTCTAATTTATTGTCATCCACAAGTACAGTACAACGGAAAGAGGTTTGGCATCCAACCAGAGTGCAAATGTAGCAGTAAAGTGCAATAGCAATATACAATGTACAGGCGATTAAACTGGGTATAAATTATATAAATTAGTGTACTGCTAACCAGATGTATGTACAGAGTTGTAGTATAATAAATAAACAGTATGACTACTACTGGCCAGCAGCGTAACTAGTAAGAGTAGGATATGTACAGATATAGTATAGTAAAGGACTATGTGCAGGTAAGTACAGACAGGTGTGGATAGGTATGTATGTGGTGAGAATAAATATATATATATATCGTATAAACAGCATTATTGTACATGCTATCATACAGAGCTATGGGTTATGTGCAGGTGTACAAGCAAGTATATAGAGGGGTTATATGCAGGTATATTCAGACTAATATGGGTGTATATATATATATATATAGTAAGGCTTTAAGGAACTGCCATAACGTTGTGCCAAAATCCTAGACAGGTGTTGTGATGCGTGTAGGTTTGAGCATAAAGATAGCTCATTTAAGGCTTGCACGTAGAAGATAAAGAGGTGTAAAAAGCTGAAGAGAGTAAGATGGAGAGAGAGAGAGAGTGGACAGAGAGAGAGAGCGAGAGAGAGAATGAGAGCTTTAGGTCAGTCTTTGGTTAAGCGTGGAGGCTTACCACTCTCTCTCCGTGGTAATCCGTAAGTAACTAATAGCAAGTTAGGATATTGGCAGTGACAGCAGCAGTGAATCATGTCCACTGGGAGGGGCCACGCAAACACCCAGACAAGGTCACAAGCTACAGGCTCATAGCCAATGAGCCAAGACATGGCTAATAATGAACAACTGAACTGAATTAAGTGAAAACTCTTTGGCACGACTTTGGATATAGTAAACATGGTCCAGATATATTGACAACGTGGTTGCAAAGATAGGAAGAGGCCTGGCTGTTATTGACTTTGTAAATACTGCAATGACAGTTGTACTTGTGTTATTCTTTTTGTTGTTGTAATTACAGTAATTATGTATTTTATTTTTCATTATTTTCCATTATATCTGTTGTGATTGTATGTGATCCAATCTAGTGGTTGCAAAGATGGGAAGATGCCTTTGTAAATACTGTGATGTCATACTTGTGTTATTCTCTTTTTTTGTAATTACTACTGTGATTGTATTGTTTATTGTTTATTGTTATTCGCATTGTATGTGATCCTATCTAATAAACAATAGATAAACATGCTGTACTCAAGCCTACAGAGCAGGGAGACATTACACTGATAAACATGGTGATACCTGTACTCAAGCCTACAGGGCGGGGATACATTACACTGATAAACATGGTGATACCTGTACTCAAGCCTACAGGGCGGGGATACATTACACTGATAAACATGATACCTGTACTCAAGCCTACAGAGCAGGGAGACATTACACTGATAAACATGATACCTGTACTCAAGCCAACAGGGCAGGGATACATTACACTGATAAAAATGGTGATACCTGTACTCAAGCCTACAGGGAGACATTACACTGATAAACATGGTGATACCTGTACTCAAGCCTACAGGACAGGGATACATTACACTGTTGGAGCTGGTACACAAAGATGTTGTGCTTGGAGCAACACTATTTTGATTTGATTGAAGTTTATTTAAATTATGCAACAACAAACAAGTACAGATATAACCTTAACCTGTTAACCTATTAGATCCCCATGTGGGGTATCATTGGAAAGCCACACTCATTGGCTACTACAACCCTGTCCAAAATGTTTCAAGATCTCCAAATGATTGACGGAGCTAGAGCCCTGGATGTCGTGTACGTGTCGTGTACTTTGCCGTGTACTTTGGCGCACGCCTCACATATCGGCATGTAACTCGAGAACCGCTGAACGGATTTTGTCACCTGAAAGGGCAATCGACACGCAACAAATAGTTTGTATTACAATATATTTAATTCTATATATTGTATTAAAATAAATGCACACCCGAGCCGCTAGAGGTCTGCAAAGTGGCGCATCGCGAATCGTCCCACATGTGGGCCCTTGGATGTTAAGAGGTTGTGTTTATTTTTCAAATGTAGCCAAGAGTAAAGACCTTAACCCTATCAAAACAGCAGTCAAAGTGTATTTAAATTTTTTCCAATGTTTTTAAGATTTACAGAAAATAAGAATTTATCGGAAAAAATGCTAATTATATCTCTTTTATTGTAAAACCGCGAGGAAATTACTAAATCCAGATTTAACACTGCCATTGGAAAGAGGAGCATTTCCCCTATCCATAGATGTATGATTTGGCCATAATAAGGTCAAGTTCAAGGTCAAATATGAATTTATAATTAAAATGGATTATAATGTATTACTGTATCTACAAATCCTTCTGTATAATTATCTTCCCTTTATTCATTTGCTTAGATTTCTTTTACACTTGATCTCAAGAAGGTGGTGAATGAGCTCAGTGAGCGAGCTCGGTTCCAGCACAATTGTAACATGGTGTTATTCACCAGCACAGATGCAAAACAAAATCATAATTTATATTCTCCTTTTTTTCATTACAATTTACTCAAGCCTAGTAACAGACACAATATTTCTGACACTGGGAATACATACCCCCAGGTCCCTAGATGTTATGCTAATTGACCTTGTAGAAGTGGAGCAATCTTCCATTTACTTAGGCATGTACCTTTAGGCGAAATTTCTGAAAATAGGGCTACAGCTTAACTCAATCAGCGCCAGACCCAATACAGGATAGTCGGGTTATCTCGCCGACCGTTCAGCGCCAGACCCGAGTATAGTCTCAGCTGATAGAGTTGTACCCTTCTTGCTGTCTTGTCGTACAGAACTTGTAAGTCGCTTTGGATAAAAGCGTCAGCTAAATGACTAAATGTAAATGTAGTCGGGTTTTCATCGTTATTTCTTTTGTTCGATATTTCCATTCATTACAGGCACACGGACTCGGGGTTAACATGGGGAATCATCCTGAGAATGCCAAAGTGCAATACCGGCTGCATCCTCCCAGGTGGCAGTATCGAGCACCCTTTGAAACCTTATATCTTGGCCTGTGCAATGATCAAATGTCTCCGGGCGCACTTTTCTTTGTCAGGCGAGGCGAGCGGGTATCCTGATCGCATTGAGAAGCCTCAAATGCCTCCGATGCATCTGTTGTGGTGGATTATGTTGGCGACACAATGGACACCAATACTTGGACTCGCGATCAGACAATTGGAATATTCTTTTTAGGGTACCTCCTAGTGAAGGAATAAATTATATCAATCCTGCTTTGATCCAACCATGATTTCACCTCGATCACCCCCCCCCCCTTTCATGCATTCATGATGAAACATAATACCTATTATATACATTTGATTTGGAAATAGTAGCGTATCCAGGCGAGAAACGGCAACACTTTTAGTGAAATTCACGTTTTGCTGCATATCGTCGTTTTTTGGGATTAGACAGGATCACTCTAAAACTATACTATACTATCTAAAACTATCAGGAAATTTGGTGAATTCTCAGGGTATAAACTCAATCTTGATAAAAGTGAACTCGTACCCATTAACACTGCGGCCAGCCAGGTTTCTTTTAATTCTTTGCCCTTTAAGATCACAAATGATAGATTTACCTATCTGGGTATATCTATCACAAAGCCCCATTCCCAATTACTAAAGGCCAACTTTACACCGTTCCTGGATCGAACGCGCCAAGATCTTATACGTTGGTCCACCATGCCCCTATCCCTAGTTGGGGGAATTAATATAATTAAAATTAGTATTCTTCCAAAGTTTTTATACCTCTTCCAATGTGTCCCGATCTTTCTCACCAAATTCTTCTTTACAAAACTTAACAGCATAATTTCAACATTTATTTGGAACAATAAACCACCCAGAATCCGGAAAATATTTTTACAAAGACTGAAAATGTGTGGGGGTTTGGCCCTACCAAACTTCCAAATATATTACTGGGCCGCGAATATTAGAAGTTTATTGTTCTGGCTACATGACACATCTGCCCCGGACGTTCCTGCCTGGTTACACATCGAAGCCCGCATTTCACTTTCTGCTCTTTTGTGCTCTTCAATCCCCCTGCAATCTCCCCAGTCCTGTCTTAATCCTGTAGTGTTGCATTCCCTGAAAAGTTGGTCCCAATTTAGAAAAAGTTATGGTTTAGCCTCTATGTCTACTTATGCTCCAATTGCAGCGAATCATCTGTTTCCGGCCTCCCTCCTAGATAACGAATTTGATCAGTGGTTCAAAAAGGGAGTTTTGAACACGAGACTGCTCTATGAAAGCAACGTATTTATGTCATTTGAACAAATTAAGAACAAGTATGATTTGCCAGCACACCACTTCTTTTGTTACTTACAAGTTAGAAACTTTATACGTAGTCAATCCACTACATTTCCATCCCTGCCTCCAAATACATCACTAGACTCAATCCTGGAGACAAATCCTGAGCTCAAGGGAACAGTGTCTAAACTTTATACGAACATATTCGAGATGGAGGACTCGTCACTCTCAATTATAAAGGGGCACTGGGAAAAGGACTTTGAAACAGACAAATCAGAATCAGGTGTGGTCAAGAATACTAAAAAAAATTCACGCTTCATCTATCTGTGCGAGACACAGGCTTATTCAATTTAAGATCGTACATCGGCTACATATGTCCAAACTCAAACTGTCAAAAATGTTCCCTGAGGTTAGTCCTACTTGTAACAGATGCAAACAAGCCTCGGCCGGTCTGTATCACACATTTTGGTCATGTCCTAGCCTAGCAGACTTCTGGTCGTCCATATTTAAGCTCTACTCAGACCTGGCAGGTCGGGTACTGGAACCATGTCATTTCCTGTTTTTTTTGGTGTCCCTTCCGAGGATTTACATCTACCAAAAGCACAACTGATCTGTATTGCTTATTCCCCCCTTTTAGCAAGACGTCTCATTCTTATGAACTGGAAAAACGAACATCCTCCCTCATTTGGCATGTAATGTACCATCTAAAAGTTGAAAAGATAAAATATACTCTGCAGGGAACAATTGGAAAATTTGACGTGGTGTGGCAACCCTTTATCTCCTATGTGGAACAATTGACTACATCTCTCACCTCCTGAAACAAGGACACTGTATAGGAACGACTCTGTAACATGAAGTGCTCTGAGAACTTTTTATTTGACTTTTTTTTATTAATTGTTTTCTTTATTTTATTTTTTATTTTTTTTTCTATATATATTTCTATCTTGTTCAGTTTTTTTCTTATTATTATTTTCTCTGTTTTGTTTATACGTGTATGTATGTCACGTTCATAGTGTCTACTGTAATGTCTAAAAAAAACTGTAATAAAAATATCAAATATTTAAAAAAAACTATACTTATATTCACCACGGTATAACAAGCGAAAGTATTGCTGAAAAATGTTTTCTTTTTCACATATTCAACGATAGATAGTTGATGTCAAATGGGCCATAGTATTGTATCCATAGCTATAATATAGATAGAATATATATGTAACTGCAGCTATGGTTAACAGTTGGTTAATATAGTTATATTCGCTTACAATTTTATATGTTTATTTTTGCATATTAATAATAATACACATGATTGTATTTCATTGTATTTCATATGGGTTTATATGGATAATATGTGTGGCGCATGATTTCTCTTTGTTTGTGCAATTATTTTAGTCTCACAAGACTTGGTTCCACTTAATATCCGGTGACGTGTTTCCGCCTTCTTTCTTTTAAGTCCCAACATGACGTGAGGGATGGCTATATTGACTTTGCGGTCAATTCCAGCAAGTAAAAGATAGTTGTCTACAAGACAACTTAACAAGACAATCTAACAAGACAAAGACTAAAGACACAACACCAGAACGTATCGATGTTCTCTTATACTGGCACGCAGCCAATAAGGTATTGATTGCTATGGATGATGATTTTGGTTATATGTTGACAGTTGATGTTTAACTACGTTTTTGATGGACTTTCAATTGCTAATGGTATCATTTGTATGTTGTACAGATTTTACGGTTTGGATGGAGATTGGACAAAGCTTCATTAAAATCAGTTCAAGAAATATACTTGTGAGGCGGCTGAGTGGCGCAGTGGGTAAGGCGCTCGCCACCAGTGTTGTGCTAGTTACTGAAAAATAGTAACTCAGTTACTTTACTAGTTACTTCATTTCAAAAGTAACTCAGTTACTTTACTAGTTACTTACACCCAAAAGTAATGCGTTACTGTGAAAAGTAACTATTTAGTTACTAAAAATAAAATAAAAAGATTGCTCTCATTAATGCCCTTACAGATACTCAAAATCTGTTGATCAACTTGACAGTTTCCATTCACATCACTGAACTCTGCTAAGCAATGTGGTCTATACAAACACAAATCTGACACAAACACAAATGTTGTCCCGAGTCCCGACATAATAAGAAATGCGCTGTGCCTAATTGTATCACCACTTAGGTTGAAGGAACAGCCTTGATGTCGCCGGAGCATGTCATTATAACCGTCTTGCAATGTTGTTTAAGATACCAATCATGCATTGCAACGTTAGAATACCGTAATTCCTCTAATAGTAACCCCGGCTTGTATTTGTTTCAACTGTAGCGGGTACCAGGCTTGTATTAGGAGGAGGCCTGTATAAGAGGGAGGCCTATATTTCAAATTTTCAAACGGATCATAATGAATAAATCAACATTTTGTGTCAGTTTGAACCCAGTAAAATGTACTGGGTTCATTTATTGAAACCAAGTACTGTATGAAATAGTAAACAGTGCAATTACAGGTGGTCACTGGTCATTTCAACGTTTTCAAAGTGAAATCAAGTAACTAGCTCAGTATGCAGCTCAGTATATTAGTAACCCGGCTTGTATTAGGAGGCCGGCTTATAATTGCTTAGCTCAAGAGCGCACCCGGCCATTAATAGAGACCCGGCTTGTATTTGAGACCCGGTTACTATTAGAGGAATTACGGTAGTTAGGATATCAATTGTGCATGAAAGGACTATATTTATATTGTTTGATTAGTATATTGATGAGATTCCCTTGCAGATTATTACAGTCAAAATCTGTTGATCAACTTTGCATTCACATCACTGAACTCACCAAAGTCTGCGGTGGTTGAGATGTAACGTTAGTCCAGCCCCTCAAACATTTTCTTTAGCTCATTTCCATTTAGTATATTCTCTCTCCAAGTAGTTGGAAAACGTGAAGTGTTCCGTCCCATTTGCCGTGTGCCGCCTGGTATCACATGCTAACTAGATCCCCGAAAGCGAGTGGCTTACTGGCTTCGGATGAGTCCTGTTAACGTTAGACTCAGCTACTAGCTTCGTTGAAGCATGGGCAGTAGATAGGATCTTTGAGCCAAAACACAAATGACATTTAACTAAAACGTTCTTTTCTTTGTGCTCGACAAAAGAGAAATAGTGATAATATCCATGTGTACAAACGCGAGTAGTGGGCGCTGCAATGACAGTCAAGTCTATAGTAAACAAAACACGCCCACAGCATGTCTCCGCAGGTGAGGTGCCAGACAGGAGTCAGGAGGACTGCGCTGGATCACTACCGCTCGCTATCAATCTACATAAAAATAACGCAGTAACGAACCATTCAGTAACAGTAACGGCGTTACTGAATTTTAAAAGTAATGCGTTAGAGTACTAGTTACCGCCAAAAGTAACAGCGTTACTGTAACGCGTTACTTTGTAACGCGTTAGTCCCAACACTGCTCGCCACTAATGCAGGAGATGCTGGTATCGAGCCCAGCTCTCTGCGTTGCTACCGGCTTGGCCGGCCGTCATACTAACACAATTGGCAGTGTTAGAGGGTGGGAAAGCCGGTGGGTGGGGATTGGACGTTGTGGACAGCGACTCCTACAGGTCGGTTGGGTGACGCCGGTGCGGCGGAAACAGGAAGTATCGGGGGCAGCGTGAGCCTCCCACGCGTTACTCCTCGCCACTGAGAGTTCGAGCAGCTGCGGTGAAAAGATGCGACAGGCTGCCTCCTCGTGTACCGGAGGGGACACGTGATGCAAGGCTTCTATCCTCACTACAGCCGACCAGTGGGAGGCATAGTCTAGCAACGTTCAAGACAGGGGAGAGAAGAATTGGAAATACGAAATTGGGATGGGAGAAAAATTGTGGATTAAAAAAAAGGAAATCTACTTGTGTTAATTGCGTCGTGTCTGGAGGATGTCACAATATATATAACCCTGCAAACACCGCCACTTATTCCTATCTTTTAGAGCGTCTGCGTGGTAGGAACAAACGATGCTCAAGTCAGTGGCGTCCAAAGAGTTAACAGGTTGCCGTTCAAAGAATAAATGTATATAATTTTTTTTTTAAACACAAGTCTAACTTAAAAGATTTTTTTTGTCTTTTTTGTTGTTGTCATTTACATATTTGAAAACAATGAATAATCACTGTGAGGTAGACCGGTGCCTCTTACTCATAACACTGATCCCTCCTCTCATCGCACTGTACCTCCACCTGCAATGTTGTCCATCTGCTCAAAATACATGTCCCACGTGTTACAGTAACTGTGTGTACATATGAATATCGAGGGGAGCACAGAATGGTGAACAGACAACAAAGACAGTTTTTTTATTTTCCCTTTTCAAGCCATTCAATTAGCATATAATTAATTGAATGGCTTAAATTAAAGGGGAACTATTTAGCTATTTCTTTCACTATTTGGGCAATTTTACACAATGCCTGTGAGTCTATGGAACACATCTGTAAGGGTTTTTTCAATAAAATACATTGTTATGTATTTTTAATCAAGTACTTTGCTGGACCACTTTCTGCCCTTCCAGATTCCAAGCTGTTTTTGGCTGGGCTCCGCCCATACTCGCAATGCGCTTTGAGTGACAGTCACCCACCTGCACTGGCAGATACCTTTGGGGGAGAGAGAGAGAGAGAGATAGAGGGACTAATTAATTTCGCCGCGGGGGGCATAATCCCACGGGACAATGCATTGGTAACTTGTTTAAAATGACAATATATATCCCTGTGGGGGCGGCTTGGTGGCGCAGCGGACACTGCTCAGCACTCGTCACCAACGCAAGAGACACCGGGTTCGACTCCGGCTGTCGCCGTTGCCTCCGGCTTGGGCCAGTCGTCATACTAACTCAATTGGCAGAGTTAGCGGGTGGAAGTCGATGGGTGGTAATCTGGACGTTGTGGACAGCGACTCCTACAGGTCGGTTGGGGACGCCTGCACAGCAGAGACAGGAAATGGCAGGGGGTAGTGTGAGCCTCCCACACGTTACACCTCACCAATGAAAGTCCGCGCTGGCAGGTGAAAATATGTGACAGGCTGCCTCCTCGTGTATCGGAGGGGACACGTGATGCAAGGCTTCTATCCTCCCTACAACCGGCCAGTGGGGGGCATATGCGAGCAACGTTCAAGACAGGGGAGGGGAGAATTGGCACAGCGGGTAATTGGGATGGGAGAAAAAATAGAAAAATAGGAGAAAAAGCGGATTAAAAAATATATATCCCTGTGAATATTATTGCACGGATCGGAATACGGGCGCACGCGTGGGAGCGTGCGCTATGATATTTTGCAACAGGTTGACGGTGATACAGCCAGTGCTGATACGAGAGAGAGCGAGCGAGCGAGAGAGAGCAGGCGAGCGAGAGAGAGCTCCCCCCCAGTCCCATTCCCTCCCACCCGTTGTATCTAGTTCTCTGTGTGATTCACTGTGTGTGTGTGAACAGCTGAAGGTCTCTGCTATCGAAAACCGCTTCCGCATTATTTCCACTCACTGCTCATATAAACGTATCACAGTTGATTGTGGGCGGGCGGTGGCAGATCAGCGCATTACTACGTAGCAGTGGCGTCGTTAGCCCTGGGCTTCCGGGGCTTTAGCCCCGGATGTTTTTCTCCTAGCCCCGGATCTAAAAAAAAAAAAAAAAAAAAAAATTGTTTACATTTTTTTTTTTTTTTTTTTTTTTTTTACTTTTTTTTTTTTTTTTATGTCAGCATCCCCATTGTCTGTGCTGAATGTTTGTTAGTGTTTGGTATTTTTTTTTGGTTTTTAGTACTTTTAAACATTTTTAGTAAGTAGTTTTCATTTGATCCTATAATTCTTTCATTCACCGATTTGTGGACTTTTTTTTTAGTGTCCTGAAAGGCGCCTTATAAATCAAATGCATTATTATTATTATTATTATCATCCAGGAGGGAAAAGACACTTTGGATAGTAGGGACTGCATCTCTGCCTGTCCTGACCAGTAAACACTTTGCAACTGTGATCTCCTCTGGCAATAGTTGGATATTGTAATGTGTGGCGAGGGGTTGCAGCAATTCCACTGAGAGAAACTGGTCTGAGGCTGGATAACATGCCTGTATGCCTCTCATAAATTGTTATCCAACTCATGAGAACCTGCTCTCAAGCTCTTGCAGCATTCTGTCGACGACTGGATAGAACAATCTCTGTCTCAGCTGATCTCCTGAGCTGAGGTCTGAGCTTGTGCCACAAGATGACTCAACTACATACTCGTCGATCCTTTTCTGCTTCCTCCTTTGGCTGGTAGTATGTTCCTCAATCCAAAGGCCATTACATATGGCCTTTGTCCTGTCATACATGTCCACTGCCATCTCTGATGTGCGATAACCTTTGAGTGTGTCCTGCACTGTGCTTTTAAATAGTACAGATATTGAAGATGTGCACTTTAACGCAGCAGCACCTGGAGCTATCCATACCCATGTCCAGTGTCCTATAATAAGCTTTAATCGAACCTCGGATAGTCCGGTTGGTTTGGGGTGGTGTGAAAGCTCATTCACTCTTGCAAGTGAACCCTGCTGCGGTTCATTTGAGATGTGAATGCAAAGCGGACCAAAGGCAGGAAAATACCCAAAAATCGAATCTTTTTTTAATGAGAAGACTGAAACATATGTATATAATGAAACACACAATCGTTTTTTTTCGATTGCCTAAGCATGATTTTGAAAACGGGGCCCGGTGTTTCAAAACACACAATTAGCACAACCACACACACAATTATCAGAACACCTCAGATCCTTTGCTAAATTAAACACTTGTCAAAACCATACACTAATTTTGTTACCATATGAAACACACGTTACATAATGACTTAATTCTGTTTGAACCAGTTACACACACTGCTGTGCTTAACCTAAAACACATTTAGCAATTCTACTTCTCAGTGATTAGAGTACTGTAAGTGAAGTACGCAGATAATGTGCAAATATACAATAAATTCACCAAACACTACACAAGACCAATGCTGTAGACTGATGAAAATATAATTTATTTATCTACATATACCCAAATCAATGATGCAGACTGATAAAATAACGTTTTCTCTCCATAT
This sequence comes from Notolepis coatsorum, assembly GCF_963971535.1. NCBI lineage: Eukaryota > Metazoa > Chordata > Actinopteri > Aulopiformes > Paralepididae > Notolepis > Notolepis coatsorum. Next base: position 84,454,065 of record NC_140181.1, on the reverse strand, counting down.
AACCAAATCAGTCAACATTTCAACATGGAGAATCACAACAATACATGTCCCAGTTTTCATGCTACTATGTGCATAACACTGTAAGCTCAGCAAATATCAGACAAACATAAAATACTGTATCCAGTACAGGTTAAAATTACAGTAACACATTTTTTTTTGAAAAAATTTAAACAGAAAATACTAGACATTATCTCTTTGCCTAGCTGGATCTGGCAAGATAATTTTTTGTTGTGATTCTCCATGTTGACTGATTTGGGAAAATGGGAGAAAATGTATATTTTCATCAGTCTGCATCATTGGTTGTCTTGTGTAGTGTTTGGTGAATGTATTGTATATTTTCACGTTCTCTGTGTACAGTACTTCACTCTCCTTCCATTTTGGTTGAAGACAGGTGAACTCACCTGCTGCATTTTTATAGTGCTTAAACCTGATTGTGTATCTACAATTAACTGTGTTTTTATTTTGTTATTGGTGTATATGTGTATGTATGTACAGTATATGTATATATATTATATGTATATATATGTGTATATATGTATATTTGTACTCCTGTTGGGGCTTCTTGGACCAGATCAATGTTTTATCTGGCTAAATAAATAAATAAATAAGAAACTGATGATTTGGTCCTGTTAACTTTGAATTTTCTATGGGGACTGCCCAGATCCCTCTCATGGACCTGGACCTCACTTTGAGAACCTCTAATGATTCTAGTTATTCAGTATTCATCTCTAATTCATCTAAAATTGCGTATTTCTGTGCCTAAAAAAAAAAAAAAAAAAGGGGGGGGGGGGGGTTGACCCCCCCCTCCACCCCCCTGGGCTGAAGCCCCCAATGTTTTCTAACCCTAAAAACGCCCCTGCTATGTAGGATAGCGAGTCAATTCTGAATGGCTTGGTTTAGTGGGGGAGGATCTTGTATCAGCTGAACTGGAGGAATGAGAATTTCACATCTAGTCAGTGTTGGTACAACCCCACATTGCTAGAAAACAATGCAAACCACTGGAAAAGGTCATTTATAAGATAGTTCCCCTTTAACATATAATTACAGACTTCAAATTTCACACACACAAAAGATTCATACCAAAGATTATAATGCATTTGTATATCTTTGTTTTGTGATCAAAATTCCATGATATTTATGAAAAGAAAAGTATAGTTTTACGATTCATTCCATTGAGGATCCAGCACCCATTCTTCTAGATTCAATCGGGGGTTGAGTGCATTGTATTAATTTGTATTACCATCGGTATCATGGTCTAAAAACCAAGGTATTATTTAAGTACAAAATAGCTACCATGGAAATATGTAACTTTTACCACAGTAGTAGTACTGGCTGTCTCACTGTAGACTTTGATTGGCTGGCTCACTGTAGACTTTGATTGGCTGGCTCACTGTAATATAGACTTTGATTGGCTGGCTCACTGTAATATAGACTTTGATTGGCTGGCTCACTGTAATATAAACTTTGATTGGCTGGCTCACTGTAATATAAACTTTGATTGGCTGGCTCACTGTAGACTTTGATTGGCTGGCTCACTGTAATATAGACTTTGATTGGCTGGCTCACTGTAATATAAACTTTGATTGGCTGGCTCACTGTAATATAAACTTTGATTGGCTGGCTCACTGTAATATAGACTTTGATTGGCTGGCTCACTGTAATATAGACTTTGATTGGCTGGCTCACTGTAATATAAACTTTGATTGGCTGGCTCACTGTAATATATAGACTTTGATTGGCTGGCTCACTGTAATATAGACTTTGATTGGCTGGCTCACTGTAATATAGACTTTGATTGGCTGGCTCACTGTAATATAAACTTTGATTGGCTGGCTCACTGTAATATAGACTTTGATTGGCTGGCTCACTGTAATATAAACGTTGATTGGCTGGCTCACTGTAATATAGACTTTGATTGGCTGGCTCACTGTAATATAGACTTTGATTGGCTGGCTCACTGTAATATAGACTTTTATTGGCTGGCTCACTGTAATATAAACGTTGATTGGCTGGCTCACTGTAATATAGACTTTGATTGGCTGGCTCACTGTAATATAGACTTTGATTGGCTGGCTCACTGTAATATAGACTTTAATTGGCTGGCTCACTGTAATATAGACATGTCGTCAAGGACCTTGTATTTGTTTTCTTCTTCGTGTACCATCAGAAATCCCACTCTCTCTTCCTGCTTGTTGCCATGGCAATCGATGCAAGCCTACTGAGAATGCAAGCATTAAAAAAAAAACGGTGATAGGACCTTTATTATTCCAAGGGAGTAGTAAACTTTTTCAGGAGAACATTAAACCAAAGGTCTCGGATAGTACGTAACAAAAGCCAATTCACTACTTGATTAATTGCATGCCAGTCTCCAGAGAAAGGTTTGTTGCTGTGCAGAGTGAGTTGGATCACTGGCCAAAGCATGAGGTTGAGTCTTGTTATTTACTGTTAATTACAACAAAATAATCAGACGTATGCTCCTGATGGTTGACAGCAACGGGTGTATCCCAGAGAACGCCCCCAAGCCGCCAATTACACCTCGTCAACACGCCCCGTCCCCCGGAGCCGTTTGGCCGACCAACTTTCTTTAGGTAACTTTTAAAAACGGTGGTCGCTAGATGCCACACAAGAAGATTAGTGAGAATGGAGTGAACGGCCTGGGAGGAGGGATTAATGCATGTTTGACTACATCAAAATGGTGGCCATATGGTTTTACTTTATCATTTCATATCGATAACATCAGTAGGATATCACAAAGAAAGAGCATGTTTCAAATGTCATCATGATCAGACAAGCCGTTGAGGAGTAGCTCTAATTTTTTTGTTTTGTGAGAACAGCGCCACCATGAGGCGACATGACTCAACATTTCAGAGGCCTCCTTGCTATTGGTGGACAATCCCCCCCCCTCAAGTTTGATGTAAATGTAACAAAGCTAACACATTGCTTCCTGTTTACCATGCGCTTTTCACAAATTCTATTGAATCTGCCGGTCAAATAATACTTTAAAAGACTTTGGCCCCTAGATGCCAAACAGAAAATTCTGTGAGAATCAGGTGAACAGTTTATGAGGGAAAAATATTTTTCCAAAATAATCAGAAATGGTCGTCAATGAGGAGCCAGATCTCTGGGTATAAATATCGGGCCTGTACAACTAACAGTTCAGGATACGTGTTTATTAAAATGTTGGCCTGCTGATGCTATGAGGGCCATTTCATGTATGCACGAGGAGATATAATAATGATAATCTAGTGTTGATTTCAGGATGATTAGATAATCAGCCGAAAAATTACAACGTGATGACTGGATTACACTAAAATGCCTTTTTCTCGTCTTTTCCTGGAATTACTCAGAATCACCCAAACCATACTCATATTCAAAACGGTATCAAACGGAAATGTACGGATGAAAAAACAATCAGTTTTTTGCATGTTGACCAGAAGCAACTCACTGACAGTCGACGGCGTTATTAGATCCATAGCTATAATATAAAATATAGTTTTAGGACTCGCAAGTCTGGCATTCTAAAACTATATCCATTGAATAAAGACCTGGCGCTGAAGGGGGATCAGCGCCCCCTGCTGCTGGCGGTCAATGTGTTAAAGGTGAAGTCCCTCCCCTTCCGCTAACGACCAAGGGACCCTATTTCTGAAAACAATTATGTACAGAAGTCAACGACAAGAGACAAATAATGTTTTGATCCCATTTCACTTGTGCCATGAATCACACATAGATGTTTGTCAATTTAAAAGATCATTCTGCATGTCAAGAAAGCTAGCTAATGTTAGCTCAAATTTGAAAAGATCTGAATTTAAAACTATTATCGCATTCACACAAAGGAATTGCCATGGTGGACGTAGCCAGGGGGAATACATCATCGTTTTGGGGAGACAATCATGCAAACAAAGTGCACTTAACAGGAAAGTGTGCCTGTTTGAAACAAAGAGACTCTGTTCAGATATATCCCTATTTTTGTGTTTTAGGATTATTAAGTAATGTAAACTTGCTCTCATTAAAGACCTGTATGCCCAGGTCTTTAATGATACTATTCATACTGGAACCAATGTAGTGTTGAAGTGATGGTCTATACTCTATAGAAACTGCTGTTGGAGTTCAAGTGCAAAACCTCCACACATCATAGGGTTTTATTGACTTCCAAGACCTAGTCATCGTGGAAATTGACACGATTATGGGCATATTACAGTACAATTTCAACTCAACAAGCTACCAAATCACCAGAAATATGTCTTGATCTGAGGTTGAGTTTTCCTTTATGCCTCATAAATACTCAATTATCCCAAACAGTGTTGTGGGTTCAAAAGCCAATAAACTGAACTTTCCCATCACCTCAAAAAAACGAAACAGATTCCAAGTTGCTTAGGAACAACCATAAGACATTTGTGAAGGCAGCGTGCTGGGTAAAAACAAATTGTGTCCACTCTTGTCTTTTCAATATGTACGCCTGCAAGACTCTGGGCACTAAGCCAAGGTTTTTGTTTTCTAATGGATTACATTGGTTTCGAGGTTGAACCTCACTTTAATGTCTTCTCAGAGCTCTGTATTCCCTGTTGTGAATGAGGCCTATGAACTATCCTGAACCACAAGGTTCCATTACGGTGACATAAAGCTCTCGCGCTGCCGTCACTAAGTTCTCTAAGTCCCTTTGAAATAATGATGAGGATGACGAAATCCAGGGATAGACTGATTATAGACAATGAATGCACACTGGTATAGTTTTAAAAAACACAACTGTGCTTCACCTTCTCCTGACCTTATCCACACCTTTGTGAGATCCTGATAAATTAGCTCTGAAATGAGGGTCAACACGGCTACGCTGCCAGCAGCTCCACAGAACAAACATTCCCATGAGTTGAAAGCAGTTGTTACTAAGTGAATTCTCTATTATCAATGTATGCACAAGAAAACATTGTTTACGCCAAAGGACTCTCCCGTTCTGTAGGGCTGTCCCCGACTAAGGATTTGGATGGTCGACTATGATAGGCCAAAATTTGCCGTTAGTCGACTATTGGTCGACTAATAAAAAAGAATAAAAAATTAAAAGTATAATATATTAAAATTTTGTATCATTCCATTTGGGCTGTGCTTAATGTCTGAAGGAGTCAACTGAAGGCTTCTTGTCCTCTGGAAAAGCATGCAATTGGTCCACTGATGGATACATCTTGATATTTGTCTAGTCTGTGTGTTCATTAGATGGGTGAAATCCTCTTTCAGTGCCTCTGTGCCTGTTTTCGTAGGCAGTTAGCCTCTGGTATGCGTGCCATTAGCGTTAGCCACGCTTCTAGGCCTCTTTTCTTTTGGAAAGAATGATACAAAAATATATATATATATATTATTTATAAAAATAATTTAATTTTTTTTTGTATTCGACTAAGAGGTTGGCAGTCGACTACGTCTCCTTTCGACCGATTAGTCGACTAATCGACTAATAGGGGTCAGCCCTACCGTTCTGTGACAAACATCTTTGCCACTAAAGCAAAGCCTCAGTGTTCACAACCTGGCAAATAACCAGAGAAATGGCGCCACCTTTAGGCACCATCTACATCCTGAGTCTTATTTTTCAGGATGCTTGGCAATCATTTTTAGCACCCTGAGAAACTAAAGTTATGAAGTATGAAACAGAGATGAAAATACCCTTTCTTTTTTTTAAACAATTTTATTTATATTCAGAGAAGATACCGAACAGCAAGAACAGCAACATTAGTCTTGAAAAAAATATTGGTGCTTTAACATTATGGAAAGGAAAGTATTTTTGAATGTAAAATGTGATTTAACATTGTGGAAAGCTGGGTTCTCATGCTGTATTTCCAAACGAATTCCCTGCAAAAAACTATATCCAAGTGCCAAAGATTGCAGATTTTACTTTGTGAATACAAAGAGTGTGAGGGGTGAGAGACCACACCTTCATTATTATGACCTCAAATTATTAAAGGGATACTCAAGAAGCCAAGATTTGTCACAAACGGCGGTCCACACTAAAAATATATACCAGTTGATTTTTGACATATTGGAAGTAGAAATTATTACCATTTCTGTTAGCAAATGGAGGACATAAATCACAAGTCGGAGAAATGTATGGCCGTCATTATTGTAAGTTCACTGTGTTGTGTGAAACAGGCCAGAGAGCTGCATGGAAAGTCCAACCTGTGATTATTTTAGAGGAATGGTTTGGGCTCCACTGACTGGCTCACGCTGGCATCGCTAACAAACGCTGGCATTGCTTCCAGCATCTCAAACACACGGGTGCAAGTGCTTTCAACATGGAATAAAAGGATAAAAGGTTAAACTAATTAAATGGGCCCTATTTTCATGCTGGCGCAAGGCCGGTGCAGGTGTATTGCCAATTTGGTCCGGCGTAAGGGATATTCTTTCAGCTTGCACCCGTTTGGTCATTTCGTGGCTCAATATGAACCCACCTATGGCTATGACAAGACAGGTGGGGTGGTGCAGCTGGGGGTGTGTCAATAGAAATCTACTGGCGCAAGGCAATTTTGGTATCCATTTTGGCATAAAAGCACACCTGTCAGACCACGGCTCATAAATCACACCTGTGGCTCCGCCCACACAGACCACGGCTCATAAAGCCACACCTATGGCTCCGCCCACTCAGACCACAGCGCTCTTTTCAGCACATTTTCATGACGGCAGCCTAGGCGACGGCACAGAGATACAGCTCTCCAAATTCCAACATAACATTTTTATGGATGTTAGACTATGCATTCCACCACACTTTTTAATAATTGAAACTAATTAATGCAACATTTGAATCTGTTAATCACAACAAGCTATTTAACCTTTACATTTCTGGTTATTGAATTCATGTGTGGATCAGAATCAGTCTGATTCCAATCTGGTCAAACTAGAGGTGGTGGCACAGAGGAAGATAAGGAAAAAGATGGACGTTATCCTGGAAAGCCCCTTCCACACCTCTATGAGGAGCTAGCCAGGATGAGGCGCACGTTCAGCCATAGACCCAACACACCACGCCAGTCCTTCGTGCCAGTAGACTGCTGCCTATAGTTGGAGAACTAACGGCTGTTTAACTGCTAAATACTGCACAGACTCTGGCGAAGTGTGCTATTACTATGTATACTATTATTATTATCGATAGACAATAATTGTCTATAGTGTATTCTATTCTATTATTATAATTTTTCCCACACAAGGATTCAATGTCCCCGATTACTGGTGGCCATATTCAAACTAATTTACTCTCAATGTCAAACTAAATGAATGTGTGCAAAACGTGTGTTTTATGCTAAATAAATTGCCAATGATTTTTTTGGTTTAAGTGCCCTTTTAAAAGGCAACAAGAAGAGCTGACTTGATTGGCCATAATTGAAGCCAGTCATAACACCACCTGCCAATAATGCATGCCACCAGCGCCCGAGCTAATGTCTGCGCCCCAAGCGTATGCCTGCGCTGGCATCTAGAGTCATGAAAATAGGGCCCTATAGGTCTAATACACGTTCCTGATATCCAGGGAAATAATAATGAATTGCCGTTTAGAGTACAAACACAAAATGCTTTAATATTTTCGAGGGGAACGAGTGTAAGTACTGTATTGCAGACAGCAGTAGAATGTCAGGGTTCTACAGAAGGAACTGAGGTGGACTATCACAGCAACCTCACCAAGCAATGCTTATAATAGTTCCTATATATAGTTAAAATATATATATATATTTCTTTCTAATATTTTAAGTTGTTCTGTGTTTAACTTTTTTTCTGTCTTTCTCTGTGTATGTAATGCATGATACAAGTAAGAGAGACTTCGGGTCTCTACTCTCTTTAAGTGCTGATCTCTACTCTCTTTAAGTGCTGAGTCAGACTGTTTACCAAGCCACATGACTGGTATAATTGATTATGTCAAAATATAAATAATTAATAAAAAAAAGTGTCATTGTTAATGAACAGAACAGTTCCATAGCATTATGTGTCAAAATATCATAGCATGAGACAATTTAAAGTTCCATAAAAACATGGAACTTTAAACACGTGACATGATTAAATTATCAATTGTGATGTTCACAACACCCATTTGAAGCTAATCTCATGATATAAAAACGGGTAACTAGGGAGCTAGCTAGCCATTATTCAATCAATTCTTACATATCAAATAAATCCATGCATTTGAATTGCAAACTTAAATGTAATACACAATGTATAATCACCGCCCATCTTGCCTCAACTTTAAAGGGTAATTCCGGTATTTTTAAAAGTGCACCCTATTTTTCCATAATTTGGGATCTAAATGACTAAAAGGGATAAATGATTTGGGAATCGGTCCAGTATTAAGCGAGATCGCTTCAGCCAGCATCCACAAAACAGGTTGCAATGTAATCCTTGGTCCACAAAAAGTATGTCCACTAAAAGTGCTCGTCTGTGCTCAGATTGTTATTATATGTAACAACATTATGAAAAGGATCCCTACAGAAACAAACCTTAGGGTGTTTTCACACCTGTAGTTTGTTTGCTTTGTTCCGATTCAGGGACTATTATGATACAATTGTTGCACTTGATTCTTAGTTTGTTTGTGTTCACACGGCTGTGTTCACACGGACCAAAACAAACGCACGCGCGAGCAAACTATCACTCATTGGTCAGATTTTGGGGCGTGCCCCCCCCCCCCCCCCAACCCTGAATCTCCGCGTTACATTGAAATCGGGGAGGAGAGAGCGGGGGAGCAAATTAATGAATGTGGATGAGAGCCGTGATGTAAGTGGTTGCAGATACGGCTGTGGGGGTGCTAGAGACATGATCGAATAGTCTTTTATGCGCCTCAATCTCCTGAACACGGCGCGAGCCATTCCTAATCGATCAGAACTAAATCGGCAGCGAAAAAGCCCATTTTAAAGCACCTATTATTACACATGTACATGCGCAGATTGCCCACAGAGTCTGGAGACGCGAGATGACGCGCGAATGAATGTGGACTGTTCTATCAGAGGGGGGAGTTTCGGTGGCCAGTGTCCTTTCAGCCGACCAGCGTAATGAAACAATGATCCCACTAAATGGCCAGAAGCGTCTTATGGCGACATCTACAATTACCTCATTGAGTCTCCAGGTAGACTAATGTTTATATTTAAGTGCAGCGGTCTGTAGCCACTCACATTACCACCGAAGCTCCCCGATGGAACAGTCCACATTCATTCTCTCTGTGAGAGAGAGGGAGAGAGAGAGTCAGTGAGAGGGAGAGAGAGAGGAGGTGTTTGTCTCGCACGGTGCTGCTGTTGCAGCGTCACTACAGTCACTACACTTTCTGTACACTTGCGTGTTCTCCAGCATCTGACGAATGTGATCGTCTGCCCAAATATCAACGAGGCAGTGTACCGAGTCATCGCTGCTCCACGTTGACCCACGGCTCACTATTATTATTATTGTGTCGGTTTGCTAAATCGATTGCATTCTCACAGCATACGAGTCGCGTCGGGTTCGTTTGGAAATGCGCCGAGATCACCCTCTCTAGGTGGTCTCGGTCCGCTTGTTTTGTTCCACAACAGAATGTGATTGCTGTGTTCATATATACCCAACTGAACCGAAATAGCGGGTAAACGCTCCAGGTTTCGGATCAACAGCTCCAAACGAGCCAGGTGTGAAAACGCCCTTAGTGTTTACAGTACGTTTCACTTCTTCCAGTCAATGTTCTAACATCCCAGGTCAACACATTGGGTCTCAATTCACCAAGGACTTACGACAAAAAGGGCTTTCTCTTAGGGCCATTTTAGACCTTTTCGGGCCGATTTTGGATTCACCAACTGTCCCAATAAAACATATATAATTAATATTATATTATAATATATTATTGTCTATATTCATGTCTTGCTCGAAAAGGTCTCAAATGGCCCTAAGAGAAAGCCCTTTTTGTCGTAAGTCCGTTGGAGAATGAGACCCAATAACTTTAGCTAACAACTTTACCTCCACTCTGTCTGCAGCAGGTCTCTGTTCCAACATCCCAGGTCAACACAATGGGTCTCATTCCCGAATATTTTCCAAAGAGTTCTCTTGGAAGACTTATCTTGGAACCGACTGAGACAGAATCAATGACAAGTTCAATCAATGACACTCTGAGTCCCCAACATGCGGGGAATATGTCTTAAGTGTCTCAAACGGTCACAGCTGTGATATCTGCATTGGGGAATGGCACCAGTCTGAAACGCGAACGCGCGTCCCCGTTCAGGTCATTTGCATACAAAACAACGCCTCCAGAGCTCCTTATAAGGCAACTAATGATGCAGCCGTGTGAAAATGGACGCGGAAGCGCTTTGCGACCCATCAAAATTAGATTAGATTAATGTATTGTCATCATATATAGTACAGCTCGTGGTACACCTGCCGACGCACGCACGCACAAGTACAGACTGTACGTAGGGCAGAGCATATATATAGTATCTACTAAATCCTAATGAAACAAGTAACTAGAATAATATAAGCCTACTGTTCATTCATTAGACACGTAGGCCATACTGGCGCACACAAGACTTGTTATGGAATATTAATGCAGTCTATTTCCACGCGATCAGCTTTAGTTCTTATTTATTTATCCACTGTCATTTGAAGTGTTGGTGTACTAGGCTACATAGTGTATTTCAATATCTGTTTTATTGATTAATGATACATTTTTAAGGAATGCAAGTTATAGCTATATCAAACAAATGTCTGTCCCATTGTACCAATCATGTTGGCTATAACCTGCATTCTTTCAAATGTATAATTAATCAATAAAACAGATATGTAACAAATAAGAAATACAAATTCCACAGAAGGCATTAAATAATTATTATTTTCAATAATTTCACAATAATTGCATAATTGTGTTTGAATATCTGAGTAATTAAAGTAATTATACATTTGTCCAAAATAGCTGGTTCAGATATGGTTAATCCAGCTGCCCTGTGATGAGATGAATCCATATTATTTATCTTTCCGACATCAAATGCGTAATTTCTTATCGTACAAATATTGTCATATTTATTTTAATTATGATTAAGTAATTAATTCCAAGGAGGCCTGTAGCGTTGACATGAAGGAATCACTATGATTCCTCCCAAATAAAGCCATTACGAACGGAGAACACAGTCTGTCAAGTTAATAAAATGTTCAATCAGTCAATCAATCATACTGTAAGTGTGCTCCTCGGCACTCTTAAATTCTGCTCTCAGCCACGGGCAAATCCGATCTCAGGGAAATTTGGGGAATTGCGCTACTAGCGCTAATATGTCTTAAATTGGCAGAAACCTGTCTGAGAGGACATTTTTTGTCGTAAATACGTTCGGGAATGAGACCCAATAACTTTAGCTAACAACTTTACCTCCACTCTGTCTGCAGCAGGTCTCTGTTCTAACATCCCAGGTCAACACAGTAACTTTAGATAATAACTTTATCTCCACTCTGTCTGCAGCAGGTCTCTGTTCTAACATCCCAGGTCAACACAATAACTTTAGCTAACCACTTTACCTCCACTCTGTCTGCAGCAGGTCTCTGTTCTAACATCCCAGGTCAACACAATAACTTTAGCTAAGCACTTTACCTCCACTCTGTCTGCAGCAGGTCTCTGTTCTAACATCCCAGGTCAACACAATAACTTTAGCTAACCACTTTACCTCCACTCTGTCTGCAGCAGGTCTCTCCAGCATACAGTATTTATTTGGTATTTATATGGTCACTACGGACCTGACCGATTTTCTCACAGGATTTCAGAGTGAGACTTCTGTTTGATTGAAGAAATAGAAAACTCTTCAGACACTTATAACAGTCTGAGCATGTCAGTGGCAAAAACAAGCACTTTTAGTGGACGTATACTCTCTGACTGAGCGTACTCTGACGTACAAATGCCCCCAAAGATTACATTGCAGCCCATTGGACGGCTGCAGGCTGAAACGATCTTGCTCACTACAGGACCCTTTAATACATACATAAAATTGTCTGACACTTCACGGCCAAGAGCCATATTCATATATGGTATTTCTCATACACACAAAGCAGCCAGCATTCAAATCACTCCCCCTTAATACATCCTTAGATGTCAGCAAAGAAAATTCTTGAAAGTATATATCAAAGTATATAGGCTCAGTAAAAGGTAACAACTACAAACATAATCATCTGCTTCGCCTCCTCCTCACCATCAACGCTCATCACAGAAGACATGTTTACACCACATGGTCTCTCCAACCATCTAGCTCATGTAAAAGCCTCTCAAAACCATTCTTAACAGAAAAACTCCATCCAGGCCCAATTCACTATCCTGATGCAAAAACAGAATATCTCTTGGAGGGGGGTGAACTAGTCAAAATGAATGGGGATTTTACCATTTTAACTATTGCATTTGCAACAATTATGTAGCTAATAAATGGATTCAAATTGATTTCCACAATCACTAAAATAATTGTGATTTTTGCAATTGCAATTTTATAAGAGGTAATTTCAATGCAGCTCTTGTTGTTTTCAGTGAGAATGAGTGGTATGTATCCCCCCTCCTCCTCCTCACACGACGGCAACATGGGTTCTCTTTACATTAGTGACATATTGGTAATCGTGAAATAGGGCGATTACCACAGAAGTGCTTATTTTTAGCGAGCTCAGGCAGGCTCAGCCCCTGCTACCACGTCTGTCTTCAACACTCCAGGTCGATGCTGGCCAGCAGCCGCTCCAGGGCGTCCAGCTTCTGGTTGGCCTCCTCGATATCGCTGTAGGTCTGGACGTTGCTGGTGATGTGGAAGCGGACGTCGTCCACCAGGGGGATGGAGTCTGTCTCGTGTCTGTCCTCCACCGACCCAGCGTCCTCTTTGATCATCTCAGCAAACTCAGGCTGTTCCACCAGCTGTGAGGAGACACCATTGGAGAATTTTTTTTAGCTGAGGTGAAATCAGCATTCAAGGGTACTATCATGGACATGTATACTGTGACACCTGCAACTGCTACTAAACTAGCACATGTCTGCCTGCTGTGGCTGTTCTGTTTTGCTCCGTTTGTCTTACCATGTTTTAATCTGTTTTAACTCTGTTTTACCCCCTGCCCCCTATCCCTCAACAGGCTGTGCCTTTTACCAGGTCGCCATTGTAAATAAGAATTTGTTCTTAATGACTTACCTGGTTGAATAAAGGTTAAATAAAATTAAAATAAAGATGTGAAAAAGATTGAAAACGACATAAACTTGACAAAGCACAAGTCTTCAACGGCAGCAAGGAGGCAACAGTCATTTGTCCACTTTTAAAGCTAACATGAGTGAATGAGTGAATAACGTGAATGAATGAGTGAATGAGTGAATAACGTGAACGAATAAGTGAATAACGTGAACGAATGAGTGAATAACGTGAACGAATGAGTGAATAACGTGAACGAATGAGTGAATAACGTGAACGAATAAGTGAATAACGTGAATGCAAAGTGCTGTGTGCAGTTAACGGTCACCAACTACAACATTATTATATATATATATATATTACATCATAAGACGCCTCCGGTCTCCACACTCACTCGCTCTATGATCTTGGCCATGAACTCCGTGCACTGGTCCTCCAGGCGAGACAGACGGAAGAGCTTGGCCGTCCTCCACATGTGCAGCACGCTGTCCTCAGACAGAGCCTTGGCGAGGGTCCTCCCACACAGGCGCTTCAGCCCCGGCAGCAGGTACATGTCGGCCACAGACAGGACGTCGTACGCGTTCTCTGGGGACAACTGGGGAAACAACAACCCAGACAGGTGATGATTAGATCAAAATGATGAGTCGACGACATACTTGCCGCAATATCACACGCACCCATAAAGACTTTATAATACTCATTATATCTACTTTAGAATATTCATTTTCAGGGTTCGCCTGGCTCATTTAACCGGTTAGTGTTTTGGCAAGAATCAAGAGAGATGATACACGATACAAAAACAAAAACATATTTGGTTTAACCTCAGTCTAGACCTTGGTTTAACCTCTAGAGTTTGGTTTAACCTCTAGACTTTGCAAAATATGATGCATTCAGTCATTGACAGGGATATTTCTGTGCATGTTGATACATTTAAAAGAACCACAGCCAATAGCATTGCAGGATTTTGGCATTAATTTTTTTTTTATCCACTTTTTCTCCCATTTTCGTATCGTCCAATTCAACCCTCCCCTGTCTTTGAACGCTGTTGGCCATGCCTCCCACAAGCCGGCTGCAATGTGGACGAAGCCATACATAGCACGAGTCCCCTCCGATACTCGAGGTAGCAGCCGTCGCATCTTTTCACCTGCACGGCGCGATCTTTCAGCGTCAGGGGTCTGGGCTTTGGAGGGGCCCCGCCCCCATCGCTTCCTGATTCTACTGCGCAGGCGCACCAACCGACCTGTAGGAGTCGCTGTCCACAACGCCCGATCCCCACCCATCAGTTTCCCTCCCCCTAATACTGCCAATGTGTATTAGTACGGCCGACCAGCCAAACTGAAAGCAATGTGGAGCGCTGGGCTCGAACAGGCGAACCCAGCGTCTCCAGTATTCGTGGTGAGCGCCTTGCCCACTGCACCACGTAGCCGCCCTGGATTTTGGCATTCATTAAACTTCAATGAAACAGCTCCAGGGTTCGTCTCTTGATGACAACCTAAAGCCTTTGTTATAACATTTTTATATTTTTTTTATTTTTCTGATCAAATGTTTTATTTTCTCTTTTTTTACATGAAACAAGACAAACAATACAGTAACAGTAATAATCAACAATAACTCACAGGACAATAACAGAAATAATAATAACAATAATGACAGTCCGGTAATTAAATCAGAATGAAAATAGACTAAAAGACATGAAAATAATAAATACAATACCATGGACACTCGCTCGCCCCCCCCCCCAGTCAGGTCTGAGACCCATTAGGTTCAATCGTCTAGGGCAGGGGTTCCCAAACTTTTCAGGCCGGGGCCCAGAAAATAAGGCGTCAGAGAGCCGTGGCCCAATGCACATCGTCAGGCTTTTCTTTCTTTTTTTTTTGCCAGGCGACCGATTTTTTAAGCCAAATATCACTTCAATCCTATTAAGTTAGTTCAAGTTAGTTATTCATTTATATGTGCTATTTATGAGAGGGCTAACTTGTTGCAAAATAATAATGATAATAATAATAGCCTCATTAAAATACTATTGTTGCTTCGGTTGTTTTCAGCGTTTTATGTGCATAATCTGTTATTTAGTTTGAAATGTTCGTTGAAATAAGTAGATTTTTCGTTTTTGTTTATTTATTAAGTTAATATAAAACCATATAGTCACATTTTAGAATAGAATTTTAGAATACAACTAGAAACACTGTCCTGGCCTGCTTCTAAGTTCAGTGGCCTGACAAAAAAAAAAAAAAAAAAAGAAAAAAAATGTATTTTTTATTTTTTTTAATCATCTCGCGGCCCTCCCGTGGCTGCTCGCGGCCCACCTTTGGGTCGCGACCCCGACTTTGGGAACCACTGGTCTAGGGCAGTGATTCCCAACCTGGGGTCCGCCAGGGGGCGCAGGGGGTCCGCCAGACCACAGATGATTTGAGGTATTTTTTTTCTTTTCTTTTTTTTTCTTTCAGAGAAATATTTAATTAGCATATTTTTATCATCAGAAGCATGAATAGTCTCTCCACTACAATAAAAAATAAAGATAAATAAATAAACATCTAGACATGATTTTTGAACGTTAACAGTAGGCTACCGGGTAGCCGCTAAAACGCGAATCAGTTGACTGTATCACTTTCCGTAGCTAGCCTAGCACGCTAGTTAACTTTCTCGGCTCGTCTGCAGTCAGCCGCCAGAGGCGAAAATGTGTGACAAACGAAAAGGAGATGACGGCAGCTCATCTGCAAAAAAAGTTAGGACCTACAGCAATCGCGAAAATTACATCACCATGGGCTTCACTGAGGGACCAGACAAACGACCCGAGTGTGTGATTTGTGGAGAAAAGTTGGCAAACTCGAGCCTGAAGCCCAGCAAGCTGAAGAGACATCAGGCGTCTAAGCACCCAGAAACCGTTGGGAAGGATCCGGACTTTTTTCGGAGGAAAGAACAGTCTCTCAAGGCGAACAAGCCTGTTGATGTTAGAGTAGCGTGGAGCAGGGGTGGCAGTGATTTACAGAAGGCTACCGAAGCCTCCTTTGAGTGTTCGCTTTTAATTGCAAAAGCAAAGAAACCACACAATATTGGCGAGCAGCTCATCAAACCAGCCTGCATCAAAATGGTTTAGAAACTGTGCGGCCCACAGGTGGCGGATAAACTAAAATCAGTACCACTCTCGAACAATGTAATGAAAGACCGAATTGATAAGATGTCAAGTGATTGCGAGCAGCAGCTGTCAGAAAAGCTTAGAAAGGGTCCATTTGCCATACAACTTGATGAAACTACAACTGTCGCAGACGAGGCTGTGCTCATCGTTTATGTGCAGTATATCGAAAATGAGGATTTGAAGCAGGACATTCTCATGTCAGTCAACCTTACTACCACCACTCGAGGTGAGGATATTTTTACTGCAGTGGATTCTTACTTCATTCAACATAAATGCAAACCGTTCACCATTAGGGCCTGATTTGAGAGGATGAATACAGGATTTGAATATTGGCCAACATTTTGAAATACATATGGTGCAAGATGAGATTTGTTGATGGAAGGCACAAGTCAAAGAAGCATAGTGGGTCTAATTATGATGCATATGCCTGTGTATAAGCAGTTTGTTATTAAAATGACAAAAAAAAGTATTAAAATGACAAAAAAAAAATTATTTTATGGTATTTTATTAGGAGGGGGGTCCAGGAATTTCATCAGAGATGTTTGGGGGTCCCTGGGGGAAAAAAGGTTGGGAACCCCTGGTCTAGGGGTCAGGTAAGTCCTATGAACAAAGTTAAGATTAATCTGTTGGTGATCTGGGTTGCGTGATGATAGCCGAACATTTTCCCAGACTGCATCCGGGATATCCTTCCTCCAAACCGTGTCTAGGGGAAGGACCTTATATGAGGACGTAAGTAAGTGGCGATAAAAGTCAGAGACGAAGCCTCTCGACGTCTCCTTGTCATAAAAGAATTTGTGAAACCTGTGGTGCTCAAGTGGAGCATCCCATGGGACGCTGTGAGCCTTCAGAGCTGCTCTTATTTGTAAATAGAAGAAAAAGGAAGATCTGTGGAGGTCAAATTTGTTGGATATATCTTGAAAACAGCAGAGACCAGAGTCATCGAAGATATCCCCCAATGTGTGTATGCCTTTCTTTTCCCAACCAGGGTATCTGATAGGTTGTTGTCCAATAAGGAGTAAATTGTTATTAAATAGGGGAGAATGCATGTGCCATTTATGGTGGTTAGTACACGTTTTCTGTGTGTCACGCCAAATCCGGATCACATGTGTAATAAGAGGGCCAAATCTTAAGTTGCATTGCTTAATTGATATGTTGGTGTATACTATATCCTGCAGTCTATGTGGGGCCACTATCTTCTCCTCCAATGGTCTCCAGGATACCGCTGCTTGAGAATCAAACCAGGTGATCAGTGGTCTTAAAGAGAACGCTTGAAAGTAATATTTGAAGTCTGGAAAGGCTAAACCCCCGTCGGTTTTATTTCTCTGTGCAGTGGATCTTTTTAATCGTGGGCGTTTGTTGTTCCAAATGAATTTATATGCAGCAGAGTGCAGTTTTTGCCAGTAACCAGCAGGGGGGGGTAACGGCAACATGGAGCTGATGAAGTTAATTCTGGGCAAAACATTCATCTTAACTATTGACGCTCAGGCCTGTAATGAGTTTTTTTTATTTTGACCACCTGCTGAAGTAATCTGTGATCCCGTCTCGCAAGCCGGAGTAATTATACTTCACCGTCTGGCCTATAGTGGGGAATATTTCAACTCCAAGACATTTAAAGTGTTCTACCATGAGTATATTTGCTGGGAGGATGGTAGCCTTCGCAGTCACATTGAGTGGAAGGAAGGTTGATTTTGGCCAGTTGATCTTAAATCCCGATAAGACTGCCAAAATTTCTAGCGTTGGGAAAGAGTTTGCTCACAAATATTGATTGACTGTCTAAGATCAAAGGAATGGGGAACGTTCTAAGTGTGAGGATTGGTCCGTTGCCGAACGCACACTTCTAGGTCAAGTACCAATTACCATCACGCACCTGATGTGTGTTCTAATCAGCGCTCCAGAGGCTTCATATACTGGGACCTTCTTTCAATCGTTTTCGGGTCGTTTTGAATACTACTGCTTCTGCCTGCCTTCCCCCCGTTGTTGTGCCTCGTCTACTTTCCCTCCAGGACATCTTTGGATTGCCGCTGGTGAATATCTTGATCATCCGTTTGGAGCTGCGCCTCGTTGCCCGCTTTACGCGTTTGCGCTTTGGTGAGTTTTGGAACCAAACCCTTTTGGATTATCTGTTTTTGTGTGTTTGGATAACACTGAAGAGTATCGTTTTTGTTTGCACTGGACTCAGCTAAATTGTGTGTTTTGGATAAACACTGAAGAAGTACCGTTTTGTTTTGTACTGGACTCAGCTAAATTGTGTGTTTGGATAACACTGAAGAAGTACTGTTTTGTTTTGTACTGGACTCAGCTAACTTGTGTGTAGTTTACACCGAAGATCAAGTCACTTGTATTTCATACTGGACTCAGCTAAGGGAGGACTGAACTGCACTGCCTCTGTGTACTGTTGGACTGTTGTTGATCTCTCTCTCTCTCTCCGTTTCCACTCCGAGTTGGAGCTGGGAGTATCTGCAGAGCCGCAACGGCGTCTACGCCGATTCCCCACCTCTAACACCGGGAGGATCTGCAGAGCCGCAGATAACTCTGCCGAAGGCATTCTCCTTTTTTGTTGTTCAGAATTGTTACTTGACTCTTTTTGATTCAGAGCAGTTGGAACGATCGAGCGCTTCGTCTCACCTTCCTGAGGGGGCTCAACGACGCAGTAAGGGACCAGCTCGCGACCCAAGAGGAGCCCGATTCTCTCGAGGGCCTGATCAGCCTCGCTATCCGCATCGACGGACGCCTCCGGGAGAGAAGGCGTGAGCGAGCACGACTGGGACCCCCAGACGTTCCCCAGACCCCCCGTCCTCGTGACCGTTCTGCTGACCGTCCTGCCCCCTCCGTGTCTGGTGGGTTTTTTCCCTCCCGAGCTGTGACCGAGGAGGAACCCATGCAGCTGGGACGCACCCGCCTTAGCCCGGCCGAACGGGAGTCCAGGCTCAGGTCCGGCCTTTGCCTCTACTGCGGCCGGGATGGACACTGTGTCTCCAATTGCCCTACCCGGCCAAGAAGACCAGGCTCGCCGGGACCCCGGGAGATCCTGGTGAGCCGTTTTCCCTGTTCCCCCACCCGTGCACCACCTAACCGTCTGACGAGCGTCACCCTAGCCTGGGCGGACCAGCGGGCGACGGTGGGTGCACTCATTGACTCTGGTGCTGATGGGAGTTTCCTGGACGTTGAGTTTGCCACCCGGGCCAACATTCCACTTGAGGACCTCGAGAGGCCCTTGGAGGTTTTCGCGCTGGATCATCGCTGCCTGGCTGACATCACTCAACGCACCTGTCCTGTCCTCCTCACCGTGGCTGGTAACCACGTTGAGAGACTCTGGTTTTTTATTACCAGATCCCCTCTTGTCCCCGTAGTCCTGGGTCGGCCCTGGCTCGCGCAGCATGAGCCCCACATCGCCTGGTCCTCCGGCACCGTCAGGGGGTGGAGCCCCTCCTGTCATGCCCAGTGTCTTCAGGCGGTGTCCGGTCCTTCGCCCCAGGGTTCCCCTTGTGTCCCTGTCTCTAGCCCCCTCTCCGGGCCTCTGTCTCCGTCTCCGGCCTCCCTCGCCGGTCCTCTGTCCCCGTCTCCGGTCCCCCTTTCCGGGCCTCTGATCACCGGCTTCCTTCGGTCCCATCCGGGCGGGGTGGGTCGCCGGGTGGCTCCCGTGGAGGGGGGGGTACTGTGAGGATTGGTCCGATGATCTGTTTTTGTGTGTTTGGATAACACTGAAGAGTATCGTTTTTGTTTGCACTCGACTCAGCTAAATTGTGTGTTTTGGATAAACACTGAAGAAGTACCGTTTTGTTTTGTACTGGACTCAGCTAAATTGTGTGTTTGGATAACACTGAAGAAGTACCGTTTTGTTTTGTACTGGACTCAGCTAACTTGTGTGTAGTTTACACCGAAGATCAAGTCACTTGTATTTCATACTGGACTCAGCTAAGGGAGGACTGAACTGCACTGCCTCTGTGTACTGTTGGACTGTTGTTGATCTCTCTCTCTCTCTCCGTTTCCACTCCGAGTTGGAGCTGGGAGTATCTGCAGAGCCGCAACGGCGTCTACGCCGATTCCCCACCTCTAACACCGGGAGGATCTGCAGAGCCTATAACTCTGCCGAAAGCATTCTCCTTTTTTGTTGTTCAGAATTGTTACTCGACTCTTTTTGATTCTGTAAATAAATACGCCCTAGTGTTTGGCTAACTCTGAACTACCTGTCTGTGCCGTGCTGTTGAGGTCGGTTTCAAACCCTAACACTAAGAGAAGGCTGCCTCCAGAAGACATTTGTTTGTGCAACATTGTTGCAAGTGAATGTATCTGCTTTTGGCTAAATGGTGCAAGTGAAATTATAAAAAAGATTCTACTATGGAACAACGCTACATGCATTCTAAACCGAGTTAGCTTAAGTTGCACAGTTGCGATAAGCTCCGCCCCTGTGGCAGAAGGAGCCACAAGAGTCATGTAGCATTTTTGGTGAACAACCTAGACACAATATTTTGAAAGCGTTGTTGGGCAGCAAAGTAATATAATGACATTTTATTATAATATAATTGTTGCTGGTGCCTCATTTGTCGATCCATCTCAATTCATGGTAATATTTTACAGGTATTTCAAAGTAAAGATCTTCCATCCTGTATCACCAGGTCACAAAATCCAAATGATAGGAGACTCTGTAGAGACTGAACTAACCTCTGTGTCGTCACTATAGATGTAGTACAGGAGGCGGATGAAGATTTCATGGGGGATGTTGTGAAGGGTGAGCACTGGTGTGCTAGGTTGGGACTGCAGCATTTCTCCCTCACTGAAGTGGTCTTCAAGCAGGGCTTTAAAGTAATCACTGCGTCCACAGAAAAATGCCTAAAGATACAGAGACACGTCACAAGAGACACGTTAACATGGTTAACACTCAACTCAACGGAGAGACGGAACATTGTGGTGCAAAGCAGACCTGGGTTACACAGTATTATCATGCCTTGTCTCCATTAGCTATGTTCAGTCTGGCTGGGGCTAGCCATGGTCTAGCATGGTATGGTTGGGTTTATGTCTCCATTAGCTATGTTCAGTCTGGCTGGGGCTAGCCATGGTCTAGCATGGTATGGTTGGGTTTATGTCTCCATTAGCTATGTTCAGTCTGGCTGGGGCTAGCCATGGTCTAGCATGGTATGGTATGGTTGGGTTTGTGTCTCCATTAGCTATGTTCAGCCTGGCTGGGGATAGCCATGGTCTAGCATGGTATGGTATGGTTGGGTTTGTGTCTCCATTAGCTATGTTCAGCCTGGCTGGGGATAGCCATGGTCTAGCATGGTATGGTATGGTTGGGTTTGTGTCTCCATTAGCTATGTTCAGCCTGGCTGGGGCTAGCCATGGTCTAGCATGGTATGGTATGGTTGGGTTTATGTCTCCATTAGCTATGTTCAGTCTGGCTGGGGCTAGCCATGGTCTAGCATGGTATGGTATGGTTCCATTAGCTATGTTCAGCCTGGCTGGGGCTAGCCATGGTCTAGCATGGTATGGTATGGTTGGGTTTGTGTCTCCATTAGCTATGTTCAGCCTGGCTGGGGCTAGCCATGGTCTAGCATGGTATGGTATGGTTGGGTTTGTGTCTCCATTAGCTATGTTCAGCCTGGCTGGGGATAGCCATGGTCTAGCATGGTATGGTATGGTTCCATTAGCTATGTTCAGCCTGGCTGGGGCTAGCCATGGTCTAGAATGATATTGTATTGTTGGGTTTGTGTCTCCATTGCATTTCTTGTTAACTCTCCAGTTGCTAGGCAACCTTAAAAGATTCACAACATACCACCAACTGTGGTACACAAGCTAAACCATGAAGATACAACAGGTCTGGCCAGGTTGTGAAAGATGGCTGTCTTAGCCAGCTCTGGCCAGGTTCTAAGGACAATGGAGACGCTCACTGTGTGCCAGACGGGCCACAGCACGGCTAAACCCTGGCTAGTGGAGACAAGGCCACAGCACGGCTAAACCCTGGCTAGTGGAGACAAGGCCACAGCACGGCTAAGCCCTGGCTAGTGGAGACAAGGCCACAGCACGGCTAAGCCCTGGCTAGTGGAGACAAGGCCACAACACGGCTAAGCCCTGGCTAGTGGAGACAAGGCCACAACACGGCTAAACCCTGGCTAGTGGAGACAAGGCCACAGCACGGCTAAACCCTGGCTAGTGGAGACAAGGCAATAGTGTGTGCATACCTTATGACACGAGAAATTGTAACCATCGATTCTGAAGCAAATGTCGGGATAACTTGGGAAGTTGTCTATTCTGTCAAATGGAAGTTCACCAAATCCAACCTGGAAAACATCAGAACAATCAGCCACAATGAAATGCCTACAGCTGTTCTAATCAGCATGTTTAGTTATGTTGTTTACTATTGTCCTCACTCTTAGTTCTGAGGGAAGAGCACAGTCTGCTAGTTGAGCCATCTCCTCCTGAAGTTGACCATGACGTGGCTCCAGGCTCAGCACTTTCACACAGGTCCCAGGCTTATTGGACACTATCGACAGAAAGAAGTAAACACGGAGATATACTGTACATTACATGTCAGGGAAATGACACAAGAGAAACATCCTAACTGTACATACTGTACATTACATGTCAGGGAAATTACACAAGAGAAACATCCTAACTGTACATACTGTACATTACATGTCAGGGAAATTACACAAGAGAAACATCCTAACTGTACATACTGTACATTACATGTTAGGGAGATTACACAAGAGAAACATCCTAACTGTACATACTGTACATTACATTTCAGGGAAATGTACTAACAGTCCAATTAGATTAATCTGTCTAGTTTAGTTAGGATGTCTATTTGCTCCCATGTCTGCTTTTCTGCAGACATGGGAGAACCTTTTTAACCTCTGTCTCTGTCTCAACCGGTCCCATGGAACAGCTTCATACCGCCTTCTGTCTGGCCTGCAGTGCTGAACCTTACCTGCTCTGTCCTGACCAATTCTGAGTGGTTTCTCCTGCCCCCCGGGGAATACGGCCCTGATCTATTGTCTTGTATCTCATCCTGTATACATACACTTGCAGTAGTTCTATCTATTACTCAGTTTCACAATTTTCTCATATACTTTGATTCACCATGTATGCATATGCTCACTACATGTATTTATTGCTCCATTCCGCCCACTACAAACATGGGAACTCTCTAACCCCCCCCCCCCCCCCCCATCTCTCTGAGTGGTTGTCTCGTATAGTGTTGACCAAGGTGGTGGATGTCTCGGGGTCTTGGCCAAGATTGCAGTGACTGTTCTACAGTACGTGCACCACCGAGGCCATGGATCAGCTTCTTACCGTCTTCTGTCCGTGGTCTGTCAACGTGGTTTAGACGCAGAGTTCATTGCTGGGTTAAGTACTTCTATTCTATTCACATAATATGCTTACTACATATATCTATTCTATTCACATATATGCTTACCACTTGTATCTATTGCTATGTCCGCCCATCACAATCATGCAAACTGTCTAACGCCTGTCCCGTCTCCCTGTCTTCCTGTGAGTGGCTGTCTCGTAGTGATGACCGGAGTGTTGGACGTCCCGTGATGATGACCGGGAGGATGTGACCCTCTCTGCGCCGCCCCCTTGCCTCAAATAGATCCGCCATCAGCTCTATTTTTAATATTTCAAAATGTTCAGTTGCTATTGCATGCACTTATCTGTGCTTCATTACACTTATGAGTGCATGCTTTACCAACTGTTTTGCCTGTTTTATTGCAACACTACTATCACCGACATCTAAGAAGGGAGATCCCCCCTTGAATGGCCCTTCTAAGGTTTCTCTCCTCCACATTGCCTGTGGTGCATTTTTTCCTATTGCTAGGTTTTAGTGAGTTTTTCCTTACCTTCGCGTGGGGTATGTCTGGGAGTGTTGCATTTATTTTAAATATTTTGGACTTTATGGTGTTTTTGTTTTGTTGTTGATTTATTGTGATGTTTCTTCTTGACTTGTTTAAAGAAGACGTGTCCGGCCCATGGGGACATTAACGTGTGTTGTCGGGCCTTACAAATACATTTGATTTGAAATTTGATTTGATTTAAATCACCAGCAAAAGAGCAAATCCAGTGTGCAGAGTATTCAGTGTCAACTGTAAATGGTAAATGGCTTTACAATTTTTGTTCCTCACATTCACCCATTCACTCACACATTCACACACCGATGGCGGAGGCAACCATGCAAGGTGCCAACCTGCTCATCAGGAGCAATTAGGGGTGAAATGTCTTGCTCAAGGACACTTCGACACGCTTCCCGGGAGGAGCGTGAATCGAACCGGAAACCCTCCGACTACCAGACGACCGCACTACCTCCTGAGCCACTGTCTCATAATGAGGAGACAAATCTTAACACCACCCTAAGCTCTAGACCGCCTAGGGGTTAATGAGGGTAGTGTTTAATAAATTCCCATTTCCAAAGACTTTACACACACACGCACACACACACACAGTTACTGAGGTGTGTTTCCTGTGTAAACGTGACCATGAGGCGTTTCTTACCAAATTCGTACACCTGTTTACATTTGATCTCCAGCTCATCAATAAGGTCTCCCATTTTGCACTGTTTTGCCAGTCGTTTGCAGTCCTCCACGAGACTCACATCAATGTCCATACGTCCTGTAGATTAGATTAGATTCAGATTTATTGTCATTATACAGCACAAGTACAGTACAACAAAAAGAGGTTTGGCATCCAACCAGAGTGCAAATGTAGCAGTAAAATGAAATAACAATATATAGGTGATCAGACTGGGTATTAAATATATAAATTAGTACTACTGAGTGTAGTGCTAATCAGATGTATGTACAGGGTTGTGGTATTAATATGTACAATGATACAGGTTAATTCATTCAAACCTTTATTTATTCTCGAAAAGACAATTGAGGTCACCCTCATTTTCAATATCGTCGAGACTTTACAGACATTTCAATGCATACATTTTTACAATATAATAATAATAAATATGAATAACTATCTATATAGAACTTTTCACACATGGACCGCAGTCCAGAGTGCCCCACAGCAATTAGTATAAAATGAACATAGGCATAAAATCAGCACACAATTGACAGAATAAAAAACAATGCATAAATTGCAGACATAATAGGTATAAAAGACAATAAAAGTAGTGCAACGTAAACGTGCAGACATAAGAATAGGCAAAAATAAGTACAATAGTACAATGTTGTAACAAGTCAAAAACTTTGCAAGGACCAAGTCAAAACTCTGCAAGGATTGCAAGCCAGCACTGTGGGCCGTTCCGATGACAGGACAGCGCCAGGATCAAAGAGGCTAATTCGCCGGTCGCAAGTAGCCTTTACGGCCATGAATTATGAATGGGCTGAACTGATGGGCTGAACATAGTGGAAGTGCTGACGCGCACTAGTGATCGAATGTATACAGGTGTATAAGTAAGTATATAGAGGGGTTATATGCAGGCAAAATATACAGTATATACAGCACTGTTGTACATGATATCATACAGAGGATATGGGTAGACTATAGTATGAGGTGAGCTGTAGGCAAAATTATGACATTTTAAATGACTGGATTTGATTTTTTTATGCAATGTGGTTTGGCATCATAAGTTTGAACATATGTAATGTCATGGTACTTTCTATAGAGGAGGTCCTGCAACAGAATTGAAGAACTAGATTGAAGTTATAATAATGGCTTCTCTAAACACTCACCTGTGTAGCAATACTGCAGGATGGCTCCAAAGGCTGCAGGGTTGATCTGAAAACAACAAAGCTTTTTATATTTCTATATTCATGTTTACATACTTCTTCCACATTACCTGGCTACTAGCAGACTACTCTGTTTTGCTATGACAATCTAATGACAATGCATTAAGCAAATTACAGTGCGAATACAGGTTAGTGTGGTTATTGGTTAATACTACAGTGAGGTATTATCATAAAAAAGAACACAACTCAGGGTTCTCATCAGGATTTTGCACGTATGAAATGTATATTCCTAATGACACGATCAACTAGACATATGCTGTCGGTGGCTGATAGTGAGTATATCCTCAAAGTGGCCCAAACCCTCAATGACACCTTTTGATCATCACACCCCATGAGGTCGAATGAGAATCACATGAACTGCCTAGGAGGAGTTGGAAACAAATATGAAATATTAAAGATGGCCCTTGTTGTATAATGTCACTTTCATATAGATAATAATGCTAGGATATCACAACACATTGAAAATATCATCATGATCGCTGTTGATCGTCTTTTGTTTTGTGACAATAGTGCCACCATTAGGCCAAATGACTAAAAACGTCGGTAACACTTTATAATAGCACTCACTCAGTTATAAGACCTTTATAAGGTATTTGTAGATAATGGACTAATCATGAACAAACCATTTATATACATTCATAAATTATTATTAAATCATTTATAACTATATTTGTATAACATTTACAAATTAGTTCTACATTATTTATAACTCATTATCAACATTGTTTGTACTTGATTTGTTCATCTTTAAATAATGTTGTTTAATGTGTAGTAACACATTTGTAGATGCTTTGAAAAATGAATATGAAAAAACGACTATACTGTACCGCCATTTATTTGTTCATGTTCAACAAATGATTTGTTAAGACATTCATAAAACATCTATAAATCATTTGCAGATGCTATTGTGTGCCATAATCTAAAGTGAAGCCTATTCATCATTAACTTAATGTCTAAAGGTTTGTTATTTGTGGACTTTCATGAATACACGAAGCAATTACCAGACTTGTCTTTTCATGTTTAACAAATGATTTGTTAAGACGTTCATAAAACATCTATAAATCATTTGCAGATGCTATTGTGTGTCCTAATCTGAAGTGAAGCCTATTCATCATTTACAAATGTCTAATAGTTAATTATTTGTTTACTTTTTCATCGCTTGTTACAAATGTTGTAGACAGCTTTCGGATACACCCTTCTTTGTGACATCAAACAGTGACAGAATTAGGACTATAGATAAATGCAATTGTATTAATATAAAATACATGCATAACATATAGTGTTATACCTTATAAAGGTCTTATAACTGAGTGTTATTATAAAGTGTTACCAAAACATCACAGACCTCCTTGCTATTATAGGACAAACATATTTGTCAGGTGTGGTGCAAATTGCACAAAGAGTTCACAAGTAACACATCACTTCCTGTTTACCATGCATTTTCTGTAATGGTGGACATTCAAAAAGCTTGAATTGAAAGGAATACTGGAGCAAACTGGTGTTCCTGCTTCTTCACTTGGAAATAATTCGCCACTCGATACAGGATTCATATATTTCCCTCGGTTTCTCTCTAGAATATGTGTGGTCTGTGCTTGATCGATGCAATACGCTAGGGCAGTGGTACGGTTTTTACAAAGACGATGGCTAGAAGACATCTGTGGACTGCATTGTGGACTGATGATGTCTCGGCAGCTTTTTTTTTTTATCAACTTTTTCTCCCCATTTTCTATTTTTCTCCCATCCCAATTTTGTGTATCTAATTCTTCCCTCCCCTGTCTTGAGCGTTGCTAGACTATGCCTCTCACAGGTCGGTTGTAGTGAGGACAGAAGCCTTGCATCACGTGTCCCCTCCGGTACACGAGGAGGCAGCCTGTCGCATCTTTTCACCGCAGCAGCTCGAACTCTCAGTGGCGAGGAGTAACGCGTGGGAGGCTCATGCTGCCCCCGTCACTTCCTGCTTCCGTCGCACCGGCGTCACCAAACCGACCTGTAGGAGTCGCTGTCCACAACATCAAATCCCCACCCACCGGCTTTCCCACCCTCTAACACTTGCCAATTGTGTTAGTATGAACGACCGGCCAGCCGGTAGCAACGCCGAGAGCTGGCTCGAACCCAGCGTCTCCTGCGTTAGAGGCGAGCGCCTTGCCCACTGCGCCAATCAGCCGCCCTATGTCTCAGCAGCTTTATGACTGTCCACCATTTGATAAGATCTGGTGGTGGTCATATGGTTTGACCAATCAATTACCAGTACGTAAATGACACATTTCAAGATGTTGGTCCCTAGATGCCACACAGAGTTGTAAGTGAACAGCCCAGGTGAAGTAGGAAAGTCAGACATTCCAATATGGCCGACGTCCTGGATCCTTTTCATGAGCAGACTTCACGAGGAGCCGCATCTCAGGATATCATTTCCATGACCGTATGGCTAACGGCTTGAATGTTGAAAGTTTGGCCTAATGGCACCGCAACAGGTGGCGTGACAAACGAAAGTGGTGCACTGCCTCTTTTACATAGTTTGGGGGGAGAACCCTGTGACTTCACTTCCCATATTGACCTATCTCAAACCCTGCTCTGTTGGTCAGTAGTCTTGTACTTAGCAGATAGGTCAGTAACCTACCAGATAGGTCAGTAGTCTTGTACCTACCAGATAGGTCAGTAATCTTGTACCTACCAGATAGGTCAGATATTATTATTATTTATTTATTTAGAGGGGACACAGCATATTAACTCAATGGCCGCCAACAACGATTTAATACGCGTTTGTCCGCCAATCGAATAACGCCAACCATAACGTATATAAACGTTATTGGATCGTTATTTCTTTTATTCGCTATTTCTATTCATAAAATCACCCAGGATGGCTGTGATTACCATATGCAATGTGTCTGAGATCGCAAAGGTCCAATACCGCCGCCTGGTGGTATGCGGCCGATGTCGCACTTCCTTTCTGACTCTGTGTATGACTCTGTGTAACATTGAAATTCCTCTGGGCGGAGTTTTTGAGTAACGTGGACCGAGGGGTATACCCGATCGCATTGAATCGCTTTCGGGAGACCAGATTCATTATGCTGTGGGGGGTTATGGCGTGGGCCAAATGGACATACGATCTAGCAGATGGCAATCAAATAATTGGAATATTCTTTTTGTAATCTCACCGGCCACAGGTAAGAGCAATTTAACGTCAATTTCAGCTTGGTTGTGCATTTCTTTCATAGCCATCGCCCTGATCAACGTATGCTGTTGTACTAACGAATGCCGTTATTGACAATCAATATTTTTTTGGGGGGGGATTATCTCCCACAAACCTGAACGTTATTGCCATAAAACAGAACGCAGTTAGTTTCTCTACCTTTCTGTGAACGTCTTGCAAAAAACGGTTTTGCAATACGATGAAAAATGGTGGAGAAATTTACATTATAAAAAAGATGGCAGAATTCAGTACAAAACCTTCTGTTTAATCATCTTCCCTTTATTCATTTGCTTAGATATTTCAGGTCTGGACAATTTTAGCATGGTGTTATTCACAGTCAAAGATAATTAAATTTTTTTAATAGAATTGATATTCTCCTTTGGTTCATTACAATTTACTCAAGCCTAGTAACAGACACACTATTTCTGACACTGATCCATATATGTCCCTAGATTCAGATAACAAGAACATGCAAATGGACCATTTAAAAAATGTTTTAAATGTTTTTCTACGTCCTTATGAATGAGTGACATAAAAAAAAATTACAAAAAAAAGCAAAAAAATATATATATATATATAATTCTTTGTTTATTTTTTTAATGGATGGAAGAGCCGCACATTGACGGGCAAAGAGCCGCATGCGGCTCGCGAGCCGCGGGTTGGCCACCCCTGGTCTAGAGTATAAATATGTTTTTTTTTTTTATCCACTTTTTCTCCCATTTTCAATTTTTCTCCCATCCCAATTTTCATATCGTCCAATTCAACCCTCCCCTGTCTTCGAACGTTGTTTCTTGCCTCCCACAAGCCGGCTGCAATGTGGACTAAGTCATACATAGAACGAGTCCCCTCCGATACTCGAGGTAACAGCCGTCGCATCTTTTCACCTGCGCGGCTCGATCTTTCAGCGTCGGGGGTCTGGGCTTTGGAGGGGCCCCGCCCCCGTCGCTTCTTGATTCTACTGCGCAGGCGCACCAACCGACCTGTAGGAGTCGCTGTCCACAACGCCCGATCCCCACCCTTCAGTTTCCCTCCCCGTAATACGGCCAATGTGTATTACTGTGGACGACCAGCTAAACTAAAAGCAATGTGGAGAGCGGGGCTCGAACAGGAGGCATCCTGTTCGAGCCCAGTCTCCAGCATTCGTTGCGAGCGCCTTGCCCACTCGCCACGTAGTCGTTTATAATTCTGTGATCGTCGTTAAATTATTTATGTAGTATGGGTGATATATAGATCAGAGCAGTTTGTATGGATAATAATAAACAAACAGGCTGAAACTCACGTCAGTCTCCTCTTACCGTTGGGCGATGAGAGTGGAGCAAACAGATCCCAGTTATGTGATGGGGATCAAGGCGATCCAGTTCCGGTTTGTATAATACTAATACATGCCCAAATCATGTGGATTATTGAGTTATGGCAACGATCCATATCCACGGTGTGTCTTGAGTCCCGCGACGATAAATAAGTGGCCGGACGGATTTAGGGGACGGACCGAGCTCCAACGGGCATATCCGGTTTGGCAACTTGCAGATCAGCCACCAGGTGGCAGTATTGAAGCGTTGCAGAGTTGTGCCGGCTCACACAGCATCAGACAAGCCTCTGTGAGTGAAATATGAATACCATGGCAAAAATATGAAATATGATCAGAATAACGTTGTACGCCGTGATCTGGCAGAATTTGCATGAACTTGAAACACGTCGTAAGCCGTTTCCGGCGGAGAAAGGGTTAAGTATAATATGCGTCGCAGCCTATTACTGGCCTTCCAGGAATTACCCTAAACCGCTCTAAATCCATACTTATATTCACCACGGTATAAAACGGGAATGTATGGATGGAAAAAATATTCCTTTTTCACATCTTTAGCATATCCCGTTCCCAACATGGCGGTCAATGAGTTAATAGACACTACAAATAAATGCAGTGTAAATACACCGAATTTAGCAAGGATGCTAGTTTTCATCAGCAGTCCGCACACAAAACATAAAAATTAAACAGGCAGGCAGTGAAGCATATCATGCTACGAGACAAAGCATAAAAACATACATACAAAAAACAAAGTACAAGGTATAAAGTTGTAGGATGTTGTCAAGGTGCACTACTATACTATTTGACTATACATGGTCACAGGTTTGGTCAGAGGTTGTGGAGTAACCTTTTTTTTTTTAGATTGAACTTAAAAGATGGAAATGATGTACAATCTCTTATGGTCAATGGTAGATCATTCCAGATTAAACAGCCCTGGACTGAGAGGATGTTTTTACCGAAGGCGGTTTGCCGGCCGGGCACCCCTCTAGTGGTTGCCCTAGTGCTGATTCCTCTATCGGCTTTCCTTTCTATGAATTCCCTCAGAGGGGGCGGTTTGTAACTTTCTTTACATGTTTTTTGAAGGTTAAGGTTGAGTCTAGCATGACCCAGAGGTACTTGAACTCTGACACAAGTTCAAGTTCCTCCCCACCCAGAAACACATTTGATGACTCTAAGGTCGCTTTCACATATAGTTTTGGTGGACTCTGTGCGGTTCTGGTGGTGAAGTTGCAACATTGTTGCATTCTTCATTTGGTTCGCCTGCGTTCACACTAAAATCTGTGAGGCGCACCAAACTATCTGAACAATGTCACGCGGTCGAAAAGGGCGCTCGTCTATTGGACACAATGGAGAGTGGAAATCCCTCCCCTTCAGAAAGTGAAATGCGGAAATACACAAACTGCGTAGCCGTGAGCAGGTGTGATAGTAGCAGAGGCGTGGCACTGATAGAGAGTGGAAATGTGTGTGTGGCTGCGAGCCCGTGTGTGCGCGGGCGTGTGTGTGGACTGCGATCCATGTCTGACTCCAGATCAGCGGATCACCCAAGTCTGTCCACGAGACATGTTTACACAGTGTGCTTGTACTGCCGCGTGCCACGGTATTAATAATAAGCCGTGTTTCTATTGGACAGTGGAAATGTGTGTGTGGCTGCGAGCCCTTGTGTGCGCGCGCGCGCGCGTGTGTCTGTGTGTGGACTGTGGACTGCAAGCCCTGGCTCCAGAACAGCGGAGGCTAGTTGTTCTATTGAAGCCGATTACCACCATCCTCTCGCTAAACAACTTGTACACCACGTTGTTTTTATGAGTTGTTTTTATTTGCAGTGAATGCCGTGCGCCTCTGTAATAATAATAAGCCGCGTTTTTTCTTCCTTCTTCCCAAGATGCACAGTATATAGATATATAGATAGATAGAGAGATATATGCAGTGTGCTTGTTTTGCAGAATTGCAGTGAATGCTGCGAGCAGTGGTAATAATAACCACTTCCTACATTTGGTCCGCGTTTGGTTCGATGAAGCCGAACCGAGACCTACGTTTTCAGGCGGACCAGAGTTCGACTGCTTGGTCCGCGGACCGAGTTCGACGCGCATTCACACAAACCCGAAAAACGGGACTATCGAATTCTGGTCCGAAAGTCCGGACCAAACAGCCCCTGTGTGAAAGCGACCTAACACAACTGTTCTTTTGGAAAAAGCCATGCAGACTGTCTTTTTTGCGTTCAAGAGCAGACATGAGTCTATGAGCCAGTCCTGAACACTGGTCAAGACAGAAGTTAAGACCGTTGACACCTCTGCATAGCTTTTGCCATGGGTAAATATAACAGCATCATCTGCATACATCTGCACATGTACACTGTTACACACATCAGGTAGATAGTTTATAAACAGAGAGAACAGAATTGGTCCTAGTATTGATCCCTGGGGGACACGAACCGAGCAAGTGTGGTAAGGAGACTTGATACTTGATACTTATTTAACTGATAGAACACACTGCGTGGTCTATAATGATTTAACATCCGAGACCCTCCCAGTGCAATGTGGTGTCCCACAAGGCTCTGTCCTGGGCCCTTTGCTATTTTCGATCTACATGCTACCCCTCGGCAATATCATACGCAAATTTGGCATAAACTTTCATTTTACGCTGATGACACCCAATTATATATACCTATTAAGCCAAATGATTCCTCCCAATTACAAAATCTTGAGGCCTGCCTGCTTGCCGTCAAAAAGTGGATGTCGCAAAACTTTCTACTCCTTAACTCTTTCAGTGCCCACCACGACATAACACGTGTTATCAGCCCGCCCCCTGAATGCCCACCACGACAATTAGCGTGTTATTTTTTTATTAGCGATCTGAATTAAAATTTCATCAACCGAGTCTCTCGTTGGTAAACCAGCCCCATCAGGAGCTCAGATGTGAAAAAAGCGCCCCCTATCGTCTCCCAGATGGTAATGCACCCTTTTGGAATGGACTCAATGAAAATGGATGAGAAAAGAAAAATCCGGAATCCACATTTTACTTTTCAGGCATGTAACCCGAGCCGATTGCAGTCATTCTGGTCCCTCAGAACAGCGTGGAATATGTGTTTCGAGCACCCAGCGTTGGATCAATAAAAACGATTGATTTTTGGAATGGCGATCAGGAATTGGAATGATCTTTTTGGAGAACATCTGATCTGAGGTAACGAATCTATTTTACAAGTCTTGGGATAATCAGAGTTGTATTCGCTGAGCTCTCAGCGTTCGCCCTATGTGTGTGTGTGTGTGTGGGCGATGGCTTTGAGGAAATCAGAGAACCGATTTTTCAGATCGCCTATATAGCGTGCATACGTACACATATACTATCGATAATCTAGCGTTTATTTGAAAAAGATTCATAAATAGGCCGAAAAATTAAAAAAAAATTGTGTATTCTAGAATATTTCAGTACAGGGTGTTTATTATGGAATATTTTTATTTTCCTTGAAAACGACAGACAGTGAGAAACACAACCCCCCCCCCCTCTCGCGCTGAAGAATATGCATATTAGATCACTCAGTGATTAACACCTATGCGCTGTTTGTATGTGCGCGCGTCCATGTATGTGCGTTTCGTGACGCGATGTAGTTCTTATCGCAAATGGAGATTATTACAATCATACCATCTAGCAAGAATTAAACGTATTTACAAGTCGTATTAGGTTTAGCAAGTTGGGGGACGTATACCTTACATGTCAAAGCACTAGAAATGGCCATTTTTCTATTTTTATCGATTTCTGAAAAGATGTCCTTTTTGAGCATTTAAGAGGGATTCTAATTCTTTTGTTGTCCGCCGACGGGTTCAAAACTCCAGCGTGACCCCTAAGGGTTAATAATAATAATAATGGATTGGATTTATATATCGCTCTTCTCTGACTGACTGTTGCTCTGACTCAGAGCGCTTCACAGAGTCCATTATTCGTTCATACACAGTCATACCGGTGGTGGTAAGCTACAATTGCAGCCAGAGCTGCCCTGAGGCAGACTCACGGAAGCGTGGCGAATAATCAACGCCTACGGCCCCTCCGACCACCACCAACATTCATTCACATGCATACACATTCATACGAGGCAAGTAGGTTAAGTGTCTTGCCCAAGGACACAACGGCAATGGGATGGACATGGGCTTGAGCGGGATTCGAACCACCAACCCTTCGATCATTGGACGCCCCGCTCTACCCCTGAGCCACGCCGCCCCACAGGTTAACCACTGTTTGGCGTTGGTGTCATTAATAATAACCGTGCTGGAATATGAATGCCCTTTTTCGCTTCCTTCTTTTAAAGTTCGATTACCCAGGGATTAAAGTTCTCCGTCAATTTGATTACGAATCGCGACGGATTTTCCGTCAATTTTCTACCTGCATGGTTTAATATGATTATTTTTTTTTACCTACTTTTTTCTCCCATTTTCTATTTTTCTCCCATCCCAATTTCGTATTATCCAATTCTACCCTCCCCTGTCTCGAACGCTGTTAGGCCATGCCTCCCACTGACCGGCTGCAATGTGGACAAAGCCTTGCATCACGTGTCCCCTCCGGTACACGAGGAGGCAGCCGTCTTTTCACCTGTACAGCGTGATCTCTCAGTGGCGAGGGTTGGAGGAAAGTGCTCGGGCACCTGCAAAGTTTAAATGGAGACCATCTACTGCAAAGAGATTGCTACGCTGCCAGAAGAGGTCAAAGTTACTTATAAAGTTCACATTGTGGGTACGACAAGCGGACTGGAGCCAGGTGTTTAGGCTTAGCTCAGTAGGTTACTGATCGGTCGGTAACCTACCAGATACGTAGTCTTGTACCTACCAGACAGGTCAGTAACCTACCCGACAGGTCAGTAGCCTACCAGATAGGTTAATAGTCTTGTACCTACCAGATAGGTCAGTAGTCTACCAGATAGGTTAATAGTCTTGTACCTACCAGACAGGTCAGTAACCTACCAGACAGGTCAGTAGTCTTGTACCTACCAGATAGGTCAGTAACCTACCAGACAGGTCAGTAGTCTTGTACCTACCAGATAGGTCAGTAGCCTACCAGACAGGTTAGTAGTCTTGTACCTACCAGATGTCAGTAACCTACCAGATAGGTCAGTAGTCTTGTACCTACCAGATAGGTCAGTAGTCTTGTACCTACCAGATAGGTCAGTAACCTACCAGACAGGTCAGTAACCTACCAGATAGGTCAGTAGTCTTGTACCTACCAGATATGTCAGTAGCCTACGAGATAGGTCAGTAGTCTTGTACCTACCAGATAGGTCAGTCACCTACCAGTCTTGTACCTACCAGATAGTTCAGTAGCCTACCAGACAGGTCAGTAGTCTTGTACCTACCAGATAGGTCAGTAGCCTACCAGACAGGTCAGTAGTCTTGTACCTACCAGAGGGTGCTTGAGGGTGATCATGTTCTTTCCTCTCCACTTGGTTTCGAACATAGCGGTGAAGTACTCTGAGCGAGCGCTGAGGACACAGCGGTGAGCCTGGAACGTCTCTCCGTGAACCAGGAACTTGACATCACTGTACTGGCCTTGCTCCAGTAACCTAACACAAGAAGAGGGACATAAAGGTGGAAGGGTTAGATAGGGACAACCCTGGTGGCTCAGTCCCCCAACTCACATTGATTACTGTCTGCAACTCATGTTACTGTATACAACTCATATTACTGTCTACAACTCATATTACTGTCTACAACTCATATTACTTTCTACAACTCACATTACGGTCTACAACTCATATTACTGTTTGTGGTCTGTCAACGTGGTTTCATTGCTGGGTTAAGTACTTCTATTCTATTCACATAATATGCTTACTTCATATATCTATTCTATTCACATATATGCTTACCACTTGTATCTATTGCTATGTCCGCCCACTACAATCACGCGAGCTGTCTAACGCCTGTCCCGTCTCCCTGTGAGTTGCTGTCCCGGAGTGTCGGACGTCCCATGATGAAGACCGGGAGGATGCGACCCTCTCTGCGTGGCCTCCTGTCTCCGGCTGTCTCGTAATGACCGGAGTGCTGGACGTCCCGCAATTATGTCGGGGAGGTTGCGACCCTCTCTGCGCCGCCCCCTATCTCCCTGTCTCGGAGCGATGACCGGAGTGTTGAACGTCCTGTGATTAAGACAGGGAGGACACAACCCTCTTTGCGCCACCCCTGTGCCTCAAATAGATCCGCTATCAGCTCTATCTTTAATCTTTCAAAATGTTCAGTTGCTATTGCATGCACTCATCTGTGTTTCACTACACACATGAGTGCATGCTTACCAACTGTCAGTCTGCAACACTACTATCACCGACATCTAAGAAGGGAGATCCCCCCTTGAATGGCCCTTCTAAGGTTTCTCTCCTCCACACTGCCTGTGGTGCATTTTTTCCTATTGTTAGGTTTTAGTGAGTTTTTCCTTACCTTCGCGTGGGGTATGTCTGGGAGTGTTTGCATTCATTCATTTATTTTGCATTTATTTTAAATTTGTTGGACCTTATGGTGTTCTTGTTTTGTTCTTGATTTATTGTTATGTTTCTTCTTGACTTGTTTAACACATTGGCGTCCGCAGTCTTGCGGCGATTTATGCCTCAGAGGACAGAGGATTGTTTACAAACCGATGTACTTTCTAAGAGCTATATATATCATTTATAGTATTGCTATCTGTGCATTCTCATTGTCACTTGAGTGCATAAACCGTGCCTTCATAATGGCTTAAAGAAAATAAAAATCCATCGGTTGGTTGTCATTTTATAGCGTCGTGAATATAAGGTTTATCGCGCTTTTCGTCTCTTCTTATTTTCAGGAAGCTAGAAAATAGGCTAAACATTGGCGGCGTTATATCAAACGCCATTTCTGCTGTATATATACAAATGAAATAAAACAAACTGCGTAGCATCCGGACTATTACAGAGCATCTATGGATGAAATGGGGGCGGCGGGGAACGCCGATTAGTATTATTGATTAGCAATAGAGTGTGCGTTCAGGTAGCCAATGTCAGTGGTCTATCACGTTAGGTTTTAAAACAATGTCCAATCCAGCTGTAATTTGGGGTAATAGTATCCTACCGTCAGGCCATGTGATCGCCGGCAGCATTTCTTCATTAGTCATTGGATTCTGGTCGATTGATATGTCCATTGGCTAATCATAAATCCCATTATTCCAGGCTGAAAAATACGTTCGGTAACTGGATCAAAGATGGAGGGTCTTCGTTTGGAATCGAGGCTCATATGATCCGCCCACAGGACGTAAAAGAATATATTTTTTTAAATCCCCTCAATGATACTGCAGTGGAGCGATGGCGCCCATAAGCGGATCTGGCCGGTATTGCATGTTTCGAAAATCAAATATGCGGGTAGGTCCTGCAAATCGATGGCGGACTGTAATAGCGTTATAAATATGGAATAAAACAATAACAACTTGCCACGAGTATATACGTGGCTCTGGTCCACAACGCATGGAATCGAAACACGTATATATACGTGGACGGACGGCATAGTGTTTTAAAGAAGACGTGTCCGGCCCATGGGGACATTAACGTGTGTTGTCGGGCCTTACAAATAAATTTGATTTGATTTGATACAACTCATATCACTGTATACAACTCATATTACTGTATACAACTCATATCACTGTATACAACTCACATTAATGTCTACAACTCACATTACTGTATACAACTCATATCACTGTATACAACTCATATTACGGTATACATCTCATATTACTGTATACAACTCATATTACTATATGCAACTGATATCACTGTATACAACTCATATTATTGTATACAACTCATATTACTATATACATCTCATATCACTGTATACAACTCATATTACCATATACATCTCATAGTATTGTATACAACTCATATTATTACTGTATACAACTAATATTGGTAAATTGGTTCAGAAATTACCTCTCAAGACAGAACACAATGTATATTTGCAGAGAACTACAAATCAAGTTTTTTTTAATCAACAAAGGTGTTCCCCAAGGCTCTGTTTTAGCTCCGGTTGACGATACAGTCCTGTATACAAGTGCTCCCTCCCTTACTCAGGTGACTGAGGACCTCCGGGCTGCTTTCACTTGTTTTCGAAAACCTCCCCTTTTTTATTTTTTTTTATCTTAAACTAGTCTTAAATGCAAAGAAAATGAAATTCATGATGTTCACAAGGGCTCGCTCACAGCCATTGAATCATGGTCATATTGTTACGCTAAAGGGAGCAACCATAGAACATTTTTCATCTTACAAGTATCTTGGGCTATGGTTGGATGAAAAGCTATCTTTTAAAGTGCATATTGGAAACCTCACAAATAAACTTAACCTGTTCCACCCCACGGGGACGGTACCGACCCCTTTTTGACATTATTATCATATATTAATATTTTTATGAGTGATGCAATAAATTAACGTTTTTAAAATCAAACTTTTCAAGTATTATTATCACTACTATGTCACAAATACATGTAGAATGTAAAACGTTAGGTTGGCAATAGTTTAGCAATAGGTTAAAAGTGAGTTTATATCATTTTAAGTTTTTATTTTTCACTCGCGTCAAAGCGGAAGCGGAAATGGAAATGTTGAACCATGGGAATTGTAGTTTTTTTGAAGAGCGACTCGCCAGCTATCTGCCAGCGTTGGAATTTCTCAAAACTACACTTCCTGTGGTCCGCTATGGTCGTTCAAAGTTCGGCGTTCTGAATGAATCATATCAATAATTGTTATGATTCGCGATAATAAGCTACAAAAGGTAACGTTTTTGACAAATATTGAAACGCAGTCAGTTTCTCCACACTATTGTAATCATGTAGGAATAATTAGATCTGAAATTAGTTACAAAATGATTACACTGTGGGAGAAATAAAAAAGTACAGTCGATTACATTAAATATCTGTATATGTTATTATGCATGCCTGGTGATACTATATCCAAATTGAACTCGGCCATTTGAAAGATACTATATGTATATATATATAAATGTGCGAATTGGCTATAATAAGGTAATGTATAAGCATATATTCTATATTCTATAATAATATTTCAAATTGCATTGGTCCGGATGGGAGAATTCAGTACTGTATATACAAAACCTTCAATTTGATCATCTTCCCTTTATTAATTTCCTTAGATCTTTTGTACACATGATCTCAAGAGGGTACTGAATTAGCTCAGTGGCAGTTTTTTAAGTTTGGTCATTATTATCATGGTTTTATTCACTGTCAAAGATGAAAAGAAAAATCTTAATTCATATTTTCCTTTGTTTCATCAGAATTTAAGCAAGCCTAGTAATAGACACAATATTTCTGACACTGAGAATACATTCATTGAGGTCCATAGATGTTCCTAGATACCAAGAATATGCAAATAGCCCTTGTAGAAGTGGAGCAATATTCCATTTACCTAGGTATACATTTTATGCAGATTTCACCTGGGGTGGAAACTAAAACTTGTTTGCCAAAGGGCTTACTCACCATTGTGTGCTTTATCAAATGGTGGGATGGACCTCTCTGTACGTACGGAGGAAATCCCACATGTATGTTTTTATATAAGGCCATCCTAGGGACGCTTCCCCTATATCTTTCTAGTCTCATTTGCTTTGCCTCTAGCAGCTACCATACCAGGTCCACAAGATGGCTACTTTTAAAAACTCCCAGAATACACACTGAACTAGGAAGGGCGGCTTTTTCTTGTGTCGCACCTTGGGCATGGAATGGGCTACACAGGACCATATCCACTTAGATAACCTGGTCTCTCTTGGCAAATTTAAATCTCTGTTACATTCTTCTTCTTACATTCTACTTCTTACAAGAAGAATGTCACTGCTTTCTGTAGTTGGGTCCCCACTGCAAAATTACTGTATTACCCTGTATTATACTGTCATACACTTTTACTATCATGTATTGTTCACTATCTGTTTTGTGTTTTTTTATGTGATGTATTGTATATTGTATACATGCACTTTAATTGTGTTCTTGTGTGATGTATCGCACATTTTATTGCTGTGTGATGTATCGCAAATGGTATTGCTGTTATCTTGGCCAGGTCTCCCTTGCAAAAGAGATCTTGTATCTCAATGGGACTTCCTGGTTAAATAAAGGTCAAACTAAATTAATAATAATCTCTCTGTGTGTTCGTGTGTATACGTATATATGTTTGTATGTATGTGTGTATGTATATATGTATGTGTATGTAGGGATGGGTATCATTAGGATTTTATCGATACTACTACTCTTATCGATACTGCTTAACGGTTCGGTACTTTATCGATACTCTTATCGGTTCTTTTTTTATTTTTTGCGACATTGCTTTATTATTCTTTTATATAACTATATTACTGCACATGGCATTTTATCAATTAATACAAGCAGTCGGATAAATTAACTATTTTGGGACTTTCTATTTTATTTAGAAAGTTCTTAAATCAGAATGTCCCACCCAATACCCAGCTGTTAAAAACGGTTCAATACTCCATGTTATTAGTAGAGGCTGTGACACTCTGTCATCCTTCCTCTAGCTGCTAGGGTGAAGGGACTTTGGGCTTGCTGGGACCGGTGGCGGTAGAGGGAGGAGGGGTGGGCTGGGACATGGTGGCTGCAGCCTCAGCTTGAAGATCTTTCATCTTTCTAATATATTTGTAGCTAAACAATTAGCTAAGCAATTATATTTTATTTATTAGCCTATTGTAGTGACTACATTATGGTTCGTGTTCTCCTCTTACTGTGTTGTGTAGTGGGAGGGAACTACTGATCTGGCACCGCGGCCAGAGGGGACAGTTATTGCGGTTGCACTTGCTGTTGTGATCTTTACTATTCTGGCGATATACATGTGCTCTTGTTCTGTATTGACTGAAGTTGTCTTGTGTATTAAACAAGCATTTAGTTGCCTACGATTATAAATTTTTCCTCCGGCACTACACTATTCATAATAATTCGTTATTAGCCTAGCTAACTCCGTATCTTGGCTTACCTGCAGTGGACGTGGATGCAGATGGAACACTGCGAGCAAAGCAGTCAAAAACGGCGCATTTCTGCAGACTAATGTTATGTTTTGACACCAGATGTTTTGACAAATTGCTTGTATTGCCACCCTTACTGGCAAATGTTTTATTGCACTTGTGGCAATGTGCAGTCGACTTTCGTAAAGTGTACCCAGACTTTCGAGCGCTTTGCTCTCTCCGCCATGACGAGCGCAGAGCTTCAGCAGCACGGAGCCACTGACTGGCACCTCCCTTAAGTACCCGTGTGTGTATGTGTGAGTGTGAGCGGCTCGCGACGAGTGTGTGTAATAATGGCTCGCTGCGGCTCGCTTCTCGTGCAG
This sequence comes from Notolepis coatsorum, assembly GCF_963971535.1. Classification (NCBI taxonomy): domain Eukaryota; kingdom Metazoa; phylum Chordata; class Actinopteri; order Aulopiformes; family Paralepididae; genus Notolepis; species Notolepis coatsorum. Next base: position 84,412,300 of record NC_140181.1, on the reverse strand, counting down.
AGACAGAGAGAGGAGAGATAGTTCGCAACGTTTAAATTCCTCTGAAAAAAAAAATAAAAATCATAGTAATAATAATTTCTAGAGTATCGATAGCAGTACCGATAACGTCGGAGCTTATAAATACTCAGTTTTTTTCTAATTTAGTACCGGTTCCCGTTTAGAACCGGGGTCCGGGGGGCATCCCTATTGTATATTGTTTTAGCTTTTATCAATTTGTTGTGATAGTTGTGTGTTGGTTCGAGATAAATAAAAATCAACCAATCAATTCATATCACTGTATACAACGCATATCACTGTATACAACTCATATTATTGTATACAACTCACATTAGTGTATACAACTCATATTACTGTATACAACTCATATTATTGTATACAATTCATATTACTGTATACAACTCACATTTACTGTATACTACTCATATCATTGTATACAACTCACATTCTTGTATACAACTCATATTACTGTATACATGCAGTATATCTCTATTTACCTGTATCTTTTCTAATTACTACAGAGCTACACCCCCCATAATAATAAACAGGGTGTACTTTGGTAAAGAAGAACAGTTCCTACAAACTGCCACAAACCGAGTGCCATTCAGCACCGTTGTACTGGAGTGACGGCAGACATCTCCAAAACTACTGTAGGTGAATCACACCGAAACAATCTCCATGGATGAATAGCACTATATATTTTTTTAATTACAATTTTGGGTGAACTGCCCCTTTAAAATAATTTTGCATCATTAGATTTACATTTTGCATACAAGATAATTCACATGAATGGCAGTGAGGCACTTGCTTCCCTTACATGTGCAGAAAGTAGTCAAAATAGTCCCGCTGCATCATCTGGGAGGTGATGCATTTGTAATCCTTCAGCAGACGTCTAATGGAGTCACTCAGGGAACCATACATACACCTCTCCCCATCAAACGAGTTGGCTTCACACTTGGCACCTGAGAGGAAAGAAGGGGAAAATGAAACGGAAAGTACAATACGCCTTCGGTAAGCGCCTTTTTTTATTATTATTATTATTATTATTATTATTATTATTATTATTATTATTATTATTATTATTATTATTATTATTATTATTATTATTATTATTATTATTATTATTATTATTATTATAATACCAGTAGGGCTGAACGCTTCAATCACTGCCACGGTAATCCATGTCAAAATCACTATTCCAATGGTTGGTTTTTGGTTGTTGTTGTTTTTTTCTACTACTCCACAAACATGCCTATATCAGCATAAGGAATAGCTTATAGAAATAATAATCCAACATAAATTTTGAAAACCAGTTCCACTGACACAAGGACAATAAGAACTTTCAGAAAATATGTACAGTACCACATTGAAACGGTTACACGGGAAGAATGAAGGTTCGATTATTCGATAATAATTACTACGGACGCTTCGGAGCCAAAAAAAAATGGAAATGGGGACAGCTCTATACCAGTACAATAATATTTGAAGGTCAAGGCCTGCTGAGTGTGTTCGGCATCGGTTAAGACATCTATGGTTTGACTAGATGCAGCGGTAAGCCTGCTTGCATCGCTTAATAATTGAGTAAATTAAAGTGACAGTAGTAAACATTCAGGGCAGATTCCAGCCTCACCATTAGCCAACATGTACTGGACCAGCTCCTCATGGCCACAGAGGCAAGCGTAATACCTGTGGAACAAGAACAGACACGTTTAAAGTGGCCAGGGTGTCATCATCATCATGCTGCCGGGTCGCGTGAATACTTTACCCAAGGCAGTTGTCCTTCCGCGTTCGGTTTGCGCGCCCTGATTGGCCTCTCAGCGCCCAATCGCGTTGCGCCTAGCTTTCAGTTCCACAACGCAAGTCCTCGCCCATTTCCTCGTATTGTTTTCATATCAATCGACATCACATCAATATACATAACGTATTGTAACTCACTATTCATATCAATCGGCATCACATCAATATAAATAACGTAGTGTTTCTCTTCATATCAATCGGTGTTGTGAAGGGCCAGATTAAACCGAATATATATATTTATTTATATATATATATTTAATTGTATTTGTATATTCTCTAATATTCCCTGATATCCCTTGTATATTCCTTGTACAATATGCATTGAATATCCATTCTAGCCTACTGAACATCCCATAATAGTCTCCATTCTACTATTGGTCGAGACCTTGGTGCCAGGCTGCCATACCCCTCAGACCCAGTTCAAACGTACCGCTCGACATGTACGAACAAGTCCTAGTTCCGCGTAGGAATTTGGCTACCGCACCACTAATGGGACTATTTGTTGATAGTGCGTATATATACTGCGCTACTAAAGTAGGACTTTCTTTTCAGTCCAGTTTCTTACCCTCCAATAGAGTCACAGACGTAAAGCCTCCCCGCGATGCCACGTGTGGGAGTAAGGCCAAGTTCGGCCTACCATCGGTATTGAGACATCGTGTATATTAATATTTGAATAGTCATATTTGGCACTATATCGTCGAGTTGGACGTAGTCTATTAAGCTAATAATAGTCTGTTAATATATAGTGCTTCGTGCGGTGAGAATACTACCGTAGTCAGTACCCCATCGTTTCGGGCAGAGAACTGGCTGCTTACCCAGGGTGGTTGACCCTATGTGAAGCTGCACCCGAGGAGCCCCAGAGCCGACGAGCGAGTGGACCTGTATACCGGATTATTCTACCGACGACAGCCCGCCTTCCCAGGCACGGATTATGTTTTGGATACTTTGATTATTCTATGGATAAAGACCCCCGACACTACCGTGTGTTGGAACCCCCCCCCCCTGGAGAGGACGCAAGGTGAGGAGACGCTCTGCAAGACGAGGTCTCTCCACATCTCTCCCCCGTGGACCGGAGAGAGCCGGCCCACAAAGAGTCCACCTGCTTTCATCTGTGGTCCAAGGATCGCCGGCGCATTGAACGGCACTACAGTGGGTTCTCCTGGGATACCCTTGGCCGGACGAGGCAGCTGGATTCTACCCCCCCCCCCTCCTACTCCTGTCGGCTTACAAGCGACCGGATTAACCCCCTCTAGTGTATCCAGCCTATAATCATTAAAGTATCATTGCTGTTATTCCTTAACTATTCCAGGTCATATATTTACCACCTGCGCCTTCAGAGATTGGACATTATCTATTGATATACCGACGAATACTCCTTGCCATAAAAGTGCATACTATTTCAATTCATAAATGTAATTAAGTGATTAAGTGCTTATTCTACACACCATCGCTGTGTAGGAAATAAAGACCTGTTTCTAATTCGTACATTTGTGTTGGATCCGTTTCATCTACGTGAGAGTGTTCATGATAATATATTTATGCCGTGTACTGGGTGGCCGAATATTAAGTACAAAGGTAGTGGTAGTAAGTATCATATCTAGTAATACAGTCAGGGAATTGTACCCCTCAGTTACAATTGGTCCTTCGAGCCGGATGGGTAATTAGTGTAATATTAATATAGTGTTATTAATATTGAAATGGCCTATGATGAACACTCCACGAAACGATCCTCCTAACCAACGCCCGCAGCGCGAACGACGGCTCCCTCAGTACTTAGAGGCTTACGCTGTCAGTCAACAACCTAGTCTTCTACTAACAGTAAACGCGGTAAAACTAGAAAGTAAAAGTATGTCTAACCCCAACGCCCAGACTACCCCGACCATAGAGGCCCCTACGGGCTCTAATGTAACTGACCAAGTTCACGGTGGGGACCAGTGGGAACCAGACATGACTTCACACCCCGCCAGTACTGAAGAAGTAGTCCCCGATGAGTCCCGGGAGGAATACAACACTACCGAGAGAGAACTCGGCACGGAAGAAGACGGGGAGAGCACCGTGGAGATAGAGCTCCAAGGCTCCGCAAGGAGTACCCCGAGGGAAGGCTCCCCTATACAACCGCCTTCTCCCAGCGAGGCAGAGAGGACCCTACAGCAGGCATTCCTCGTCAGCCTGAAAGCCTCTACTGAACGCGATAGACTCCAGGGTGAACGCGATCGATTGCAGCTACAGCAACGGAGCGAAGAAGAGCACATACGCCTGGAAATAAGACGCATTCAGATGGAAGAGAATGTGGCCCGAGACCGAGCAGACAGCCAGCGAGCAGCTGCTGGTGCTCTACGGGACGCAGAGCGCGACAGACAGCAAGCGCAACTAATAGAACAGCTGATCAGACGGACAACACCCTCTCCCTCCGCCAGAGGCTCCAGGAACTCGTCTAGACACACCTCCAGGGCGGCATCCCCTAGCCGAGTAAACAACCCTGAACTTGACCAACAGACGAGGTCTATACCCCCCACAGACCATCTCCCCCCACCGGTCCAAGCGAGACCTAGCAACCGGGAAGGAGCAGCATATCCTGTGGAGAGGCTAAACCAGAGACTACAAGCACTGGATGACCTAACTGAAGACGAAGAGGAAGAGGAGGAGAACCGCGCCCGAAGACAGCACAGTACTCTACCGGACCAGGAGGTCCGGTACAGCCCAGGCTATACTCCCGCGGAGCTGCGCTACAGACCCCCGACTCTATACACGGGTGAGCACGACGCACGACCCGCACCGAGGAACAGCACCTGGACAAGCGGGCCATGGTACACTGCCGGTACCAGCCCATACCAAGGAGCGGGAGGAGACTCGCCTAGGAGGCCTCTCCCCCAACGCTCGCCGATGTATCCACAGTCAGCGTCATACATTGGCACGCCTATGGTACCCGACTTCACCCAAGAGAACCGGGCCCAGTATACAGAACTCCGCATGTGTCTCGAGACCATGTTGGTGGATGTATTGGATGAACGCCACAAATACGCCATCCTACTGCAGCACTTAAAGGTGCCCCGCGCACATAATATAGCGCTCGCCTACGCGACTTCCACCACCCCATACACAGCAGCGCTGGTAGCATTGGACCAGAGGTATGGGCGCATATGGGATTACGTGATCCAGGAGATCCGACACATCGACCGCTTACCCCCAGCAATAGACAATCGAGCACTGGACGACCTGTCCATCAGAGTGCAGTCCCTGGTAGGGATGTTGGGAGCGCAAAGAGAGAAGGGGAAGTATGAACTTTACGCCAACTCAAATGTGGAAAGGATCCTGGAGAAGCTGCCGCCCGCTCGTCAGGAGCGCTTTAGGCGGCAGAGGGACCACAGAGACCCGAATGGCCCCGAACCGAACCTCCTCGATCTAGCAGACTTCCTGGCGAGAGAAGTCAGCAGCCTACGGCTAGATACATTCGGACGGAGCACCCCTGGCTCCAGAGAAGGAACCAGACGACTAAATGATGGAAGAAGATCGGTGACTGTGATGCACCAATCGGAGTCAGTACCGAGCAGCAGGAGCCACAGTACCCCCTCCAGAACGGAGAAGTGGAAGATAGTGTGCCCCTACTGTGAGAAAGAACACTGGCTAGCGCAATGTGACTCCTTCCCCAAGCTGAACGCGGAGGAAGCAGGTCAATGGATAAAGTCCAACAAGCGCTGTTTTCGCTGTGCGCGCTCACACATGGCAGCCGAATGCCGCTTAAAGAAAAGGTGCACCAAGTGCGATGGAGCCCATCTGGACATACTTCACGACAGTAACAGACGGCGCCCTTCACCTGCACCATCCAGCCGCAAAGCGAGCGTCATGTACATCGATCCCGCCAGCAGCAGTGGAGCCCGAGTACTCCTAAAAGTAGTGCGTGTGACACTAAGCTACCAGAATAAAGTCCTGGACACTTACGCCGTCCTCGATGACGGGTCAGAGAAGACCCTGCTGCTCGCCTCCGCTGCGGCCCAGCTAGGGCTGCGGGGAAGCGAAACCCAAATGACAATTCGGACAATAAGACGAGATTTGAAGACGATAAAGGGCGAGAATGTCTCATTCTCTATCGCAGCAAGCGGCCAGCCTGAGCGACGGTACCAGATTGCAGACGCTTTCACCAGCCAAGAAATAGGACTGTCGCGGTACACATACCCCGTCGCCAAGCTGATGGAGAAATATGCACATCTGCGCAAGTTACCGATCCCGCTCATAGACAATGCTATGCCGACCCTGTTGATAGGCTCCGACCATGCAGACCTCATTGTCCCGATAGACCGGGTTCATACCGGACCCCGAGGCTGTCCTGCAGCAGTCGAGACCCGTTTGGGATGGACTCTCCAAGGCCCGCTCGCCAAATCTCTCAACCGAAGTACAGCCACTAGATGTCTCCACTCCCGAGTCACAGAGGGAGAAACCGCACTCCTGCAACACGTAGAGCGGCTATGGAGCTTGGAACAAATGCCCTTTAAGAATGGAAAGAAAGACATTCGCTCTAAAGATGACATTTACGCCATTCACCTCCTCGAGACAGGGACCAAGAGAGTCCCGGTCAACGGCGTGTTGAGATACGCCACGCCACTCCTGCGGCGAGAAGGAATGCCTACTTTCCACGCCAAGACAGACGCCATAGAACGGTACCTGCTGAACACGGAGCGGCGCTTAGCCAAGAACCCCGCCCAAGAGAGTGTATACCGCGCTGAGATTGAGAAGCTCATCACAGCGGGACACGTCACAAAGATGGACATTAAAGAGGCTGACCAGACCACTGAATCGTGGTACGTGCCCCACCACAAGGTCAATCACAACGGTAAAGACCGCATAGTATTTAACTGCAGCTACCAGATCGGATCCCAAAATCTGAATAAAGAGTTACTGCCCGGTCCCACACTCGGCCCCTCCCTACTCGGCGTTCTACTCCGCTTCCGCCAGGAAAAGGTGGCCATCAGCGGGGACATTAAAGGAATGTTCCTGCAGGTGAGATTAGTAGAGGCGGACAAGCCCCTGTTACGGTTCCTATGGAGAGAGAAGCCAGGAGATGAGCACCCAGCCATCTACCAATGGGAAGTCCTCCCCTTCGGAACGACGTGCAGCCCCTGCTGTGCGACATTTGCACTACAGAAACATGTAGCAGAGGACCCAGCAGCGGACGAAGAGGTCCGACACAGCGTAAAGAACAGCTTCTACGTAGACAACTGTCTACAAAGCCTTTCAACCCAGGAAGAAGCCGAGGCTCTCCTGATTAAACTCCGCGCCTCATTGATCAAAGGCGGCTTTGATCTCAGGCAGTGGGCCAGCAGCGATCCGCAAGTACTGCGCAGCCTCTCCTCCGAGGACAAGGCAGCCAGCAGCGAGACCTGGATGGCTACAATCCCGGGAGAAGCCCAGGAGATGACCCTGGGATTGGTGTGGCGATTCAAAACAGATTCGCTTCACTACAGACACAAGCCCCTGACTACGGAGCAGGGAAGGCCGGCGGCGGCGCCGACCACCAGACGGAGTGTGTACACAACACTCGCCCGACAATATGACCCGCTAGGATGTATTCTACCGTACACCACCAGGGCAAAAATGATTGTACGAGCATTGTGGGACAAGGACCAGGGCTGGGACGACCCCATTCCCGCACACCTTGCATCCACCTGGAGAGAGTGGGAGATGGAGCTCCACTCACTCCCAGGCGTTAATATGCGCCGAAGCTACTTCCCACCCACGGTGAGGCCAGAGACATGTAAAATGGACTTACACGTCTTCAGTGACGCCTCAGAGGTCGCATACGGATCAGTAGCCTACTTGCGGGCCCAAGACCAGGGGGGAGAGATCTACACAGCATTTGTCCTCGCCCGCTCGAGAATAGCCCCACGCAAGCAACAATCTATCCCACGTCTAGAGCTCTGCGCAGCCCTAGCCGGAGCGCACCTAGCCACGCTCATCCAACGTGAGCTCACCATACCGGTGTCTAGAACAATCCTGTGGTCAGATTCCACGACGGTACTCGCCTGGATCAAATCGGACTCATGCAAGTACAAAGTCTTCGTGGGAGTCAGAGTCACCGAGATTCAAGACTTAACCGAAGAGTTAACCGGAGAAACAGAGTGGCGCTACGTTGATACAAAACAGAACCCAGCTGACGTCATCACCCGGGGGATGCCCCTGGATGACCTCACCCGTCGCAATGTCTACAGTGACGGCCCCGCATTCCTAAGACTCCCGGAAGGACAGTGGCCCATGCCTATCCCGAGGGAAGCAAGTCCAGAGGAGGTGGAAATTAAGAAGTCTGTGTTCTGTGGATTGAGCACCGTAGCCTCCACCGACCCTAACATAAACGATTGCACGTCCATAGAGAGTGCACAACAAAGAACATTCCTGCGGTACCACCCGGAGTGCAAGTCCCCCGCTGATATGTCAGCGGCTAACTACGAGGAAGCAGAATTGCTTCTACTGCAGCGAGCCCAGAGAGACTCGTTCCCCGATGAATTGGCCTGTCTACAGGGAGGAAAGCCCGTCCCATCCGACAGCAGATTAATTCACCTGGCCCCCGAGAGCGACGCTCACACCCTCATCAGAGTGGGTGGTCGCCTACGCAGAGCCCCCAATCTACCGGATGACATTAAATACCCGATCGTATTGAACAGCCGACACAAGGTCACAGAGCTGATTATAAAGAAATACGATGAGGATGTACATCACGCAGGAGCAGAAACAGTCCTCACGGAGATTGAGGGAGTACTTAACTCGAAGCCCCTCGGATATGTCTCCAGTGATGTGGCGGATATCGACCCAGTTACCCCCAACACACTCCTGATGGGGCGGCTAGATCCCACATTACCCCAGACAATGTACCGGCCTGAAGAAGCGAACGGCCGACGAATGTGGAGGTACAGCCAAGTATTAGCCGACAAGTTTTGGAACAGTTTCCTACTGCACTACCTACCGTCTCTACAGACCCGCCAGAAGTGGGTAAAGGAGAGAGACAATTTGACAGAAGGAACAGTCGTCATGATTATTGATCAATCACTGCCCAGAGCTATGTGGCCGGCCGGCCGCGTAAGCAAAGTGATCACCGGTGCCGACGGCAAGGTCCGAGCAGCTGAAGTGCTCGTCCAGGGTCGCACTTACACCCGTCCCGTGGCAAGGCTCATAGAACTGCCTCGACTCCCAGACACAATCGATGATGACCATGACCCTACAACCCTATGACTTTGTGAAGTTGACTGACCCCTACAGCAAACCCTTATGTGTAAATAGACAACGCGATTAATCTGTCTCCGTTTAACTGATTAGGTCTGGGACCTATTCAGGGGGTGGCTGTTGTGAAGGGCCAGATTAAACCGAATATATATATTTATTTATATATATATATTTAATTGTATTTGTATATTCTCTAATATTCCCTGATATCCCTTGTATATTCCTTGTACAATATGCATTGAATATCCATTCTAGCCTACTGAACATCCCATAATAGTCTCCATTCTACTATTGGTCGAGACCTTGGTGCCAGGCTGCCATACCCCTCAGACCCAGTTCAAACGTACCGCTCGACATGTACGAACAAGTCCTAGTTCCGCGTAGGAATTTGGCTACCGCACCACTAATGGGACTATTTGTTGATAGTGCGTATATATACTGCGCTACTAAAGTAGGACTTTCTTTTCAGTCCAGTTTCTTACCCTCCAATAGAGTCACAGACGTAAAGCCTCCCCGCGATGCCACGTGTGGGAGTAAGGCCAAGTTCGGCCTACCATCGGTATTGAGACATCGTGTATATTAATATTTGAATAGTCATATTTGGCACTATATCGTCGAGTTGGACGTAGTCTATTAAGCTAATAATAGTCTGTTAATATATAGTGCTTCGTGCGGTGAGAATACTACCGTAGTCAGTACCCCATCGTTTCGGGCAGAGAACTGGCTGCTTACCCAGGGTGGTTGACCCTATGTGAAGCTGCACCCGAGGAGCCCCAGAGCCGACGAGCGAGTGGACCTGTATACCGGATTATTCTACCGACGACAGCCCGCCTTCCCAGGCACGGATTATGCTTTGGATACTTTGATTATTCTATGGATAAAGACCCCCGACACTACCGTGTGTTGGAACCCCCCCCCCCTGGAGAGGACGCAAGGTGAGGAGACGCTCTGCAAGACGAGGTCTCTCCACATCTCTCCCCCGTGGACCGGAGAGAGCCGGCCCACAAAGAGTCCACCTGCTTTCATCTGTGGTCCAAGGATCGCCGGCGCATTGAACGGCACTACAGTGGGTTCTCCTGGGATACCCTTGGCCGGACGAGGCAGCTGGATTCTACCCCCCCCCCCCCCTCCTACTCCTGTCGGCTTACAAGCGACCGGATTAACCCCCTCTAGTGTATCCAGCCTATAATCATTAAAGTATCATTGCTGTTATTCCTTAACTATTCCAGGTCGTATATTTACCACCTGCGCCTTCAGAGATTGGACATTATCTATTGATATACCGACGAATACTCCTTGCCATAAAAGTGCATACTATTTCAATTCATAAATGTAATTAAGTGATTAAGTGCTTATTCTACACACCATCGCTGTGTAGGAAATAAAGACCTGTTTCTAATTCGTACATTTGTGTTGGATCCGTTTCATCTACGTGAGAGTGTTCATGATAATATATTTATGCCGTGTACTGGGTGGCCGAATATTAAGTACAAAGGTAGTGGTAGTAAGTATCATATCTAGTAATACAGTCAGGGAATTGTACCCCTCAGTTACAATCGGCATCACATCAATATAAATAACGTAGTGTTTTCATCTCAGATATTAACGTAACTATTCATATCAATCGGCATCACATCAATATAAATAACGTAGTGTTTTCATGAAAACACTACGTTATTTATATTGACGTGATGCCGATTGATATGAAGAGATGAAAACACTACGTTATTTATATTGATGTGATGCCGATTGATATATGAATAGCGCGTTATGTTAATATCTGAGATGAAAACACTACGTTATTTACAGGGTATCTGCAGGTTTAGCCCAGTCAGATTTAAGGCTTTTTAAGACTTTTTAATGCCACTCAGAATTAAATTTAATACCAATTTCACAATAACAAAATGGCAAAAATCATGCAACGACACCAATTAGTTTAAGTTTAGGGACACGTTGGTCCAAAGATGTTTATTAAAAAATAACTTGGAAACTTAAAAATCTTGAACTTAAAGGAGTAACTGGATTGGATGAATTTCAACAAAGGGGTGACCAAACATAAATAGCAAATATAGCTATACAAAATATACCAGGGGCCAAGCAGCAAGTGCAACAGCCACATTTCCGTCAGAACACATACTACCATAGGACTGATACCTGTAAGAACACATGATTATCACCATAGGACTGATACCTGTCAGAACACATAACTATTACCACCCTCCCCAGGGTATCAAAAAAGTCAACCAACAAACTAGATTCTTGTACCGGATCTGCTCTCTGGTAAACAAGAATACCCTGAAGACTCTGGCAGGAGCACTCATTCAGGGGTACTACGACTATGCTTGCACCTCATGGTACCAAAGCACCTCAAAGGCACAAAAAACAAGATTACAAACATCACAAAACAAACTGGTCAGACTACTGCTTAACCTCACTCCTAAAACCCACTTTACCCCTGCCCACATTCAAAACCGCTCTTAAAGAGCACCTACGGGAGGCTGCAATTAGAAACTGGGCACCGTAAATGTCCAACGCCCCCCCCCCCCCCCCTCCTAATGTACAGTCTCCTCCCCATCATATGTATATATTTTCTGTTAGGATCTCTGGGTAACAGTACTGTATATTTGCATATGTCACAAATGTAACAGTACAGTTACTATGAATTGAAAATGGGGGACCCTGATGTAAACAAGACGAAAGTCTCTCTGGTCTGCATCCCCTTAACAATTGTGTGTATTGATCTGTTATCTGTTAATACAGTTTTTCATTTATTCATCCAGTCGTTTTGTTTTTGTGGTTTGGTTGAATGAATGAAAACTTTGTTTAACAGATTGCAGAATGGGTACAATACAGTACGGCTCAATACACACAATTGTTAAGGGGATGCAGACCAGAGAAAGACGTTTGTCTTGTTTCCATCAGGGTCCCCCATTTTCAATTCATAGTGACATTTATGACACTCAACATACATGACATTTATGGCATAGGGACATACAGGTATATAGTACTGTTACATTTGTGACATATAAGATATGCAAATATACAGTACTGTTACCCATAGATCCTAACATACATATGATGGGAGGATACTGTACATTAGGAGGGGGTGGGTGGGAGGAAAAAATACATAGTGGGTGACTCTCATCGAACATAAACACAAACGTGTCCTTTTTTACATCCGTGAATAGATTATTTTCAAGTTAAGACCTCAGCTTCAAGTGTTGGCGTGGAGCCGCATGTTATCCAGACTTCTGTTGGTGCAGATGTTATAGTCCTACCTGAGATGGCGGGGCCGAAAAGAAATTCGAAATAGTAGTTTGCAGGCGCCGTTTTTGCAGAGGTACGCTTAGCGCTGCTCAGCATGTGCGACTCGACTGCTCTTTTTTTGTTGTTGCAGCGGGCCTCGTAATGGTCTTTGACTTTGACTGGGACCAACCATCGCGCAAACAGTGGATTGTCGAGCCAGTTCTCGTTAAATTGGCACTTTCCCATATTAACGAGTGCAAATGCTAAACTAAACGTAACGTTATCGCTTCCGCTTCGCCTTGCTAACGTTAGCTAGACTCCACTGAAATTGTTCCCGGCCAACATAAGGACCCGTGTTGGTTCCGCCCCATTCCGGTCTGCGTGATGCTACAACGCGGTCAATAAAAACTCCCGACTTTATCTCCCGTTAACCGTACTTCCCCAGATTTCATAATAAAACATGACATGGCATTTTATCTTTCCTTTCTATGGCATTTTTAAGACCTCTGAAAATGGATTTAAGACATTTTAAGACAAACTAAGGCCTTAATTATTGATAAACCAATTTAAGACTTTTTAAGACTTTTTAAGGATCCGCGGACACCCTGTATTTATATTGATGTGATGCCGATTGATATGAAGAGATGAAATCACTACGTTATTTATATTGATGTGATGCCGATTGATATCAATAGCGCGTTACGTTGATATAGAGATGAAAACACTACGTTATTTATATTGATGTATTTGAAATGTATTGGAAGGATAAACCCCTTGATATATGCTATCTCGTTTTCGAGGGGGTCCTTATGATGTGATTGATATGAATAGCGCGTTACGTTAATATCTGAGATGAAAACACTACGTTATTTATATTGATGTGATGCCGATTGATATGAAGAGATGAAAACACTACGTTATTTATATTGATGTGATGCCGATTGATATGAAGAGATGAAAACACTACGTTATTTATATTTATGTGATGCCGATTGATATGAATAGCCGTTACGTTAATATCTGAGATGAAAACACTACGTTATTTATATTGATGTGATGCCGATTGATATGAAGAGATGAAAACACTACGTTATTTATATTGATGTTATGCCGATTGATATGAATAGCGTGTTACAATACGTTATGTATATTGATGTGATGTCAATTGATATGAAAACAATACGAGGAAATGGGCGAGGACTTGCGTTGTGGAACTGAAAGCTAGGCGCAACGCGATTGGGCGCTGAGAGGCCAATCAGGGCGCGCAAACCGAACGCGGAAGGACAACTGCCTTGGGTAAAGTATTCACGCTGCCGGGTCAGCCAGAGAAATGGGCCTACGGTGATATTCCACTTACAACGGGGTGCTGTCCCATTTATCTCTTAAATTAAGGTCCAGATCTCTCTGTTCAACAAGATACCTGGAGAGAAAGGAGACATAGTTTCAATTAGTTATGAAAAATATAAAATCTCGACTGTAGAGGATCATGCTCACACCTTTAGTTTCTCCTAGACAGGTGTGTAGGAGGAAATGTCTGTAGACAGAGAGAGAACTCCCACATTGTCTTTCAACTTGTGATAAACTGTTCTACCTGTTGAAGGTCTAAGGACTGGAACATTGTATTTCAAATAAAGTGTATTGCAAGTAACAAAACAGTGTACAGGATTTCTCTCTTCTGTTGCTTGTAAAGGGGAAAAACCACAAAATGTATACTCTAAAATACACTATCCATCAATTGTTTTCCAGTACAACAGTACATGAGGTTGGGCCAAGCACACATCTGACTCCATGACCTTCAATGCTAGAGCCCAGGGCCCTCATTTATCAAGTTTTCTTAGAAAGTATTCTATTTTCGTTCTTAAGCACAGAATTTAGAATGTGTGCATGCTGCCATTGCTGCCTGGGCAGCGCAAACACTAATAAAGACGGTGCTGGAATATGACTGCCTTTTCCCGTTTTGTTCGATTAATACCCAGGGATTAAAGTTCTCCTAAATTTTATTCCAAATCGCGACGGATTTTCCGTCTTTTTTCTACCTGCTGCATATGATTTCTAGAGGCATATTTGATGTCAGTATTGGGTAGCCTATATAAACAATAATACGAGAGCATATACAAGAACAATGAATCTCACTGCCATGTATGATGTAGCCTATACGCCGTATAGCCTGCCTATGTGATTAATAAAAACGCGAACTTGAATCCCTAGCCCCTTTCGTGACTGTGATGCACGGAGTGAATCCACAGTCACTCCTCAATAGGAAACCAACCTAGATTTACCCTGAAGGACTGGTTCTAACCGAACCGTTCGTTATACAAGTATCACAGAGACATTTCAAAGGTACTCAGAGTTGCACGAGGGTTACGAACAGAGATACAGGATGGTTTGAAAGCTCGGCGTTGCTAATAAACATTTAAATATTTTGTATAAACTGCTGAAAACGGCATTATTTTCGGCGTTGGCTGCCTGGTTGTGATCACAGCGCATGCACGGGAGTAATGCACGGAATCTTATTTCCGCGTTGAAACTAATGCATGCAACTGATGAGAGCTATGCCGTCCGTCTGCAGTCCCCATATTCTACCACAGGGCGTCAGCTACGCATGCTCTGGGCTGTGCGTAGACATACGCACAAAGTCAAGTTCACGTTCAAATTGATAAATCCCACACTTTGCTTAGAAATGGTCGTACGCACGGGTTAAGCACATTATCTGTGCGTACGCAACGTTGATGAATGAGGGCCCAGGACTGCACGTCCAAGGTGGACCCATCTGTAAAGCTCCTCAGGTTCACAGATAACACTACGGTGATCACACTCATATCAGACAGGGCTCAGTCTGAATACAGACAGGAGGTTGAGCAGCTGGTGTCCCGGTGGCGTGTAGCTTTATGCCAAGCAAGCAGTGCAAAAATTTACCGTAGTGGCGTGCAGTAATGCGCCTTTCATTTTCCGCCGCCCAGCGCCCAGGTCGCGCGGAAATAGGCTGTCTATTGCCATTCTCTTTGACAAACTCTAACCTTAACCAGCTCCTTAACAACGCCTAAACTTAACCGTTCTAACCTTAACCAACTCCGAAACAATGCCTAACCTTAACCTTAACCTTAACCATGCCTAACCTTAACCATAGAAATTATATTGCCATTCTCTTTGACAAACTCTAACCTTAACCAGCTCCTTAACAGCGCCTAAACTTAACCGTTCTAACCTTAACCAACTCCGAAACAATGCCTAACCTTAACCTTAACCTTAACCATGCCTAACCTTAACCGGCGAAAGAATACACGTTAAAAAAAAATCACGTTAAAAAATATTTTCGATGGGATTCGAACTCGCCAGCAAACGAGCCATAGGATCCACAGCCATGTGGCCTTGCCAATTGAGCTATTGCTAGATACTGAATAAGGGGCGGTGACTTATATATATTGAGCTCCGCTCGTGTCGAACCAAGGCGGGATCTCATGCGCATGCGCGGGCACCTCGCGCGAGCACGCCGGCGCACGCACGCACCTGAGCGAGCACGCCGCCGCCGGTGCACGCACGGTAGCATTTGTCTGAAAAGAAGGGCGCTTTACCGCACTGGCGTGCGGTGACGAATGCGGAAGCATTTTTGCACTGCTTGCTTGGCATTAAGGAAAACGCGTCCCGGTGCAGCCAAAACAACCTGGAGCTAAATGCTCAGAAGACAGTGGAGATGATTGACTTCAGGAAGAGCAGCCAATCAGAGGCTCAACAGTTACCACTGTGGGATGCACCGATCCGATATTAATATTGGCCCCGAGATGACTAAAAATAGCTAGATCGGGTATCGGCGACAATTATTATAATTTTTTTATTATAATACAAGTAAAAGAAAATGTTATTTAATGTTAATCATAAATAAAAATTCAGTACATTTATATCTATGTGTTAATTTGTTACATTTTGTTTCACTAAGTTAGGAAAGTAATGTTTTAAGTCAAGCCTGATGTTGTCTTCCACACAGTGAGGCATAATACAGTTTATTAATTGAACAATGGGTATCGGATCGGTACTCGGTATCGGCCGATACCCAAAGCCCAGGTATCGAGACTGAAAAAGTCGGATCGGTGCATCCCTACTGTGAACTGTGATCCCCTGCCTAATGCACCACACATCTGCTCTCACACACTACAACTGTTTGATTTGATTTGATTTAAGGATCTTACAAAGACAGGGTATAAATGGTAAATGGCTGCTTTTTTATATAGCGCTATTGTTACTCACATTTTTACCCATTCACTCACACATTCACACACCGACGGCGGAAGCAACCATGCAAGGTGCCAACCTGCTCAACTGGAGCAATTAGGGGTTAAGTGTCTTGCTCAAACCCACATCGACACGCTGCCCGGGAGGAGCGGGAATCGAACCGGGAACCTCCGGATTGCCAGGCGACTGCTCTACCTCCCGAGCCACTGTCGCCCTGTATATCCTGCACAGCAAATCCTTTCCAACCCTGCAAATGCTCTGTATATTCTTCTTAGTACGGTCTTAGTACTGTACATTCTTGACACTTCTCACATTACCTTTTTGACTATTTGTCCTCACAGCATTTGCATAATACCTCCAACACTTCTATTATTGTAGATGTGTTCTTTGTATCCTCTGAGCAAGCACCAAGCCAGATTCCTTGTGTGTGATAGGAAATAATAACAGCTGGTCTTGAGGGCAGGCCACCTTGAATATGTCCTTTTAACAATTAAATACCAAATCACCAGTCTCTTTCTACAGGGCTGCTGGTGGTGCATTATGGCATTACACTGGCTGCACACTGGAGAGAACACAAACAACACTGTCTGTGTATAGTAGTCTACTGACAAGTTAGCCTATGTCAAAGTCACTATTGATTGTGGCTATGCTACAACGTTAGGTTAGGCAAATTACATTTTGCATTCCTTTACCTTTAGTTACTTAACTTAGCCCCTAGTTAGGATAGCTAGCAAGTCTTTGATGATGGGGGGGGTTGGAACTGACCTACATTTTAAGCGAGGCTTGCTTGCTTGTCTGCGTTAGCTAGCATTAGCTTGCATAAATGATGTGCACTGCAGACACAGGGTCAGATTCGGGTAGTGTCAAGCCCAGCGTTAGTTCAATTGCTAAACGGTAGAACAACGCGGCTTAGGTAACAATGAGCGATTTGTAGTAAAATTGTGAAACGAGCGCTTTATTTACCTGACTGTACCAATGTCGCCCTTTCTGCAACTTGTAAACAAATCGTATGCGTCCATGATCTCCGCAGCGTTTTCGGTTCGCTGTAATACATTGAAACGGCCTGTCTGCTGGACAGGGGTGGCTAGGATGCAAATGTAATTTCTGTAACGTAGCCTTGGGTATTGTTAGCTGGTTGAGTTGTCTTTGGCAGTTCTGCACAATGTGTTGACAAATTGTAGGAAGCCCAATGTTTTGATCGAGGTTTCAGGTGGTCACGTGACTAAAGAGGAGGCTCCGGCAACAGGGGATATCTGCAGAGCCGCAAGCCCAACGTCTGGGCGGGGCTTCGTGGCTTGGACTAGGTTTGACTGTGCGTGGGCGGGGCGTCGTGGCTTGTACCTTGTTTTGCACTACTGCGCATGCGGATGAGGGGGGGGGGGGCTATGGAAGCAAATGAGGTCAGGTGTATTATTGATGCTCTCATTGATACTATGTTTGTTTCTGAAGTGTGTGTGTGTGTGTGTGAGATATATAGAGAGAGGGGGGGGGCTTTGGTAGACTATTGCATTGGTCCATTCATTGAAGATGAACGCAATGCGACATCCTTTACTAGGCTCACCCACCAACAGTGCAGGTGCTCAACTGCTGATACGAATGTATAGGTAAAAACCATATTATGCGTTATCATCAATAAAAAAATTGCCCAAAGAAATCCCGCTCCCGCGCTTACGCGCGCTCGCATTCACTGGGGGCCTACAAATACATTCTTTCATGGGGCCCAGAATCTGGAGCTACACCCCTGACTGTATCTACAAAACCTTCTGTTTAATAATCTTCCCTTTATTCATTTGCTTAGATTTTTCAGGTCTGGTCAATTATAGCATGGTGTTATTCACAGTCAAAGATAAAAAAAAATATAATTGATATTCTTCTTTGGTTCATTACAATTTACTCAAGCCTACAGACACACTATTTCTGACACTGATCCATTATGTCCCTAGATTTAGATCCCAAGAACATGCAAATGGACCATTAAAAAAATAATTGTAAATGTTTATTCTACGTCCTTAAAAAACATACATAAAAAAAGAAAAAAGTTAAAAAAAAGGGTAATTTATTTTTATATTTTTATTTATTTTTATGGATGGAAGAGCCGCACATTGACAGGCAAAGAGCTGCATGCGGCTCGCGAGCCGCGGGTTGGCCACCCCTGGCCTAGCGTCTAGCCACGCGGTGCTCCCGGCGCTAACCTAGCCTATACTTCAGCTAAACTTGCTACCCTTATTATTTCGCCCCTGCGTGATCTGGGCCCATAACCTGTTGACAGAATCTGGCTATGGGGCGACAATAATGTGGTCAAGAGGCATGGTTTCTATCTTCAGCCATTAATCAGCGTGGTTTATTATTTGCATGGTAAAGCAGCAGCACATGAGTTCTCCTCTACGTGAGAGGCAGGTGGGAAAGAGGTAGAGGGGGAGGAGACATCTCTTTAAATACTCTCCACCTGGTGGTAGCATTAGTGGCTCCGCCTATAGCGCCCTCTAGTGGAAACAGTTATGTACAGTCAGTGGAAATAGTTAAATACAGTTAGACAGTTACTTGCAATCCTACATAGAACCTCTAACTTTAACACAAACCATGTGAACTTTGGAAATTACTCAATAATCAACTAGGCTGCAGTAAAAAACGTAAAACCAGGTTCTCAAACATAAACATAAAGACGGACAACACGCTCATCACAGACAAGCTGGATGTAGCCAATTACTTAAACACTTTCTTCACAAACATAGCCACAACACTGGTAAACAAACTACCCTCCCACTCAGGGCAGTATGGGGTAGAACACATAGTAGCATACTACAAGAACCTAGAAATGGAAATGGTAACTACAGATGAGGTACTCAAAAAACTGAGCGCCCTCCAACCGAACAAGGCCACTGGCCATGACAACATCCCCTCCAAATTCCTCAGAGACTCAGCAGCCGCCATCACCCCAGTCATCACACACATAATAAACCTCTCCATAAAACAGGGACACGTCCCCAAGGACTTCAAAATTGCGAGAGTAAAGGCCTCTGCATGCTACAGAAACTTCAAAGCAACTGCAACACAACATCGACAAAGCAACGGTGTTTTAGACACTCTGCCTTTATGCTTCTGCAACATCGACGCGCAAAGTTAGTTTAACTAAAGTTAGTTTAGGTTCGTGTTAACGTTAGATAATGTACAAAATAAACGTATTTCCGATGATTTTAGACGTCGCTCTTTTATTTTGAAATTCCCCGACCGGAAGTGTTATAGTGTCTGTTGCTAGCAGCTTAACTTTCTGTGCTTTTTGAGCTAATGTTACCGTAACGTCATTAGTTTCCAATGGAGAGGACCTCGGCTCACATGCAGCTCAAACTACCTATTGGAATAAATTAATTGATTGATGTTTAACTTGTCCCTGTGTGTGTCCAGTCATTTCGACTAGCAAACGTTGTATTTAACGTTAAAGTTACCTCAGGATACCATTGTATTTAGTTGGTTAGCTATGTAGCTAATGTGGATAGCATTTTGTATAGCACCAATGCTAGCTGGCTGGCTACAGCTTTATTTACTAAATTATGGAGGCTTTTTAATCGTCAAGGTAAGAGAGGATTTGTCATGATCAACTGAAGGCGTATGCTATGGAACAATATGTGCTTGGGTTTTCAGAAAAAGGCCAGCTATGTGACGCTAATTATTTAGCATCAACGCTGGCTGGCTACAACAATGGCGGATGGTATTCTCTGCGAGACCAATATTATTCTATGACAGCCCCGCCCCCATTCGCTAACCAACCAATCACTGCTACGCAATATCAACGCAACGGTTGTTTAGGTTAGATTTTGGAGACATGTACGCAGCATCCTCGCAACACAGTCTACAAGACCCTAAACAACAACCGCGCTGAAATCGCGCTGATGTTGTGTTGAAGTTGCTTTGAAGTTGCTGTAGCATGTAGAGGCCTTAACACCCCTGCACAAAAAGGGCAGCAAATTAGACCCAGGCAACTACCGCCCTGTTTCTATCCTTACGAACAGGTCGAAAAGTACCTGGCGGGAAAAAAATCTAATCTACGAATTCCAATCTGGCTTCAGAACATCCCACTCCACTGACACATGCCTTCTCTATTTGAACGACCACATCAAACAAGAGGTGGACGCGGGCAAATACTGCGGCATGGTCATGCTGGACCTGCAAAAGGCCTTCGACACTGTCAATCACTCCATTCTGATTGACAAGCTAAAAGCAATTGGTTTTGATAGTTTATCAGTGAGCTGGATGCAATCCTACCTGGAGGGGAGAGAACAGATGGTGGAGGTAAACGGTACTCTATCCCCCCCCCCCTCACAGTGAGCTGTGGTGTTCCACAAGGAAGCATACTAGGACCGCTACTGTTCCTAATTTATGCAAATGACATGTCGTCAGCTTGTGACTGCAACTTGTTCCTGTTTACGGATGACTCAGCCCTGCTGGTCTCTGACAAGAACAAGTTGCAGGTTGAAAAAACCCTCAGCTCGGAACTAGGCAAAATCTGCATATGGCTTGCTGATAATAAACTATCATTATACATGGGCAAAACAGAGTCCATTCTCTTCGGTTCAAATAACAAACTCAGCAAGACTGACGGCTTCTCAGTTACAGTAGGTGACAATATTGTCACAAGAAAAGATGAAATTACCTACCTGGGTTCCATCCTAGAGGCAAATCTTTCCTGTGACAAAATGGCATCCAATGTAATAAAAAAAGTCAACCAACGAACTAGATTCTTGTACCGGATCTCCTCTCTGGTATACAAGAATACCCTGAAGACTCTGGCAGGAGCACTCATTCAAGGGTACTACGACTATGCTTGCACCTCATGGTACCAAAGCACCTCAAAGGCGCTAAAAACAAGATTACAACCATCACAAAACAAACTAGTCAGACTACTACTTGACCTTACCTCTAGAACCCACCTCACCCCTGCACACTTTGACAACCTAGGATGGCTTAGAGTAGATGACAGAGTACCTACACACATATGCTCTTGCTCGCACCCCCCACCCTGGACCCCCCAATGGATAATCCATCCATTATCATTCGCTCTTAACCAGACACTACCATTATATGCTAGCTTTTATTCTCTCCACCACTTCTAACCACATTGTCAATTTGGATTCATTGAGACCCAAAATTCTTGCTGTAGATATTTCTAGATAAATCACTTCGAGATATGTAAGAATCCAGACCTTTCGGCAAATTTTTTCCGGTTGAATCCATTGTGATGCTATCAGTTTTTTAGCCACTGTAATACCAGATAAAACCAATCTCTTTAGCTGTGGATGTACTGCATACTCAAAAACATCATTCAGCAGTAATACAGAGGGGTGTACAGGTATATTCAGAATTAAGAGATTTGATAATTGCTGGGTCACTTCTTTCCAGAATATCTTAACTGGTGGGCAGTCCCAGTACATGTGCATAAATGTCCCCTCGTCCCCATTTGTACATAAGGAGCATTTGGAGTCTTGTTTAAGACCCATTCTGTTCAGTCTTATAGGAGTCAAGTATGTCCTATGGATATAGTTAAGATTGATTTGTTGATGGTCCGGGTTCCTTGATGCAAGTCGAACATTTGCCCAGGCTTCTTGCCACTCAAATTCTATTTCCAGGTCTGGTATATCCCTCCTCCAAATAGAGTCTATGGTGGAGGGTTTCATACGAGGCCGTTAGTAATTGATGATACAAATCTGATACAAAACCTCTCGATGTCTCTCTTTCATAGAAAAATTTGTGGTATCTGTGGTGTGCAATTGGTATCCTTAATGGAACACCGTGAGACTTCAAACATAACAATAATTGTGCGTAAAAAAGATATGTGGAACCGGTGAGATAAAAAAAAATTCTATTTCATCATAGCTACAAATACCCTGTTTGTTGAAAACATCTCCTAATATGTATGCCTTGCTTTTCCCATCTAGGGAATCTTATAGGTCGTTTTCTAATCAGGAGTGCATTGTTATTGAATAAGGGAGTATGATTATGCCATTTATGTGGGTTAGAATATTTGTTTGTGTTTCACGCCATATCCGGATCGCATGTGTAATTATGGGGCCAAATTTCAGTTCGCATTGCTAAATTGATATTTTGGTGTATACTATGTCCTGCAGTCTCTGTGGTGCTACTATATTTACTTCTAAATTTCTCCAGGATACTGATGCTTGGGGTTCAAACCAGGTTGTCAGTGGTCTTAAAGTGTACGCCTTAAAATAGTGGAAAGAATTTGGAATTGCCATCCCTCCTTCAGATTCTTACATTTTCCAGGAAGTGTATAAACGATATCCATGTCCTTTCAAACTGCTCTGTTTTTCCCTTCTGTATGTATGTTAGTTTCTCCATTGCTAAGTTTTCTGACACTTCCTTTAACCACTGTTTAGCTCCTGGTCTCTGTATCTCCTTCCAGTTCAAAGCTATCACTCTCTTGGCCTGTAACAAACACAAATTTATCAATTTCCTCTTTCTAATATAAGCTGGGAACTTCTCCCGGTATAAGTGTAGTATACATAACTTAGGATCGGTCGGGATTTCTATCTCTGTCATCTCCGATATGAGTTCCAATATCTCCTTCCAATATTCCTGTATCTTCTCACATTCCCACATACAGTGGTACAGGGTCCCCACCCCTACCCCACACCTAGTACATTCATCCAGGATCATGGGATAAAACTTGTGTAATTTCTCTGGTGTCATATATACTCTATGTATCCACTTATATTGTAGGAGTTTACATCTGGTGTTAATTGAAAGTGTCTGTGACATCTCACATGCTTGGTCCCAGTCCTCTTCTGCTATTTCTACCCCCATGTCCCTCTGCCATGCCCGCAAACTGCTCAAAGAGCTCTCTTCCGATCCTGATAACAACACATCATAAAACTTGGATAATTGTCCTCTTCCCACCATATTGTTCCTTGTAAGTCTTTCTATTATGGATGTGGGTGGTTCCTCTGTGCCCCCGTTCTTTGAGACTACGTAGCTCCTGATTTGAAAGTATTTAAATCTATGTGATCTTGGGATTTCAAATGTGCTTACTATCTGTTCGAAGGTCATCAATTCTCCCTCTAAGTATACGTTTTTAATCTTACCCAAACCTCTTTCTGCCCAATTTTTGAATCCCCCATCATTCCTTCCCGGTTTAAATTCCTCATTCCCCCAGATTGGTGTATATCCCGATAGCTTATCTCTTCTACCTAAGTGTAAGTGCGCCTTGTGCCAGATCCTTACTGTATTCTGGAGGAAGGGGTTCTTTGTATTTTTTATCAACAAGTTACTCTGTCGTGAATATATATATATATGCATCTAGTGTTATCTTTGTCTCTTCTTTTTCTATCTCCATCCAAGCCGGTATATCTGCATGTTGAAAGTAGAACATTGCTGTCCTGAGCTGTGCCGCCCAGTAATAAAGCCTCATATCTGGAAGTCTAAGCCCTCCTCTGTCATACGGGAGGTAAAGGAGTGTCAGTCTCAACCTGGGTTTTTTATTGTTCCATATGAAACGTGTGAACATCGTTTTCAATCTCCGAAAGAAAGTTTCCGGTAAGGGCATTGGGATTGACTGGAATAGGTAAAGGAATTTAGGCAATATAGTCATTTTAATAATATTCACTCTGCCTATCATTGATATTGGTAATTTGCTCCATCTTTCAAGGCTATTTTCTACATCTGACATTATTGGATCGTAATTACTTTGTACTAAGTCTTTAATCTCCGGGGTTATCTTTATCCCCAAGTATGTAAACCCCTTGGGGGAGCTCGCAAACTGCGTGTGCACCGGCGCTTTTTCTTTTTCTCTTTTATTAAGTAACATAAGTGCGCTTTTATTTTGATTCGTTTTATATCCTGAAAATACTCCGCATTTCTAATTGAGGTATCCAATTTAGTTAAGTATAGTATTATATCGTCCGCGAAAAGCGATAGGCGATGCTCCATTCCCCCTATTCTCATCCCTGTGATTTCCGGGTCCTGCCTAATCGTCATCGCTAATGGTTCGATTGCGAATAAAAATAGCAACGGAGAAATCGGACATCCCTGTCTGGTAGATCTCTGTAGTTTAAACGGTGTCGATATTTGGTTGTTTGTAGTTATTTCGACCATTGGGTCTGTGTATAGAATCCTGATCCATTTTATATATCCTTCCCCAAACCCAAACCTTTTATGTGTTTCAAACAGATATCCCCACTCAATCCTGTCAAATGCCTTTTCGGCGTCTAATGACAGAACTGCGTGGTCTTCTTCTTTTTTCTTAGTGTGAAGAACATTTAGTAATCTCCTAATGTTATGAAATCCCTGTCTTCCCAATACAAATCCGTTCTGGTCATTTTTTATCAGATGTGGAATCGACTGCTCTATGCGTCTAGCTAGCGCCTTACATAAAATCTTCGTATCAAAGGACATGAGGGACACAGGACGATATGAAGTTGTGTCTGAGGGTGGCTTTCCCGGTTTCTTAAGTACCGAAATCATCGCCGATCTTAAGGATGGAGGCAAAGTCCCCTCCTCATATGCTTCATTGAACATTTCCAGTAGGTGGGGTAGCAGTTTCCCTGCGAATCTCTTGTATATTTCTGTTGGTATCCCATCTGGGCCTGCCACCTTCCCGCTATTCATAACCGTAAGTGCCTCGTTTAATTCTTCTATTGTTAGCTCTTGGTCAAACTGTTTCTGTTCCTCCTCCGTTATTTTTGGGAATTCTAACTTGTCCAGGAATTCATTTTGTTGTTCTGTGTCCTTTTGGTATTCTGATTTATATAATTGTTCATAATATTCTTTAAAGGCGTTATTTATTTCTATTGGGTCATTCGTTTCCACCCCGTTCCCTAATTTGATCGTATTTATCATCCTTTCCGTTTGTGCCTTTCTAATTCTCCATGCCAGTATCTTGCCTGCTTTTTCCCCTTGGTCGTAGTATGATTGTTTTAGCCACTGTAAGTCCGATTTTATCTTTGTAGTGGATAGATGCTTGTACTGGGCCTTTAATACCTGTAGTTCTCTCTGTTTTGCTGGGTCTTCTCCCCTATATAGCTGTTCTTCCACTTCTTTTACCCGTCTTTCTATGTCCTCCATTTGCTTATAGTGTTCCTTAGATTTATGTTTAGTATAGCTTATCATCTCTCCCCTTATATACGCCTTAAATGCCTCCCATCTCATCATTGCACTTGTCTGGTCTGTATTTATGGAGAAGTATATGTCTATCTTTTCATCTATAAAAGTCATACATTTCGGGTTGTTGAGCCACCTGGTTTGGAGTCTGAATCTAGGTGGTGCCTTCGCTATCTCCGGCATGTTCATAGTTAACGTCATCGGAGAATGTTCAGACAGTAATCTTTTTTTTTGATCAAATTTTTTTATTATTAATTACATGAAACAGGACAACACAATAACCACAGTAACAAAAAACATAACTTCACAGGAGAATAACAAACAATAATAATACAGAATAAGCGGCACGGTGGTGTAGTGGTTAACACTGTCGCCTCACAGCAAGAAGGTCCAGGGTTCGAATTCCGCTTGGGGACCAGGTTTCCATGATGCCAGTTACCCAGGTGGGGTATCTCCCAGGCCTTTCTGTGTGGAGTTTGCATGTTCTCCCCGTGCTCGCAAGGGTTTCCCCCCCCGATAAGATAAACCCAATGGAAAAACATGCACAACAACAAGATCGCTAACGCTGTGGCGTCCTTGACGAAGACGGACAGGAGCACTTGGATTGGTCCCCTGGCGCGGCTCACGTGGCGCCTGTCTGCTCCCGGCTGCCCTTGGGGGGGAAGGACGACGGGATGGGTTAATCGCAGATACGCATTGTATGCATGGTTCGCATGTGTGCCAAATGGTGACCTCGGAGCAGGTCCTAAATTATTATTATTTATATTATTTGAATAATAAATTATAAAGACAAAAAGAAAAAGAAACAGCGTCCAACCTATCAAACATAGATGGCTACTTCAATAACAAAAAGGGTCTTCAAAACATGGCAACCTTTCCCCACCTTTACAAAGTGGAGTGACTTAAAAGATTGTTTATGAGAGTGTTGCCGCAGATTTACTGTAGATAGCCTAGGTCCCTTACACATGTTCAAGACTGCCAAACTCGCAGAAGGTAAAGTGTAAGAAGAAAGAATTCTTCCTCCAAGTTGGTTGACAGGTCAATCAGTCTGCCAATATTAGTCCCTTGGGGAGATGGCATGTGAATTGACATATAGCGCAGAATAGCTAAATACCAACCCCCCCTAAAATCCCCCCAGTCAAAGTTAAGAAGGACAAGACAAAAACCAAGACAGACAAGACATTTCCTCCTTCCCCTCCCCAGAGACCGCCGGACCCCCCCGATCAAGCGCCCCAACCCCGCTCAGCCGCACATGGCGGTCTTTACCTTCTCAGCTGCTGCGAACCACAGGTCAATGCCAGCCTGCCCTACCCCAATCACCCGAGCCGTGGATATCTCAAGATAAATCACATCCAATAGAGTTAGGGACCAGTTAATCATTGTAAGCTTCTCAGGCTCCTTCCATCTCATTGCTATAAGCTTCTTCGCTGCTGTGACGCCCGCTAGGACAACCCTTTTCAGTTGTACGGACGCGGGTAGTGTCATTATATCGTTCAGGAGTAGCGTAACAGCTGTGAATGGGATAGTTAAGCCACACAGATCTGAAAGTTTGTCCGTTATTGACCTCCAGAAACGGGCCACTGGTGGGCAATCCCAATACATATGCATATAAGTGCCAGTGGCCTTTTGAGAGCACAAAGTGCACCGAGAGTCGGTTATCAGTCCCATAGCAAATAGCTTCCTAGGTGTAAGATAGGTCCTATGAATATAATTAAAATTAATTTGCTGGTGATTGGGGTTGCGGGAAGATAATGCCACATTTGCCCAAACATCATCCCAGTCAAACTCGGGGTCCAACTCCGGGATATCCACACGCCAGATTGTATCCAATGATAAATTTTTATACGTGGATTGAATTAAGAGCGTATAAAAGTCTGAGACAAACCCTCTGGATGTCGTTCTGTCCACTATGAGCCTTAGGAAGGGGTGTGGGTGCAAAGCTTGAGCCCACGGTACGCCATGCGCCCTCAGTGCTGACCTTAGTTGAAGGTAAAGAAAGAAGGACTCGCCGGGAAGATCATAAAATTCTCTTAAGTCCTGAAACGCACGGAGGCCGTTCTTATCATAAATATCCTCCAGAGTATGCACTCCCCTTCTTTGCCATTGAGGAATATTAACCGGCTTGTGCCCTACAAGTAATTGCTGGTTATTAAAAATTGGAGAGTCCAGGTGCCATGGGCATTTAACCCCACACGACCTCTGTACATTATGCCACGTTTGGATCACGTGAGTTATGATCGGTCCATACCTCAGCCGGCATTTCGAAATAGAGACAGTGGAGTACACCACATCCTGCAATCTTAGCGGAGATACCGCCGCCACTTCTAAGGAGCGCCACGATACAGCCTCTACAGGGTCTAGCCAGCACATCAGAGGTCTCAGTGAAAAGGACCAGAAATAAAGTTTAAAATCAGGGATTGCGAGGCCCCCATCTTGTTTTCTACGTTGAGTAGTAGCCCTTTTGATTCTCGGGCGTTTGTTATTCCAGATAAACTTAGATACCATCGATTGTACCTTGCGCCAGTGGTCTATTGGAGGGGGCAGGGGGAGCATTGAGCTAATAAAATTTATCCTAGGCAGGATGTTCATTTTGATTATGGAAGCCCGGGCTTGTAAGGAGTTAGGAAGGGACGACCACCTGTCTAGATCCTGGCGTATTTTATCATAAGTACCCGTGAAGTTGTACTTAGTAGTTTGGTTCAGCGTGGGGAATATCTCTATGCCCAAGTATTTAAAATGTTCTACTATGGGGATATCAGCTGGTAGTCGTACCGCCTTGGCCAGCTCATTAAGAGGTAGGCAGGCTGATTTGTTCCAGTTAATCTTAAAGCCTGACAATTTACCAAAGTCGTCGATTATCCTCAATAATTTTGTGGCCGACCGGGAGGGGTCGTCCATGAAAATCAGCAGGTCATCCGCGTAGAGAGCAATTTTGTGTGGAGTATTATTGACCATTATGGGGACGATGTCCTCCGATTGCCTAATAAATTGGGCCAAAGGTTCGAGGGAAAGCGCGAACAGTCCTGGGCTCAGAGGACAACCCTGTCTAGAAGATCTGGAGACCGGAAAGAGTGTGGAACAGTTTTTGCCTGTCAGTATCATCGCAGACGGCGAGGCATACAGGACTTTAATCATATGAATAAAACTCTTCCCAAGACCCATGACCTCAAGTACCTTCCACAGGTATGACCACTCAAGTCTGTCAAACGCCTTCATGGCATCCAAAGACAGAACTGTGGATGGAGTTGTATTGTCTTTACTGTTATCGATTACATGCAACAGCCTCCTAAGATTATCTGCAGCCAGACGCCCCGGGATTAAACCAGTTTGATCGCAGTGTACCAATACAGACATAAATCTCTGCAGGCGACGGGCCAGCACCTTGGCAAACACTTTTAAATCGGCCCCGAGAAGACTCAAGGGTCTATAGCTACCACAATCATTGGGATCTTTGTCCTTCTTGAGAAGTAAAGAAATCAACGCCATATTGACATCTCTTGAGAACTCCCCTTGTTCGATAGCGTAATTGATCATATCGAGCATCAATGGACCCAGTTGGTCCCAGAAAGCTAAATACACTTCGGGTGGAATACCATCCCAGCCTGGTGCCTTACCCCTCTGCATTTCAACAATCGTCTCCCTCAATTCCACGAGAGTAATCGGTCTCCCCAGTTCCTTGGCCTCTTCCTCAGAAATGTGGGGTATCTCAAGCCCGCCAATGAACGATTCAAATTTAGAGTCATCAAGATTACCCTCTGAGCTATATAACTGTGAGTAAAACTCTTTAAAAGTGTCATTGATCTTTTTCGAATCAGTAGTGACTGCACCCTGGCTCGTCCTAATCGAGGGGATATCCGAGAAATGATCATTTGAGCGTATTTTCATTGCCAATAGATGGCTAGGTCTGGAGCCGTGAAAGTAGTAATTTTGTCTTGTCCTATGTATCAAGAACTCAGACTGTTGTTTAAGTATGGAGTTTATTTCTTTTTTGACTATCTTACGTTGTGTGTTTAGTCGTTCATTATAGTTAGTTTGCAAGGATGCGTATAGGTCCGCATATAATGATTCCAGTCCTTCTAGCTTTTTTGACCGGGATTTTCGCAAATTGGAGGCAAATAGTGTGACATGACCCCTGATAAATCCTTTCAATGTGTTCCACAGGACCCTAGGGTCTTCTACTGTGCCAACGTTGATCTGCAAAAATTCAGCTAGTTTACTCCTGAACTCAGAACAGAAGTCATCGTTCTTTAGCAAGGTCGAATTAAAACGCCATCTGGGAGCTCTTGCGGAGAGCCTGCCAAAGGTTGCCGTAAGGAAAATCCCCTTGTGGTCTGAGAGAGCCAAGGGAACCAATGAGACATCGAAACTATCAAACATATTAGGGGACGCGAATGCATAGTCAATTCGAGAGAAGCTTTTGTGTCTGGCTGACAGGTGAGAGTAATCTTTGAGGGTGGGGTTGGATAAGCGCCAAAGGTCTGTGAGCCCCGTGTCCTTGGCCCACATCCTAAGGGCCTTAGAGGCCCGTTTTTGGTCGCTCGTTTCAGAGGGCCCGGACCTATCCATCTCCGCATCCCAGCACGCATTAAAATCGCCACCCACAATGAGAGCGTATCCATTAAGTTCCAACATATTCTTCGTGATTGTATTATAGAACGCTGAATCAAATGTGTTAGGAGCATACAATGCTATTATAGCCATCTTCCTATGCGAGAATTCAACTTTTGCTATAGTAATCCTTCCCTCCGTGTCCGACCATACATCCAAGACTTTGATATCAAGGTTACGTCTTGTAACTATGACTACTCCTTTCGTCTTATCATCGGCTGAGGATGAGGAGATAACGTGATATTGCCGATTTGCCAGTCTTGACACGTCACCTACCAATAAATGCGTCTCAATAAGGAGAGTGTAACTGAGGGGTACAATTCCCTGACTGTATTGATAAGTATGGTATCATTAAACCACTACCGCTTTATGTACTTTAACTACTGGCCATACAGTACACGATATCTAAATATGATGAACACTTTCCCACCATGAAACCAGGTCCACACAAAGGTAATAATCAAATATTTAATATATAGCAAAAGGTACATATAATATTCACCATTACATTTATGATTTGAATGCTCTTGTAAGGCAAATGAGTACTCGTAGGCAAATCAACACTGAATGTCCAATCTCTGGTTACGCAGGAAGCAAGTATACAACCTGGCTCTTAAGGAATTATATCTATGGTCACTTAATGATTATAGCTGGATATACTGTAGGGGTCCTCCCGGTTGTAGGCCGGTAGGGGGGGTAGGAGAGCCGTCAGCAGTATCCCGTCTGGTCAACGATGTCTAGAGAGACTTCACGTACAGAAGACAGTGCAGTAGAATCTTGATCCACAGATGAATACACCTTAGCTCTCTTGTAGGCTGTAGCTGTAGCTGTAGCTCCACAGTGAAGAAGAAGCGAGGCGACCTCAGTCTGGTCTGAGCGCCGTCTCACCTTGACTCCTTTCGGGGTAGATCCAACACTCACCGGTGTTGGCGATTATCCGCTCCACAAATCAAAGTACCAAAGCAGATATATATTCCATGCCGCATAGGGCTCAGCAGTCGTCGGGTAGGTAATCCAATGTACAGGTCCACTCGGTCCTCGCCTAGAACTCCTCGGATGAAAGCACCACGTGTGGTCTGCCCAACCTGGTTAAGACTCTAGATAACACGAGGAAGCGATGGGGGTGCTGCTCACTTTAGAACTATAACCGCACGATGCACCATACATAATAGACTATTATTACTTAATAGAAATACGGTGCCAAACTCTGGCAATTCAGTTATTAATTCGCACGAGGTCTCAATGCTATTCTAAGGCCAAACAGGCCATACTACACCGCACGCGGTATCGTGGGGTGAGGCTTCACGTTCTGTTACTTAGTTGGGTAGAAGGGTAAAGGACTAAGAGGAATTCTACATTTCTTGCGCCATATTTATATGCACGGTGAACAAATAGGGCCACTCTGCTTTCGGTAGCCGTATTCCTGCGCGGAGCCGGGGCTAGTAAGGGCATGTCTCGTCGGTACCTTTGAACTTGAACGCCAGGGGCTGGTCCCTGGCGCCTGGTCCTTTTGTCCAATAAGAGAATGAACTATTATGGGCTGTAGTAGAATAAAGGGATATTCCGTGTATATGTACAAGGAATATACAAGGGATATCAAACGATATACAAATACTATTCAATATATATCCATAAATAAATATATATATTCGGTTTAATCGGATCCTTCACAACAGAGAGCAAGGTCAATATTTCTCCTCTTCAATAGCCAAAGGACACTGGCACGCTTGTGTGGGGCGTTAAGCCCTCCTGCGTTCCAAATTAAAATATTCAATTTAGCCATGGTCGAGCTTGTATAAATGCGTAGAGAACATACCAGTGCAGCCAGGCTGAGTACAGAGGCGCTGATCCAGGCGGGCCCAGACAGTCAATCCCAGGAGTTCAGAGGAGGAACAATTACACACATATAAGACAACAGTACATAAAACACATAAAAATACCACCCCAGCTACAACCCCCCCTCCTTCTACTCTAAACCCTAACCCACCCGTCCTATTATAAGCCCTCCTATACCCACTCTCCAATCCCCACCCTATGCCCCATCCACTGAGGATGGTCATCTTCCTATCACATCCCACTAGAGACATGGATCCAATAAGACGCTCCCCACTCCAACCCCCCTCTAGATAAACCCCTGAGTAAACCCCCACTAGTCCAATAAACACAAATAATAATAAAAAAAAAATTCTGTCAGACAGTAATCTACTATCATATTCACTTCCTGTAAATTTAGATATCAAGCTTGTCGAAACAAAAAAATAGTCTATTCTAGAGAACGATGGCCTACTTAGTCATTTTGAAGCGCACGAATATTCCCTCTTGCCTGGGTTTAGTTTTCTCCATATCTCAACCAAGTCGAGGTCTCTCATAAACGTATCTATCACTTTCCTTGTTCTTCCGTGGGAGGTATCCACTCCCCCTGATTTATCTATTTCCGGCCTCCTCACGCAGTTAAAGTCTCCCCCCATGATGAACTGGCCCGTGAGAGTTGCCATTTTCATAAACAGTTCTTGAAAAAACAGCGGGTCATCATTGTTTGGTCCATATATATTTACTAGGTTCA
The DNA here is from genome assembly GCF_963971535.1 of Notolepis coatsorum. Lineage (NCBI taxonomy): Eukaryota > Metazoa > Chordata > Actinopteri > Aulopiformes > Paralepididae > Notolepis > Notolepis coatsorum. The sequence goes on along the minus strand of NC_140181.1, from coordinate 84,379,548 downwards.
CCTGCATGGAGACTATAGTACCGCTTAATATTATAAATCTCCCTCCCCGGGTCTACAATTTTATTTCTTAAACTAAATGGTATCAACTTGTCTATTAGTATCATTACTCCTCTAGCTTGTGAGTTGAATGGCGCAGAGTATACCTGTCCCTTCCATCTATTCTCGACCCTCTTGAGATCTTCCCCAGTGCTGTGTGTTTCCTGTAAATAAACTATTTTTGCTCCTGATCGTTTTATCTTCCCTAGAATCTGTTTTAGCTTAATAATGTGGCTCATCCCCCTCACGTTCCAGCTCATATATTTTATTTCGTTCCTACTCATCCTTATGTCCTATGTTGCCCATTCTCTTCTTGCCCTCCTCCCCCCTCTCTCCTCTATGTTTTGTGATGTGGTGATCCAGCCGAAGTGTCCTGTAATAATAAATAAATAAAAAATAAAAAACACAAGTACCCCCAAACCCCACATATAAAGCTAACGTCCCCCCCTATTGGGCACGGACCTCTGACCCTCCTCTTTTCCGACTTCCTACAGGTCCTTTCCTGCTTCCTTTTGACAGGATGCATCTTACCTGCCTTTCTCCCTTTCCTGCCGCTCTTACCTCCTAGTATGCTCTAACCACATGCTCCCTTTTTCTCATTTCTGCTATTTAAAGTCTAACTTGACTAAACTATCTTCAACTTGATCCTGTATCCCTACTCCCCCCCCTTCCTCCTCTCGTAACCATCTCGAGGCACCCTCTATTTCAGCTTCTAAACTCCTGGATCTCTATCACCTTAAAACATTGAAACATTGAAACAAAACCATTGAAACAAAACCAAATCCGCCACCAACCGGGCATCGACCATATCCAATACCTGTTAAGAAAGGGGATATGACCTACGAAAACCTCTAAGCTATACCCTTTACCCTTTAAGAAGGGGGGCATCTTTTGTAGAGTTAAATCAGAACTTGCTGCACCTTTGTGTATTATACCCTTCCCCTTCCTCCCCAAATCCTAACCATCCATTCCTCCTCACGCCTATGTTGGGTACTTGACCTCTCCGCAGTGTCCCTATATAACTATCCCATTTACCTGTCTGTGTGTGTCCAGTACCTATACTGAACGGTAGAGGTCGCCAGACCTTATACCCTAGATACATTTTTCCCTCTCTATTAGTTTCCCCTATCTAAACAAAAAATTGCAGTGCTTTTATGAAATATACATTTTCCCTTCCTTCCCCATTCCTAGCTAACCACTCCTCCTTCTGTCTATGTTTGGCCCTCGGTTAGGGACTATTATTTCACTTAAAAGTGCGGGCCCCACTTATTTTGGTTGTGTGTGTACATTGTGTTGCAGCACCTGTATGCAGGGCCGCCTCAGGGGGTGTGCGAGCAGTGCGGTCGCACAGGGCCTCGCGGGAAGGGGGGCCCCGCAAAAAAAAAATAAAAAAAATAAAAAAAATATATTTTTTATTTATTATCTTTTTAATTTTTAATAAATTTTTATTTTTTTTTTATTTTTGCGAGGCCCCCCTTCCCGCGAGGCCCTTTTTCATCACATACCTAAAATCTAGTTTTGCTTATATGCTTATATATTTCACATTAGACACGTTCCTGGCTCTGAGGCTCTGCAGGCAGCAGAATTGGTTTCAATGAGGGGAGGGGTTACAGCCAGGTAAGGTAGCGTCTGTTGAGTTCATTGTGCGTGTCTGTGTGCGTGCCGGGGGGGGGGGGGGGGGCGTGAACCGACTCATTGCCAGACGTGAGCGATTCGACTCACGCTCACGGCAATGAATCGGCTCTTATGAACGAGTCGCTCATGACCGACCCATCACTAGCGTCTGACTATTTCGCGCGTGCAGCATTGGAGCCTAGATTATGCCAGCCAAAATGAAGAGGACATCGTTCGGCAGATGGACTGAAGATGAAAGTTGTTGCATGTTAGACAGTTCAGTCAGGCTAGCCATCCCGGCTAAAGACAGGGACAGCTAGTTAGCTTTAGCTACGTTATAATATTAAGTGTGGTTCAGTCGGGATATAGCCATGATGATGTCGGCTAGTAGCTAGCTTAGCTAAAGGCTAACTAGCGTTAGCTAACCTAGAGACAGCGCGTGCAGCATTGTTATGCCAAGATGAAGAGGATGGTCGTTCGGCAGATGAACTTCGTCAACTCCACGCGGTTGTCTCCATCCTCTTGGACGTTTGGTGAGTTTTTAATGCGTACTAGGGGAAGTGTGGGTGTTTAGGGGTTGCTGAGCATCGCCCTGGAGGGTGAGAAGGACCAGTACACACCACCTAGGTTAGTAAATCCTAGGCCCTATCCGCCCCATTTGTGAACCTCGAATCGAGTGACCTTACACTGCAGTCGGGGGCCCAGCCGGACTCAGCTCTGCCGGGTTCCCACTACCCGGTGACAGTATAAATTCACCCTCACTAAGTAGGGATAATCCACCCTATTACAACTGGAAATTACAGATAGTTGATTCGGTGCACGGGAAACCTACCTATGATAACCATCCTTGTAAGGTACCACCAAAGATGTCTCTAGTGGTACAGGTACCACCACCACGATACACCAAAGACATAGGAAAGGCACACTCTATCCATTAAAGGTCGGTGAAGACAACCTCTCTACACAGTACAGTATGTCAGAGTGAAAGAGAGGCGAAGCCTGGCCAACATTATTTGTATTACTATAAAACATAATGATATATGATGTAGAGAAACGTCTAATTATGGAATTGTTGCCTAGTAGGGGATGGAAAGGGATTCAATTGGGTCAGAATAATTTGTTACATGATTAAAATACCTAACCTATATAAGTAGTCCATATGATTTTATCACAGGGCCTATTTATGGAAAAGAAAAAACAGACACAAACAAACACATGTTATTTACATTAGATTCAAACAACACACTCCATTCTGTAGCTCTTTACATCACAGCAACACACCACATAGGTTATTTACATTAGATTCAAACAACACACTCCGCACTGTAGTTCTTTCCATTAGAACAACACACCCCGTTCTTTACATTAGATTCGAACAACACACTCCATACTATAGCTCTTTACATTAGAACAACACACCCCACAGGTCTTTACATTAGAACACATCCCATAGGTCTTTACACTAGAACAACCGATACTGGTCAGTACAACACCCAGATGCTCTGGTCTGGCCAGTAGCTACAACACTCCAAAAGTCCTTTTTTGCCCGGACATGTCCTGTTGTGAAGGGCCAGATTAAAGCTGAGAATCTACATTTATTGTTTTATATACATTGTATATTATTTATATATACACGATATATCCCTTTAAGCCTGCGTTCGAATCATAGTAATATTCGCTTTCCTTATTGGATAACGCCCTCGGCGCCAGACCGCAAGCCCCCAAAGTCAGGTTCAAAGACGAGCCCGGGCATGTCATAACATGCCCGGAGACAGCGTATTGATTCGAGACGAGAACTGAGGTTCAGGACTAGATAACCACTTAAGTATATATGCTGCGGCAGGTGCGAACAGCAGTAGTGTTTGTCTAAGTAGCTGTTCATCAAGTTCGGTAACAGTGAAGTGAGCAGCAGTGCGTCTAACAGAGCGTTGGGAACCATGTGCGAATTGAATAGTAAAGTGTCAGATTTAATGCAGTAACGTCAAGTTCGACTTAGTTTAATGTGAAGTAAATAGTCATTAATTTATTGTGTATCGTGCCAACCACAGTTCGTTCGTGTGTAGCATTACCCAGCAGTTCGTTCGTTTAGCTAGTGGACCTTAGCCAGTGCGCGTGGACTAAATACATTGGTACCAGCACACGAGGAGGCCTAGTCGGAGAACCTACTGGACATGTGCACAGGAGAACCGACGGCGGCGATTGCAGAACCAGTATTGGTTGGATTATATTGATTGTGGAACGTATTACCCGGAGAAGAGCATCGTTAATCTCCACTGTCGTTTGGATTTAACCTCGTGAGGATCTACATTCGGGCTGGCCTCATGGACCGAGGCTAGCTGGCTATCATCGTTGCTATCGTGCAATTGGATTACAGTTATTGCTTTGATGCTGAGTTTTGGATTACAAGGACTGGCTTCTGTACGTGAATCCCCTTCTTCTTCAATTGATCAGACTGAGTATCCGAACATTCCTCTCTCCTCCAGACCTTACAACTCTGGGAGGAACCCATTGTCTCCAAGCGGTACCAGCGTTGCCCTCTATAATTGCCATTATACGCCAGGCGGCGTTAGCCTAGTACCCCATCGTAGGAAGTACTCTATTCCCATTGACTTATGCTACTGACTGACTTTATGCCTATTCTTCGCCATACAAGCGTGACCCTATAATTCTCATATCTGTAACCAATTATTGCATGATAATAAATACCCTCCAATGATATTTCTTTGTCAGTGCTGTGTTATTATGAGTGTCCACCATATATTAGATGTACTGTCTGGCCAGTAATTAAAGTACATACCTAGCAGTGGTTTAATCTATCACAATCTTTAATACAGTCAGGGTTTTGTAACCCCTCAGTTACAATTGGTCCTTCGAGCCGGATGGTATCAGTAATCTTTAATATCATATTAATATTGATATGGCCAGCGGTGGACACTCTCCAAACGGCTCCCCCAAACTAGAGCGCCCGCGGCGCAAACGTCAGCCACCTCCATACCTGGAGGACTACGCTTTCGTTTTACCTCCTATCTTATCTAAAAAGACATTAAGTACGGATAAAACTGATAGTTTAAGCATGCCCAATCCTATCGACTTGTCGGCCCCACCAGTAGAGACCCCAGTGGGTTCAAACGAAACTGACTTAGCTCATGGGGGGGAACAAGCGGGACATGACGTGACTATACCCCAAGACAGCGCCAGTTCGTTCGTGTGTAGCATTACCCAGCAGTTCGTTCGTTTAGCTAGTGGACCTTAGCCAGTGCGCGTGGACTAAATACATTGGTACCAGCACACGAGGAGGCCTAGTCGGAGAACCTACTGGACATGTGCACAGGAGAACCGACGGCGGCGATTGCAGAACCAGTATTGGTTGGATTATATTGATTGTGGAACGTATTACCCGGAGAAGAGCATCGTTAATCTCCACTGTCGTTTGGATTTAACCTCGTGAGGATCTACATTCGGGCTGGCCTCATGGACCGAGGCTAGCTGGCTATCATCGTTGCTATCGTGCAATTGGATTACAGTTATTGCTTTGATGCTGAGTTTTGGATTACAAGGACTGGCTTCTGTACGTGAATCCCCTTCTTCTTCAATTGATCAGACTGAGTATCCGAACATTCCTCTCTCCTCCAGACCTTACAACTCTGGGAGGAACCCATTGTCTCCAAGCGGTACCAGCGTTGCCCTCTATAATTGCCATTATACGCCAGGCGGCGTTAGCCTAGTACCCCATCGTAGGAAGTACTCTATTCCCATTGACTTATGCTACTGACTGACTTTATGCCTATTCTTCGCCATACAAGCGTGACCCTATAATTCTCATATCTGTAACCAATTATTGCATGATAATAAATACCCTCCAATGATATTTCTTTGTCAGTGCTGTGTTATTATGAGTGTCCACCATATATTAGATGTACTGTCTGGCCAGTAATTAAAGTACATACCTAGCAGTGGTTTAATCTATCACAATCTTTAATACAGTCAGGGTTTTGTAACCCCTCAGTTACAATTGGTCCTTCGAGCCGGATGGTATCAGTAATCTTTAATATCATATTAATATTGATATGGCCAGCGGTGGACACTCTCCAAACGGCTCCCCCAAACTAGAGCGCCCGCGGCGCAAACGTCAGCCACCTCCATACCTGGAGGACTACGCTTTCGTTTTACCTCCTATCTTATCTAAAAAGACATTAAGTACGGATAAAACTGATAGTTTAAGCATGCCCAATCCTATCGACTTGTCGGCCCCACCAGTAGAGACCCCAGTGGGTTCAAACGAAACTGACTTAGCTCATGGGGGGGAACAAGCGGGACATGACGTGACTATACCCCAAGACAGCGCCAGTTAGTTCGTGTGTAGCATTACCCAGCAGTTCGTTCGTTTAGCTAGTGGACCTTAGCCAGTGCGCGTGGACTAAATACATTGGTACCAGCACACGAGGAGGCCTAGTCGGAGAACCTACTGGACATGTGCACAGGAGAACCGACGGCGGCGATTGCAGAACCAGTATTGGTTGGATTATATTGATTGTGGAACGTATTACCCGGAGAAGAGCATCGTTAATCTCCACTGTCGTTTGGATTTAACCTCGTGAGGATCTACATTCGGGCTGGCCTCATGGACCGAGGCTAGCTGGCTATCATCGTTGCTATCGTGCAATTGGATTACAGTTATTGCTTTGATGCTGAGCTTTGGATTACAAGGACTGGCTTCTGTACGTGAATCCCCTTCTTCTTCAATTGATCAGACTGAGTATCCGAACATTCCTCTCTCCTCCAGACCTTACAACTCTGGGAGGAACCCATTGTCTCCAAGCGGTACCAGCGTTGCCCTCTATAATTGCCATTATACGCCAGGCGGCGTTAGCCTAGTACCCCATCGTAGGAAGTACTCTATTCCCATTGACTTATGCTACTGACTGACTTTATGCCTATTCTTCGCCATACAAGCGTGACCCTATAATTCTCATATCTGTAACCAATTATTGCATGATAATAAATACCCTCCAATGATATTTCTTTGTCAGTGCTGTGTTATTATGAGTGTCCACCATATATTAGATGTACTGTCTGGCCAGTAATTAAAGTACATACCTAGCAGTGGTTTAATCTATCACAATCTTTAATACAGTCAGGGTTTTGTAACCCCTCAGTTACAATTGGTCCTTCGAGCCGGATGGTATCAGTAATCTTTAATATCATATTAATATTGATATGGCCAGCGGTGGACACTCTCCAAACGGCTCCCCCAAACTAGAGCGCCCGCGGCGCAAACGTCAGCCACCTCCATACCTGGAGGACTACGCTTTCGTTTTACCTCCTATCTTATCTAAAAAGACATTAAGTACGGATAAAACTGATAGTTTAAGCATGCCCAATCCTATCGACTTGTCGGCCCCACCAGTAGAGACCCCAGTGGGTTCAAACGAAACTGACTTAGCTCATGGGGGGGAACAAGCGGGACATGACGTGACTATACCCCAAGACAGCGCCACCGGGATAGACCCCGGAGCGCCCCAGGATAAAGAAAGCGCCACCGGGATAGACCCCGGAGCGCAAGAGACCCAAGAGCGCGCACCCGAGACAGACCTCGGCGCGCAACCAAGAGAAGAGTACCGCGCTCAAGAGATGGACCTCGGGGCGCGGGAGAAATCAAGAAGCAGCGCTCAAGAGATGGACCTCGGAGCGCGCCAAGAGAACAGGTCTCCACCAAGCCCTGTCAGCGCCCGATCACCTCCATCAATGTCATCCCCCAGCGAGGCTGACCAGAGACTAGCGCAAGCCTTCATCGCCACGCTGACAGCTTCAACCGAAAGAGACCGCATTCAGGGTGAGCGCGACCGTCTTCAAGCACAGACACTTAGTGAGCGCGAACACTCTGCAGCGGAACGAGAGCGCCTCCAAGCGCAACAACAGAACGAAAGAGAACGCATCCGACTGGAAGAGAGTCGCCTCCAGGCTGACGCGGCGATGACCATCAGACTGGAAGAGAGGCGCCTCCAGGCTGAAGAAAACATTCAGCGAGACCGCACCAACGCGCAACGCGATGCACAGCGCGATGCCGCCGATGCACAGCGCGACGCCGCCAATGCACAGCGCAAAGCGGAGCGAGACCGTCTGCAGGCGCAGATGATAGAACAATTTGATCGCCAGGGCAACCCCCCCCCCCCCCCTCCACACGGAGCTCCCGGAGATCATCACGACACGGGTCTAGGGCACCTTCCCCTACCCGACAAATCTACACGGGACCCGGCCAACAGGGAGAACCTGCCTACGCCGCCGAGCCCCCTCCCCGACCGGTCTATACGGGACCCAGCCAACGGGAGGAACCGGCCTACGTCGCCGAGAGACTAACTAGAAGACTCCAAGACCTAGCGGAGGAAGAGGAGGGACATCAAGCCCACAGGCACGAACCTACTTTGGACCAGGAGGCCCAGTACAGCCCCGACCTCAGCCCCGAGTCACTGCGCTACAAACCCCCGACCCAACCCATGGGTGAGTTTGATGCACAGTCAGCACCGAGGAGCAGCACCTGGGGGCCCGGCCTCTGGTACCCACCCAGCACTAACCCACGACCACCCGTACGGGGAGACTCGCCCAGGAGGCCTCTCCCCCTACGCTCATCGGTGTCCCAGCCATCCATGGCGTCTTACCTTGGAACACCGACGTTCCCAGACTTTACGCGCGAGGACAGAGCACAGTACACAGAACTACGCATGTGTTTAGAGACTATAATGTCCGATGTCCACGACGAGTCTTATAAATATGCCATCCTCATCAAGCATCTCAAAGTGCCCAGAGCGCATAACATAGCGCTGGCATATTCGAACTCAAGAACCCCCTACTCAGATGCTCTGGTGGCCCTCGACGCGCGCTATGGACGCATATGGGATTACGTGATCCAAGAAATACGAGATATCGACCGCCTCCCCCCAGCCAAAGACAATAGAGCACTAGATGACCTCTCTATCAAGGTACAATCCCTCGTGGGGATGCTGGGGTCACAAAAGGAGAAGGGGAGATATGAACTGTATGCAAATTCCAACGTGGAGCGGATACTGGAGAAGCTCCCTCCAGCCCGTCAAGAGCGCTTTCGGCGGCAGAGAGACAACCGTGACCCCCACGGCCCAGAACCATCCCTCCTAGACCTGGCTGATTTCCTCGCCAGGGAGGTCAGCAGTCTACGATTAGACACGTTCGTGTGGGGTGGCTCTGACTCTAAAGATGTACCGAGAAGGTTCAACGACAACCGCCGGTCTGTGACCGTGATGCACCAAGCCGAGGCTGTGTCACGTCAGACGAGCCACAACCCCCGCCAGGAGAAGTGGAAGGCTGTCTGTCAGTACTGTGACAGTGAACACCAGCTGTCACAGTGCGACGCCTTCAAAGACCTAACTACCGCTGAAATAGGTCAGTGGCTTAAGGACAAACGCTGCTGCTTCCGCTGCGCGCACGGCCACATGGCAGCCGAGTGCCGCCTGAAGAAAAGATGCGGCAAGTGTGACGGCGCCCACCTAGAAGTCCTGCATGAGAGCAACAAGCGTCCGCCAGGAAACCAAAGTAGGCCCGTCACAGTGATGTACCAGGCCGAGGCGGTGTCACCACAAACCAGTCCTGAACCCCCCCCCTGGTGTCTTGACTGTTGCAGCAGACACTGGGAGTCACGGTGCTACTCGTACTACGACGAGTCGGCATCACCACAGACGGGTGACAACCCCCCGGCAAAAGAAGTATGGAAGATCGCCTGTACGTACTGCCGCAGAGGACACTGGCTGGCACAGTGCGACGTGTTCCCGAAACTGACCATCGCCGAAATGGAGCAGTGGATTGCGTCTGACCCCCCAGAAGCCGGTCACCGCCGATTCCTGTGCGAGGATAACATGCGAAGACTAGCCCTACAAGACAACCCACCAACAGGAGTGCTCCACATCGACCCCAAGTACAGTGGGAGCCCCAGAGTGCTCATTAAAGTGGTCAGAGTGCTCCTGAGCTACGAGGACAAGGTCCTGGACACTTACGCCGTCCTCGACGATGGGTCTGAAAAGACTCTCCTCCCCGCTTCCGCCGCAGCCCAGTTGGGCCTGCGGGGTACCAAAGAAACAATGACAATCCGTACTATTCAGCGAGACCTAAAAACCATAAAGGGTAAGAACGTCTCATTCACAATAGCAGCGGTCGAGCAGCCCGAGAAGCGGTACTGCATCACTAAGGCATGATATAGGTCTGTCGAGCTATAACTACCCCATCCCACAGCTGATGGAGAAATACGCGCACCTACACAGACTACCTATACCGCTCATCGACGGCGCCACACCGACCCTGCTCATAGGCTCCGACCACGCGGACCTCATTGTCCCAATCGAGGCGGCCCACATCGGACCCAAAGGATGCCCAGTCGCGGTCAAGACCCGCTTGGGCTGGACGCTCCAAGGCCCTCTCTCCGGGCCTTCCAGCCAACCAACGTCCACACGCTGCCTTTACACAAAGGTGAGCGACACAGGCCACTCTCTCGTACAGCCCGTTGAGAGGCTATTGACATTAGACGAGAGGCCTGTGAGAGAACAGTGGGCTCAAGAAGAGGGAGTTCCGAACTCCACCCCCCTCAGCTGCGCTCCAAGTGACGTAGCCGACCTCGAACCCAGCACCCCAAGCTACCTCTTGATGGGGCGGCCGGAACCGGCCCCTCCTCAGACGGTGTACCGAAAGAACAAGAGGAACGGACGGAGGAGGTGGAGACACAACCAAGCACAGATCGAGCAGTCTTGTGCCCGCTTCCTCCTAAGCTACCTACCATCCCGTCCAGCCCGTCAGAAGTGGGTAAAGGACAGGGACAACCTGAAGGTGGACACAGTCGTTATGATCATAGACCAGTCACTACCCCGAGCTATGTGGCCGGCCGGCCGCGTAAGCAAAGTGATCACTGGTGCCGATGGGAAGGTCAGAGCGGCAGAAGTCATAGTCCAAGGGCGGACCTACACCCGACCTGTGGCGAGGCTGATAGAGTTGCCGGAGATCCCTGACTCCCCTGATGACGACCATGACCCACTGACTTTGTAGATTGCCCTACTCCTCACAACAGATATTGAGCAGTTGACTGGACTATTAATCTGTCTCCCTTAACTAATTAGGTGCGGACTAATTAGGAGGCGGCTGTTGTGAAGGGCCAGATTAAAGCTGAGAATCTACATTTATTGTTTTATATACATTGTATATTATTTATATATACACGGTATATCCCTTTAAGCCTGCGTTCGAATCATAGTAATATTCGCTTTCCTTATTGGATAACGCCCTCGGCGCCAGACCGCAAGCCCCCAAAGTCAGGTTCAAAGACGAGCCCGGGCATGTCGTAACATGCCCGGAGACAGCGTATTGATTCGAGACGAGAACTGAGGTTCGGGACTAGATAACCACTTAAGTATATATGCTGCGGCAGGTGCGAACAGCAGTAGTGTTCGTCTAAGTAGCTGTTCATCAAGTTCGGTAACAGTGAAGTGAGCAGCAGTCCGTCTAACAGAGCGTTGGGAACCATGTGCGAATTGAATAGTAAAGTGTCAGATTTAATGCAGTAACGTCAAGTTCGACTTAGTTTAATGTGAAGTAAATAGTCGTTAATTTATTGTGTATCGTGCCAACCACAGTTCGTTCGTGTGTAGCATTACCCAGCAGTTCGTTCGTTTAGCTAGTGGACCTTAGCCAGTGCGCATGGACTAAATACATTGGTACCAGCACACAAGGAGGCCTAGTCGGAGAACCTACTGGACATGTGCACAGGAGAACCGACGGCGGCGATTGCAGAACCAGTATTGGTTGGATTATATTGATTGTGGAACGTATTACCCGGAGAAGAGCATCGTTAATCTCCACTGTCATTTGGATTTAACCTCGTGAGGATCTACATTCGGGCTGGCCTCATGGACCGAGGCTAGCTGGCTATCATCGTTGCTATCGTGCAATTGGATTACAGTTATTGCTTTGATGCTGAGCTTTGGATTACAAGGACTGGCTTCTGTACGTGAATCCCCTTCTTCTTCAATTGATCAGACTGAGTATCCGAACATTCCTCTCTCCTCCAGACCTTACAACTCTGGGAGGAACCCATTGTCTCCAAGCGGTACCAGCGTTGCCCTCTATAATTGCCATTATACGCCAGGCGGCGTTAGCCTAGTACCCCATCGTAGGAAGTACTCTATTCCCATTGACTTATGCTACTGACTGACTTTATGCCTATTCTTCGCCATACAAGCGCAACCCTAATTCTCATATCTGTAACCAATTATTGCATGATAATAAATACCCTCCAATGATATTTCTTTGTCAGTGCCGTGTTATTATGAGTGTCCACCATATATTAGATGTACTGTCTGGCCAGTAATTAAAGTACATACCTAGCAGTGGTTTAATCTATCACAATCTTTAATACAGTCAGGGTTTTGTAACCCCTCAGTTACATGTCCACTTTTCACGCCCTGTCTGTTTTGTTTTTTTCTAAATTCAACCTCCATGACAAAAGAGGGGTCAGGGCTCTAGTAAAAATCTTGAAAATCTGCTTCTGTCAAGTAGGCGAGAGGGGGGTGGGGAGGGTTACATGCCGGTCATAGGTGTGTTCGTTCCCTGCAGTGGTGTCCACTCCACATCATTGCTGATCAGCCAGTGGAAGTTGCTGTCGTGTCATGTGGATATATAATAAAGCTATTTTTGTGAAAGAGGTTGTAATGCAGAGACCTATGGGGTGTTGTTCTAATGTAAAGAGCTACAGTATGGAGTGTGTTGTTCTAACGTAAAGACCTATGGTGTGTGTTGTTCTAATGATTAGAACTGCATTATAAATAAATTTGATTTGATTACAACCTCTTTACAACCTCACAAAAATAGCTTTATTATATATCCACATGACTCTAAACAACACATTCATTCTAAACATTGTAGGTGCCATTGAGACTCCACTGCAGTGGTCAGTCTGTAGATCTATCTGCAGCCTTCGACACAGTCAACCATCAGATCCTCCTTGCGTCCCTCGCAGGAATGGGAGTGGCTGGCTCTGCGCTGACATGGCTGACATCATACCTCAATGACCGCTCCTACCAAGTGTCATGGAAACGGACGGGTGTCCCTCAGGGCTCGGTCCTAGGACCCCTTCTCTTCTCCCTCTACACTAAATGGGTAACATTATCACCTCTCATGCCTTCTCGTATCATTGCTATGCCGATGATACTCAACTCTTCCTCTCCTTCCCTCCCTCAGATATCCACGTCTCCGAGCGAATCTCGGCCTGTCTGTCCGACATCTCCGCCTGGATGACGACCAACCACCTCAAACTGAACCTAAGCAAAACAGAATTGCTCCACCTACCGGCCAAATCCTCCCCCCTGACCGACCTTTCCATCACAGTTGAGAATGCAGCTGTGACCGCATCCCTGACCGCCAAGAATCTTGGTGTTTTCCTCGACGAGCAGTTAAACTTCTCCGCTCACATCGCAGCGACAACCAGAACCTGCAGATTCCTCCTGAGCAACGTCAGAAGGATCCGCCCCTTCCTGACAAAAGAAGCCACCCAACTCCTCGTCCAATCAACAGTCATCTCCCGCCTCGACTACTGCAATGCACTGCTTGCTGGCCTTCTGACCACTGCCACCAAGCCTCTTCAACTCATTCAGAATGCAGCCTGATCTCAAACCTACCAAAGTCAGCCCATGTCACCCCACTTTTTAGCGACCTGCACTCGCTCCCCATTGCCGCACGAATCCACTTCAAGGCCCTCGACCTGGCATACCGTGCGGCAAAGGGAACCGCTCCCGTCTACCTCCGGTCAATGGTCTCTAAATACACACCCTCAAGACCCCTACGCTCCAGGAGGGTCATCAAGGTAAATGGTAAATGGTAAATGGCTGCTTTTTTATATAGCGCTTTTATCCAAATCGCTTTACAATTTGTTACTTATATATTACCCATTCACACACCGATGGCGGAGGCAACCATGCAAGGTGCCAACCTGCTCATCGGGAGCAATTAGGGGTTAAGTGTCTTGCTCAAGGACACATCGACACGCTGCCCAGGAGGAGCGGGAATCTAACCGGGAACCTCCGGATTGCCAGACAACTGCTCTACCTCCTGAGCCACTGGTGAAGCCGCCTTTTCTTAAGCCTTGCCCCACAATGGTGGAACGAACTGCCCACCAGTTAGGACAGCCGTCGACTAAAGACGCACTTCTTCAACCATTATCTGAAAAAAATAAAAAATTAATTTGATACACTTTTTCTCCCCATTTAAAATTTTTCTCCCATGCCAATTTCGTATTGTCCAATTCCTCCCTCCCCTGTCTTGAACGTTGCTAGACTATGTCTCCCACAGGTCGGTTGTAGTGAGGACAGAAGCCTTCCATCACGTGTCCCCTCCGGTACACGAGGAGGCAGCCTATCGCATCTTTTCACCGCAGCAGCTCGAGCTCTCAGTGGCGAGGAGTAACGTGTGGGAGGCTCACGCTGCCCCCGTCACTTCCTGCTTCCGTCGCACCCACGTCACCAAACCGACCTGTAGGAGTCGCTGTTCACAACGTCAAATCCCCACCCACCGGCTTTCCCACCCTCTAACACTTGCCAATTGTGTTAGTATGAACGACCGGCCAGCCGGTAGCAACGCCGAGAGCTGGGCTCGAACCCAGCGTCTCCTGCCTTGCCCACTGCACCAATCAGCCGCCTAAATATATATATTTTTTAAATAAAAATCAAACCCTAACTAACCTTACTATCATGCACTTGTCCTAATACTAACTAGGCTACTAGCACTCAACACTTTGATGAACATTGTTACTCAGCTGATAGAGTTTTGCCCTTCCTGATGACTTGTTGTACAGAACTTGTAAGTCGCTTTGGATAAAAGCGTCAGCTAAATGACTAAATGTAAATGATGCACAATGCATAGTCAGTTAACACATTGTCAAAACCTGTAGGCGATGTATAGGTGATGATCAGTCAATTAATGTTTTTCATTACTTTCCCCTGTCATATTAATGGTTAGAGTGAGACAGGCCTACATAATAATAATAATAATAATAATAATAATAATAATAATAATAATAATAATAATAATAATAATAATAATAATAATAATAATAATAATAATAATAATAATAATAATAATAATAATAATAATAATAATTAATAATAATAATAATAATAATAATAATAATAATAATAATAATAATAATAATAATAATAATTCATTACATTTATATAGCGCTTTTCTAGACACTCAAAGCACTCCCCACAATGTCGGGTGGAAATGTCTTCCTTCACCATGGTAGCACCCAACCTTGGGCTATGCAGGCTCAATGGCTGCCATACACTGGCACCAGGGGGTCTCAAACCTTTTTATACTATGACCCCATTTTATTTAGAATATTTTTTGGCGAACCCTCACTTTCAACGTGGAATTAAGGAATATAAAAATAAAAGCACACGTTGTTGAACTTGATCATGCATATTTATTAGACCATTTCATTACAGCACTATGTTATCAATACACATTTATAAAAGAGGCATATTTAGCCAAAATGTTGCCAGAACATAAAAAAAAGAAAAAACATTATTGATTTTATTTTTTTACTTTCCATCGCGCCCCCGTCTGTCACCTACTGTCACCTACCCACGACCCCACTTTGGGTCGCAACCCGTAGTTTGAGAACCGCTGGACTACACAATGGCTGAACGGCTCAGGAGACAGGAATTGATATCAGCCAATTAAGGGGAAAGCATGCCCTTGGCTGGGATTGTCCTGGTCTGGGATGTGATATGTCATAGCTTTCACAATCAATAATAATGGAAGTTATCAGTAGAGACTTTGAGAGTTTGGGAGCGATATTCTACACTTTTTTATATCAAGTTCCAGCATCAGTGATGTTTCAGTGGGTTCATCTCTGATCAACCATCCACTGCAGAAGATGTCATGCAGGAAAGTGTAAAACCATCACTAGATGTCACTATATACACATGTATAAACACCTAAAGTTATTGAATGAAGGATCCTATCCAAATAGATGGCCCCAAATATAGTGAATATAACCTTTGAAAGGTTACTGATGGCCCTTCCATCCTCATGCATAGATACAGTTTAGACAGGCTTTAGATTTATGTTATTTTATCTAGTAAACCTTTAATTACAAAACAAGTAATAAAATCAGACAGACCAGCGGTATAAAGACAGAAAAAGCGAAGTGTCATAATGGAATATAATATGACAGCTTTTGAATTATTCATGCAGCTTTTGTTTCAACAATCTGATCTCCAGTTGAAGTCTTTCTTGTTCCAGCAGGAGGTTCTCCTTCTTTAGTTTCAACACATCGATCTGCAAACTCTCTTGAAGACTCACTGAATGAACACACACACACACGCACACGCACATGCACACACACACACACACACACACACACACACACACACACACACACACACACACACACACACACACACACACACACACACACACACACACACACACACACACACACACACACACACACACACACACACACACACACACACAGGTTATCAGGGTGTAAAGTACTTGAGTAATTGTACTTTGTTACAATACTTACTTACAATACTACAAGTACTGTTTTTGGGGATTTGTACTTTACTGTATTATTAGGTTTGTATACTTGTACTTTTACTCAATTACATTTCAGAGGAAAAAAACATACTTTTTACTCCTTACATTTAAAATGCAGACCTACAAAGTACAAAGTACAAATCTCGCAGGTCCAACTATTTTAATTAGTATATTTGTTTCTCTGGCCGAACTAACGTTAACGTTATTAATCCTGCGGCCGCACTTTATTTAAAAACAGCCAATCAGGGCGGCTGGGTGGCGCAGCAGACTAAGCGCTCGTCACCAACGCATGAGACACTGGTATCGAATCCGGCTGTCAGCGTTGCCGCCGGCTTGGCCGGCCGTCATACTGGCTCAATTGGCAGAGTCAGCGGGAGGGAAGCCGGTGGGTGGTAATCTGGTCGTTGTAAACAGCGACCCCTACAGGTCGGTCAGGGCGCCTGCACAGCGAGGAAGGGAGATGGTGAGGGTGTGAGCCTCCCACACGTTACACCTCACCAATGAGAGTCCGCGCTGGCAGGTGAAAAGAAGTGGCTGGCTGACTCTGCATGTATCGGAGGGGACATGCGATAGTATCTATCAACCCTCCCTAGACGACCAGTGGGGGGCACATGCGAGCAACGACCAGGAAGGGGAGGGGGGAATTGGCACGACTAAATTGGGATGGGAGAAAAACACAGAAAAACAGGAGGAGAAAAAGTGGATAAAAAAATATATAAAAAAAACAGCCAATCAAATCCCCATCAATGGAAAATGTACCCGTCCATACCCACGATAGTATGAGTGATTAAGAAACCAATTAAGAACAAATTCTTATATACAAAAGCAGCCTGATCAAAAAGCAAAGACCTTTTGAGGGGAGGGGGGGGGGGGAGGCTGTAACAAAAACAAGGTTATGTACATGCATACAAGTAAATAAAATACAAAATTACAGTAGCAATAGTATACAAGGACACAATAAATAAGCGTGAGAGAAGGAAAGAGAGAGAGGGAGGGGGCCTAGGGGGAGGAGAGAATAGTCTGAAAGCTATGCGTGCGATTGGGAGGCAGTCAGCAGGTGCAACAGTCGGTATGATGATATTAGTCCCCATAGTAGCCATTTCAATGTAGTGACACCATCCTTGTTTATGTGAACACATTGTGGCCTCTAGGATAATCACAGTCTCATAAAATCTTAGAGACCTAGGCCCTTCAGAGGCTGTATGGCTTGCGCCTAGGTACATTGTTGGCAGAAAATTACTTTTATGGTCCTTTAAGTCAGTAGACTGGTCTGATACTGCACGTTTATTTATTTATGAATTTATGCATTTCATTTGTACAGTAAGTTACTGTAGTCTTCTTTAATGTTGGCTGCCTAAGAACGATTCAGGTTAAACTAAGAAATCAAACTAATTTGCAGAAAACATCTTAAATGCTGAGCATTTCTACTTAGCAGTGTCTGTCACCCTGACATTTGACCTGACATATCAGACTCGTCACTCATGGAAGACAAGCCCATGGATGATTACACAGGCTACAGCCCAAGACTAGAAAGCGGGGATCTTCTGCTATCAGAAGAATAGACAGTCAGAAAAAAAGTTTAAACTTTTTACTTTTTAGTACTTAAGTACATTTAAAAGTAGAAACTTTTTTACTTTTACTCAAGTGTGTTTTTAGCCAAATACTCCAAATTTTGAGACGGTACCCATACTTTCACTTAAGTATAATTTCTGGGTACTTTTTACACCCCTACGTGTTAGGGTAAACAGAGGCCATCCATGTGAAGCTAAACACTGTAGAATACCTCTGTCAGAGGCCATCCATGTGAAGCTAAACACTGTAGAATACCTCTGTCAGAGGCCATCCATGTGAAGCTAAACACTGTAGAATACCTCTGTCAGAGGCCATCCTTGTGAAGCTAAACACTGTAGGCCAACTTTAGACCAAACTTTTACACTTGTATCCATATCCACTACCAAAATGCCAGTGTAGTGTTTGCTAGATTTGTAACTCACATTGACCAGGTTTGCTATCTGTTGCGGGAGTCGGCTGGCCAAAACCAATCCTGGGACGTGTCTGAGAGCTCCAGGAGGGAGGAGGGGCCCCACGTAGCTCCACCTCAACAGGGTAATGGTCACTCACTTTCAGGGCCTTAAGGGAAACAAGTTTAGTGTCTGTTTAGCAAATTGAGGAAAAGCCTGAAAATATAGGGTAATACAAGTTAACTGTGGATAATAGTGTCAGGCTGAAGAGTCGGGGGCCAAAACAACTCACCATTGCCTCCGTCAGTGAAAACTCTGTGTGGAAATTGAACGGCTTGGCCGAGTTTGGCACAATGGCATCAAGCATGTGTTCTCCGTACACAACAATCCTGTGACAGAATCAGAATCAGAAAGGTCTTTATTGCCAAGTAGTATACACATACAAGGAATTTGATTTGGTAATTTTGTGCGACATTAACGGACAGACAATTACGGTAGAAGTGCATCTTGCTTTATTTTGCCTCAAACAAAGTTGGCATTTTGTTCATGCGGTTCCGCTATCATACAAAATATGCTGTTGTCACGGGTTTGTGCAGCTCCAGATGCTCTGCTCTGGTCAGTAGCTACAACACTCAGATGCCCTGGTCTGGTCAGTAGCTACAACACTCAGATGCTCTGGTCTGGTCAGTAGCTACAACACTCAGATGCTCTGGTCAGTAGCTACAACACTCAGATGCTCTGGTCAGTAGCTACAACACTCAGATGCTCTGGTCAGTAGCTACAACACTCAGATGCTCTGGTCTGGTCAGTAGCTACAACACTCAGATGCCCTGGTCTGGTCAGTAGCTACAACACTCAGATGCTCTGGTCAGTAGCTACAACACTCAGATGCTCTGCTCTGGTCAGTAGCTACAACACTCAGATGCTCTGCTCTGGTCAGTAGCTACAACACTCAGATGCTCTGCTCTGGTCAGTAGCTACAACACTCAGATGCTCTGGTCAGTAGCTACAACACTCAGATGCTCTGCTCTGGTCAGTAGCTACAACACTCAGATGCTCTGGTCTGGTCAGTAGCTACAACACTCAGATGCTCTGGTCTGGTCAGTAGCTACAACACTCAGATGCTCTGGTCTGGTCAGTAGCTACAACACTCAGATGCTCTGGTCAGTAGCTACAACACTCAGATGCCCTGCTCTGGTCAGTAGCTACAACACTCAGATGCCCTGGTCTGGTCAGTAGCTACAACACTCAGATGCTCTGGTCTGGTCAGTAGCTACATCACTCAGATGCCCTGGTCTGGTCAGTAGCTACAACACTCAGATGCCCTGGTCTGGTCAGTAGCTACAACACTCAGATGCCCTGGTCTGGTCAGTAGCTACAACACTCAGATGCTCTGGTCTGGTCAGTAGCTACAACACTCAGATGCTCTGGTCTGGTCAGTAGCTACATCACTCAGATGCCCTGGTCTGGTCAGTAGCTACAACACTCAGATGCCCTGGTCTGGTCAGTAGCTACAACACTCAGATGCCCTGGTCTGGTCAGTAGCTACAACACTCAGATGCCCTGGTCTGGTCAGTAGCTACAACACTCAGATTCCCTGGTCTGGTCAGTAGCTACAACACTCAGATTCTCTGGTCTGGTCAGTAGCTACAACACTCAGATGCTCTGGTCAGTAGCTACAACACTCAGATGCTCTGGTCAGTAGCTACAACACTCAGATGCTCTGGTCTGGTCAGTAGCTACAACACTCAGATGCCCTGGTCTGGTCAGTAGCTACAACACTCAGATGCTCTGGTCTGGTCAGTAGCTACAACACTCAGATGCCCTGGTCTGGTCAGTAGCTACAACACTCAGATGCTCTGGTCTGGTCAGTAGCTACAACACTCAGATGCTCTGCTGTGGTCAGTAGCTACAACACTCAGATGCTCTGCTGTGGTCAGTAGCTACAACACTCAGATGCTCTGCTCTGGTCAGTAGCTACAACACTCAGATGCTCTGGTCTGGTCAGTAGCTACAACACTCAGATGCTCTGGTCTGGTCAGTAGCTACAACACTCAGATGCTCTGCTCTGGTCAGTAGCTACAACACTCAGATGCTCTGGTCTGGTCAGTAGCTACAACACTCAGATGCTCTGGTCTGGTCAGTAGCTACAACACTCAGATGCTCTGGTCAGTAGCTACAACACTCAGATGCCCTGGTCTGGTCAGTAGCTACAACACTCAGATGCTCTGGTCAGTAGCTACAACACTCAGATGCTCTGGTCTGGTCAGTAGCTACAACACTCAGATGCTCTGGTCAGTAGCTACAACACTCAGATGCCCTGCTCTGGTCAGTAGCTAGCTACCAAGGGACCTAGCATGTCCTTCATGCTCTGTAAATAACTATGTACAAATACCGTGATGTCCCACTATGTTACCTGTTTATTGCACAATGTTGTTTATTGGATTCCATTATATGTTGTACTACTGTATTGCACATCGTTGCGGGCAAGACCACCCGCATTTCATTGTATACTTGTATGCCGTGACAAATAAAACTCTTGACTTGACTAGCTACAACACTCAGATGCTCTGGTCTGGTCAGTAGCTACAACACTCAGATGCTCTGCTCTGGTCAGTAGCTACAACACTCCGATGCTCTGGTCTGGTCAGTAGCTACAACACTCAGATGCTCTGCTCTGGTCAGTAGCTACAACACTCAGATGCTCTGCTCTGGTCAGTAGCTACAACACTCAGATGCCCTGGTCTGGTCAGTAGCTACAACACTCAGATCACCCTCCATGACAAAAGAGGGGTCTGGGCTCTTGTAAAAATTTTGAAAATCTGCTTCTATCAAGTATGCAAGGGTGGGGAGGGTTACATGCCGGTCATAGGTGTGTTCGTTCCCTGTGTTGGCAGTGGTGTCCACATCATCGGCGATCAGCCAGTGGAAGTTGCTGTCGCTACGGATACGGATCTCCTTCATCTCGCTGTCGGAGACGTACGCCCCGTCTGCGTTGAAGTCGCCCAAGATCATTATGTTCTAGGAGAGATAGGAGATTACCATATCTATATATATTTTTTTTTTTTATTATTATTATTTTGTCTTTAGTTATGACTCACAACTGAAAATATGTATCCTGAATATTATAAACAATATAACCAACCATATACCAACAATAAAAACAACAATTATAAACAATAAAAACACCAACAACAACAAATCATGACAGTGTTTGCCTGCCATGTGATTATCTGGATAACACAACACAATAGGAAATGATCATCTTTCATCACTTCTGGAACCGTGTAATGATTGTATATCTTCATCACAATCCCTCTGATATATAGAACTGGTGTTAGTGCAGTCTACACCCCAGATTTTATCTACCGCATAGTACCAGCTTGTAGAATGTAAATAAAGCATTATAGGTTACACCTCTTTTCTTTAAGGGGTATGTTCAGAATTGTGGACCGTCCTCTAGCCTTGTTTCCTACAGTCCTTTCTCAGCACAATCCATGCTGTTCTTCATACTGATGGATACCCACAACTTCTGTTACTTAGCCACAAAACGAATGCAAAGTCAATGGGGCCACGCTCCAGTCTGTACAAGCCCTGAAATAAATGTTGAAACCTACTTCACAGCACACCCAATGTAGGTTATCTACATATCTGTAGATACTATATCTATATCTGTACATATCCCTTACCTACTCTTACTAGTTACGCTGCTGGACAGTATGACTACTACCATACTGTCTTTACACCTGTACCACTGTACATGTTATACTACAACTCTGTACATACATCTGATTAGCACTACACTCTACACTACACTAGGACTATCTGTCCCTAACCGTCCAACTCACCTCCGTTTTCCATTTGTTTCGAACTACCTGGACCACCTCGTACAGCTCGTTCAACTCCTTCTCTGTGTCCCACGGCTTGGTGTGGACCGGGATCAGAACCAAGTCCTCCAGCACTGCGACACACACACACACAAACACACACATACACAAACGCTTTAAAGTTTACTCACACTAACAGTTGGCAGCACAGGGTACTTTGTTTCACTGTCTGTGAGATGTTGGAAGAGTATATTAAGACTGACTTACCTCGCTATGGGCAAGCAGAAATACTTTGTTCAACTCTGGGAACCATATATGTCTGTCATGCAAAATGGAAACGTGGGTGCTACTTAAAAGGAAACTATAACATTCTTTGAAACTTTTTGTATATATATATATTTTTATAAACACTTAAATTTGCAGGTTGAATGTATGTGTATGAATGGAGATGTATGTTAGTTGTGTTGTTATGAAAAATTATAATAAAAAAAAACTTTGTGGAGAAAAAACAGTAGGCATCGCCTAGAACAGTTTGTGTACCAAGTAGGCCTATACGGTTGGTTGTTTTGATCAAACTTGATAAACCGGCCTGTGCGACAAACGGTTGTCTGCTCAAAACAAACAGTGTAACATGGAAGCATCTATGAATAGATGTGCCTCAGGCATACCAACAAGATTACAACCATATCAACATGATGACAATGAAACAGAGGATCAAAACAATAATCTACACAAGGTGGATATAGAGGACCAGCCCTGTGCTCTATGACACTGGTTCTCAATGTGGGGGTCCTTGCAGGGGTTCCAGGGGGTCCCCAGAAAGATGGAGAATAGATTAATTTCACTGTTTGATTGACTAGCTAGCTAGAAGCTAGCCAAAAGAGAGAATATATAAGAAAGAGCATAGGTTTATTATCACTGTTGCATTGACTAGAAGCTAGAAACTAGCCCAAATAGAGAATACATAAGAAAGACCATAGGTTTATTATCACTGTTGCATTGACTAGAAGCTAGAAACTAGCCCACACAGAGAATATATAAATATCATAGGTTTGTTATCACTGTTTCATTGACTAGAAGCTAGCCCAAAGCGAGAATACATCAAATGTATTCAATGTTTGCAATAGACTGCTACCAGTCTATAGTGGCCAGCGTCCTCTTCTATGCTGTGGCATGCTGGGGGGGGGGGGGGGGGGGGGGGGGGGGCTACATCAACTCGAGGGACACCAACAAACTGAGCAAGCTGGTGAGGAAGGTTAGCTCTGTGGTGGGAGTCGAGCTGGTCAGACTAGAGGTGGTGGCAGAGAGGGGGATGAGAAGGAAGCTGGCTGCCATCCTGGAGAATCTCTCCCACCCCCTCTACGACGAGATAGCCAAAATGCAAAATGAGAAGCACATTCAGTCACAGACTCATACCCTCCCCCCCCCCCGACACTCAAAACCAGTCCTTCATATACCAGCGGGCATCAGGCTCCACAAAAGTGTGCAGGGACTGCTGCCAGACATCCAACTACTAGGAACCTAGTAGCTGACTCCTAAAGGACTAAAAGGACAATATATACTTACCTTATGCATACCACACCTTATGTGTATAATGTATACTTCATCAGATCATATATTTAGCATTTAGCATTTTTAGATTATATATTAGATTAGATTTAGATTATTGGATTATTAGATTATATATTTGTAACTATATTTATTGTTGGGCAAATACTGTACTATAATTCTGTGACCTGTACCATGTCTCCTACTACCTGTACCTCCCCTCCCCCCTCCCCCATGCTGCTATGATGCCTGGATTTCCCCAAGGGGATCAATAAAGGAATATCTTATCTTATCTTATCATAGGTTTATTATCACTGTTGTCTCCACACGTACAGTATAGATATTCTGGAGTAAATCATATCTAACAACAAAAATCTTTCCAGATGAGGAAAGAGACAAAACCCTATCAAGCGGGGGTCCACAGCCTAATGTGTTTTCAATTTGACATGAGAGTTGGAGGACCACTCTGCCCTACAAAGGCAAAAAGCCGTAACTGCCATTAGTCTTTGTACAGCTGAGTACCCTCTATGTTCCAGAAGAGCTGAGGTGACCAACCTGTGTTGTGTGGTTTGAAGTGCAGGATGTAAGGCTCTCTGGCGAAAGCATCCAGGTCGTCTACCTGGTTGTCCTCATACTGGTAGCTGTCAATCAGGTCCACCACGTCATCCCTTCCAATACAAGAATGTAGCAACTTAGGGTGTAAAAATACTGTGAAACTAATATTCTTACCTGCGAAGCCCTGCCAATCATATTAGATAAGGTTGATTACTGTATGGCTAATCTAGATATCTAGATAGAAGCTGGTCATCTATTAAATTTGACCCACCTGGTGGACAGGATCAGGACATTCCCTGTGCATATAGGAGTTTCATTTACAACCCTTGTCTGTAAACTCTGTTCTTGAGGCACTTCAAGCCATTGATACCAGGAAATCAACTGGAGAGGATGGGTTGGATCCTTCTTTCCTGCTTTTGGCTTTTCTGCCCCTACATCATGGAATACCCTGCAGGAAACTCTGAAACTAGACACTAGTTCAAGTTCAAGTTTCTTTATTAGTTGTCATACAGAAGTACAGAATACTTTTATACAAAATGCTTCTTTCTGTTACGATCCAGGGACTGTGCTAGACAAAAATAGATAAGTATAAAATAAGTATAGCAAGTATAAAATAGAAGTCAAGTACGTAGACAAAAGTGTTCAGTATATACATATATACAATGTACAATGCAGAGTAGAAGTAACTGAGTTACGATACAATATACTATACAGTACAAAGCAGAAATGGGATGAGGTACAATTTACAGTAAGGTGTAATGAGGTATGGGTTGTAGTGCAAATTCTTTACCAATAAATATAAAGTGTGTTTAGGTGTTCTAAAGTAGGTAAAGTGGGTGCTGCAGTGAGTTGTTTGTTTAACGTGAGTGTGTGCATGTGGATGTGTGTGCTGTGAGTGCATTTGATGGTTGTTACAGACAAAGCTTTCCAAAAGCTCAAACAGTGAACTCCAAGCCCATGTGGTTGAACAAAAAATTCAAAAAAACAGACTAAGAAATGACGTAAACACCATGATCAAAACCGCAAAAAAAGGTTTCATCAATGACAAAACTGAGGAAAACAAAAACAAACCATGTGAACTTTGGAAATTACTCAATAATCAACTAGGCTGCAGTAAAAAACTTAAAACCAGATTCTCAAACATAAACATAAAGACGGACAACACGCTCATCACAAGCTGGATGTAGCCAATTACTTAAACATCTTCTTCACAAACATAGCCACAACACTGGTAAACAAACTACCCTCCCACTCAGGGCATTATGGGGTAGAACACATAGTAGATACTACAAAAACCTAGGGGTCCGCAAAGACGACTTCAAACTAGAAATGGTAACAACCGATGAGGTACTCAAAAAACTGAGCGCCCTCCAACCTAACAAGGCCACTGGCCATGACAACATCCCCTCCAAATTCCTCAGAGACACAGCAGCCGCCATCACCCCAGTCATCACACACATAATAAACCTCTCCATAAAACAGGGACACGTCCC
The DNA here is from genome assembly GCF_963971535.1 of Notolepis coatsorum. Lineage (NCBI taxonomy): Eukaryota > Metazoa > Chordata > Actinopteri > Aulopiformes > Paralepididae > Notolepis > Notolepis coatsorum. The sequence goes on along the minus strand of NC_140181.1, from coordinate 84,353,904 downwards.
CAAGGACTTCAAAATTGCGAGAGTGACCCCTCTGCACAAAAAGGGCAGCAAATTAGACCCAGGCAACTACCGCCCTGTTTCTATTCTTACCTCCATCTCGAAAGTCATGGAGAAAATAGTTTACGAACAGGTCGAAAAGTACCTGGCGGGAAAAAAATCGAATCTATGAATTCCAATCTGGCTTCAGAACATCCCACTCCACTGACACATGCCTTCTCTATTTGAACGACCACATCAAACAAGAGGTGGACGCGGGCAAATACTGCGGCATGGTCATGCTGGACCTACAAAAGGCCTTCGACACTGTCAATCACTCCATTCTGATTGACAAGCTAAAAGCAATTGGTTTTGATAGTGCAGTAGTATTTTGTAACCATAAATAGAGACATGTTGCCTGAAACTGGTGTTCAAATCAAACTAATGTGTTATATTTAGAGAAAACAGCTGCACTAGTCAGTCAACCAAATACATTCTTCTGGTGATTAAATTACTCTGCCCTTTTGCCCTGTCTCACTAAAATAGATAGGGTTATTTACTAACGCAAGACCCCTCACAAAAGGTTGGGTGTCGGGCCACTCAACAGCTGGCTGTAAACGATAAAGAACTGTTTGAATAAGCCCTTCGGGGGTTCTAGAACAAAAGAGCCACCTGGGTTCGTCAGGGTGGGGGACAGGAAGGAGTTCAGATAAGCCTTAGTTAAACACATGTGACCACCTGGCTTACTTGGTCTCCTAGTAAGTAATAAGTAATAAACACATGTGACCACCTGGCTTGCTCCTGCCTTGTTTAACACTAAGTACATTTTCAAATGTCTAGTAATACACTTAGATTAGTTTGATATGAACTACAAATAGGCCTGTTTATATTGTGGTAATAATTCTGAATTAAATTATATGAAATATGCCAGGTTTATGGCTGGGAATCACAGAGTTTGAAATTAGGCCACGTTTGAAACTACATTGGAAAATACTTAAATGTGTTGTATACTAAACTGTATAAAAGAGATATTGATGTAAGGTAAAAGAATGATTAGGCCTCATGTAGCTATTCAATGAAAGCCAAAAAGACTGTGTTTGAGACTTGATCCCCTGCATAGTAAGACTAGTTTCACTTAGGTTGAAACTAGGCTTATGGTAACAGACTGTGTTCAATTATGATATCTCTGTGTTTATGTAATCAATTGCAATTCGAATATATATATTGTGAGATCAATAACCCAAGTATTATGTTAGTCAGATGGTGGTTGTTCTTTGGTTGAAAAACAAGGGAAATAATAGGGTGGGCCCTCCTCCGTTTTCAAATACTCGGTGCCGGCCTGGGATTGGAGGAACACATCTGGTGATGTCACTCTGGTGACATCACGAGAGACTCCAGGCTTTTGCTATAAGAGGTGGGTGTGGTGACGGTGGGAGGAGGACTCTGACACGGAACCACAAGGAGAACACCTCACCTTTTTCACACAGCAAGACGACGCGGCAGAGGAGACGGAACAGACAAAGAACTTTTTGGAGGGAGAACAGACTTTGCTTTGTTCATCAGCCATAGAACAAAGCCCATCAACAACTTATCAACTCTACTTTAATATTAGTCTGATATAAGGGGTCGGTGGCTTAGTACTTGAGTACCCTTATATCATTGCAGAATCCATTTTTCATTGTAATTTGTATACACTCTTAACTTTGATTAAACAGCTGCTGTTATACACCTTCTCCTCCATTTCTCCTGCTGCCCCGCTGGTCGTGAAACAAGACCATTTGGTCTTATTGGTAGTACAAAGGTTTTTAGGGGAACCATTCACAATGCAGAGGACGATCCAGGCAGTTCTGATCTTATCAGAACCAGAACAGAAGCCTTTACTACTTCAATAGTTCATCAGTGAGCTGGATGCAATTCTACCTGGGGGGGAGAGAACAGATGGTGGAGGTAAATGGTACTCTATCCCCCCCCCCCTCACAGTGAGCTGTGGTGTTCCACAAGGAAGCATACTAGGACCGCTACTGTTCCTAATTTATGCAAATGACATGTCGTCAGCTTGTGACTGCAACTTGTTCCTGTTTGCGGACGACTCAGCCCTGCTGGTCTCTGACAAGAACAAGTTGCAGGTTGAAAAAACCCTCAGCTCGGAACTAGGCAAAATCTGCATATGGCTCGCTGATAACAAACTATCATTACACATGGGCAAAACAGAGTCCATTCTCTTCGGTTCAAATAACAAACTCAGCAAGACCGACGGCTTCTCAGTTACAGTGGGTGACAATATTGTCACAAGGAAAGATGAAATTACCTACCTGGGTTCCATCCAGGGGAGGAAATTAGGCCACTTTACTCGCGAGTATTTTTATGCGAGTATTTTTTACGTTTGGCGAGTGATTCATGAAGACCACTCGCCAGTCTGGCGAGTATACAAAAAAAAAACATTCTGCAATCACTGCATTGGCAAACGGTGCGCGTCTTCTGAGTGCTTGCTTTAGTTGACAGTGCCACGAGAGCACTGCACAAGACCACCCGCGGACATATAATGTTTAATAAAAGTTCGCGCAGTACTGGCCAACCCGCGGACATATAATGATAAAAGTCCTGCGTTACTAGGCTAGCCATCAGGAGCACTCTCAAACGGATAACGTTAAACACAGCAGAAGATGGAAAACAGACCGACTGACCAACGGGGAACTGCATCCAACCCTAGCACAACCCTCGAGTATAAGTTACTAAGGACACATTTAAATCACAGAGGTGTAATGTTAGTCTACTGGAACTGTATACAGTGGTTAGCTTCTAGTTAGCGTTTTAGCGATAGCTGCTTGCTAGCTAACGTTAGCCCCGTGTGCTCAAAGCAGCCAGCTAGGTGTATCTGTTATGACTATAATGTTTCCAAAAAAGCACCGGACTACGACGTAAGGTTAGACATTTTATTTCATGCTCAAAAGCCCCTGGCTTGCACATCGCAGTCACGAAAGGGGCTAGCTAAGCTCAACCAGTGCACTGTGCACAACAGCACACCAACCCAACTGACGTTACCACAACACTTGACGGTACTTCACAGCACTGTCGTAAGACCACCGTGCTGTCTTAAAGGCACAGTGTGCCTACCCAGATGCATACACAACATTGACGAGGCTTGACAACCGAGGTTCAAAGTTAACTTGATTGATTGATTGAAAACTTTATTAACAGATTGCAGAATGGGTACAATACAGTACGGCTCAATACACACAATTGTTAAGGGGATGCAGCCCAGAGAAAGACTTTCGTCTTGTTTACATCAGGGTCCCCCATTTTCAATTCATCATAACATATGACATACAGATAGACTACTGCTACATCTATACATTTCACATCTATCTATACACTTCACAACATACTTCGGTTTTTTTCTTTCACTGCCCAACCCAGTCCAACCCAGCATCTTTCACTGCCCAGTTCAGCCCAACCCAGTCCAGAATAGATACCTCTTTCATGTTAATATGTTTTATGCTAATATTGTGAAGAGTAGAGATTAATGTTTTATGCTAATAAATATTTTAAAGAGTAGAGACACGGTGTGATTATTTTACTATGATTGAAAATCAATTTAGACGAAGACATACAAAGAAGTAATTATCACAATTAGCGATTTTTTTGTCTGGTAAAAAATCTGTTTGGCTGGTAAAAAAAATCAGATACTCGCCAGTTGGCTGGTAAGCCAAAAAGTTAGTTTCCTCCCCTGGTTCCATCCTAGAGGCAAATCTTTCCTGTGACAAAATGGCATCCAATGTAATAAAAAAAGTCAACAAACTACAAACTACTACATTTGCATACCGCCCCAACAGGTCCACGGAGGACGCCATAGCCCATGTGCTGCACACAGCAGCATCACACCTGGACAAGAGGAAGGGGAACTATGTGAGAATGCTATTCATCGACTACAGCTCGGCATTCAATACCATAGTCCCCTCCATACTCATAGCCAAGCTCAGGGACCTGGGCTTACATTTACATTTACATTTAGTCATTTAGCTGACGCTTTTATCCAAAGCGACTTACAAGTTCTGTACGACAAGCCATCAGGAAGAGCACAACTCTATCAGCTGAGTAACAATGTTCATCAAAGTGTTGAGTGCTACAGTGTAGGTTAGTTTATTAGGACAAGTGCATGACAGTATGGTTAGTTAGGGTTAGATTTTTTTTTTTTTTTATTTTTTTAATTCAGATAATGGTTGAAGAAGTGCGTCTTTAGTCGACGGCGAAAGATTGGACGTGTTTCGGCTGTCCTAACTGGGGTGGGTAGTTCATTCCACCATTGTGGGGCAAGGACTGAGAATAGGCGACTTCTCTTTGATGACCCTCCCGGAGCTTGGATAGGAGTAGGTCTGAGGCGGCCAGAAGATGCAGAGCGTAGGGGTCTTGAGGGTGTGTAGTTAGAGACCATTGACCGGAGGTAGGCGGGAGCAGTTCCCTTTGCCGCACGGTATGCTAGGTCGAGGGCCTTGAAGCGGATTCGTGCAGCAATGGGGAGCCAGTGCAGGTCCCTAAGAAGTGGGGTGACATGGGCCGACTTCGGTAGGTTTGAGATCAGGCGGGCCGCTGCGTTCTGAATGAGTTGAAGAGGCTTAGTGGCAGTGGCCGGGAGGCCAGCGAGCAGTGCGTTGCAGTAGTCGAGGCGGGAGATGACTGTTGATTGGACGAGGAGTTGGGTGGCTTCTTTTGTCAGGAAGGGGCGTATCCTTCTGACGTTGCTCAGGAGGAATCGGCAGGTTCTGGTTGTCGCTGCGATGTGAACGATGTGAACTATGACCTCTGCCAGTGGGTCTTGGACTTCCTGACGGGCAGACCCCAGGTGGTGAGAGCAGGCAACTGCACCTCCTCATCCATCACCCTCAACATAGGGGCCCCCCAGGGCTGTGTTCTGAGTCCCCTCCTCTACTCCCTGTACACACACGACTGTGTGGCTCAGCGGAGTAGCAATACAATCATCAAATTTGCTGACGACACAGTGGTGGTGGGCCTGATCTCTGCCAACGACGAGAGGGCCTACCTGGAAGAGGTCAAGGTCCTGGCGGGATGGTGCCAGGAAAACAGCCTCTCCCTGAACGTCAGCAAAACAAAGGAGATGATTGTGGACTTCAGGAGGTCGGGGGTCAAGGCAGTGGCGGCCGGTGGGTTTCGCCACTAGGGGGCGCTATACCAAACATATACCAAACATGTACAGTACAGTACCACGCAACACTCATTGCCAGACGTGAGCGATTCGACTCACGCTCACGGCAATGAATCGGCTCTTATGAACGAGTCGCTCAGCTGTTACTACAACAACACACAACCAGTCAAATAAAGTATAGTCTAGACTCTAATTCACAACTTGAAACACAATATATAAATAGAAAAGTTAGAAACAAAACTCGCCCGTCTACAAACACAGGCAGATCTCTCCCTCTCTCCTTCTCTCTCTCACACACAGCGCGACGTGGAATCGATTCGTTACACAATCAGACCTATTATATACCAAGAATAACTTCAGTATGAGTACAGGGCTGTACACATATTTTGCATATTGTTAAACGAGCCAAGGCTAGCTATTAAACTATCGATATGAATCGAAAATCTGGGACCCTGATGTAAACAAGACAAACGTCTTTCTCTGGTCTGCATCCCCTTAACAATTGTGTGTATTGAGCCGTACTGTATTGTACCCATTCTGCAATCTGTTAATAAAGTTCTCATTCATTCATTCATTCATTCAAACATAGACGATATTGAACAAGCCATAATCCACGTATTTTCAATCCGAGAGAGCTGCAGTAGTTAAATCAATGAGCCATCGAGATAGTCAGTGTGGTAAGTAACGTTATTATTGCATCCAAGATTGATACAGATACAGAGAGAGAGAGAGAGAGAGAGAGAGAGAGAGACTCACTGTTTAGTTGAACGTCCAGGGCCAAGTTAGCAGTTAGCCAAGTGTTAGCTCAGCTGAGCTCGTTGCCACAACACTCAACAAGTACACCTTTGTCCATTTTCGCTCGAACAGACTGCAAAACTACCTGGCGTTCTATCGCCATGCTCTAAGACAAACTCTAACCTTAACCAACTTTGAAAGAGTGCCTAAGCTTAAGAACTTGTAGTCACGGCACGGCAAACAGCTGCATGCATCTCACAACAACACAACTATCTCAACCAAGCTAGAAGCTAGAAATTGGATTCGGCCAATCAGATATCGTCTCTGTGAAATTCTGCCATGGAAAGAAATACTGGCGTCGGCCAATCAGAGAGCGTCTCCGCGAAATGCGGCTATGGAAAATCCTTCACGGAAGTTCACGCTGCTGGCTAGACCGCTTCAAATCGCGCTCGGATTCCAACATAATAGTCATATTTCAACGCACAACGCCGTATGCACTGATTGGCTGTGACGGAGACAGCGATCAAACTGTGACGCGCACGCAGAGCGCTATCGCGTATTGCCCCCGAGAAATACGAAAAAATAAAAAAAATAAAAAAAACTTGATGTCACTTCCTGCTCTGGAAAACGGTGTTTTTTTAATTTAGATAATAACGTTATATTGTGCATTGGAAATACAAACATACTTAAAATGAGTAAATATTATTAATTTTAAACATGTTTATATTATTTATAGGGCTATAAAACACAAAAACGAAAAAGTTTTATTCTCTTCTTCTCTGATTTAACAGCAGCTGGCCAGCAGGTGGGTCGGCGCCCTAGCGCCCCTAGTGGTAGAGCCGCCACTGGGTCAAGGACTACAGCCCCCTCAGCATCGACGGGGCACCGGTTGAGAGAGTCAACAGCTTTAAGTACCTCGGAGCCTACATATCCGAGGACTTGACATGGACCACACACATTGACAGTGTTGTGAAGAAGGCACGACAACGCCTCTACTTCCTCAGGCGCCTAAGGAAGTTCCAAGTCAGTCAGAAGATCCTTAAGAACTTCTACTCATGTACAATAGAGAGCATCCTGACTGGCAACATCACCTCCTGGTTTGGGAATAGCACTGCACAAGACCGAAGCAGACTACAAAGAGTGACACGTTCAGCCGAACGCACAATTGGAGGGGGGCTCCCCACCCTCCAGAACATTTACAACAAGCGGTGCAGGGGCAAGGCTAAGAGAATCATTAAAGACTCCAGTCACCCGAACAACTGCCTCTTTGAACTGCTGCGGTCAGGCAAGCGATACCGGAGTCTCAAGGCGAGCACAGAAAGACTCAGAAGAAGCTTCTATCCCCAGGCCATCAGGCTGCTAAACGAACAATGAACACTACACAACAACAACCATCAAACGCACATAGCACACACATCCACACGCACACACTCACTTTAAACAAACACACTGTAGCACCCACTCCACACACTTTATAGCACACACTCACTTTAAACAAACACACTGTAGCACCCACTCCCCACACTTTATATTTATTGATGAAGGATTGCACTGCAACTCGTACACCTTACTGTAAATTGTACCTAAATTGTACCTCATCCCATTTCTGCTTTGCACTATATAGTATTGTACATTAGTACACTGCATAGTATTGTATATTATATGGTAACTCAGTTACGTCTATTCTGCATCGAACATTGTACATATGTCTATACTGAACACTGTGACCTCATTTTCTACTTCTAAATTACATGCTATACTATGTCATTTGATACTATCTTGTCTAGCACAGTCTCTGGAGCGTAACAGTAAGAAGCATTTTGTATGAAAGTATTCTGTACTTCTGTATGACAACTATTAAAGAAACTTGAAACTTGAAACTATTCTTATACCGGATCTCCTCTCTGGTAAACAAGAATACCCTGAAGACTCTGGCAGGAGCACTCATTCAAGGGTACTACGACTATGCTTGCACCTCATGGTACCAAAGCACCTCAAAGGCGCTAAAAACAAGATTACAAACATCACAAAACAAACTGGTCAGACTACTACTTGACCTTACCCCTAGAACCCACCTCACCCCTGCCCACTTTGACAACCTAGGATGGCTTAGAGTAGACGACAGAGTACAGCAACTTGCAATGGGCCTGGTCTACAAGATACACTATACGACTAAGGTACCCATGTACATGTCAAAATACTTCCCAAAGGTCAGTGAATACCATGACCACAACACCAAAGGAAGCTCAACAAATCATGTTAAACCCAGATTCGGCTCAAAGAAGGGACTAAACACGTTTCGCAATTATGCCACATCAATGTGGAACGCCCTACCCAAAGCTGTAAAGGAATGTGAATCCATACCCACATTCAAAACCGCTCTTAAAGAGCACCTACGGGAGGCTGCAATTCGAAACTGGCCACCGTAAATGTCCAAACCCCCCACCCCCTCCTAATAGACAGTCTCCTCCCCACAGCATGTATATATTCTCTCCCCGCCGTATGTATATTTCTCTCCCACCCACCCACCCCCTCCAAATGTACAGTCTCCTCACCACCGTATGTATATTTCTCTCCCACCCACCCACCCCCTCCTAATGTACAGTCCCCTCCCCATCATATGCATGGCCGCCTGGGAGAAATGCGAGGCCCTGTGCGAGATTTAAACGCGAACCCCCCCCCCCCCCCCCTAAAAGGTAAAAATAAAAAAAAAATGTATACAGTCAACATATTCTTAAATAATTCTACAGTCAATATACAGTGTTATCACTGCACAGACCCGGCAATGCCCCTGACCCTCCACCAGAGCAAGGCCAGAGAGAGAGAGAGAGAGAGAGAGAGAGAGAGAGAGAGAGAGAGAGAGAGAGAGAGAGAGAGAGAGAGAGAGACACATTGGAAAGAAACAACCCAAAACCAGAGCAAATTGAAATGCTATTTGGCCCTAAACAGAGAGTACACAGTGGCAGAATACCTGAGCACTGTGACTGACCCAATACTAAGAAGATCCTTGACTAGGTACAGACTCAGCGAGCACAGCCTAGCCATCGAGAAAGGCCGCCATAGGCAGACCTGGCTCCCAAGCGAAGACAGACCCACTGCACACAAGATGAGGTGGAAACCGAGCTCCATTTCTTAACAACCTGCCCACTATACCAAGACATATACTTCCCACAAATTGCAAACACCCAAAGAGACTTTGAAAACATGGACAATAACTCAAAACTCCCATACCTACTGGGAGAAATACAAGAATGTGAAATAAAGCCCATTTGAATTGAAGAGAGAGATAGATAGAGCATGTCTGTGTGTGTTAGAAAGAGAGAGATAGAGAGAGAGCATGTCTGTTTGTGTGTGTGTTAGAGAGAGAGCTTGTATATGTGTGTGTGTGTGTTAGAAAAAGAGGGAAAGATAGAAAGAGAGAGCATGTCATTTTGTGTGTTAGAGAGAGATATAGAGCATGTCTGTGTGTGTTAGAAAGAGAGAGAGAGCATGTGTGTTTGTGTGTTAGAGAGAGAGAGCATGTCTGTGTGTGTGTGTGTGTGTGTGTGTGTGTGTGTGTGTGTGTGTGTGTGTGTGTGTGTGTGTGTGTGTGTGTGTGTGTGTGTGTGTGTGTGTGTGTGTGTGTGTGTGTGTGTGTGTGTGTGTGTGTGTGTGTGTGAGAGAGAGCATGTATGTGTGTGTGTTAGAGCAGTGGTTCCCAAACCTCTCCTCGAGACACCCCAGCCGTTCCATGTATTTGTTAAATTCCACCACCAGCACACCTGATTCAACTAATAAAGGGCTTGTTAAGTTGAATCAAGTGTGCTTGATTGATTGATTGAATTGATTGAAAACTTTATTAACAGATTGCAGAATGGGTACAGTACAGTACAGCTCAATACATACAATTGTTAAGGGGATGCAGACCAGAGAAAGACTTTCGTCTTGTTTACATCAGGGTCCCCCATTTTCAATTCATCGTAACATATATGACATACATGACATACAGATAGACAGTACTGCTACATCTATACATTTATGACATACCAGATTTGCAATTACAGTACTGTTTGTGATACAAAAGAGTCCAGAAAAAAGAGTATATACATTTGACATAGAAACTGTACATTGGATTGGGTAGGTGGGGGTGGGGGGGGACTGTACATTGGAGGTGGTTGGGTGGGTGGGGGGGGGGGGTTGGGTAGGAGTGGGGGGGGGGGGAGGTTGGGTAGGAGGGGTGGGTGGGGGACACTGTATAACTGTACAAACAAAACTGTACATTGGATTATTGACAAGACCATACTTGGTAATTTACTGTACATTGGAGGGGGTTGTGTTCGGACATTTACAGGGGCCAGTTTCGAGTTGCAGTCTCCCTTAGGTGTTTTTTGAGAGTGTTTTTGAAAGTGGGTAGTGATTCACATTCCTTTACAGCTTTGGGTAGGGCGTTCCACATTGATGTGGCATAATTGCGAAACGTGTTTAGTCCCTTGTTTGAGCCGAATCTGGGTTTAACATGATTTGTGGAGCTCCCTCTGGTGTTGTGATCGTGGTATTCACTGACCTTTGGGAAGTATTTTGACATGTACATGGGTACCTTGGTCGTGTAGTGTATCTTGTAGACCAGGCCCATTGCAAGTTGCTGTACTCTGTCGTCTACTCTAAGCCATCCTAGGTTGTCAAAGTGGGCAGGGGTGAGGTGGGTTCTAGGAGTAAGGTCAAGCAGTAGTCTGACCAGTTTGTTTTGAGATGTTTGTAATTTTGTTTTTAGCGCCTTTGAGGTGCTTTGGTACCATGAGGTGCAAGCATAGTCGTAGTACCCTTGAATGAGTGCTCCTGCTAGAGTCTTCAGGGTATTCTTGTTTACCAGTGAGGAGATCCGGTACAAGAATCGAGTTCGTTGGTTGACTTTTTTTATTACATTTGTTGTGAAGGATCAGATTAAACCGAATATATATATTTATTTATGGATATATATTTAATAGTATTTGTATATCGTTTGATATCCCTTGTATATTCTTTGTACATATACACTGAATATCCCTTTAGTCTACTACAGCCCATAATAGTTCATTCTCTCATTGGACAAGAACCTGGCGCCAGCAGACAAGCCCCTTGAGTCAAGTTCAATAGTGCCGACGAACATGTCCCAACTAGCCCCGGTTCCGCGTAGGAATACGGCTACCGAAATACGAATGGTACTATTTGTTCGCCGTGCATATAAATATGGCGCAAGTAAAGTAGAACTTTCTTTTAGTCCATTAGTCTTTACCCTCCAACCTAGTAACAGACGTGAAGCCTCACCCACGACCCACGTGTGGTGCAGTATGGCCTATTTGGCCCCAGAATAGGCATTGAGACCTTGTGTAAATTCATAGCTGAATTGTCATAGTTTGGCACTGTACCGTCGAGTGGGACGTATTTCTATTAAGTTAATAATAGTCTATTATGTATGGTGCATCGTGCGGTATCGAGTTCTAAAGTGAGTAGCACCCCCATCGCCTCCTCGTGTTATCTAGAGTCTTAACCAGGCTGGGCAGACCACGTGTGGTGCTTTCATCCGAGGAGTTCTAGACGAGGACCGAGGGGGACCTGCACATTGGATTACCTACCCGGACGACTGCTGAGCCTATACGGCATGGAATATCTATTTGCTTTGGGTGCTTTGATTTGTGGAGCGGATAACAGCCAACGCCGGTGAGTGTTGGAATTACCCCCGAGAGGAGCCCAGGTGAGACGGCGCTCAACCCAGACCGAGGCCGCCTCGCTTCTCCTTCGTTGTGGACCTACAGCCTACAGCTACTGTCTACAAGAGGGCCCAAGTGTATTCATCTGTGGATCAAGATCCTGCGGGCACTGTGTTCTGTACCTGAATTCTCCCCAGGAATCGTTGGCCAGATGGGATGCAGCTGACGGCTCTCCAAACCCCCCCCCCCTACTGACTTACAACCAGCAGGACCCCTTTAGTATCCCGCTATAATCCTTAAGTACCATCGCTATAGTTCCCTAAAGAACCAGGTTGTATACTTGCTTCCTGCGTAACCAGAGATTGGACATTCGGTGTTGATTTGCCTACGAATACTCATTTGCCTTACAAGTGCATTCAAATCATAAATGTAATTAAGTGAATGTTGTATATACCTTTTGCTATATTAAACCTTCGACTGTTATATTTGTGTGGACCTGATTTCATATGTGGGAAAGTGTTCATCATACTTAGATATCGTGTACTGTATGGCCAGAAGTTAAAGTACATCAAGCGGTAGTGGTTTAATGATACTGTGGTGACCTATATTAAGAGACATTCACCAAGGTGGGCTTGTGCCTTTAAGAGTGTGGGGTTGTACTGTTTAGGGGACAGGTTAAATACCACTTCCGGTTCCGGGTTAACTTTGTTGTCATTTGTAAATGCTATGTGAGTGAGAAGTAAAGTACCTCAACTCGAACCACGTCTCTGGCTCGCTACTTTCTTATCGCCACATTGGTGACCCTGTGAAGAACATTTGTAACGTTAACAGCATTTAGCATTATGTCTCAAGACAACGGCGTCGCGCAACCGCAAGCTCCCGCGCCGAATGCTAACGACGCTAACATGCTACAAGCGAACATTTACGCTGCGACCGTCAAGTTGCCCGACTTTTGGCAGCATAATCCCCGGCCGTGGTTTCAACACATCGAAGCCCAATTCCAGCTGAGAGGAATAACACAGGATATAACTAAGTACTTCCATGTTGTGGCGGCGTTGGATGCTTCAACGACGGCACGGGCGATGATGCTGTTGGAGGATCCGCCGGCAGCTGACAAGTACAATGCGCTAAAGACATTCCTTCTGAAGCTATATGAACTGTCAGAACTGGAGAAAGCGGACCGCCTGCTGTCCCTCAACGGCCTCGGCGATGGCAAACCGTCGGAGTTGATGGAAAAAATGCTGGCTGTACTGGGATCAGCTGATCCCTCTTTTCTATTTACACACATTTTCTTGCGACAGCTTCCAGTGCCTGTGCGCACAGCACTGGCGAGTTCCCTCCTCTCCTCCACCAAGGACTATCGCGGCCTGGCTGCAGAAGCGGACAGGGTTTTCCTGGCCAACAGGCAGCAGCAGTTTGTCCATGCGCTGCTGCCCCACCAGGGCACCTCTGCCCCACCACTGGAGGCCTATACAGACACCGCTGCTGCGGTGACAGCCCGACGCCAACCCGATGATGGGCTCTGCTATTACCATGCCAGGTTTGGGGACAGGGCCAAGCAGTGTCGCAAGCCATGCAGTTTCAAGGGGCAGGGAAACGCCAGGGCCGGCGCTCATTAGTGGCTGTGGGTGCCGGCCATGACTGCAAGCTATTGTTTATCACCGACTCCTTGTCTGGCCGGCGGCTGCTGGTGGACTCGGGCGTGCAACGCAGCATCCTGCCGGCACAGGGCGTGGACACCATGGACGGCAGACACGGGCCCCAGATGGACGCAGCGAACGGTACGCCCATACGTACCTACGGCACCAGGTATGTGGAGGTGTGTTTTGGGGGGCGCCGTTTCGGCTGGGGTTTTGTGATGGCTGCGGTGTCCACGCCGCTCCTGGGAGCAGACTTCCTCTGTGCTTTCAGCTTACTGGTAGATGTTAAAAACTGTCGCTTGATCGATGCCCTCTCTTTTTCCTCTTACCCCTGCACACTTGGGGCGGTTGGGGGGGGCGGAGCTCTCTGCCTGTTGAACACACTTGCCACCGGGGACCCGTATGAACGCCTGCTCGCCGGTTTCCCTGACCTCACCACACCCACGTTCTCATCGGCAGTGGCCAAACACGGTGTGGAACACCATATTACCACAGAGGGCCCCCCAGTCTATGCCCGGGCCCGGCGCCTCGACTCAGCCAAGCTGGCAATCGCCAGGGGGGAGTTTTCCACCATGGAGCGACTTGGCATTGTGCGCCGCTCGAACAGCCCGTGGGCTTCTCCATTACACATGGTTACAAAGGCTGGCGGAGGTTGGCGTCCATGCGGCGATTTCCGTCGCCTTAATAACGCCACAACCCCCGACCGGTACCCTGTTCCGCACATACAGGACTTCTCTACCCACCTGGCAGGGGCTGTCATCTTCTCCAAGGTGGACCTGGTGCGCGGTTACCACCAGGTGCCGGTCCATCCACGGGATGTGCCAAAGACAGCTGTCATTACACCCTTTGGGCTTTTCGAATTCCTAAGAATGCCTTTCGGGCTCATGGGGGCGGCGCAGACGTTTCAGCGCCTGATGGACTCTGTGCTCCAGGACATGCCATTTTTGTTTGTGTACTTGGATGACATTCTTATAGCCAGTACGTCCATAGAGGAGCACATGACACACCTCCAGCAGCTGTTTGAGCGGCTCAGTAAGCACGGCCTCATCGTGAACCCAACCAAGTGCCAGTTCGGGCAGTCCTCCATCACTTTCCTCGGACACCATGTCGCTCCACAGGGAGCCACCCCACTCCCCGCCAGGGTGGAGGCCGTGGCCAGTTTTCCTCGTCCCCGCACCGTACGGGCTCTACAGGAGTTCCTGGGCATGGTGAACTTTTACAACCGGTTCCTTCCCCATGCTGCCCACCTCATGCGGCCCTTGTATGAGGCCCTGCGGGGCAAAGTGCCCAAGGACGAGTTAGATTGGTCCTCGGAGATGGACAGCGCTTTTGGGGCTGCCAAGAACGCGCTAGCCAACGCTGCTCTGCTGGCGCACCCCTCTCCCACTGCCCCGGTCGCCCTCATGACAGACGCCTCTGACTATGCAGTGGGGGCGGTGTGCGAGCAGTGGGTGGGCGGTGCCTGGCAGCCACTGGCCTTTTTTAGCAAACAGCTCCGCGACAACGAGCGTAAGTACAGTACTTTCGACAGGGAACTGCTGGGTCTGTTCCTCGCCACCAGGCACTTTAGATTCCTGTTGGAAGGCCGCCAGTTCACTGCCTTTGTGGACCACAAGCCGCTAACGTTCTCCATGGCCAAGACCTCGGAGCCGTGGTCGGGACGTCAGCAGCGGCAGCTATCGGCGATCTCCGAGTTAACCACAGACATTCAGCACGTGGCGGGCAAGGACAACTTTGTCGCCGACTGCCTCTCTCGGGCGGTCATCGGGTCCGTCCACTTGGGACTAGATTATGCCGCCATGGCGGCAGACCAAGCCACGGACTCGGACATTCAGGCCTATCGGACGGGTCCTACCGCACTGCAGCTGGAGGATGTGGTGTTCGACACAGCTAACGCCACTCTCCTCTGCGACGTCTCCACTGGCCAACCGCGCCCTATGGTGCCTACGGCCTGGCGGCGCCGGGTTTTTAACATGATCCACAGCCTTTCCCACCCAGGTGTGAAGGCCTCGACTAAGCTGGTGGGGGTCAAGTTTGTGTGGCCTGGCCTCCGGAAGGATGTTAGGACCTGGGCTAGCTCATGTGTGGCGTGCCAGCGTGCCAAGGTGCACCGCCATACCAAAGCCCCTTTGGCACCGTTTATAGTGCCGGAGAGGCGGTTCGACCATGTGAATGTGGACCTGGTGGGCCCCCTGCCCCCCTCCCATGGATATACTCACCTCCTCACCATGGTGGACAGGACCACCAGGTGGCCGGAGGCTGTTCCACTGTCCTCCACTACGGCAGCGGAGGTGGCCCGGGCGTTCATCGGCTGCTGGGTGGCCCGTTTTGGCACACCGGGGGACATCACGAGCGACAGGGGCCCCCAGTTCACTTCGGAGCTCTGGACTGCAGTTGCGGAGCACCTGGGGGTGAAGATCCACCGCACTACGGCGTACAACCCGCAGGGCAACGGACTTTGCGAGCGGTTCCATAGGGACATGAAGGCCGCTCTTCGGGCTGCCCTTACGGATGGCGCCTGGGTTGACCGCCTCCCGTGGGTCTTGCTTGGTCTTCGTTCTGCCCCCAAAGAGGACCTCCAGGCCTCGTCCGCCGAGCTGGTGTACGGCCAGCCGCTGCGGGTCCCTGGGGAGTTTCTTCCGGGGGCCACAGCGTCCTGGTCCGTCGCCTCCCATCGAACAGCGTCCCGGGGTGTTGCCGATGCCCTTATTCCCATTCCAACATCCCGCCACTGCCTTCCCCAGTCCTACGTCCCCAGGGACCTGCCGTTGGCCAAATATGTTTTCATCCGCCACGACAGCCATCGGACCCCGCTGCAGCCCCCTTATGACGGGCCTTTCCGTGTCCTGGAGGCAGGCACTAAAAACTTTGTTGTGGACATGGGAGGCAGGCCGGAGCGGGTCACTATAGACCGTCTTAAGCCTGCTCACTTGGACAAGGACGAACCAGTTAAGTTGGCCCTACCCCCGCGGCGGGGGCGCCCCCCGGTTTCGGCTCAGACCCCTGCCCTATCCTCTGTTCCGGCCTTGGCCCCTTCCGTGGCCCGGCCGCTGGTTCCACTTATCTCCCTTAATCCCCCTCTGGTTAAGCGCAGTCGGTTCGGCCGCTTGATCCGTCCCCCTCCACGTTGACTATTTCATGCTGTGATCTGTTCACTGATGGACTGTTCACTGGCTATTAATTAGTTGCAGTTTTGTATTGGTGAATTCTGGGGGGGCCTGTGTGGTGACCTATATTAAGAGACATTCACCAAGGTGGGCTTGTGCCTTTAAGAGTGTGGGGTTGTACTGTTTAGGGGACAGGTTAAATACCACTTCCGGTTCCGGGTTAACTTTGTTGTCATTTGTAAATGCTATGTGAGTGAGAAGTAAAGTACCTCAACTCGAACCACGTCTCTGGCTCGCTACTTTCTTATCGCCACAATACCATACTTATCAATACAGTCAGGGAATTGTACCCCTCAGTTACAATTGGTCCTTCGAGCCGGAGGGTAACTAGTGTAATATTAATATAGTGTTATTAATATTGAAATGGCCTATGATGAACACTCCACGAAACGGTCCTCCTAACGTAGAACGCCCGCGGCGCAGACGACAGACACCTCAGTACTTAGAGGATTACGCTGTCAGTCAACTACCTAGCCTTCTACAGACGGTAAACGCGGTAAAAGTAGAAAGTAAAATTATGTCTGACCTTAACGACCAGGTTACCCCGACCACAGAGGCCCTAGTGGGTTCTAATGTAACTGACCAAGCTCACGGTGGGGACCAGGAGGGAACAGACATGCCTTTACCCCCCGCCAATACCGAAGAAGTAGTCCCCGACCAGCTCCGGGAGGAAGACAACCCTCCAGAGGTGGAACCCTGCACGGAACAAGATGAGGAGAGCGCCGAGGAGATAGAGCTCCAGGACTCCCCAACGAGTACAGCCAGGAGCGGCTCACCTCGACAAGCGTCTTCCCCCAGCGAGGCGGAGAGGATGCTGTCACAGGCGTTCCTCGTCAGCCTGACAGCCTCTACCGAACGCGATCGACTCCAGGGTGAACGCGATCGACTCCAGGGTGAACGCGATCGACTTCAGGGTGAACGCGATCGACTCCAAACACAGCAACGGAGCGAAGAAGAGCACATACGCCTGGAGATGAGACGCCTTCAGACGGAAGAGAATATGGCAAGAGACTGGTCCGACACCCAGCGCGCCGCTGACGGTGCCCAAAGAGAAGCAGAGCGCGACATCGCTCTCATCCAGCGCGAAGCCGAGCGCGACAGACTACAGGGCGAGCGCGACAGACTACAAGCGCAGCTAATGGAGCAGCTGATCACCAAGGCAACACCCTCTCCCTCCGCCAGGGGTTCAAGGGCCTCGTCGAGACAACAGTCAAGGGCAGCATCCCCTAACCGACCAAGCGACCCTGAACTTGACCACCAGAGAGAGCCTATACCCCCCGCAGACCCCCTTCCCCGACCGGCCCAAGCGAGACCCAGCTACAAGGAAGGAGCAGCATACACTGCGGAGAGGCTAAATAAACGACTACAGGATCTAGAGGACCTGACAGAAGAAGAAGAGGGAGAGGAGGAGAACCAAGCCCGACGACAGCACAGTACTCCACCGGACCAGGAGGTCCAGTACAGCCCAGGCTATACCCCCGCGGCGCTGCGCTACAGACCCCCGACTCTATTCACGGGTGAGCATGACGCACGACCAGCCCCGAGGAACAGCACCTGGACCAGCGGGCCATGGTACCCTGCCGGTACCAGCCCACAGAGAGGCGCAAGAGGAGACTCGCCTAGGAGGCCTCTCTCCCAACGCTCACCGATGTGCCAGCCATCCACGGCGTCATACATTGGCACACCGACGTTTCCAGACTTCACCCATGAGAATCGAGCACAGTACACGGAGCTCCGGATGTGCTTAGAGACAATGATGGTGGATGTCGTTGATGAACGCCACAAGTATGCAATATTACTGAAGCACCTGAAAGTACCCCGAGCGCACAATATAGCGCTAGCCTATGCCACCTCTACGACCCCATACACCGCGGCTCTAGCAGCGCTGGACCAGAGATATGGACGTATATGGGATTACGTAATCCAAGAGATAAGGCATATTGACCGCCTACCCCCAGCAACAGACAATCGCTCACTAGACGACCTGTCTATAAAAGTGCAGTCCCTGGTAGGGATGCTGGGAGCGCAACGAGAAAAGGGTATGCACGAGCTATACGCCAACTCTAACGTCGAGAGGATTTTAGAGAAGCTGCCGCCCGCCAGACAAGACCGCTTTAGGCGGCAAAGAGACCACCGTGATCCTAACGGTCCCGAACCATCCCTCCTCGATTTAGCCGACTTCCTGACGAGAGAAGTCAGCAGCCTACGCTTGGATACATTCGTGCGGAGCACACCAAGCTCCAGAGAGGGACCTAGGAGAGTAAACGATGGAAGAAGATCAGTGACTGTCATGCACCAATCAGAATCAGTACCGAGCAGTAAGAACCACAGTACCCCCTCGAGAAAAGAGAAGTGGAAGATGGTGTGCCCGTACTGCGAGAAGGAACACTGGCTGTCACAATGTGACCTGTTCAAGAAGATGAATGCAGACGAAGTGAGTCAATGGATAAAGTCCAACAGGCGCTGTTACCGATGTGCGCGCAGTCACATGGCAGCCGAGTGCCGCCTAAAGAAGAGGTGCAGTCGGTGTGACGGAGCCCACCTAGATGTCCTACACGGCAGTAACAGAAGAAAGCCTGCACCTGCACCATCGAGCAGCACAAGGGCAAGTGTCATGTACATTGACCCCGCCAGCAGCGGCGGCGCCCAGGTGCTCTTAAAGGTAGTCCGTGTAACATTGAGCCACCAAGATAAAGTCATGGACACTTACGCCGTCCTTGATGACGGGTCAGAGAAGACCCTTCTCCTCGCATCCGCTGCGGCCCAGCTGGGACTGCGGGGGAGCGAGAACCAGATGACGATTCGGACAATAAGAAGAGATTTAAAGACGATAAAAGGCAAGAATGTCTCCTTCACTATCGCAGCAAGCGGGCAGCCAGAGAGACGGTATAGGATTACAAATGCTTTCACCAGCCAAGAAATAGGACTATCACAGTACACCTACCCCATCGCCAAACTGATGGATAAATATGTGCACCTGCGTCAACTACCTATCCCGCTCATAGACGGCGCCACCCCGACCCTGCTGATAGGCTCCGATGCAGACCTCATAGTCCCGATAGACCGGGTCCATACAGGACCCAGAGGCTGTCCTGCAGCAGTCGAGACCCGCCTAGGATGGACATTACAAGGCCCCCTCGCTAAATCTCTCAACCGAACAGCAGCCACTAGCTGCCTCCACTCCAGAGTGACAGAAGAAGACACCACTCTCCTGCAGCATGTCGAGAGGCTATGGACACTAGAGACAATGCCCTTTAAGAACGAAAAGAAAGACATTCGTTCTAAAGAAGACATTTACGCCATAAACCTCCTCGAGCAAGGGACAAAGAGAGTCACAGTCGGCGGAGTGATGAGATACGCAACTCCACTCCTGAGGCGAGAGGGAATGCCCACCTTTCACGCCACGAAAGAAGCTACGGAGCGGTATCTATTGAACACAGAGCGGCGCCTAGCCAAAGACCCCGCTCAAGAGAGTGTGTACCGCGCTGAGATTGAGAAGCTAATCACAGCGAGACACGTAATGAAGATTGACATTAAAGAGGCCGATCAGACGACCGAATCATGGTACGTGCCGCACCACAAGGTCCACCACAACGGCAAGGATCGCATTGTGTTTAACTGCAGCTACCAGATCGGATCCCAGAATCTGAATAAAGAGCTCTTGCCCGGCCCCACACTCGGCCCCTCTCTACTAGGCGTGCTACTACGCTTACGCCAGGACAAGGTGGCTATCAGCGGGGATATCAAAGGGATGTTCCTGCAGGTGAGACTAGTGGAGGAGGATAAGCCCCTACTGCGGCTCCTATGGAGAGAGAGGATCGGAGATGAGCACCCAGCCATCTACCAATGGGAAGTCCTCCCCTTCGGAACCACATGCAGCCCGTGCTGTGCTACATTTGCACTGCAGAAACACGTCGCAGAGGACCCAGCAGCAGATGAAGAGGTCCGACACAGTGTGAAGAACAGTTTCTACGTGGACAACTGTTTACAAAGCGTTTCGACCCAAGAAGAAGCCGAGGCTCTCCTACTCAAGCTACGCGCCTCCCTGATCAAAGGCGGCTTTGATCTCAGGCAGTGGGCCAGCAGCGACCCGCAAGTATTGCGCAGCCTCTCCCCCGCGGACAAGGCAGCCAGTAGCGAGACCTGGATGGCGACCATCCCAGGAGAAGCCCAAGAAATGACACTAGGACTAGTCTGGCGCTTCAAAACAGACTCGCTCCACTATAGACACAAACCCCTGACCACGGAGCAGGGAAGGTCGACGGCGATACTGACCACCAGACGGAGTGTGTACAGAACACTCGCCAGACAATATGACCCGTTGGGATGTATTCTACCTTACACCACCAGGGCAAAGATGATTGTACGAGCACTATGGGACAAGGACCAGGGCTGGGACGACCCAATACCCGCACACCTTGCCTCCACATGGAGAGAGTGGGAGACGGAACTCCGCTCACTCCCAGGCGTCAACATACGCCGCAGCTACTTCCCACCCACAGTGAGGCCAGAGACATGCAAGATGGATCTACACGTCTTCAGCGACGCCTCCGAAGTAGCCTATGGATCTGTGGCCTACTTGCGTGCCCAAGAGAAGGGAGGAGAGATACACACCGCTTTCATCCTGGCTCGCTCAAGAATAGCCCCACGAAAGCAACAATCTATCCCGCGTCTAGAGCTCTGCGCAGCCCTAGCAGGAGCGCATCTAGCCACGTTAATCCAACGTGAACTCACCATCCCGGTGCAAAGAACAATCTTGTGGTCAGACTCTACGACAGTACTCACATGGATCAAGTCTGATTCATGCAGATACAAGGTCTTCGTGGGAGTCAGAGTCACAGAGATTCAAGAGTTAACAGAAGCAGCAAGCTGGCGGTATGTGGACACCAAACACAACCCAGCTGACGTCATCACCCGGGGAATGTCCCTAGAGGACCTCACCCGTCACAACATCTACAGTGACGGACCAGAGTTCCTCAAGCTCCCGGAAGAAGAGTGGCCTACGCCCACCCCACGGGAGGCGAGTAAAGAGGAGGCTGAAAACAAGAAACCTATGTTCTGTGGATTGAGCACAGTTGCCTCCACAGACCCCAACATAGATGATTGCCTCACCCTACAGAGTGCGCAGCTAAAGACATTTCTGTGGCACCACCCAGAGATTCAGCCCACCACTGACATTTCAGCAGCTGACTACGAAGAAGCAGAACTTCTTCTACTACAACGAGCCCAGAGAGACTCGTTCCCCGATGAGCTAGACTGTCTACAGGGAGGAAAGCCCGTCCCATCAGACAGCAGACTGCTCCACCTGGCACCCGAGAGTGACGCCCATAATCTCATCAGAGTGGGTGGTCGTCTGCGGAGAGCCCCCGACCTACCGGATGACGTTAAGTACCCGATAGTCTTGAACAGCCGACACAAGGTCACAGAGCTGATCATAAAGAAATACGACGAGGATGTGCACCACGCAGGAGCAGAGAGAGTCTTCGCGGAGATCAGACGTGGCTATTGGATACTTCAAGGGAGAGATGCAGTGCGACGCTTCCAGCGAACCTGTCTAGACTGCCGAAAGTGGCGCGCGCAGCCCAGCATACCCCGGATGGCTGACCTACCTCCCTGTCGCCTCCGACTCGGCGACAAGCCCTTTCACTCCACAGGCATGGACTGTTTTGGCCCGTTGTATATAAAGAAAGGAAGAGGAACCGAGAAGCGGTGGGGTATTGTATTCAAATGCATGACCACCAGAGCGATACATATCGAACTCCTTCCAACCATGAGCACAGACTCATTCCTTATGGCCTTCCGAAGATTCACATCGCGGAAAGGAAAACCGTCTACATTGTTGTCTGATCACGGGACAAACTTCAAAGGCGGAGAAAGAGAGCTGAGAGAGAGCTTCCAAGCTATGGGCCCAGAACTTAAGACCCACCTCGCTCCATCCCAGATTGACTTCCAGTTTAATCCCCCGAACGCACCCCACTTCGGTGGAACCTGGGAACGAGAAGTACGTTCTATAAAGACAGCCCTGTACGCCGTGCTTGGGGCCCAGACTGTGGTGGAAGAAGTCCTAATGACAGTCCTCACGGAGATCGAGGGAGTATTGAACTCCAAGCCCCTCGGTTACGTCTCAAGTGATGTAGCAGATGTCGACCCAGTCACCCCCAACACACTCTTGATGGGGCGGCTGGACCCCGCGCTACCCCAGACAATGTACAGGCCTGAAGAAGCGAACGGCCGAAGAATGTGGAGGTACAGTCAAGTACTGGCTGACAAGTTTTGGAATAGCTTCCTACTCCACTATCTACCGTCTCTACAGACCCGCCAGAAGTGGGTAAAAGAGAGAGACAATTTGACAGAAGGAACAGTCGTCATGATTATCGACCAGTCACTACCCAGAGCTATGTGGCCGGCTGGCCGCGTAAGCAAAGTGATCACCGGTGCCGATGGCAAGGTCCGAGCAGCTGAAGTGCTCGTCCAAGGGCGGACTTACACACGACCCGTGGCGAGGCTAATAGAACTGCCAAGACTCCCAGACACTATCGATGACGACCATGACCCCACGACTTTGTGAGTTGACTGACCCTTACAGCGGACCTTGAGTGGTAGACAGTGCGGTTAATCTGTCTCTGCTTAGCTAATTAGGTGGGACTAATTAGGGGGCGGCTGTTGTGAAGGATCAGATTAAACCGAATATATATATTTATTTATGGATATATATTTAATAGTATTTGTATATCGTTTGATATCCCTTGTATATTCTTTGTACATATACACTGAATATCCCTTTAGTCTACTACAGCCCATAATAGTTCATTCTCTCATTGGACAAGAACCTGGCGCCAGCAGACAAGCCCCTTGAGTCAAGTTCAATAGTGCCGACGAACATGTCCCAACTAGCCCCGGTTCCGCGTAGGAATACGGCTACCGAAATACGAATGGTACTATTTGTTCGCCGTGCATATAAATATGGCGCAAGTAAAGTAGAACTTTCTTTTAGTCCATTAGTCTTTACCCTCCAACCTAGTAACAGACGTGAAGCCTCACCCACGACCCATGTGTGGTGCAGTATGGCCTATTTGGCCCCAGAATAGGCATTGAGACCTCGTGTAAATTCATAGCTGAATTGTCATAGTTTGGCACTGTACCGTCGAGTGGGACGTATTTCTATTAAGTTAATAATAGTCTATTATGTATGGTGCATCGTGCGGTATCGAGTTCTAAAGTGAGTAGCACCCCCATCGCCTCCTCGTGTTATCTAGAGTCTTAACCAGGCTGGGCAGACCACGTGTGGTGCTTTCATCCGAGGAGTTCTAGACGAGGACCGAGGGGGACCTGCACATTGGATTACCTACCCGGACGACTGCTGAGCCTATACGGCATGGAATATCTATTTGCTTTGGGTGCTTTGATTTGTGGAGCGGATAACAGCCAACGCCGGTGAGTGTTGGAATTACCCCCGAGAGGAGCCCAGGTGAGACGGCGCTCAACCCAGACAGAGGCCGCCTCGCTTCTCCTTCGTTGTGGACCTACAGCCTACAGCTACTGTCTACAAGAGGGCCCAAGTGTATTCATCTGTGGATCAAGATCCTGCGGGCACTGTGTTCTGTACCTGAATTCTCCCCAGGAATCGTTGGCCAGATGGGATGCAGCTGACGGCTCTCCAAACCCCCCCCCCCTACTGACTTACAACCAGCAGGACCCCTTTAGTATCCCGCTATAATCCTTAAGTACCATCGCTATAGTTCCCTAAAGAACCAGGTTGTATACTTGCTTCCTGCGTAACCAGAGATTGGACATTCGGTGTTGATTTGCCTACGAATACTCATTTGCCTTACAAGTGCATTCAAATCATAAATGTAATTAAGTGAATGTTGTATATACCTTTTGCTATATTAAACCTTCGACTGTTATATTTGTGTGGACCTGATTTCATATGTGGGAAAGTGTTCATCATACTTAGATATCGTGTACTGTATGGCCAGAAGTTAAAGTACATCAAGCGGTAGTGGTTTAATGATACCATACTTATCAATACAGTCAGGGAATTGTACCCCTCAGTTACAACATTGGATGCCATTTTGTCACAGGAAAGATTTGCCTCTAGGATGGAACCCAGGTAGGTAATATCTTCTTTCCTTGTGACAATATTGTCACCCACTGTAACTGAGAAGCCGTCGGTCTTGCTGAGTTTGTTATTTGAACCGAAGAGAATGGACTCTGTTTTGCCCATGTGTAATGATAGTTTGTTATCAGCGAGCCATATGCAGATTTTGCCTAGTTCTGAGCTGAGGGTTTTTTCAACCTGTAACTTGTTCTTGTCAGAGACCAGCAGGGCTGAGTCGTCCGCAAACAGGAACAAGTTGCTGGTGGTGGAATTTAACAAATACATGGAACGGCTGGGGTGCTTCGAAGAGAGGATTGGGAAGCACTGTGTTTTAGAGAGAGAGAGAGAGAGAGAGAAAGAGAGAGAGAGAGAGAGAGAGAGAGAGAGAGAGAGAGAGAGAGAGAGAGAGAGAGAGAGAGAGAGCGCTCAACGGCGGGAATAGAATAGGTTGCATGAAAAACTCACCCTAACGCAGAATCAATGGCAAAGTTGGAAGGAGACGACATCGACGCATTTTCCATGGAGATGAAAAGTACCAGTCCCTTGGGAGTCCTAGTTTATCTGCCACACGTTAGCACTCGATAACTTAGCAATTAGCTAAAGGCAGGGACGGTTACTAGCGTTAGCTAACGATAGCTAGCTAGCATTAGCTAACGCTAGTTACGCGTCCCTGCCTTTAGCTAATTGCTACTAGCCGACATAGCTATAGCCTGACTGAAGGTTCTAACATGCAACAACTTTCATCTTCAGTCCATCTGCCGAACATCCTCTTCGTCTTGGCAAAGTTGGCATAACCATCATACTTGGTATTTATAACAAGCTTATGGCACACGGTGTTATTTCTTCTGCTCCATGCTGCTTTTCAAAAGACATCCACTCGCTCCTCTGGATAGCGCTGAATAGATCCTGTACCTGGCTGACTGTAGCCCCTTCCCTCGTGGATCCGGGAAGAGCCCGGAACACTATTCTACAAACGTGTCTATCTGCAGAGCAGCAGAGCCGCAGAAACCGGAACACTATTCTACAAAGTCTAATGTGAAATATATAAGCATGTAAGCAAAACTAGATTTTAGGTCTGTGATGAAAAGGGGCCTCGCAGGAAGGGGGGCATCGCAAAAAAAAAGAAAAAAAGAAAAAAAATTATAAAAAATAATAAAAAAAAAAATTATAATAATAATCTATTTTTCTTTTTTTTTTTTTTTTTGCGAGGCCCCCCTTCCCGCGAGGCCCTGTGCGACTGCGAGGCCCACTGCTCGCACACCCCCTGAGGCGGCCCTGATCATATGTATATACTCTGTCAGGATCTATGGGTAACAGTACTGTATATTTGAATACCGTATATGTCACAAATGTATCAGTATTAAATACCTGTATGTCCCTATGCCATAAATGTCATGTATGTTGAGTATGTCATAAATGTCAATATGAATTGAAAATGGGGGACCCTGATGTAAACAAGACAAACGTCTTTCTGTCTGCATCCCCATAACAATTGTGTGTATTGAGCCGTACTGTATTGTACCATTCTGCAATCTGTTAAATAAAGTTTTAATTTATTCATTCATTCATTCATTCATTCATTCATTCATTCATTCATTCATTCATTCATTCATTCACATAGTGTTATTGTCATTTAGCATTCTGATGGCCTGATGATAGAAGCTTCTTCTGAGTCTCTCTGTGCTTGCCATGAGACTCCGGTATCGCTTGCCTGACCGCAGCAGTTCAAAGAGGCAGTTGTTCGGGTGGCTGGAGTCTTTGATAATTCTCTTAGCCTTACCCATGCACCGCTTGTTGTAAATGTCCTGGAGAGTGGGAAGCCTCCCTCCAATTGTGCGTTCGGCTGAACGGGCCACTCTCTGTAGTCTGCTACGGTCTTGTGCGGTGCTATTCCCAAACCAGGAGGTGATATTGCCAGTCAGGATACTCTCTATTGTGCATGAGTAGAAGTTCTTAAGGATCTTCTGACTGACTTGGAACTTCCTTAGGCGCATGAGGAAGTAGAGGCGTTACCGTGCCTTCTTCACAACACTGTCAATGTGTGTGGTCCATGTCAAGTCCTTGGATATGTGGACTCCGAGGTACTTGAAACTGTTCACTCTCTCAACCGGTGCCCCGTCGATGCTGAGGGGGCTGTAGTCCCTGACCCCGACCTCCTGAAGTCCACAATCATCTCTTTTGTTTTGCTGACGTTCAGGGAGAGGCAGTTCTCCTGATTGATGGGGAGGGAGGAACAGATGTAGCCCTTCACTAGCTTCTCAAAGCACTTCATGGCTATGGAGGTGAGAGCTACAGGGCGGTAGTCGTTGAGGCAAGCGGGCGTAGATTTTTTGGGTACAGGGATAATGGTGGACTTCTTCAGACAGGTGGGGATGACAGCCTGTTCTAAGTACAGGTTAAATATGTCAGTGAATACCGGAGCCAGCTGGTCGGCACAGACTTTTAGGACGCGGCCGGGATGCCGTCCGGTTCTGCTGCCTTCCTGATATTCACTTTCTTAAAGGTCCTCCTCACCTCATGTTCTGTTATCCTGAACACTGAATCTCCATCAGCAGCCCCCCCCCCCTCCATTGCAGTGGCTTGTAGGCTGGTGCTGTTATTCACAGCCTCAAACCTCGCATAGAAGGTATTGAGATAATTTGCTAAGGAGATGTCACTGTTCAGTTTGAGGGAGGTGCCTTTGTAATCTGTCATCGTTCTGAGGCCCTGCCACATACCTCTAGAGTCAGCCTGTTCAAACTGAAGTTCAACTTTATCCCTGTAACGCCGTTTTGCCTCTATTACTGTCCTCCTTACGTTGTATCTCGCCGCCTTGTGGTCATTCATGTTGCCTGTCACAAGCCCGGCATTGTAGGCTGAGGTGCGCACTTTCAGAGCCTCACGGACAGATTTATCTACCCAGGGCTTTTGATTTGGGTAAACTCTAATTGTGGTAGAGGGGATTGTTTCTTCTACCAGAGTACAGACAAAGTCAAGCACCGTTTCAGTGTAGTCGTTAATATTGGCTGTGTTATCACGGAACCAGTCTGTGCATTCAAGTGCAGCCTGGAGTGTCTCCTCTGACTCCACAGTCCAACGCTTAACCTCTCGCGATACTACCGGCGAGCGCTTGAGACTTTGTTTATACTTTGGCAAAAGAAAGATGGCGGCGTGGTCCGACTTGCCGAATGGACTAAGAGCCTGTGCCTTGTACCCATTCTTAAATTGCGAGTATACATGGTCTAATATGTTCTCGCCTCTGGTGGGACAGGTCACATGCTGATAGAAATTCGGCACTATAGTGTCTATGGGTTGGTTTAGAACCTTAATGACCAATCAGGTCACCACAATATGTAATTGTTTTTAAATTATTACCACTGTTGACTGCATCGGCTAGGCGTTCATGGAGTGAGACGGGTTTCACGTGAGCTCCCTTCTATCGTGCAAAATATACTTTTCTCCCCATTAGTCCTTATTTTATTTTTATTTGTTATTTGTCTGCTTGTTGAGTCGTCGAGTTTCAACTACTTTCGTCGACATTTTTCAACTTTCTGCGATGTCGGTGGAGACCAGATCCATGAGCACTCCAGCAGGCAAAATGCCACCGGATCTACCCTCACCGTCGCCCGGTATCAGTGAGATAAGTGAAGCTGTTCTCTCGGTCATGACCAAACTCCATGCAGACTTTGAGATACGCTTCGCTGAAACACAAAGAAAAGTGCAGGCGGAATTTTTTGATACCCTTCATCGAGAGATGTCAGAAGAAATTAGGTTGGCGGTCGACCCGTTGAGAGAAAAGATGGAGTCGCTGCATGCTGTCTCCTCAGCTAATGCTAACGAACTAGCCACGCTAACGACAGAGGCCTCACTACAAGGCGAGAGGCTGGCGGGTCTGGAGACCTCCCTGCTGGCTAGGCAGGCTGAAGTTGCCAAACTACAGTCGGTAATTGTGGAAATGCAGTCCCGGGAGAGACGCTACAACATCAGGATTGTTGGTGTACCGGAGGGCAGTGAGGGAGGCCGTCTCTCGGAGAACATGCCGGAATTGTTGCAGAAAATACTGGGGAAAGATGTCCTCCCCAGCCCTCCCGTATGTGAGTCGGCCTACAGAGCGGGCAAGACCAGTCCTGGAGTGAACAAAGAGCCGAGGCCCATCATTGTCAAGCTAAACAGGCTCCAACAGAGAGAGCTCATCATACGGTCGGCCCGTGCCAGAAGGGGTAAACTAAGTCTCGGCGATCACAAAGTGGCCATTTTCGAAGACTTTACGGCGGAGGTTCAAGCACAGAGAGGCGAATACAAAGTGGTCATGACCAGGCTATGGAAACTAGGCCTGAGGCCTACGCTATTCGCTCCCGCGAAATTATCTGTGCTGGGTAAGGGCGATGATCGTCGTTCATTTTGGTCGTTGGCTAAAGCGGAGGAATATCTCGGGGGGATAGCCGAGACTGTAGCTTGATAACTATGTCGGGTGAGTGACTTGGCGATGTGGGCCTGAATGCATTGATAGGGCGGACTACTCACAAATGCTTGTTGTCATGCGCAGGCAGGCTAACTGTCCACTGCCCATCCAAGCTAGCGGGGCATCCCAATGACTTCTGTTACTTGCTAATGCTGACCTCATGGTCGTACGTGTGTGTCGCCTCTATGAAAGCTAGCGAGCTAGCTGGACAATGTACATAACAGATTCTAGCGTGCTAGCCGGATTCACCACTAGCTTACGCGCTAGCCTCGGGCTAGCTAGCAGGCTGTGTCTATCGCCCGCGCCGAGACATTCAAGACCCGTTAATGTTTACGTATTTTGGTTGTTGTTGCTGTTTAAGTGACATCGGTTTGCACAATTCAACGGTGATCGGTTCCTTAACTAACTTCTTGTATGCTTTTATTTTTATATCCAGGCTGTTTTGAGCTTTGGGCTCCAGTAGTAGAAGGTCGGCTGAATATATATATACAATATATGATAACAGGTTGTGTCAGGTATAGCTTATTACTGTCCCCGGGTTAATGAAGGTGTTTAATTCTATTCTTATATAGGTTTTGTCATTCCAGCCTTTGTGCCTGACCAGAGGGGCTGTTACATGCGTGCACCTTGACCATAACCCCCTTTTTTCCTTTTCTTCTTATTGGCGCTGTTTAAATGACGTCATTTAACTGTGATCCGATCCTTCCTTAGACTATCTGCTGGTATGCTTTAATTTAATTTTGTTTTAAATTTTCCTTTATCCATTTATGCTATAACATTGCGACATTAATACGCAGATTCGGAGGTAGATGGTTACAGGGATGATGTTGAGTTATTATATAATAATGGCTATTTTTTCCCTTATAGTTGTCTCATGTTAGGGCCAAGGCTCACGATGGTTTTCGACCGATATCTTTATTGAATTTAATTTTAATTTGTGTTTATTGGACTAGTGGGGGTTTAATCAGGGGTTTATCTAGAGAGGGGGTCGGAGTGGAGAGCGTCTTATTGGATCCATGATTCCAGTGGGAAATGATAGGAAGATGACCATCCTTAGTGGATGGGGCATAGGGAGGGGATTGGAGAGTAGGTATAGGAGGGTTAATAATAGGACGGGTGGGTTAGGGTTTAGAGTAGAAGGAGGGGTTGTAACTGGGGTGGTATTTTTCTGTGTTTTATGTACTGTTGTCTTATATGTGTGTAATTGTTCCTCCTCTGAACTCCTGGGATTGACCGTCTGGGCCCGCCTGGATCAGCGCCTCTATCCTCAGCCTGGCTGCACTGGTATGTTCTCTACGCATTTAGACAAATTCGACCATGGCTAAATTGAATATTTTAATTTGGAACGCAGGGGGTCTTAACGCCCCACACAAGCGTGCCAGTGTCCTTTGGTTATTGAAGAGAAGAAATATTGACATTGCTCTCCTTAGTGAGACGCATTTATTGGTGGGTGATGTGTCAAGGCTAGCAAATCGACAATATCACGTTATCTCCTCATCCTCAGCCGATGATAAGACGAAAGGAGTCGTCATAGTTACAAGACGTAACCTTGATATCAAAGTCCTGGATGTGTGGTCGGACACGGAGGGAAGGATTACTATAGCAAAAGTTGAGTTCTCTCATAGGAAGATGGCAATAATAGCATTGTATGCCCCTAATACATTTGATTCAGCGTTCTATAATACAATCACGAAGAATATGTTGGAACTTACTGGATACGCTCTCATTGTGGGTGGCGATTTTAATGCATGCTGGGATGCGGAGATGGATAGGTCCGGGTCCTCTGAAACAAGCGACCAAAAACGGTCCTCTAAGGCCCTCAGGATGTGGGCCCAGGACACGGGGCTCGCAGACCTATGGCGCATATCCAATCCCACCCTCAAGGATTACTCTCACCTGTCAGCCAGACACAAAACCTTCTCTCGAATAGACTATGCATTCGCGTCCCCTAATATGTTTGATAGTTTCGACGTCTCATTGGTTCCCCTGGCTCTCTCGGACCACAAGGGGATCTTCCTTATGGCAACCTTTGGCAGGCTCTCCACGAGAGCTCCCAGGTGGCGTTTTAACTCCACCTTATTAAAGAACGATGATTTCTGTTCTGAGTTCAGGAGTAAACTAGCTGAATTCTTGCAGATCAATGTTGGCACGGTCGATGACCCCAGGGTCCTGTGGAACGCATTGAAAGGATTTATCAGGGGTCATGTCACACTTTACGCCTCCAATTTGCGTAAATCCCGGTCAAAAAAACTAGAAGGACTGGAAACATTATATGCGGACCTATACGCATCTTTGCAAACTAACTATAGTGAACGACTAAACACACAACGTAAGATAGTCAAGAAAGAAAGAAACTCCATACTTAAACAACAGTCTGAGTTCTTGATACATAGGACAAGGCAAGATTACTACTTTCACGGCTCCAGGCCTAGCCATCTATTGGCAATGAAAATACGCTCGAATGATCATTTCTCGGATATCCCCTCGATCAAGACGCGACAGGGTACAGTCACTACTGATTCGAAAAAGATCAACGACACTTTTAAAGAGTTTTACTCACAGTTATATAGCTCAGAGGTTAATCTCGACAACTCTAAATTTGAATCGTTCATTGGCGGGCTTGAGATACCCCACATTTCTGAGGAAGAGGCTAAGGAACTGGGGAAACCGATCACTCTTATGGAACTAAGGGAGACGATTGCTGAAATGCAGAGGGGTAAGGCACCAGGCTGGGATGGTATTCCGCCCGAGGTATATTTAGCTTTCTGGGACCAACTGGGTCCATTGATGCTCGATATGATCAATTACGCTATCGAACAAGGGGAGTTCTCAAGAGATGTCAACATGGCGTTGATTTCTTTACTTCTCAAGAAGGACAAAGATCCCAATTATTGTGGTAGCTATAGGCCCTTGAGTCTTCTCGGGGCCGATTTAAAAGTGTTTGCCAAGGTGCTGGCCCGCCGCCTGCAGAGATTTATGACGGTATTGGTACACTGCGATCAAACTGGTTTTATCCCGGGGCGCCTGGCTGCAGATAATCTTAGGAGGCTGTTGCATGTAGTCGATAACAGTAAAGACAATACAGCTCCGTCCACAGTTCTGTCTTTGGATGCCATGAAGGCGTTTGACAGACTAGAATGGTCATACCTGTGGAAGGTACTTGAGGTTATGGGTCTTGGAAAGAATTTTATTCATATGATTAAAGTCCTGTATGCCTCGCCGTCGGCAATGATACTGACAGGCAAAAACTGTTCCACACTTTTCCCAGTCTCCAGATCTTCTAGACAGGGTTGAAGATCTGGGCGCATGGCGTGCCGTGGGCTCAAGCTTTGCAACCACACCCCTTCCTCAGGCTCATAGTGGACAGGACGACCTCCAGAGGGTTTGTCTCAGACTTTTATACGCTCTTAATTCAATCCACGTATAAAAATGTATCATTGGATACAATCTGGCGTGTGGATATCCCGGAGTTGGACCCCGAGTTTGACTGGGATGATGTTTGGGCAAATGTGGCATTGTCTTCCCGCAACCCCAATCACCAGCAAATTAATATTAATTATATTCATAGGACCTATCTTACACCTAGGAAGCTATTTGCTATGGGACTGATAACCGACTCTCGGTGCACTTTGTGCTCTCAAAAGGCCACTGGCACTTATATGCATATGTATTGGGATTGCCCACCAGTGGCCCGCTTCTGGAGGTCAATAACGGACAAACTTTCAGATCTGTGTGGCTTAACTATCCCATTCACAGCTGCTACGCTACTCCTGAACGATATAACAACACTACCCGCGTCCGTACAACTAAAAAGGGTTGTCCTAGCGGGCGTCACAGCAGCGAAGAAGCTAATAGCATTGAGATGGAAGGAGCCTGAGAAGCTCACAGTGATTAACTGGTCCCTAACACTGTTGGATGTGATTTATCTTGAGATATCCACGGCGCGGGTGATTGGGGTGGGGCAGGCTGGGATTGACCTGTGGTTCGCAGCAGCTGAGAAGGTCAGGACCGCCGTGTGCGGCTGAGCGGGGTTGGGGTGCTTGTTCGGGGGAGTCCGGCGGTCTCGTGGGAGGGGGAGGAGGAAATGTCTTGTCTGTCTTGTCTTTTGTGTTGTCTTGAATTTAACTGGGGATTTTATTGGGGGGCAGCTATTTAGCTATTTCTTCACTATTTGGTCATTTATTAGATAGTACCCCTTGAATTTTGAATTTAAAATTTAAAAAGGTTGAACTCTGTTTTCTTTTCTTTTTGTCTTTATAATTTATAAATTGTTATTTCTGTATTATTATTGTTTTTGTTATTTTCCTGTGAAGTTCTGTGTATTGTGATTGTGATGAATGTGTTGTCTTGTTTCATGTAAGTAATAATAAAAAAATTTGATCAAAAAAAAATTATTACCACTGTTTTCATTTTTTGGAATACATCTTAAATACATCTGTATGTATTTTAAAATGTGCTCTTAATTATTCTGATTGTCTGATGTCTTTATATTTATGAACGCACTGTGACACTTGTGAATGTAACATCTCGACGGCACTGTAAATTAGTTTAACAACTCAGTGTATTTATCGAGTATAAATAAAGATTGAATGAATGAATATAGCCTACGGTAGCTGTTATCTATATAGCTCACTTGGTGAAAAAAATTATGATCAAAAGTTACTGGTATACAGGGATGCGTTGCTGATTTCGAAGCTGGTTGCACTGTGTTTTAATGATGCCACGTGCACGCGCTCTCTCCCGCGCATGCACATAAATGTTTCCTCGCATACGCACAGACTAAAGACAATGCCTAATTGCCTCTACGAATGGAATGTAACACATGTCATTCACAAGTTTTGTGTGAATGTATCTGAGAACGTATGAACACACCTGACAACCTGCGCTATTGTTATGCAACGTAGCCAGGTGGGTACTTAGCGAGTTGGCGCATCAGTCGAGTGCAGCGCATTCCTGTGTGCACACGCGTGCACACAGAGCCGGTTGCACGGTGTGCAACCCCGTCCCATGAGCAACGCACCCTTGCTGGTATACGATATAACACATAATGGTATAACACATAAATAACGGTGTAATGCATACTGTATATAACGGTATAACTCATATATAACGGTATACCGTATATATAATGGTATAATGCATATATAGTGGTATAACTATACCACTATCAGTTCCAGCACCTGTTAAACAGGGTGTTCCCCAGGGTTCGGTGCTAGGTCCGCTCCTTTTTATGATCTACCTCCTCCCACTCAGTGATATCATAAGGAAACATGGCCTCCACTTCCACTCTTACGCAGACGACACGCAGCTTTAACTCCACACCAAACCCTCTGCTCCCCTCCCTCCCCCCTCCCTCACTGCCTGCCTCCTGGACATAAAAACATGGATGACCACCAACTTCCTTCAACTTCATTGATTGATTGAATTTATTGAAAACTTTATTAACAGATTGCAGAATGGGTACAGTACAGTACAGCTCAATACATACAATTGTTAAGGGGATGCAGACCAGAGAAAGACTTTCATCTTGTTTACATCAGGGTCCCCCATTTTCAATTCATCGTAACATATATGACATATATGACATACAGATAGACAGTACTGCTACATCTATACATTTATGACATACCAGATTTGCAAATACAGTACTGTTTGTGATACGAAAAGAGTCCAGAAAAAAAGTATATACATTTGACGTAGAAACTGTACATTGGAGGAGGTTGGGTAGGTGGGGGGGGGGGGGGGGGGTACTGTACATTGGAGGTGGTTTGGTGGGTGGGGGGGGGGGGGGGGTTGGGTAGGAGTGGGGGGGGGGGGGGTTGGGTAGGAGGGGTGGGTGGGGGACACTGTACAACTGTACAAGCAAAACTGTACATTGGAATATTGACAAGACCATACTTGGTAATTTTTACTGTACATTGGAGGGGGTTGTGTTAGGACATTTACAGGGGCCAGTTTCGAATTGCAGTCTCCCGTAGGTGTTTTTTGAGAGTGTTTTTGAAAGTGGGTAGTGATTCACATTCCTTTACAGCTTTGGGTAGGGCGTTCCACATTGATGTGGCATAATTGCGAAACGTGTTTAGTCCCTTGTTTGAGCCGAATCTGGGTTTAACATGATTTGTGGAGCTCCCTCTGGTGTTGTGATCGTGGTATTCACTGACCTTTGGGAAGTATTTTGACATGTACATGCAGGGCCGCCTCAGGGGGTGTGCGAGCAGTGCGGTCGCACAGGGCCTCGCGGGAAGGGGGGCCTCGAAAAAAACAAAAAAAAAATGTTTTATTATTTTTTTATTATTTCTTTTTATTTCTTTTTATTTTTATTTTTTGTGAGGCCCCCCTTCCCGCGAGGCCCTTTTTCATCACAGACCTAAAATCTAGTTTTGCTTACATGCTTATATATTTCACATTAGACGTTTGTATAATAGTGTTCCGGGCTCTGCGGCTCTGCTGCTCTGCATGTAATATTCATGCCTTGAATATGTCATTTACGACAGGCGCGCCAGGCGCACCTTCCTGCTATGTATACCTGCACAAGGGGTCCTGACAGTCAGTTGGCTGCTAGCCGTGGATGGAGTCACACTCATGCTTAATGTTGCAATAAACAACTTAACGTAATCTCCTCGTCCTGAATGATTATTCTCTTTAAATCGAATACGACATGGTGTCAGAAGTGGGGTGAACATGGATATCAACGGAGTCCCATCGCCACGGATGAATTGGGATTCTCTGGACTTACCGGGAGAATGGAAGAAGTTCAGACAGCACGCGGAGCTAATGTTTTCGGGCCCACTTAAAAAGAAAGGAGAGGACGAGAAATGTAGCTACCTGCTACTGTGGAGCGGAGAAAAAGGAAGAGACATTTACAACACATGGACTCTCAGTGCAGATGAAGCAAAGGTATTGAAGAGCTACTATGACAATTTCGAAGCATACGTACTTCCAAGGAGGAATACGATTTTCGCTACAGTAGGTACAAATTCCATGAAAAAACCCAGCAACCTAGCGAGTCGTTTGAACAATTTGTCACTGCATTGAAACTACTTGTGAAGGACTGTGCATATGCGAACAATGATGAGATGGTTAGAGACCGTATAGTGTTTGGCATACACTCAGCAAAAGTAAGAGAGAAACTATTAAACGTTGGATCAGACTTGTCATTAGACAAAGCGATAGATATAGCTAGAGCCCACGAGCTAGCACAATCACAGACAAAGAGCTTTACTGGCGCCACGAGCAGCGCGCATGAGCAGCTCGTGCACGAGGTGCACAGACATGAACAGAAGAATGCAGCACAGAGGTACCGCCCCAGAACAGAGTGGACAGAGAGAGCAAACAGAGCGAGCGACACAGACACACGAAGGAACTGTGGATACTGTGGGAGCAGAGCACACAAGGAAGGAGATAACTGTGCAGCTAGAGGGAAACAATGCACGAAATGCGGAAAATGGAACCACTTTGCTAAAGTTTGCAGGGCCGGTAGTTTCCAGAAAAAGTCAGTACACAAGATTAGCATGCGCTCTGAGTCAGGCGAAGAGTCAGACGAACTGTATGTAGACACTGTGACAGACAGACGGTTTGATGAAACAGAACAAGCTTTCGCAGACATACAAATAGGAAAACAGGGCACAGAGCTTAAATTTAAGCTAGACACAGGTGCACAAGTAAATGTAATTCCTTTGAGAGAGTATCACAGTTTGCAAGATAAACACAAAATACAGCCTACTTCACGCAGACTGACAGGATATGGTGGAGAGAAACTAATAGTAAAGGGCACATGCACGTTAAAGTGTAAATACAAAGAGCGTGACATGCTGTTAGACTTTTACATACTAGACACTCAGGCACCCCCAGTTCTAGGTTTACAGGCATGCCTGAATATGGACCTCATTAAACTAGTGTTGTCAGTCACTGCGTACACAGATAAACAGACCATCATGGAAGAATACCACGATGTGTTTAAAGGGATCGGACTATTCCCAGGAGAGTGTCACATCCATATAGACCCAGACGCCACGCCAGTAGTCTGCCCACTGAGAAGGACACCGATCGCCCTGCATAGCCGACTGAAAAAGGAGCTACAGAATATGGAAGACACACAGATCATCACTAAAGTCATTGAACCAACGGAGTGGGTCAGTGCACTGGTCATTGTTGAGAAACCACGCACAGGCAAGCTCAGAGTATGTTTGGACCCTAAGGAGCTAAACAAGGCTATCAAGCGCCCTCACTACCCTCTGCCGACACTAGAGGACATCACACCCAGACTAACAGGCGCACGCTATTTCAGCGTACTGGATGCAAGGTCGGGATACTGGTCCATCAAGCTCTCTATGGAATCATCAAAGATGACGACGTTCAACACACCGTTTGGACGATACAGATTCCTACGATTACCGTTTGGACTCGCCACTGCTCAGGACGAATTCCAACGAAAAATCGACGAGACATACGAGGGACTGAACGGAGTAGCAGCTATAGTAGACGACATCCTTGTCTATGGCGCGACCAGAGAGGAGCACGACAAGAATCTACATGCAATGTTAGAGAGATCACGGGAGAGAGGCGTTCGGCTCAACGCAGACAAGTGCACCATCGGAGCCACCGAAGTGAGCTACTTCGGGCACATCCTTTCAGCTGACGGCATGAAGCCTGACCCAGGCAAGATAGCTGCCATCAAGGAGATGGAGGCGCCAAAGAGCCGTGCAGAACTGGAGACCGTGCTAGGTATGGTCAACTACCTGGCGAAATTCGCCCCGAGCCTCTCCGAGATCAATGCACCCATGAGACAGTTACTAAAGCAATCGAATGAGTTCCTATGGGAGCGCAGCACGATGCTGCATTCCAGAAGATGAAAGACATACTCACCAGTGAACCGGGGCCAGTCCTCATTTACTTTGACCCGGAAAAGGAGCTCAGCTTGCAAGTGGACGCATCAAAGTACGGTCTGGGTGCTGTGCTGATGCAGGAAGGAAGGCCCATCAGCTACGCATCCAGATCACTCACAGACAGCGAGGTCAACTACGCACAAATCGAAAAGGAGATGTACGCAGTCCTTTATGGATTCAAACGCTTCCACCAATATGCCTACGGTCGCCATGTTGTGGTGCAATCTGACCATAAGCCCCTGGAGTCGATCATGAAAAAGCCGATCGCCGCAGCTCCACCGAGGTTACAGAGGATGATACTACAGCTACACAAGTACAACTTCACGATCGTGCACCGCCCTGGGAAAGACATCCCAGTTGCCGACACGCTGTCCAGGAAATCACTCACCTCTCGCGACGACGGACTCAGTGAAGGAATAGACCTTCAGGTACACATGGTGTACAACAGCCTACCTGTACACGACGACAGGCTACAGGAGATCAGAGAAACAACAAACAATGACACACAGCTCAAGCTGCTCAGCCAGGCTATCATGGAGGGATGGCCTGAGGAAAGAAAACAATGCCCCCAGAACATCACTGAGTACTGGAACCACCGAGATGAACTATCCAAAACGAATGGAATCATTTTCAAAGGGGAGAAAATAGTCATCCCTACCAGCCTCAGAGGAGAGATGCTGATCAAGATCCATGCAGGCCACATGGGCATGGAAAAATGCAAACTGAGAGCACGAGACATCATGTTCTGGCCTGGTATGGGTAAACATATAGAGCAAGTCGTGGAAAAGTGCTCAATATGTCAAGAGCGCCGCCCATCAAACACCAAGGAGCCCATGATGCCTCATCGTATCCCACACCGTCCCTGGCAGGTGGTAGGGACAGATCTCTTCAACTGAACAACCAGGACTACGTTGTGACCGTCGACTATTACAGCAGGTTCTTCGAACTAGACAGATTTCACAGCACCACATCGGCAGCTGTAGTCCACAAGCTAAAGGCAGCCTGTGCCAGACATGGCGTCCCAGAGACTATTGTCTCAGACAATGGACCACAATACAAGTCTAAAGAGTTCGAGGCATTCGCCAAGTCGTGGGAGTTTACACACGTCACGTCAAGCCCACATTATCCGCAGAGCAACGGACTAGCGGAGAGAACCGTAAAGACAGCAAAATCACTCATGGACAAGGCTAAAGCAGACGGAAGAGACCCTTACCTAAGCCTCCTTGAGTATCGTAACACCCCAGTCGACAACTTCAAATCGCCGGCACAGCTGTTGATGAGCCGCAGGCTGCGCTCAACCCTCCCGAGCACCAACCAACAACTGCGGCCAGGGGTAGTCAGCCCCAAAGATGGACATGACAAGCGAGTGCAGAGACAACAGCACCAGAAGAAATACTATGACAGGTCAGCTAGACCACTGCCCCCACTACACTGTGGTGAATCTGTCAGGCTCCAAGAGTATGGACGCTGGAGGCCAGCAGTAGTCATACAACCAGCCGACACTGCGCGGTCATACCACGTTCGCACTCAAGATGGACGCGAATACCGCCGCAACCGCAGGCACCTGAGGGACACAAAAGAGGAACACTTCCAGGACAGCGACGGTCTGCCAGGTCCAGAAAGCGTCGATCAACCACCGGACACCAACGCCCCTGAACTGTCAGAGGACTCAGAAGCGAACTCAGCTTCATACTACACCAGGTCCGGCCGAGCAGTGAAGCCTCGGGACGTACTAGACCTGTGAATGTACAGGGTGTAGGCGGATCGCTGCCCTATTATAACACCATTATATACCCCATTGAGGAAAAAAAAAGAAAAAAAGAAACGGGGTTGTGAAATGTAACAGAATATTAATGTATACTGAAATGGATGACTTACTATGTGTGCTGAAATTTATGACTTACTTACCCTGTTTACTTGTCAATATGCTCCCATTTTGTTAGCAGGTTAATTCTATGAATAAGAGCTGCATATGGTAAGAGTTGTGAGACACACGATAATATAAGCTTTGAATACATACCTTATTCACAGCTGAAGTGTTCAAATATTCAAGCAGACTTTCCAGAATAAGAGTGCACACAATACGAACTGTAATACCTTGATACAAGAATCAATTGTTAATTAATGCTTACCTGTTTACATTGCCTGGTCCTGACAGTGTAACGCACATGGTCAAGTCAAGTCAAGTCAAGAGTTTTAATTGTCACGGCATACAAGTATACAATGAAATGCGGCGTGGTCTTGCCCGCAACGATGTGCAATACAGTGGTACAACATATAATAGAATCCAATAAAAAAACAACATTGTGCAATAAACAGGTAACAGGTAACATGGTGTGACATCTCGGTATCTGTACATAGTTATTTACAGAGCATATAGGACATGCTAGGTAGCTTTGGTAGTGCAATACACTGTTCCTGTTATTCTAATTTCAAGTGGCCTTTCCTTTTGGCCATAAGTGTGCGTGTGTGCGGCATGAGTGTGTGCCCGCTCATGTTAAAGTGGCTGCTAGTGTGTGAGTGTGCACAGCGTGCGTGTCGTGTGTGTGTTCATGTGTGCTTGTGTGTGGATAGTTCAGTGTTCTGTGGCACTCAATGTTCATTGTTCAGGGCTCTGATGGCCTGGGGGAAGAAGCTGAGCCTAAGCCGCTCTGTCCTAGTAGCTGGGGTTCGCAGGCGTCTGCCTGACCTCAGCAGCTGGAACAGGCTGTTATTGGGGCGGTGAGGGTCTTTCATTATCCTGCAGGCTCTGGATTTGCAGCACCTCTTGTTGTATAGAACCTGCAGGGGAGGTAGTGCAATACCCGTGGTACGCTCGGCTGAGCGCACCACTCTCTGTAGGGCCTTCTTGTCCTGTGCCGTGCTGTTTCCATACCAGGCAGTGATGTTTCCGGTCAAGATGCTCTCTACAGCTTCCCCGATACTCTGAACTTCCTTAACTGTCTCAGGTGGTAGAGGCGCTGTTTCGCCTTCTTTACTACTGTGTCTATGTGTGTTGACCATGTCAGATCCTCTGAGATGTGGACCCCCAGGTACTTAAAGCTGCTCACCCTGTCCACGGTAGCCCCGTTAATCATCAGTGGTGTGTGTGTCTCCTGCTGTCCTCTCCTATAATCCACGATCAGCTCCTTGGTTTTACCAATGTTCAGGAGCAGGCTGTTGTCCTGGCACCAGCGTTCCAGTATCTCAACCTCCTCCCGGTAGGCCTTCTCGTCGTTGTCCGAGATCAGCCCCACCACCACCGTGTCGTCTGCGAACTTCACTATGGAGTTGGAGCTGAACTTGGCCACACAATCGTGTGTGTAGAGTGAGTACAGCAGGGGGCTTAGAACACAGCCCTGGGGGGACCCGATGCTCAGGGTGATGGTGTTGGAGGTCTGACCCCCCACCCTGACCGCCTGGGGTCTTTCACTCAGAAAGTCCAGTACCCAGGCGCTCAGGGCGGAGCTCAGACCCAGCTCGATCAGCTTGTCCACCAGTCTGATGGGGACTATGGTGTTGAACGCTGAGCTGTAGTCAATGAACAACAGTCTCACATAGCCCCCCTTCTGACGGTCAAGGTGGGAGAGGGTGCTGTGCAGTACCTGGGAGACCGCGTCGTCAGTGGACCTGTTTGTCCTGTATGCAAATTGCATAGGGTCCATATCACTGGGGAGGGAGGCACAAATGTGGTCCTTGACCAGCCTCTCAAAACATTTCATGACCACAGAGGTGAGTGCCACCGGTCTGTAGTCATTTGGACATGTTGGGGAGGGTTTCTTCGGTACAGGGATGATGGTAGACATCTTGAAGCAGGCAGGGACCACTGACTCCGCCAGGGATTGATTAAATATGGCGGTGAACACCGGGGCAAGCTGGTTGGCACAGGACTTAAGTATGCGTCCTGTTATACCATCTGGGCCAGCAGCCTTCCTGGTGTTCACCTGCATAAATGCTCTTCTCACACTGTGTACCGTCAATGAGAGAGCCCCCCCGCCCCCCCGCGGATGCCCCCCCCCCCTCCACAACAGCCGGTGCACCAGTGACGTCACTAGCCGTTGGGCTAGCAGTGCCACTGTTTGCACCAAACCGTGCGTAGAAGGTGTTGAGCTGGTCCGCAAGGGAGGCGTCGTCGCTCCCCATTGAGGGGGCGCTGACTTTGTAGTCAGTTATAGCCCTCAGTCCCTGCCATAAGCCTCTTGTGTCATTCTGTGCCATTTGTGCCTCCATCTTGTCGGCATACGTCCTCTTAGCAAGTTTGACAGCCTTGCGCAGAGTGTAGACTGTTGTCTTGTACTCTTCCATGTTTCCTGACTCTCTGCCCCGGTTATAAGCAGTGGTGCGAGAGTTCAGGGCTGCTCTGATAGTACTGTCCACTCATGGTTTCTGGTTTGGGAACACCCTCGCCTTCTTTGTGGGGACGATACTATCAGCCAGTGTTGTTATGAATGACACCACAGCGTCTGTGAAATCGCTGACGTCACTGTTACTCCTCTTGAACATTCCCCAGTCAGCGACGTCTAGTGCGTCCTGAAGCGTGGCCTCTGATTGGTCGTCCCATTTTTTTACCTCACGTGACACAACGGCGTCACGTGATCTCTGTTTATATGTGGGGACCAGCAAGATGGCGGCATGATCCGACGTGTTCGTTGCTCCCGCTAATGATGGAGCCGGTACAGCCTTGTATCCGGCTCTGAACGGGGTGTAACAGTGGTCGAGTGTATTTCCTCCCCTTGTGGAGCAGACGATATGCTGGAAGAAAGACGGCATGACTTTCTTCAGATTCGCCTGGTTGAAATCCCCGGCTACGATCATGGCTGCGTCTGGATGCTTGATCTGGTGTGTGTTCAGATGTTCGTGTAGTTCCCCTAGCGCCCTGCCGACGTTCGCCTGGGGGGGGATGTACACTGCAGTCATGATCACTGCAGTGAATTCGCGTGGAAGATGGAAC
Organism: Notolepis coatsorum; assembly: GCF_963971535.1. Taxonomy (NCBI): domain Eukaryota; kingdom Metazoa; phylum Chordata; class Actinopteri; order Aulopiformes; family Paralepididae; genus Notolepis; species Notolepis coatsorum. The sequence continues at coordinate 84,311,202 of NC_140181.1, read as the reverse complement.
GGGCGACATTGGATCGTGAGGTGTTCCATGTCGGGAGAGCATGAACGGGAGAGTATCTTCACCTCCCCGGGGCTAGTCCAGCCGTTGTTGGTCATAAGGCATAGACCCCCGCCGATGCTCTTCCCGGAGGCTTCTGTACGGTCCGCTCTGAAGATGGTGAAGGAGTTGGAGGGAGAGATGCTGTGATCGGGAGTCACTGTTTTCAGCCAGGTCTCCGTGAAACACAGGATATTGCATTCCTTCATCTCTCGCTGGAATCGGACCCGCGCTCGTAAATCATCCATCTTACTCTCTAGCGAACGAGCATTCGCCAGGAAGATAGATGGAATAGCCGGACGGTAAGCAGATCTTCTTAATCTTAATCTGATCCCGCTCCTCTTCCCCCTGTGTTTCTTTGTCTTGCGGCCGTCTTTGTCTCCCGCGTTGTCTTTGTCTCGTCTGATCTCCGTTGGCCATTCTTGGCATGATAAAGTGTCTCTAAACTCCTCTTTGAGTCCGGAGTTTAGGTCAATAAGTGACTGGCGGTCGTATGACGTCCCCGCCAGTGATGCTTCGATAAAAAAAGTAGTAAAAACAAACATAATAACTAAAAATGTGCACATTCGTTGCTGAGCAAAACCCACAGCGACTGACTCGGGTCGCGCCATGTTAGGTATTTTAACCAGGTTAATGTTTACAAAGAAATCCTTACAGAGTATTGCACAATTTTTCTTTATTTCAATCTATGTTCATAGCTTATAAAGCTTTCTTTAAAAGAAGGAGGATGTAATATTCATGCCTTGAATATGTCATTTACGACAGGCGCGCCAGGCGCACCTTCCTGTTATGTATACCTGCACAAGGGGTCCTGACAGTCAGTTGGCTGCTAGCCGTGGATGGCGTCACACTCATGCTTAATGTTGCAATAAACAACTTAATGTAATCTCCTCGTCCTGAATGATTATTCTCTTTAAATCGAATACGACACTGCAGATAGACACGTTTGTAGAATAGTGTTCCGGGCTCTGTGGCTCTGGGTTTTTCTTTTGTGCAAAGCATCGTTGGAGGACTAACACTAGGGGGAGCCGAGCTGGTTGGCATCGGTCTGGTAGTCGGTAGAGATATGTGAAGAAGACCGGATCCACGAGGGAAGGGGCTACAGCCAGGTACAGGATCTATTCAGCGCTATCCAGAGGTGCGAGTGGATGTCTTTTGAAAAGCAGCATGGAGCAGAAGAAATAACACTGTGTGCCATAAGCTTGTTATCAATACCAAGTATGATTAGGTTATGCCAAGACGAAGAGGACGTTCGGCAGATGGACTGAAGATGAAAGTTGTTGCGTGTTAGAACCTTCAGTCAGGCTATAGCTATGTCGGCTAGTAGCAATTAGCTAAAGGCAGGGACAGGTAACTAGCGTTAGCTAGCTACGTTATCGAGTGCTGTTCCGGGGGGACAATATCATGGATGGGACTGGTACTTTTCATCTCCACGGTACGAAAATGCGTCGACGTCGTCTCCTTCCAACTTTGCCATTGAATCTGCGTTAGGGTGAGTTTTTCAAGCAATCTATTCTGTTCCCGCTGTGGTCTCTGTCTTTCTGTCTCTCTGGTGCTGCACCCACCCGCCGTGGTGTGTGTGTCTCTCTGTCTCTCTCATGCTACACTCACCCGCCGTGGTGTGTGTGTGTGTGTCTCTCTGTCTCTCTCATGCTACACCCACCCGCCGTGGTGTGTGTGTGTCTCTCTGTCTCTCTCATGCTACACCCACCCGCCGTGGTGTGTGTGTGTCTCTCTGTCTCTCTCATGCTACACCCACCCGCCGTGGTCTCTCTCTCTCTCTCATGCTACACCAGTGGCGGCTGGCCACTAGGGGCGCTCGGGCGCCGCCCCCCCTGGTTAACCCTGGTTAAAAGAGAGAAGAATAAGACATTTTTTTTTTTGTTTTTTGTTTTATAGCCCTATAAATAATATACCCTTCCTGCCAGAGTCTTCAGGGTATTCTTGTTTACCAGTGAGGAGATCCGGTACAAGAATCGAGTTCTTGCACCGAGTTCTTCAACAGCAAGAAGACCGAATTAATAGTTGTAGCTTCCCCAGCCCTCCTCCAAAAGATCGACTGCCTTGTTCTCTCCGTGGATGGCTACTCCATCTGCCCCTCCACGGAGGTAAGGAACCTGGGCGTAATACTGGACTCAACCCTCTCATTTCACCCTCACGTCAAGTCTGTCACCAGGTCTGCCTTTTTCCACCTCAGAACCATTTCCCGCCTCCGCCCCCCACTCTCCGACACCTCAGCGGAAACACTCATTCATGCCTTCATCACTTCCCGCCTCGACTACTGTAACGGAAACCTTCTTGGTGCTCCCAAGAAGGTTCTGGATCGCTTACAGTACGTCCAAAACTCTGCTGCGAGGGTCCTCACGTGCACCAAACCCTGGCAGCACATCACCCCCACCCTGCAAAAACTCCACTGGCTCCCCATCAACTACCGAATCCCCCACAAGATCCTCCTCCTCACCTACAAATCCCTGCACGGGTTGGCCCCTTCCTACCTGACCAACCTACTCCACCCCTACACTCCAGGACGAGGCCTCCGCTCCTCCAACTCCTCACCATCCCCCGCACCAGACGTTCTACACTGGGAGACCGAGCTTTCTCTGTAGCTGCCCCCAGGCTGTGGAACTCCCTCTCCCCCTCCATCCGAGGCTCTGACACCATCAACCTCTTCAAAACCCACCTGTTCCCACTTGCCTTCACACAACACGGCCCTGCTCCCAAGTAGCTGACCTCCTGACTCTTTTCTTTTAAGCCACAGATCCCATTGTTTTTGTTGTTTGTTTTTGTTTTTAGTTTTTGTAAATTTCTTGTTGTTACTATACACATATATTCATTTTTTCTCATTTTTATTTACCCTTTCTTTTATATAGCTTCTCTCTTCAACAGTGTCCTTGAGTCTGAGAAAGGCGCTTCTTTCTTCAAATCCAATTTATTATTATTATTATTATAATGCATATATAGCAGTATAATGCATATATAACGGTATAGCACATATATAACGCTATAGCACATATATAGCGGTATAGCGCATATACAGCGGTATAATACATATATAACGGTATAACACAAATATAACGGTATAGCACATGTGACAGCTGTGGAATAGAAATAGCCTAATTATTTTTGAATGGCCATGTAAGAAAAGTATAATAATGTGGGCTAATACTTTGACTTCACCTGTAGAGAAACAGGAACTGCTCCTTGTAACGGGTCCTTCCCAAGCGGATACTGAGTTTCGGCGTGTAGTGGTGTGTTGTGGTAACTCTGCGAGGTACAGAAATAGTCAAACTTAAGGAATAAGCAAGAACCAGCTACCATATTTCATTAGACAAAATACAACGGAATCTGGATGAAGTAGCAAGCCATACAATTACCTATTCAGTTCTTTCAATAAGCAGACGACTGAAGAACCGCTCACGTCCACCACCTCTAGAATCACTATGATGTCATATCGAGACACTATCTACAAAACACAAAACAAAGAATTACTGTATGGGACAACAACCTGGTTTCATTTTTGAAATTATAAGATAAAGTACATTACAATTGTAGCCTTCAAAGCGATGAATATTGTCCAGGCTGTCCTTTCCCTCTGCGATAAATCAAGTTATTATCATCCCCAGTTCTTATCATGAATGGTAAATGGTGCATTGATATAGTGCTTTTATCCAGCTTACAGCTGCCTTTCCGCACTCGTAAATCCTGCTCTTAGCTAGGAGCGAATCCCATTAGAACCATTCGAAAGTGCCAACATCGGCCTGAAAGGCTCGTAAGTGGAGTTACAATGAAATTTGCTCGTAACTTTTCTCGTAGGTGCGTTCATGAATGAAAACCAATATCTCTATATATATATCTATATATATAATATATTAATATAAATGGCAAATTACCCTAAGGTTCTTCATAGAAAAGAAGTGCAGGGAATGTTAACTTTGTGTTGTATTGTATGTGTTTTGCACAATCTTACCAACTTTCAAAAAGAACATTTTTACACCATTTACCAAGTTTATCATAGTTATGCTGGACCTGGATACATACCAGTGCAAGATTTATGAGTGTGTGTTTCAACAAGGCGGAATCGAGAGTAACGCATGTGCATTTCATGAGAAGTCAATCAGTTAGTAACTGATGTTACCTAATAGGGCCACGCCCTCCGGATCTGCCCACAAATGGCCTAAACAATGAGCAGCCTCTCAAAGTTCTCCTTTATTTGTAGTTTAGTAGTTAACTACACCTCAAAATAGCTAAAAGGTTATTATTAACTACAATCACTATGTACATGTTAATTGAACTACCAGAAAGCTACTACAAAATGTATTTAAACTGCTAGATTAATTACATGTAAGCAACCTACTCTTCCCAATACATAAAACATTTATTCATTCATTCAACATTCAGAATAATTCTTTTTGTCTTTTCAATGCATAGGGCTTCTCTGTAGGCTTATCTGTAGGCTACAATGACAAGCCCCACCACTTAATCCTCTACACACACACACGCACACGCACACACACACGCACGCACGCACACACACACACACACACACACACACACACACACACACACACACACACACACACACACACACACACGCACGCACGCACGCACGCACGCACGCACGCACGCACACACACACACACACACACACACACACACACACACACACACACACACACACACACACACACACACACACACAAAAGATAGATTTTACCTTGGCTAATGTGGAAAGGACATCTGGATCACCAACTTTAGTCAGTCCAAATCTCTGCACGTTAAAAGATGCAATCTTCATAATGTCTGAAATGGGGAAAAGACTGTTAAGACCTGTAGATGTTCGTACACAATTAGTATGGTCAAAAATACATTACCAGAACAATTCTTCAACAGATACACTCACACACACACACACACTTCTCTTCCTGGTGTTAGTTTTCATGACGCTCTTTTTCTACTCACCTACTACAGCATATGCGATTGTGTGAAGAATATGGAGAAGAGGAGGTAGAACACACACATGAAACAACCACAAACCTATATGAGAGACGTATTTCTGTTAGATATTCATTCAATAGGAGAGAGACGGTGACAGAGAGACATAAAGATATGCCTGTCTGATATTGAATGGTCCTTTCACCCCTGGCAGACTGGTTTTATGTCAACAGCAGGTACTGTAATAGTATCCTACTGAATGGAAACTTGCTGCAAGGTATAATTATGTCACAGTACAGACACATTCCAGCCCGTTTAGCCATTAAACTATCAGACTCGATTTGTGAAGAAAGACACTATTATATATAATGTTTATATGTGTATATTTAGAAATATTTATAAAAATAATAAGTTTTAAATAAAGTAAAAAGGAAATCAGGTTTAAATTTGTTTATAATGTTTATAATACTATAAAGACTGTAAACCTGATTTGGGCGTCAGAGCTGCTGACTAAACTGCCCTGGGGAGCACCTCTGGATATACAGTACATAGAAACGGATTCTTACTCAAGCACTGCACTTAAAGGTGTTCGGTCCAGTTATGCTGCTCTGATCATGTCATCTTGGAGTTGACAGGCTTCACATTATTCAGATGAATATAGTAGAGTAAAAAGTACAATATCATACTTCTGAAGTATAAACAAACTATACAATATAAATGATCATTCTGTGTAATATATTTGTCTGTGTCAAAGATTTAGCCAATTTTGAGCATTGTACTACACTTGACGTAAGGCTGAGCCCGAATGTTCGAAAATTCGAATTTTTAATTTTTTATAAAATATTTTTTTTTTTTTTTTATGTTTCTTTTATGTGTCTATTCATTCTGTTTGAACCAATGTGGTTTTTCTTCACAGTTGCAGATAAATATTAGGCTACACTAATATTATAGTATTAAAAAAAACTTTATATTCATTAAAGAAAGTTGATTTAATAAAAAATGGGGAACTCATTTAATCAGATTAATCACTTTATTCAAATTGAGGATTTAGTTTGAGGATATTTAAAAAAAAAAATTATTATTAAAAACGAACGTTCGAACGTAAAACCCTGACGAAGTTCGAATCCCAAAAACAGGCTTCGGGGACAGCCGAGGTGTAGTTTGAGGAATTCTAATAGAATGTTTGGAATCTGTCCTCTGGAACCACTCCCAAACATTCCATGCAGGGCAATACACATCAGTCATACCTATGTATAAATATAAAAAAAAATATGTTTTAACTCAAAACAAACATCTTTGATTCAGAACTGTCTGTTTTGCTGTTTTATTGCAGTCGTTTATTTATACTTATTATTAACTTGAAAATTCTACTAAATTGAAATATCCATTTATGTACAATTCTGATCTACTTGCACTTTACTTAAGTGTTTTCATTCTAGGGAACTTTACTTGTATTTTTACTCCACTACATTTCAAAGGAAATATTGTACTTTTTACTCCACCATATTTATCTGAACCCATCAGATACTAGTTACTTTGAAGAAAAATATTTTGTATAGAAAACGTAGAACACTCCCTCCCACACACTGGAATACACAAAGTAAAAAGTTTATGCTCAAATTGCATCAAAAACGTATTTTATTAAAAAAAAAACATATCAATAGACTGCGTACATGAATACAAAAGAATATCAAAAACGATTAGGGTTACCTCATTAGCCCTAGAGATGACAAATATCAATGGTGTGCATTATGTAATCTGGTCAGATATGGAATGGTAGACTTGTAGACAGTTCTCGTCCTCATGGGGCAGAGCTTTCTAGCCTGTCTAATAGTCCCTACCATGGATACAGAGCAGTATGTTGGGAGGAATAGCTAATTCATCGTGTAGAATGCATACTTTTACTTTAGATACCTAAGTACATTCAATATCAAATACTTCTCTACTTTTACTTTGAGTAGAATTCTGAATGGAGGACTTTTACCCTATTTTATTTGGGTATTTCTACTTTTACTTAAGTAAAGGAACTGTGTACATTCTGTGATTCAGAGTTAACAGCTTGATCAGATATAATTAACTATAATTTAGAACACCTGTAAAGCGGAGTGATACATGAATAGAAGTCCCAGTGCTGTTGTACTCTATAAATCAGTGGTTCCCAAAGTCGGGGTTGCGACCCAAAGGTGGGCCGTGAGCAGCCACGGGAGTGCCGCGAGATAATTAAAAAAATTATAATAATAATAATAATTTGTCAGGCCACTGAACTTAGAAGCAGGCCAGGACAGTGTTTCTAGTTGTATTCTAAAATTCGATTCTATTGTATTCTAAAATGTGACTATATGGTTTTATATTAACTTAATAAACAAAAACAAAAAATCTACTTATTTCAACGAACATTTCAAACTAAATAACAGATTATGCACATAAAACGCTGAAAACAACCGAAGCAACAATAGTATTTTAATGAGGCTATTATTATTATCATTATTATTTTGCAACAAGTTAGCCCTCTCATAAATAGCACATATAAATGAATAACTAACTTGAACTAACTTAATAGGATTGAAGTGATATTTGGCTTAAAAAATCGGTCGCCTGGCAAAAAAAAAGAAGAAGAAAAGCCTGACGATGTGCATTGGGCCGCGGCTCTCTGACGCCTTATTTTCTGGGTCCCGGCCTGAAAAGTTTGGGAACCCCTGCTCTATATCAGCGCTCATGGAATGTCCAATCAAATAACTTGTTCGGAACTAACTGTGTAATGAACAATAACAATTCATTCTACTCTATTATTATTTTAAGTGCTGCTATGACAACTGAAATTCTGAAGGAACACTTGACTTGACTCTTGACACTTGACCAGTAGTGAAAGTGAGTCAGCGCCGTTCAGTTCTGCGTAGTAAAATAATTATTGCTGGTATGGAGACTGGAAAGAGAAGCTCTCGATGTTACAGAGCAAAATAGGTGTTGTCCATGTTATTCTGACCATTGAATAAAGCTGGTATTCATTAAAGGGTATATATTTCAAATATATGTTTGTAATGTTCTCTAACGTCATTTATTTAAAATCCCATAGCGGCAGGTTACAAAAGCAGCAGATATTCTTGCATGTTGTCTGCATCCCTAGAGCTGCACCAATAAAACAGCATTAATGTCCAAACACAGGTGTACACATGAAGCTGCTCAACAACCCTGGATTCCAGGACACCACAGGAGACAATACAACCAGTTTGGAGCAGGAGGAGGTGGGAGAGAGGAATGTGTCTGACTGGTTCCTCCACATTGGGGAGCATTGGGGACATACCTGTACTTACTATCATGCCACACCTATTGTCCAAGGCTATAAAATAGTCATCCACCTGAGGAGTGGTACCTAACCGAGCCTCTCCAAGCCTTCAAGCTCATCACAGCAGGGACGACCACACAACGCTATCCACCATGAGTCTGAGGAGCAAGCACAGCGGCCACCCAGGGATGTACAACTCTTCTGGGGGCTTCAGCAGCCGGTCCATGGGCTCCTCCAGCACCAGGTTCAGCGTGTCCATGCCACTGGGCTCCACCATCACCCCAGTGACCATCAACAAGAGCCTGTTGACCCCACTCAACGTGGACATAGACCCCGCCATCCAAGACGTCCGCACCCGGGAGAAGGACCAGATCAAGGGCCTCAACAACCGCTTTGCATCCTACATTGATAAGGTGAGGAACCAGCCATTTGATATGGTCACTGTTGAGAGAATTCAATGTCTTGTTGTCTATGTTGAGAGAGTTCAATGTATTGTTGTCTTATGTAGATTGAAAAAGGAAATTGCTTCATATAATGTATGTCTTACAGCAGTGGTTCTTTTCATATCCAGCCCCCCCACATTGAGACGTAACAGGCCAGGGACCCCTATTTGATAAGATAGACCCCTATTCGATGAGAGAAGATGTTTGTTGTTGGATATGATTTGTCATAACTGTCTATACTGTAGGAGGGGAGATAACAGCAGAGAGAATGAAACCTGTGATCAGAATAGTAATTCTTATGTTCTTATCCTCTCATTGTGTTACTTATTGTGAATAAATTATTGTGTTCCCAGACCCCACTTTGAGAACCACTGTCTTAAATTATTCAGATAGACATAATGTATTACAGTGATTCAGAATTGATCAGAAAATGTGGGAGAAAGACGTTTTAATGTCAGAAATATAGTATTTTTTGTAGCCTCCCTCATCCTTTGTTTAATGATTCAGGAAAAGCAATATACTGTACATCCTAACAATTAGAGAAAGCATCATAAATCATAATCACGCAGTCATAAATCTTGAATGTCAGAACTGATTAGCGGTGTATTTGATACTGACACATTGGTGTGTATGTGTGTCCCAGGTGCGATTCCTGGAGCAACAAAACAAAATGCTGGAGACCAAGTGGAAACTGCTGGACGGACAGACTGCAGCCACATCTAACGTTGAGCCAATGCTGAAAGCGTACATCGCCGACCTGCAAAGACAGCTGGCCGCGGTCACTAATGACAAGGACAGACTGGACATTGAGAATAACTCTATGCACAAGAGTGTGGAAGATTACAAGTCAAAGTAAGACCCATGTGGCGAAATACCTGTTGTAGTAGTAGTAGTAGTAGTAGTAGTAGTAGTAGTAGTAGTAGTAGTAGTAGTAGTAGTAGTAGTAGTAGTAGTAGTAGCAGCATGTAGTGAAATGCCTGTAGTAAGATAAGATAAGATATTCCTTTACTGATCCTCTTGGGGAAATGCAGGCATCATACCAGCATGGAGGGGGGAGGTATGGGCATGGTAATAGTAGAAGACATAAATATAGGCAATACAATAGAAAAGTTAAAAACAACAACAACACTTAGAATCTGAATATATACTATGAGTAAGTAATAGTAGTAGCAGAATGTAGTGAAATGCCTGTGAAAGAACACAAGCTGACATTAAATATCTGATATATGGTGGACTGGTTCTGTTGGAGTAACTACTAGTCTGTTTAGAGATAGGTGGTCACCCCAGGTAATACATCTGGATTCATAGATACTGAGGGTATTTTACGTTTTGAAACCTACCTATCTCCTAATTCTGCTCTGTCTGGTTCCAGGTATGAGGTGGAGATCAACAAGAGGAACGGCGCAGAGAATGAATTCGTCCTGCTGAAAAAGGTACATAGTCAAGACCAAATACTGCATGTATAATTGATTGATTGATTGAAAATTGTATTAATAGATTGCAGAATGGGTACAATACAGTACGACTCAATACACAGTACACAATTGTTAAGGGGATGCAGACCAGAGAAAGACTTGTCTTTCGTCTTGTTTACATCAGGGTCCCCCATTTTCAATTCATAACAATCAATCAACAATCAATTCATATTAACGTGACCTTGTCTCACAGTGCGATAAAAGGTATCTGGGAAATCTTGTTCTGTTTTCATCTGAAGTCTTGTTTCTCACCGTTTGCAGGACGTGGATTCTTGTTATCTTTCTAGGGTGGATCTGGAGGACAGAGTTTCTGGCATGGCAGACGAAATCAACTTCCTCAAGCACCTCTATGACGAGGTGAACCATCAATAGACAATTCCTGTAACTGATACAGAATACCGTATAATTCGTTTCGAATTATACGGTACTAGAGAATAATACTCACATAATTGTATATTAAGTTGTACAATTATCAACTAAATACTTACAAGGTAGGACACAGTGTCATAGAGAGCCGCCACTAGGGGCAGAGTGGCTAAATGTGAGTGAGTGATTGAGTGATTGAGTGATTGAGTGATTGAGTGATTGAGTGAGTGAGTGATTGAGTGAGTGAGTGAGTGAGTGAGTTAGTGATTGAGTGAGTGAGTGAGCGAAAGAGAGAGAGAGTTAGTGAGTGAGGTGCCTCGCCTCTAAACACTTTTTTTTTTAATGTGTATGAAATCGGGGCTGCTAAAAGTAGGTAAAATTGATCTATCTCAAACCTGCCCTTTTTTCTTGATCCTCCAATCACAACTGCTGTGAGGGAAGCAACAGTTGTGATTGAAGGATCAAGAAAAGTGGGCGGAGCTTGTAATGAGATTTGATGTTAACAATTTTAGAGATAAAAAACACTAGGTTCCATTTAACTATATTTTCCAGCTGTCACTCATACTCAGCAGAGTCAAGTCAAGAGTTTTATTTGTCACGGCATACAAACATACAGTGAAATGCGGGGGGTCATCTGTAGAGGGGGGTCATCTCTATGAAAGCGGCCCACCACCAAGAATAATGACCTCAAGTCTCTTGCCTTTAACGTCCTATCAAAGGTCATTTGAAAGAGGAGCTCAAACAGAGTGTCTTTTAGACACCTTTTCAGTTTGCTTATAGGGTCAAACGAGGTGCAGGGATGCTACTGTACCATCACCTCGCTTGATGTCCTGGATAAGAGGTAGCAAGAGCTATGGCCCAGTAGTTGATGATTTTGTTCATTGGCATGATGCTTTAAAAAGGAAATACACACACATTTATATATATTTTTCTTTTTCTTTTTACAGCTCATGTCTCAAAAGCAAAAGATAGTGTGTAGATTTTAAAACCCACTTCTGCAGAGCAGTGTCACAAAGGGTCAGACAGTTGCCTTGGTATAACCACTTATTATAAGTACCTGGACATTGGTTGAAATTCTGCTATAATTTGTTATATATTGACATACTGTGCATGAAAGGTTTAGTTTCAGTTTAGTTATGGCCATGAAATATTTTACTCAAGACTATGTGTTTTTTTTTTATCTACCTTTTTCTCCCATCCCAATTTCCTCTCGTGCCAATTCTCCCTCCCCTGTCCTGTTTGTTGCTCGCATGTGCCCCCCACTGGCCGGTCGTAGGGAGGATAGAAGCCCATCACATGTCCCCTCCGATACATGTGGAGGCAGCCAGTAACTTTTTTTCACCTGCCAGCGCGGACTCTCATTGGCGAGGAGTAACGTGTAGGAGGCTCACACTGCCCCCGCCATTTTCCTGTCTTTGCTGTGCAGGCGCCCTGACCGACCTGTAGGAGTCGCTGTTTACAATGACCAGACTACCACCCTTCGACTCCCCTCCCGCTAACTCTGCCAATTGAGTCAGTATGACGGCCGGCTCAAGCCGGAGGCAACGCTGACAGCCGGATTCGAGACCGGTGTCTCTTGCGTTGGTGACGAGTGCAATGTCCGCTGCGCCACCCAGCCGCCTAAGACTATGTGTTTTACTTTTTATATATGCTGCAACACCCATCGCCTACCTAAATAAACCATACTTAGACAACAATCCTCTCATTAACTGTATACTGATATACTATACTGTATACCACTGTATAATCATTAGTAATTGTGTAACGGTACACGAGGAGGCAGCTGTTGCATCTTTCCACCTGAACAGCGCGATCTCTCAGTGGCGAGGAGTAACGCGTGGGAGGCTCACGCTGCCCCCGATACTTCCTGATTCTGCTGTACAGGCGCACCAACCGACCTGTAGGAGTCGCTGTCCACAACGTCCAATCCCCACCCACCGGCTTTCCCACCCTCTAACACTGCCAATTGTGTTAGTATGACGACCGGCCAAGCCGGTAGCAACGCCGAGAGCTGGGCTCGATACCAGCATCCCCTGCGTTAGTGGCGAACGCCTTGCCCACTGCGCCACTCAGCCGCCCTACATTTTACAATTATTTGATTGTATTCTAAATGTGTAATGTCTATGAACTATGAATTATGTGTCTATGGATAAGGAAATACTGTACTCTGTGTAGTTTGTTTTCATAGAGTTGTCTTCTTCCTTCCCACACATGCAGGAGCTGCGTGAGCTGCAGGACAGTCTGAAGGAGGTCTCTGTGGTGGTGCAGATGGACAACTCCCGTGGGCTGAACATGGATCACATTGTGTCCGAGGTGAAGCTACAGTATGAGGACATTGCTCAACGCAGCCGCGAAGAATCTGAACGCTGGTACAAGAGCAAGGTGAGGAGCCGGTATAGAAGACCAAGAACAGAACCAATTACATTACATTACATTATTTTATTTCTTCTTGTTATTATTATAATCTTTATATATATATATATATATATATAATTTTTTTTTTTTACTTTTAGTGTATAGGGAATAGCACAGGGAGTCAAATAGTTTAATTAAAACCAAAAGATGTATTCAATCTTTATTTAATCTGGAAGGATCATTGAGAGCAAGCTCTCATTTACAATGACATAGAGAAAAACAAAACATAATAAATACAACAACAACAAAAAACTATAGAAAAACAGAAAGTCAATCAATTAAACATTTTAAATATTTAAAAACAACTACAGACTGTGGTGAAGTGGTTTGCTATTAACGATTTAAACTGAGCAATAGATACTAATGAATTGAGTTTTAAAGTGCATTGCAACACATTCCATGTTTCTGGGGCACAGAAGCTAAAAAAAATCAACTGTCAACCTGCTTGTAGCATGAGGTCATCTTCAGGACTAAATCTTTTGTTTTTATCATCTGCCCAAACCAGTTTGACGAGATGTCCTGCCAAGCTGACCAGTACAACAGCGAGCTGCACAACACCAAGGGGGACATCACTGAACTCAAACGTCAGATCAACCGTCTGCAGAATGAGATCCTGACTGTGACGTCACAGGTGAGGAGAGACTGACAACTACAGGAGAGCAACCAATGGGTTCATAATCCCTAGTGACAGACCCCACATTCAACTCACGTTTAGAGTTGAAGATTTAGTCTGTGTGCTGTTCCTTGTCACAATCCAAAGAGTCTACTTAGATGGCACTTTCACAACCAGAATCAGAAAGGTCTTTATTGCCAAGTAGTTTACACATACAAGGAATTTGATTTGGTCCTTTGGTGTGACATTAACGGACAGACAATAATTGTTCTCCCCTATGGTAGAATAAAATAAAAGGTAGAATAAGATCAAATGGAATATAAACTAAATTAAAATAGAAGTACAATAGAATAGAATAGAATTATAAAATGAAATAAAATAAAATAGGCCAGGGCTGTACAGTTGTGCACGATGTGGTAGAGTATATAATAAAAATAACAATACAGTGGGATGGAATATTTAACAGGGCTGTGCAATTGAGCAGTAATGTGCAAAAAGAGTGAACAGTAAACAGCGAAGAACCAGGCTAAAACAAACAGAATGCTAGGTGGGAGGCTAATGTTGGCAATGTGGCATGTTGAACAGATATATGATATAAATTACTCCTAAAGGAGACGGTGTGGTCATGAGTCGTCTGCTCTATCTGTCTCATGATCCACCTGGCAAACCCCTCCAACCATCCTTTCAATGTTCTCAGCTTGAAAACCTGAAGGGGAAGATAATCGAAGCAGAGGAGTTCGGGGATAGGACTGTGAAGGACGCAAACGAGCGCATCAGGGACCTGGAGCTGGCTATACAGAGAGCCAAACAGGATATGGCACGCCAGGTCAGAGAGTACCAGGAGCTGATGAACGTCAAGCTGGCCCTGGACATCGAGATCTCCACATACAGGAAGCTGCTGGAGGGGGAGGAGGACAGGTGAACAAGAGCTTTTGATTGGTTAATTTAAATGGGTTACTTTTACATTTTTAAATGTAGTTGGTTACCTTACTGGCAGGTGGACAATTGTACCAAATGGGCTCCTTGTTTTTACAAAAGAATTACAGGAAATATAAACTATGCACAATGATTTTTAAGCTAGAATGCTAGACATAAGAACCATATATAGAAAAGCTGAATGTGTACCATAAAGGGTTTTTGTGTAGTTAGTAGTTACACAAAAAAGGCTAAATGTGTTACAACCATCCTCAAGGTCCCCAGTTTCATGTAAACATCTCACCATGTATATTCTGCTCATCTCTCATCCATAGGATTGGACAGCAGAGTATCATGAACATCCACACTGTGCAGACCCCAAGTGAGTATTTTACAACCCCAGGCGAAATGCCCTGTTAGACCTTTTAGTCCTACTTTAGACACCTATAATGGTTCAGGCAGTGGAGGTGTACTGTACTATTACCCCCCCACCCTCATTCTCCACCTTTCTCTCCTCTTGACCCCAGTGTGCTATGTGACCAGCACCCAAACAAGACAAACTCCAGTCCTCATCAAGACTGTGGAGACCCAGAACAACTCCAGAGTGTACATGTGAAGCAGCAGCATTATACCAAAGAAAACCCTTTACTGTGACTTTATCTAGTCTACTAGAAATCAACTGTACCAATGAGGCTATATAATATATTATGTCTGTATATTCATTGTTTGTGTGAAATGGTGCCATAATTCTAATCTGTAGCTCTTGATCTGGGAGGCGATACAATGTGCCAAAGGCCTACAAAGAACATCTATGAAACACTTGTGCAATCAGTCTAAATTAAATTACATTTAACTTATTTTTACGTTTTAATGCCTTTAAATGTTTCCTGGGTGTGTGTTTTCTTTATGTTGTTATGTGCTTTGTGTTTCATGTTCATAGAGGAATATATTCACCCTAGTGGACAATAAAGTTGTGTGAATTTAATTTAACTGAACTCCCAGAATCTTGTGTTTCAAAATGACTGTGAATATCAGCTCGGACAAAAGACATTGATCACATGATATGACAGTTGTACATTTCATTCATTCTCTTCATTCCAACCTCCATCCCCTCTCGAGCACATCAAAGTGTCTAGACAATACTAGTCTGTCATAGTACATCAGCAACCGACACGAACACCAGACAAAGGAGACAACAGCTGTGTCTGTCTGGTGACAGGATGTTGCATCGTTGCTCTGTGGCTGTCACCAGCTAGATGATATGCCTGACACTACGGCAGGTGTGTTTAGTCAGATTCCAGGGACAAGGAGCTACAATGAAACCATAGCAGTGTAATCTAGTATACTACTATACAATTACATGAGCTCATTCATACTTACCACCTTAGACCTGGAATGGTGTGGGAAACAATGTATGAATCTCTCTATAGAGTCTACATAGATATAATATAAGTATGTGATTCTATTGTACAGAGATGTACAGTAGTATACTGTATATATATATTAGTATAGTCTACTACTATGCTATGACTAAATTATATTTAATATTTATGCTGGTCCAGTCCCAGCAGGCTTTAATATACCCAGCTGACAGACCCTGTGGTGGGGTTCTGTGTTGGGGCTCTGTGGTGGGGCTCTGTGGTGGGGCTCTGTGGTGAGGCTCTGTGTTGGGGCTCTGTGTTGGGGCTCTGTGTTGGGGCTCTGTGTTGGGGCTCTGTGGTGGGGCTCTGTGGTGGGGCTCTGTGTTGGGGCTCTGTGTTGGGGCTCTGTGGTGGGGCTCTGTGGTGGGGCTCTGTGTTGGGGCTCTGTGGTGGGGCTCTGTGGTGGGGCTCTGTGGTGGGGCTCTGTGTTGGGGCTCTGTGTTGGGGCTCTGTGGTGGGCTCTGTGTTGGGGCTCTGTGTTGGGGCTCTGTGGTGGGGCTCTGTGGTGGGGCTCTGTTGTGCTGCCGAGAATGTTGACACATGATAATATTATTTCCTGCCCTCACTTGACTGTCTCGCTTCAGCTGAGGCCAACTGCTGTCTAACTGGTTCTGTCAGTGAATTAATTGGTCCCGCAGCAGTGTGTGAGGCCCTCAGTAAACCTAGATGCCCACTGGAGAGACTGGGGAGTTTACTGTGCTGTTCTGACTCCTTGTACAGACGGAGACAGAACCGATCTTTTTAGTTTTCATTTCAAAAACGTTTCAAAAAAGTTTCCCGTAAACACGAAATTGTGTCCAAACGAAACCACTGAAAATGCTGTAACACCGCCACAAATGTACAAAATAAACGTCTTTCCTGTTTTAGACTTCACTCTTTTATTTTGAAACCCCCCGACCGGAAGTGTTATTGTTGTTATCGCCAGTGGAACAACGTGTGTCGTCCGGTTCTGTGCTTTTGAGCTAACGCTAATACAAATGTTGAGATTGTTGGTGACCTTACTCCAAGAACCCACCTCACTCACGGTGATGGTGGGGCTGATCTCGGACAACGACGAGAAGGCCTACCGGGAGGAGGTTGAGGTACTGGAACGCTGGTGCCAGGACAACAGCCTGCTCCTGAACATTGGTAAAACCAAGGAGCTGATCGTGGATTATAGGAGAGGACAGCAGGAGACGCACACACCACTGATGATTAACGGGGCTACCGTGGACAGGGTGAGCAGCTTTAAGTACCTGGGGGTCCACATCTCAGAGGATCTGACATGGTCAACACACATAGACACAGTAGTAAAGAAGACGAAACAGCGCTTCTACCACCTGAGACAGTTAAGGAAGTTCAGAGTATTGGGGAAGATACTCCAGTCCTTCTACTCAGGGGCTGTAGAGAGCATCTTGACCGGAAACATCACTGCCTGGTATGGAAACAGCACGGCACAGGACAAGAAGGCCCTACAGAGAGTGGTGCGCTCAGCCGAGCGTACCACGGGTATTGCACTACCTCCCCTGCAGGTTCTATACAACAAGAGGTGCAAATCCAGAGCCTGCAGAATAATGAAAGACCCCCACCACCCCAATAACAGCCTGTTTCAGCTGCTGAGGTCAGGCAGACGCCTGCGAACCCCAGCTACTAGGACAGAGAGGCTTAGGCTTCTTCCCCCAGGCCATCAGAGTCCTGAACAATGAACATTGAGTACCACAGAACACTGAACTAGCCACACATAAGCACACATGAACACACACACGACACGCACGCTGTGCACGCTCACACACTAGCAGCCACTTTAACACTTTAACATGAGCGGGCACACACTCATGCCGCACACACCCACACTTATTGCCAAAAGGAAAGGCCACTTTAAATTAGTATTAGCAACAGTAACAGTGTATTGCACTACCAAAGCTACCTAGCATGTCCTATATGCTCTGTAAATAACTATGTACAGATACCGAGATGTCACACCATGTTACCTGTTACCTGTTACCTGTTATTGCACAATGTTTTTGTATTGGATTCTATTATATGTTGTACCCACTGTATTGCACATCGTTGCGGGCAAGACCACCCGCATTTCATTGTATACTCGTATGCCGTGACAAATAAAACTCTTGACTTGACTTGACTTGACCCCTGCCCACTTTGACAACCTAGGATGGCTTAGAGTAGATGACAGAGTACAGCAACTTGCAATGGGCCTGGTCTACAAGACTACACCACTGGAATACCCATGTACATGTTGAAATACTTCCCAAAGGTCAGTGAATTCCACGCCCACAACATCAGAGGGAGTTCCATAAATCATGTTCAACCCAGATTCGGCTCAAACAAGGGACTAAACATTCGCAATTATGTAACAATAATGTGGAACACCCTATCCAAAACCGTGAAGGAATGTGATCTGTTTGTCGTGTATGTCATTAATGTCATGATGAATTGAAAATGGGGTACCCCGATGTAAACAAGACAAAAGTATAGCAGTTTGTTTTGTATTGAGCCGTACTGTATTGTACCCATTCTGCAATCTGTTAATAAAGTTTTCAATCAATCAATCAAGTTTACCGAACGAAGCTGTGAAAGAGATACCTTTATGATCGGAGAGAGCCATGGGTCATAAAGAGACTTTAAATCTGTCGAAGAGATTGGGAGAAGAGAACAAGTAGTCAATCCTGGAGAAGGTCTTATGTCTGGCAGAAAAACAGGAAAAGTCCTTTAAGGTAGGGTTAACTAGGTGCCATAGGTCAGTTAGGCCAGTATCGCGGGCCCAGGCCTGAAGGGATTGCTTTTGATCGTGTGTCTCTGAGGTTCCGGATCTGTCAATCGTTGAGTCCCAACACGTATTAAAATTACCCCCCACAATAAAGGCATAGTCATGGAGTTCTAACATTATCCTAGTGATTGTCTTGTAAAAATCTGCATCAAATGTGTTCGGAGCATACATCAAAATGTATGCGATTTTCCTGTTAGAGTATTCAACTTTTGCCATCGTTATCCTTCCCTCTGTATCAGCCCAAACATTCAACACCTTAATATCTAAATTACGTCTCGTCACAATGGCGACACCGCGTGTCTTGTTGTTCACGGAGGAGGAGGATATTACATGATAAAATCGGTTTGCTAATCTTGCCACATCAGTCTTCATGAGGTGGGTTTCATTTAGTAGAGTGAGTCAAATCTATTGTTTTTCTTTTCAGCAGACCCAGCACACTGGTGCGTTTATGTGGTGTATTTAAACCACCCGTGTTCCAGATTAGTGTGTTCAAATTAGCCAGTCATATTTGTAAGTGTGTATGTCAACATACCAAAGCAGCCACAAATATTATATATAGGCTATAGAGCACAGGAGTGCTCCACATATATACACCATAAGACATAATCAAATCACTAATTTATTAAGGTAATTCGTTACGTGTTGCGTGGCAAAGCAATAATTGTTATCCACCCAAGGGCTGTCTAATATTAACCAACCTAAAACATGTTAGCCTAGTGTTTTTGATATGCAAGCTACAATGGCTAACGGGCGAGCTCAACAGCTCAGCCCATCATAACCCGCCAGCTTAAAATACGAACTTGGGACAAACATAGCCCAGCTATCTTAATGCAATACAGTTTTAGCCACACCCACGTGGTTCACCTAGCTTAATTGAACAGTTTGATGGTCATAACATGGAGGAACTCAGTTGATTGATTGATTGATTGATTGATTGATTGAAAACTTTATTAACAGATTGCAGAATGGGTACAATACAGTACAGCTCAATACACACAATTGTTAAGGGGATGCAGACCAGAGAAAGACTTTGGTCTTGTTTACATCAGGGTCCCCCATTTTCAATTCATCAGGAGTTGATTTAGCTTAGCTAAAAAAATGCTCGGAACTTCATAAAAGTCAGACAAAGCTTTCCAAAAGCTCAAACAGTGAACTCCAAGCCCACGTGGTTGAACTAAAAATTCAAAAAACAGACTAAGAAATTATGTAAACACCATGATCAAAACCACAAAAAAAATTTCATCAATGACAAAACTGAGGAAAACAAAAACAAACCATGTGAACTTTGGAAATTACTCAATAATCAACTATGCAGTAAAAAACTTAAAACCAGATTCTCAAACATAAACATAAAGACGGACAACACGCTCATCACAGACAAGCTGGATGTAGCCAATTACTTAAACATCTTTTTCACAAACATAGCCACAACACTTGTTTTGTTTTTTTTATTGATCTTTTTCCCCCTCCATTTTCCTCCGATTTTCTCCCATCCCAATGTTAGTCGTTATGCCAATTCCCAATCCCCTTCCTGGTCGCTGCGCACTTACCCCCCACAGTCGGTCTGGGAGAGTGGAGGCTACCACGTGCTTCCTCCGACACACGTCCAGCCAATCAACCGCTTCTTTTCACCTGGCAGCGCGGATTCTCATTAAGAGGGCGTAGCGTGTGGAAGGATCACACTATCCCACTCAAGTCCTATCCGCGCTTAGCAGGCGCCCCGACCGAACTGTGGGAGTCGCTGTTTACAACGACCCGGACCCACCCCGCCAGCTTCTCCCACCCTCTAATACTGCCAATTGTATTAGTGTGAAGGGCCAGCCAAGTTGGTGACAACCCCGGAGCTGTGAGCTGGATTCGAACAGGCGAATCTAGCCGCTCCGGGGTTTGGTGATGAACGCAATCTCCGTTACGCCACCTGACCGCTACAGCCACATCACTTGTAAACAAACTACCCTCCCACATTATGGGGTAGAACACATAGTAGAATACTACAAAAACCTAGGGGTCCGCAAAGACGACTTCAAACTAGAAATGGTAACAACCGATGAGGTACTCAAAAAACTGAGCGCCCTCCAACCTAACAAGGCCACTGGCCATGACAACATCCCCTCAAAATTCCTCAGAGACGCAGCAGCCGCATCACACCTCTGCACAAAAAGGGCAGCAAATTAGACCCAGGCAACTACCGCCCTGTTTCTATTCTTACCTCCACCTCGAAAGTCATGGAGAAAATAGTCTATGAACAGATCGAAAAGTACCTGGCGGGAAAAAATCTAATCTACGAATTCCAATCTGGCTTCAGAAAATCCCACTCCACTGACACATGCCTTCTCTATTTGAACGACCACATCAAACAAGAGGTGGACGCGGGCAAATACTGCGGCATGGTCATGCTGGACCTACAAAAGGCCTTCGACACTGTCAATCACTCCATTCTGATTGACAAGCTAAAAGCAATTGGTTTTGATAGTTTATCAGTGAGCTGGATGCAATCCTACCTGGAGGGGAGAGAACAGATGGTGGAGGTAAACGGTACTCTATCCCCCCCCCTCTCAGTGAGCTGTGGTGTTCCACAAGGAAGCATACTAGGACTGCTACTGTTCCTAATTTATGCAAATGACATGTCGTCAGCTTGTGACTGCAACTTGTTACTGTTTGCGGATGACTCAGCCCTGCTGGTCTCTGACAAGAACAAGTTGCAGGTTGAAAAAACCCTCAGCTCGGAACTAGGCAAAATCTGCATATGGCTCGCTGATAACAAACTATCATTACACATGGGCAAAACAGAGTCCATTCTCTTCGGTTCAAATAACAAACTCAGCAAGACCGACGGCTTCTCAGTTACAGTGGGTGACAATATTGTCACAAGGAAAGATGAAATTACCTACCTGGGTTCCATCCTAGAGGCAAATCTTTCCTGTGACAAAATGGCATCCAATGTAATAAAAAAAAGTCAACCAACGAACTTGATTCTTGTACCAGATCTCCTCTCTGGTAAACAAGAATACCCTGAAGACTCTGGCAGGAGCACTCATTCAAGGGTACTACGACTATGCTTGCACCTCATGGTACCAAAGCACCTCAAAGGCGTGTCGTATATTCCTAAATGAATATCTATTAATTACAGCACAGTGAGGTTGCTAACTAGAGGAAGGGAAAGATCACAGTGTGATAGAAAACATGGTCCTCATCTGGGCTCCCAAAAATAGCCAGTAGAGAATAAGTTTGTACAGCAAAACAACCAGAAGCTATGGTCCAATATTCATTTATTCAGCGTGGGCCGAGAGTGGAATAATGCATTAGTTACATACAGCAAACTTCAAGCATAATACATGATTGTACAAAAGGATTTGATGAGGTAAATCACAATAGCCCTCACACGTTGGCTCTCTACATCAAAGACAGTATTGTACATAAATATTAGTCATGTTATGTTAATGAACTGAGAATGTACTAAGCCATACACATGAGCACAACCTGGTCCTAAGGTAGGAATCTGTACATTTTACTCTAACCAACAATAAGAGTCCATGATTCTACTCACATGTATAACGGCACACTCTCTGGTGGATTGGAGGAGGCGCAGCCGGACCCCCCTGGAGACGGGACGGTGGGCTGGCCTCTCTACTAACTGCACTCCTCCAATACTTATAGTTTATCTGACTTCCCTACTCTTAACCTAGTTCCACCAATCACAAGTATCTTAAAAACAGGCAGTCCTCATTTGGTGTCTTCTGGTCGTGTGGGTGCCTGTAGCAGCCAGGGGTGGCCCCCTCCTTTTTGGACAGAGGGGGGGTTGGACTGTGGCCCCCTTTGACCTGTGACCTTATCTTGGTTGGGCAACTGTCCTTACTGTTATACTGAGTCACCGTTTTTCTGTGGTGTGTGACTGAGTAAACAATGTCGTCATTAGAGAGGTGTCGCCTGGTGGTTTTCAACATGATGAGGTCTGATGACTTCAGCCTTAATAGTGCTTGTGTTGATATAACATTAACCCAGTATAGTCAGTGCTCCTTAGGTTAATACTATTCAATTCACAAGAGCCATCCCAAAACCCCATCTACCAAACTGACACTTTGTATTTTCTGAATCTATTATTGTAAAGATTCAACCACATTACTCTGGTCTCACAGAGGCATTTCTGCTTTTGGTCTCTCTTGCTGTGCTCAACTGTCACATGTAGAAGGTGTTTGGTTTCTTGGGGGACTGGAATGGCCCTCTCTCCAACTGTGTAAACAACCCTATCATTATAGAGGCTTGGCCTGCAGGCTTTCTCCGGAATGTGCTCTGAGAATCTATGTAATGCCTAAATTACCATCACTACAGATATTTTCAGTTTTCAGGGTTAATCTAACATTTTGATTATGAAATTCTCAGTCAAGGTTACCACAATTCCTCCCTTTGACATTTTACTAATGTCATATTACAAGTACCTTGACTTAATTTCTATACATACTAGCCATACAATTTAACATAATTACAAAAATCATAAATTTTGAATTTTTCACAATTTTTCTTCTCAATTTTTTCCATTCTTCTTTCGTACATCTCATCAATTTTGGCCTTCTTGTCTTCTTCTTTTCTTTCCCACATTTCCCCTGACTATGGCCCCCTCCCGGGGAATCCAAATGACCCATTCATCCAGATCCCCAATTAACCTACTCTGCCCTCATGATCCAGTGTTTACCACCTACTATCATTGGGCTTTGTTCCTCTGGGCTCACAGCCAGAGGCCTACTTTTTCCTTTTAAACAAAAACTTTGAATATGCTAACAACAATTAAAAATAATTTTAATCTAAACATCACAAATTTAAAGTATAATCAATCACAATTTTTTTTTTTTTAAACCCATCTCCTTAAATTACAGTATCCGTTTACATGATCTGGGGGAGACAAGATCCATTAGTATCACAATATTTTCATTTTACATCCATTCTCTGAAATAATCTCTTCTTTCTGCTAATTTTTTCCTTAAGATAGTACAATCACATTTGCATAATCAATCAATTGCTTCCCACCTATCCTCCCCCCTTTTATGACACATATAATGGTCATAACCTTATCACCTCCTGTGTCCATAGCTCAGTTTGGCAGAGGAAAGCAGAATTTCAACGAACATTTTCTTTCACCTTTTCTCCTCACTCTGGCCATAACCCCACTATGTGAATGCATCTTTATCTGACCCTGCGTTGTGTAATTTATCCGCCCTCTGCTTGCGCGTCCTACCAAATCAATGTGCACAAGACAAAGCCCATCAGTACCTATTCAGTCTTGTCCCTGTCCCCTACAGTCCAATCACAACTCCATAACTCCCCAGAGAACCTTGTTCACACATTCTCAGCTCAGCCTTCAGACTGGCTCAGCCCCCCCAGGCCAGGTCATGCCCCAGGTCCAGTCATCTACTATCTCATGACAACCCGTCGTCAGACGACTCCTATAGCGTGGAAGTTCCTCCAAACCACATCTGTTCAGTTTTTACAACCTGGCCCCACCCGCATGGGGTTTGTATAGGCGGGGGTCTCCGTGTACAAGAATTCTCTCACCACAATTTGTAATTGACCACCATTGGACTGCAGAGTAACAGGGAAAAAAGAAATCCTACGTTACCGCTCTAATGTAATGTATTCATGTCTCTCCCACCGTTGATCTGCCTTTCCCCTCCTTTTACTGAGCTGTTGAAGAAACAAGCACAGAGCAAATCTTTTTACACAATATGTCAACATACTTAATAAGGGAAGCCATTAATTCCATATGCAAATCGTGGTGGCACTACTTAACTGTCATCGATCTGATCCAATGCATCCCAGCCTCGATCTGTTCCAATGCATCCCAGCCTCCAACAGTCCCCTCCCGCCAAAT
Source organism: Notolepis coatsorum (assembly GCF_963971535.1). NCBI lineage: Eukaryota > Metazoa > Chordata > Actinopteri > Aulopiformes > Paralepididae > Notolepis > Notolepis coatsorum. The sequence goes on along the minus strand of NC_140181.1, from coordinate 84,286,673 downwards.
CATGTAACACAGTTAAAAACAAAAACCAAACAATTAACCAAATATTTAAATATAACACATCCCCCTACTACATGTCATGCAACTCCTACATGTGAGAAATTACCATTCATACCTAAAACAGTAAATCAATGAAATCAACACGCTCCAAACGTCACATCAAAAGTTTATCAGAAAGAAAATAAAAACCAGGTTTTCCAAAACCATCCATCTACCCTCTATCATCAATTCTCACACACACCCTCAAACGGAACAGCATCCTGTCCCTGAGACTCGACACCTCTCAAGTCAGCACAATCACCCCTACCGGTTCCATTCAAACACCTTTCAGTCCACACAACTATAGATCAAAACACTTAGAAAATAAACCCAAAAATGTACATTCACGCTCACTCATACAAAATTAAACTTAAATAAAAGTAGTATCTGTACCAACACCACCACTGTTTCTAAAATAACACTATAAACCTTGACATTCAACCAAATAACATGACCTAAAGTAAACGCTCTCATCCAATTTCTCAGTGTCACAACCCATTCAATCCTGAACATTAGAGCCCTTAGAAAAGAAATAAAAACAAAAACCAATCAAACATCACAATTCAACATCATCCACACCTCCTGAGCACCCCACAGTGGCTGTTACTTTAAACAAAACAAACTCTTTCATTCAAATGATATGAACTGAAATCAAAAAATGACACCCACGCTTCCTCTTCACTCCTGCATCAAAACCCCTTTCATACAACATAATCTCTCAACCACACAAAATAACCAACACTCTCCATCATTCTCAGCCACTCAAATCATCTCAACCTTGTCCTTTCTATCACACATCCTTCATTTTATAAACATATACTTTCAACACACTCGTTAATCACTCCACATCTTTGACAAACAAAGGTTAGTTTGCTTCTCCCTCTCCTACTTCTACCTCAGTCTACACTCTTTTCAGGCTAACACCATCTAACACTCAACCTCTGCACTCAAAGGGTCTAGCGGAACCCCTTTTTCAACCTGAAGTCACCCCAGCCCGCTAGAACTGTGACAACTCCCGGTCATTCCTTCAATCAAACAGGCCGCCCTAATCAAATGTAAATAACCTCATCTGATTTGGCTCCTACTCAACCTCTCCTACCCTCTTTTCTTAAATTAGCCGCTTTCTGTCTCAACATCTCCCCCGTCGTAAAAATAACTGCCAACTGTTATCTCACTTTACAACTGTCTTCCGCAATCTTCACCTCCGACTTCTACTTCCCCTGCACCTAACTGATTAGCTCCACTCCGTCTTCCTGTCCTGTCGTGCCCCTGTAACAGCTGTCCCTTCCTGACCCCCCTTGGGCCGTTCCTAAATTACTTTACCCCATGACTCCCCTGTAACTCAACAGAAGTTAGTCATTACACACAAAATCATTTATAATAACTGCTAAAACACAATCTTACATCAAAGCAGCATCAATCTTAATAAAAAACATCAGCCTATGTACCAATGGCATTAAAGATATAACAATCTAACAGCATTTCAACATAGCAATGCAACAAAAATACATATACCAACAAGCCTACACCTAAAGACTTGCAGCAACATTAATCCAACAGTGTAACTTAAATCTGACATCTTAACATCAATGTATCCTATACAAGCATTTTTTTTATCAAGCTACATTTTAAACTCCAGTCAAACACAACATCATTATTCTAAGCTTACAATTGTACATGTCACACAGATTAAAACAATTACTCTTTTAACACAACATCATTTAAGTAATAAAATTACAACCTAAGCATCACTTATTTCCAATAAAACAACATTCCCAGAAGTGGTCTCAAACGGTTTCACCCCAGGTCTGCACCTGAAGGACACCCTGTACCCACATGTTTTTTTCAGTGCACACAGTATTTCCCTTCTTAAACAATAGTCACTGATAAGGTTAGTTTTGTGAAATCTTAACCTATTACCGGCAACGTCCATCAACTCATCATACATGTAAGCATCACTCATTTCAGAAAAACATTATAGTGGTTAGTTCTCAATACTTCCTCATACCATACACACGTGACAAACCAATCCTACTGCATTCTACTTTGTAGAACATTTTACCCATTTCAGCCTATTATTACTCCCAAACTACCGTATATCTGTATATCATGTATGCAATAAAAGTTATGATGTATTTAAAACGGGTGACTCCGTCTCTGGTCTGCATCCCCTTAACAATTATATGTTTTTAGCTGTACTATTTTTAATCAATCAACTACTCAATCCCCCCTGGTTAAAAATATCCCTGTGTATTAAAGACAATAATACAACCTACCCAGTTTAGCCGGTTTTATGAATCCCAGCTTAATTATGGGCATGTATATTAAATCATCTACACTGACAGGCACACTGCAACGTTCGCAACCTATTCTCAACTTCGTCCCTTAAACCAACCACTAACAATGTTACATCTCTACCCCCGCGTACACATACTCGTAGTAATAACAACCATAAACAGAACCACTTCCAGATCACTTTCACAAAGCAAAAATATTAACACTTACCACCGTCCCGTGAGCGAAAATGAACGAAAACAGCGATCCGCACATGCGCAGTAGCAACCGATGCGACTACCACCATAACGTTGCAACGACAACCAAAATCTGCCACGACATCCTAAACATGCCACGACATCCTAAACATGCCACGACATCCTAAACATGCCACGACATTCTACCGCATCCTCTACTACCCCCTAAACATTATTTCCCATATTCCAATCATCCCATATGTCGCCCGGAATCTCACAAACCAGCCGCATGCAAGCTAATAGCCTAGCCAGCCTCAATGCGAGGTTCCATGCATTCCCGGAAGCCCCAAGCTATGCCACGTTCGAGATCCGCACATTCATTCAATCCGCCCAGTACCAATCTAACAACAAACAACTCACACATGTCTAAATACCCACTTCAAAAGAACAAACCATCGTAAAAGAATCTAAAAACATTCTCATATTTCAACGCCGTTACACAGATCAACATTAATCATTTCTCCTACCCTTCTCTCCGCCTGGCTCCACGCGCCGTGAACGTTACACACTCCCCATTCAACACCATGACGTCATCAAGCAGCGACTTCTTTCATTCACGATACCCTCGTACACAATTGTTACCGCATCATATATAACCACTAAAACAGCCCCAATCACCTCAACGAACGCCTCGACTCGCTTCTCAACAACAATTGCTCTCACAGCGTTTCGTAAATTTTTTCACATCGTCGCTCTAACATCTCTAGAATACCGCATCTCCTCCACAGAGCTAATCTAGTTAGCCCCAACTCCAATATGATCCACAGACTAGTATTGATCTGATCCACGTCACAACATAACAACCTTCGTCAAGCTTGCTACTAATCACATACATTTCACACAAATACACAAATACATAAATACAAACAAACCGACCCCCCGTACGAGACATCGATTACATGGCGCAACGCTATTAACCTTGGATTCTTGTGTAAGCCGACTTTTCATCTAAAAACTGATCACCGAACATCCTCTAGTGTCCTTTTCCTAAATACCCCATATTTTCCTAATCTCCCGCGTCATACACAGTTCCTCCGAGCGGCGAGCCCAGTCATATACTTAATAATTCAATTTTCGACCCACTAACAGGGTATAGAATTCCCACAATCACACACTCATCACCCCTTTTCTCTAACCCTACACTACATTCTTTTCTTTAAGATATGTCTGACTACCCCGCCTTATCCATCAATTCTCTCGTCACTTCTCAGTCCCACTTCCTGCATCTCTGTGACTTAATCTCCACGCCGGTCCCTTCAAATATTTTACCTAAACTAAACTATGTGCTTTGGATCACCCAAGCTTTTGCTTTCACCAGACAGACATACAGATCCGTATACTTTCCCTCACTTAGGCCTGCTCTTGCACGTAGCCTCCTAACTCGACATCTTGTCAACCATTTTCCTCAGCGCCTCCTAACATCAGCCCTAACTTGTCCCTACAATATGACTAATAACTCTTCGTCGGCTGCCGCTCTTATATAATCAAAAAAAATCGCAAGTTTCATCCTCCTGTTTACCCTGGCACCGCACAAATACGCTGGTCGTATTTCCTGCAATAAAACCCCAAGCAAGCAGGTCGACAGCGGCCTCCTGTTTCTAATAACAACACAACCATCAAAAAGCGAGAGTGGAATAATGCATTAGTTACATACAGCAAACTTCAAGCATAATACATGATTGTACAAAAGGATTTGATGAGGTAAATCACAATAGCCCTCACACGTTGGCTCTCTACATCAAAGACAGTATTGTACATAAATATTAGTCATGTTATGTTAATGAACTGAGAATGTACTAAGCCATACACATGAGCACAACCTGGTCCTAAGGTAGGAATCTGTACATTTTACTCTAACCAACAATAAGAGTCCATGATTCTACTCACATGTATAACGGCACACTCTCTGGTGGATTGGAGGAGGCGCAGCCGGACCCCCCTGGAGACGGGACGGTGGGCTGGCCTCTCTACTAACTGCACTCCTCCAATACTTATAGTTTATCTGACTTCCCTACTCTTAACCTAGTTCCACCAATCACAAGTATCTTAAAAACAGGCAGTCCTCATTTGGTGTCTTCTGGTCGTGTGGGTGCCTGTAGCAGCCAGGGGTGGCCCCCTCCTTTTTGGACAGAGGGGGGGTTGGACTGTGGCCCCCTTTGACCTGTGACCTTATCTTGGTTGGGCAACTGTCCTTACTGTTATACTGAGTCACCGTTTTTCTGTGGTGTGTGACTGAGTAAACAATGTCGTCATTAGAGAGGTGTCGCCTAGTGGTTTTCAACATGATGAGGTCTGATGACTTCAGCCTTAATAGTGCTTGTGTTGATATAACATTAACCCAGTATAGTCAGTGCTCCTTAGGTTAATACTATTCAATTCACAAGAGCCATCCCAAAACCCCATCTACCAAACTGACACTTTGTATTTTCTGAATCTATTATTGTAAAGATTCAACCACATTACTCTGGTCTCACAGAGGCATTTCCGCTTTTGGTCTCTCTTGCTGTGCTCAACTGTCACATGTAGAAGGTGTTTGGTTTCTTGGGGGACTGGAATGGCCCTCTCTCCAACTGTGTAAACAACCCTATCATTATAGAGGCTTGGCCTGCAGGCTTTCTCCGGAATGTGCTCTGAGAATCTATGTAATGCCTAAATTACCATCACTACAGATATTTTCAGTTTTCAGGGTTAATCTAACATTTTGATTATGAAATTATCAGTCAAGGTTACCACAGGCGCTAAAAACAAGATTACAAACATCACAAAACAAACTAGTCAGACTACTACTTGACCTTACCCCTAGAACCCACCTCACCCCTGCACACTTTGACAACCTAGGATGGCTTAAAGTAGACGACAGAGTACAGCAACTTGCAATGGGCCTGGTCTACAAGATACACTATACGACTAAGGTACCCATGTACATGTCAAAATACTTCCCAAAGGTCAGTGAATACCACGACCACAACACCAGAGGAAGCTCAACAAATCATGTTAAACCCAGATTCAGCTCAAACAAGGGACTAAACACGTTTCGCAATTATGCCACATCAATGTGGAACGCCCTACCCAAAGCTGTAAAGGAATGTGAATCCCTACCCACATTCAAAACCGCTCTAAAAGAGCACCTACGGGAGGCTGCAATTCGAAACTGGCCACCGTAAATGTCCAAACCCCCCACCCCCTCCTAATAGACAGTCTCCTCCCCACCGCATGTATATATTCTCTCCCCGCCGTATATGTATATTTCTCTCCCACCCACCCACCCCCTCCTAATGTACAGTCCCCTCCCCATCATATGTATATACTCTGTCAGCATCTATGAGTAACAGTACTGTATATTTGAATACCGTATATGTCACAAATGTATCAGTACTAAATACCTATATGTCCCTATGCCATAAATGTCATGTATGTTGAGTATGTCTTAAATGTCAATGTGAAATGAAAATGGGGGACCCTGATGTAAACAAGACAAATGACTTTCTCTGGTCTGCATCCCCTTAACAATTGTGTGTATTGAGCTGTACTGTATTGTACCCATTCTACAATCTGTTAAATAAAGTTTTCATTCATTCATTCATTCAGCTTCAATATAGTGTCTGTCATCCATCAACTATGATGGATGGAAGACGGTTTAGCCATATTAGCACGGTGGGCTCTGTCACATTCCGGAGAGCTAGCCAACAGTTCTTTACCCAGGATTTCATTCATTCTTGAGGATGACTGGAGAACAACACCCTGACTATAATGCATCAGTTTAAACATTTGTCCAAGTCGCAGAACAACCACACAGGAGGTGACGTATAGCCACCAGTCTTCCTGGTAATAGAAGGGTTTCCTGTTTGATCCCTATAGGCAGTGTCCAATACTGCTGTGCTCCTGAGCAAGGGCAACAAACCCACATTTGTGAAGAAGAAGTCTTTATTTGTCATGCAGATGAACACACACATGGATGTGAGATGGGTGACACAGGAACACACATGCATTGGGTCGCGATGAAATGCCTCTCTGCGGAGTCTGCGCTTAACCCATACCGTCGTCCTTCCCCAAGGGCAGCCAGGAGTAGACATGGGCTGCGTGGGGCCGCCCCCTGGGGACCGATCCAAGTGCTGTCCGTCTTCGTCATGTTCTGCATGTTTTTCCATTGGGTTTATCGCTTTTTCTGGAGGGGAAACCCTTGCGAGCACGGGGAGAACATGCAAAGCACGGGAGATACCCCACCTGGGTACCTGGCAATGCAGTGACCTGGTCCCCAAACGGGAATCGAACCCAGGACCTTTTTTTATATTTACTGTGGCGGGTGGCATTAATGAGAAAGGAGGAGGGGCCTCAATGAGCCAGGTTCCGTTATAGGGGGCTACCTGCGGGAGGAACGTTAGTTTGAATTGTTTGTTGCGACCGGTGCAGTGAGGTAGGTGCACACCTCACTCCGGAATGCAGGAACAAGCATTACACACTTTAATAACTTCTTTACATCGGTAGCAGGTAAGCTTGTCTCTAACCTACCTCCCAAGACAGAGCAGTTTGGTGATGACTTTGTTTCCAACTACTATAGCCAACGAGGGGTTAAGGCAAACTCGTTCTCCTTAAGCAAGGTGTCAGTAGTCAAAGTGGCTGCGATGCTGGGTGAGCTCAAAATCAAGAAGGCCACAGGTGTAGATGGCATCAGTGCCAGGTTTCTGAGGGATGCAGCCGGAGTTATAGCTCCACCAGTAACCCATATTATTAACCTCTCCCTGGACCTAGGCAAGGTACCCACCGACTTCAAGAATGCCAAAGTCATCCCTATATATAAAAAAGGGAGCAAATCTGACCCCAGCAATTATAGACCAGTCTCAATTTTAAGTGTGTTATCCAAAGTCCTAGAGAAGATAGTCCATGAACAAGTCCAGGAATATGCAAGCAGCCATGACCTCCTGTACGACCTCCAATCCGGCTTTAGGAAGTCTTACTCTACTGAAACATGTCTTCTTTATCTTACAGACAGTATCAGGAGGGAAATAGATTCAGGTAAGCTGTGTGGGCTAGTTCTTCTAGACCTACAGAAGGCTTTCGACACAGTGAACCATGACATACTGCTCTCCAAGCTTAAGGCCTTGGGTATGTCTGAGACAGTGGTCAGATGGTTCTCTTCCTACCTTGCTGATAGGGTGCAGCGGGTTGAGGTCAGTGGCACTATGTCAGAGGCCAAGCCCATTGTATGTGGGGTCCCACAAGGAAGCGTGCTAGGACCTCTCCTTTTTTTTACTGTACATAAATGACATGTCAGCAGCATGCTCATGTAACTTGTTTTTATTTGCAGACGACTCAGCCCTGCTAGTCTCACACAAGGATCAGAACACACTAGAACAGATGGGTGAAGAACTTGCAGGGGTCAGCAGGTGGCTTTCGGACAACAGGCTTTCTCTTCACCTAGGTAAGACAGAGGCAGTACTATTAGCCTCCAAGCCCAAGGTCAGGAAAGCACGGGAGTTTAATATCCAGCTAGGAGCTGTAACCCTAAAACAGCAAAAAAAAAGCGAAGTATCTAGGCTGTATGATAGACGGGAGCCTAGATGGGGAGGCTATGGCCTCCCAAGTACTGGGCAAAGTCAACGCCCCCACCAGGTACCTAGCTAGGAAAGCCAACCTCCTTGGCAGAGATAGCCTCAGGCTACTAGCAAATAGCCTAGTACTCTGCCACTTTGACTATGGTAGCGTATCGTGGTTCGAGGGCCTGACAGTGAACATAAAAAAGAAGCTTCAGGTTTCCCAAAATAAGCTAGTAAGGGTGGTAATGGGTCTTGGCCCTCGCACCCACATAGGGAGGAGTCACTTCCAGGAGCTAAACTGGCTTCCTGTGGAGGCCAGAGTTACCCAGCTCAGACTGAACATAGTGCACAATATTATAAACCAAAGGTCCCCTAGATACCTCCAGAACTACTTCACCCCGGTCAACAAATCCCACAACCACAGAACTAGAGCAAGCATAGCAAACCTGAAGCCTGCTTCTTTCCGATCCAAACTGGGCCAATTCTCCCTTACTTTCTCTGGAGCCCAGGATTGGAACAAGCTGCCTATCCCCATCAAGCAGAGCTTGAGCCTCCACAGCTTCAAGAGAAGCGTCAGGAAGTGGCTCATGGACAGAATAGAAGAATAGCCCCCTATAGTTTGAATGGGTTTCCAATCAGTTTTTAGTTATTGTGGGGTATACAATTTTAGCGATAGGTTAGTCTTATAATGTTTTAAATGTATGAGTGTTGTGTTATTGTCGTGTTTTTGTTGTGGCCTAACAGCCCTGGGACCATGACGGAAATAAGGGTTTTACTCTTTCTCATGTTATCCTTTGGATCCTTGTTGTGTGTTTTTAATCCATCAATAAAATAAAATCAAATCAAATCAAGGTAGGCATTGGTAGTATTATAGTTTAGGAATAGCGGGTTTTAATATGTGCTGGGCAATATGTGTGACATGGAGTGTTTGTTCCAGATCACTTGCCTGGTTCCCAGCGGGATTGAAGGTAGTCGGTAGGATAATAGGACCACCGACGGACCAGGTATTTTCTTTTTTTTTTGCATTTTTACAGCTTTTCTTGGTCACGCAGGACCGACAGAGGAGAGGGCGAACGGGAGGAGAGGTGGGGAGGACATGGAACAAATAACGTCGGGTGCTGGGATCCAACCCGGGTCGGCCGCGTAGGTGCGCGAGGCACTATGGTATGCGCCACAAGGGCGCCCCCGGACCAGGTATTTTAATGTAGCATTTTGTTTTAGCATGTAATGTTGTCTAATAATTATGTGTGTTATTGTTTTAATAATAAAGTGTTTTAATACTGTTGTGTTTGTTTCCCGGCAGAGCACCAGTGGTCCAGCTGCTCTTGTCGTGAAACACGTTTTTAGTTATTGTTTGGTAGTTATAATTATGTCTAATCCGCCCGGGCCAGTGGGCCGGTAGACGGGCAAAAAGAATTGGGTCTTGCCCTTGGGGCGGATTAGTTTTCTTTATCTACGTTTGTTTGTTTATTTGTGTGTCCGTTTCCCCCCCCACCATAACACCAACCCATGTGTAGAAGGGTGGATTATCCCTGCTTATGGGAGTAGTAGTACACAGCCACCTGGTAGCAGGATACTATAGAATTGGATCTATATGTACCCCCGTCTTTGGCCCGGAACGTCGTTCTGGAGGGCGTGCAGCAGGAGTGGATGGGGCCCAGGATTTACTAACCTGGGGGATGGTACTCTGGTCTCCCTCGCCTTCCAAGGCGGTCAGCAGTAGCTCCCCACACACTCTCACTTCCCCCAGTACCTCCGACAGCCGTCCCACACCCGGTGACTGTCAGTTCAATAGTGTTATTGGGCTTCCCTTTAAGCAGTACTGTAGGAAAGCCCTGCTAATAAGACTACTTTGTTCTGTACTGGCCCTTTAAGAGTTCCTCCCCTTTAACGTGAGCGAGCTGGTCTCAGTGTTATTGTCTGACGACTACTTTGTTCTGTACCGGCCCTTTAAGAGTTCCTCCCCTTGAACGTGAGCGAGCTGGTCTCAGTGTTATTGTCTGACGACTACTTTGTTCTGTACCGGCCCTTTAAGAGTTCCTCCCCTTTAACGTGAGCAAGCTGGTCTCCGTGTTACTGTCTAACGACGTGCTGTAGTAGTTTACCCCTGTCCCCTTAGGATAACGTGTGCGTCAATGAACGTGAGTACTGTACCTGCGTTTAGTTCGTTCATTCAGTTTACTCTGTACTTAGTGCGTCCCCGCTGATCCATTCCTGTTGACGTCATTCCCTCTGTTATTGAAACACTGCGCCGTTAGCTTAGCTACACGTTAGCCAACCTACGTTGCCCCTGCTATGATATGCTGCTGCGCTGCGTGGCTAGCTTAGACGCACGTTAGCTAGCCTAAGTTATAACTATAACCCACTCATTACCCCTAGTGAATTGAATGTATCTTACACCTGGTTTACAGTCCACCTACCTATACTGTTTACATGCACTGAAGGAGTAATTCCCTGCATAGGTTATGTAGGTTATATATACCAACTCTGGTTAAGTGAATGCCCTAGTTACTAGTTGCACTATACTACTAATGGATATTCTTGTTTATGTACATCACTACTGTGTTATTAATGTATACTGTATTGTATTCCTCTGTAGACAACCACACATGGAAATCTCCCAAATACAACCAGTAACTGCAGCACGCCTCTGTGTAATTCTTTAATGGGAGTTACAATCCCATAGTGTCCGCCAGTTCCATCAAACGCACCCTGTGGAGGCCCTAGCCCTCCGTTTCATGGTCCTTCGAGCCGGATATCTATGAGTGGCAGGTACTTCCATTCGGGACAACCTGTAGCCCCTGCTGTGCCATTTATGCCCTCCAGCAACACATCCAAAACGACACAGAGGGCAATTCCAACTTGATAAAGACAGTCGAGCAGTCCTTCTATGTCGACAACTGTCTGCATAGCACACACTCCGCCGAAGAGGCCAAGCGTCTCGTCGATGAACTCCGCCATCACCTACAGACGGGAGGGTTTGAGGTCCGCCAGTGGGCAAGCAACGTGCCTATGGTCATCGAGCACCTTCCGCCCGAAGCCCGCTCCGAAAGCAGCGAACTGTGGCTCTCCAAGAGTATTAGTGATCTTCAGGAGCCTACACTGGGCCTACGCTGGAACTGCCTCAATGACTCCCTGGGCTATAAGCATCGCCCTGTGGAGACCTCAGCACCTACCATGAGGAACCTCTACAGAGTACTTGCCTGCCAGTACGACCCCCTTGGCTACATTGTACCTTTCACCACAAGAGCCAAGGTCATCATACAAGACCTTTGGAAGGAGGAGGTCGGCTGGGACGACCCAATCCGACCCCAAAGCCTGCTCGACAGATGGCGCACCTGGGAGCAAGAGATCCCTCACCTCATACACCTGGAGTTCCACCGAGCCTACGCTCCACCACATGCGAACACCTCTACTTCGACCAGGGACCTCCACATCTTCTGTGACGCGTCCGAGCGTGCATACGGCTCTGTCGCCTACATGCGGACCATGGATGACCAACAGCAAGTCCACATTTCCTTTGTGCTCGCTAGGTCTCGGGTGGCCCCCAGGAAGCAGCTGTCGATGCCCCGACTCGAGCTGAGCGCTGCCCTCACAGGTGCCCAGCTTAATGATGTACTTCAAGCCGAGCTCACCGTCCCCATCCAACGGGTCGTCTTGTGGTCGGATTCCACCACAGTTCTCCATTGGATCAAGTCAGAGTCCTGTAGATATAAGGTCTTCGTGGGCACACGAGTTGCGGAAATCCAGAACCTGACCGAGCCCGATAACTGGAGATACGTGAACTCTGTCTCAAACCCAGCAGATGACATCACTCTGGGCCTAACCTTGGAGGAACTGGTACGACCACATCGATGGCACAAAGGTCCAGAGTTCCTCTACCTACCTGAAGACCAGTGGCCTACTATGCCCTCTGCTCATCCCGAGTCTGACGGCCACGAGATGAAGAAGTCTGCCATAATCTGTCATGTAACCACCTCTCCCAGTCCTCTGCTCCCTGCCGTTGAAGACTTCACTTCATGGAAGGATCTCGTCCAAGCAACAGCCAGGTCCCTTCACGGTGCAGCTGACGCCCAGACTACAGATCAGCCCTATGAAGCAGCTGACTTCCTCAATGCCGAGAAGGTCCTCCTTACACAAGCCCAGCTGGACTCATTCCCCGAGGAGATCAAGGCCCTCAAGTCTGACCGACCTCTTCCCTCAGACAGTCGTTTGAGCTCCCTATCTCCGGAGTACGACAAGGCTACAGGTCTCCTCAGAGTAGGCGGTAGGCTGCGCAGAGCCGAGAACTTGGAGATGGATGCCATTCACCCAATCGTCTTGGACCCACATCACCCCCTGACAAGGCTGATCATCCAAGATTATGATCAAACTCTTCTCCACCCCGGGCCTGAGAGGGTATTCGCTGATCTTCGATCCCGATTCTGGGTTCTACGAGGAAGAGAAGCAATCCGCAAGCATCAGCACACCTGCCGAGAATGTCATCTGTGGCGAGCAAAGCCCGACATGCCTAAAATGGCCGACCTTCCGCCCTGTCGCCTGCGTCTCTACAAGCCCCCATTCTATTCTACAGGAGTAGACTGTTTCGGGCCATTTCACATCAAGATAGGGCGCCGGAATGAGAAGAGGTGGGGGATTGTGTACAAGTGTATGACTACACGCTGCATACACCTTGACCTCCTAGAAAGCTTGGACTCTGACGCCTTCTTGATGTCCCTGAGGCGTTTCATCTCACGCCGTGGCACACCTTTCGAGCTCCTCAGTGATAATGGCACAAACTTTGTCGGAGGAAACAGAGAGCTGCAGGAAGCCTTTGCCGAGATGGAACCCAGACTGAAGGAACAGTTAGCTAAGCAGAAGATTACGTTCCGCTTCAACCCGCCGAGCGCACCGCACTTTGGTGGAACTTGGGAGAGGGAGGTGAAGTCGGTGAAGACTGCCCTCAGAGTCATCTTGAAAGATCAGATAGTGTCTGAGACCGTCCTCCACACAGTCCTCATCGAAGTGGAGGGTATCATGAATGCAAAGCCATTGGGCTACCTCTCCTCGGACGTTGCAGACCCTGATCCCGTTACCCCGAACCTCCTCATCATGGGACGCCGTGATTCGTCTCTACCTCAAGCAGTTTACGACTCCAGTGACCTCCTTGGGAAACGTCGCTGGAGGCATAGTCAAGTGCTGGCCGACCACTTCTGGTCTGCATTCATTCGCCACTACTTACCGGGTCTACAGGAGAGGCAGAAGTGGAGGAAGGACGGCAAGGAACTGTCACTCGGCCAGGTGGCCCTAATCGTTGACCCACAGCTCCCTCGGGCACTCTGGCCTGTCGGGAAGGTCACTCAGACATACCCTGGAGCTGACGGGCGCATCCGCACCGCCGCTGTCCAAGTGAAGGACCGAACATACCTGCGCCCTGTGTCCCGGTTGGTGCAGCTCCCGAGCCTCCCGGATACCGAGGACCCCCGAGACTTTCCCGTTTTAGTTCAAAAGGTCTAAGTAGACTTTTGGGTGCGGCTGTGTAGGAAAGCCCTGCTAATAAGACTACTTTGTTCTGTACTGGCCCTTTAAGAGTTCCTCCCCTTTAACGTGAGCGAGCTGGTCTCAGTGTTATTGTCTGACGACTACTTTGTTCTGTACCGGCCCTTTAAGAGTTCCTCCCCTTTAACGTGAGCGAGCTGGTCTCAGTGTTATTGTCTGACGACTACTTTGTTCTGTACCGGCCCTTTAAGAGTTCCTCCCCTTTAACGTGAGCAAGCTGGTCTCCGTGTTACCGTCTAACGACGTGCTGTAGTAGTTTACCCCTGTCCCCTTGGGATAACGTGTGCGTCAATGAACGTGAGTACTGTACCTGCGTTTAGTTCGTTCATTCAGTTTACTCTGTACTTAGTGCGTCCCCGCTGATCCATTCCTGTTGACGTCATTCCCTCTGTTATTGAAACACCGCGCCGTTAGCTTAGCTACACGTTAGCCAACCTACGTTGCCCCTGCTATGATATGCTGCTGCGCTGCGTGGCTAGCTTAGACGCACGTTAGCTAGCCTAAGCTATAACTATAACCCACTCATTACCCCTAGTGAATTGAATGTATCTTACACCTGGTTTACAGTCCACCTACCTATACTGTTTACATGCACTGAAGGAGTAATTCCCTGCATAGGTTATGTAGGTTATATATACTAACTCTGGTTAAGTGAATGCCCTAGTTACTAGTTGCACTATACTACTAATGGATATTCTTGTTTATGTACATCACTACTGTGTTATTAATGTATACTGTATTGTATTCCTCTGTAGACAACCACACATGGAAATCTCCCAAATACAACCAGTAACTGCAGCACACCTCTGTGTAATTCTTTAATGGGAGTTACAATCCCATAGTGTCCGCCAGTTCCATCAAACGCACCCTGTGGAGGCCCTAGCCCTCCGTTTCAAGTACCCTTCCTTGACCACCTGTATAGACCCTTTAATTAATGTGCTGCGAATGGGGTGGAAGGGTTAAATAGTTATACCAGTCACATATGGAAGAAACAGACACACACACAGTGCTCCCAATTCTGTCTACTTTATATGAAGCCTGGTCAGTTTATCAGTTACAAGTTGTACTTCAGATTATTCAGATAGCACATATTCATAAACGGCATCCACAAACACACTCTTCAGCACGTAGTCCTGGCGATACCGAGCGGGTAGCCGACCTCTGGTGCTCCTCTGGGGCCGGGTTCGTTCAACCCCCCCTGCGTCTGATTCTGTGTCAGATTCGTCTGTCTCTGTTGGCAGGCCCTCGGCCACAGCTTCGCCCTCCGAGGCCTCTGAGGGGCCGCCCGCGGCGCCCTCCTCGCCCCTGTCTCCGCCGTCTTCTCCATCCTCGTCGGAGGGAACTGACTCTACCTCTCCTCCCTCGTTCGGCGCTACTTCCGCGACAACCCGCGGGACCCTGGGTGGGTTACACGCCCTAGGGTGCGGTTCTCGAGAGTAAACGAAGGCACCCCCCACGTCTGATTCGGATGAGCTCCGTGCTCTCATCGGGATCCTTCGGGGAGCTCTCGTCCGCTCTTCCGGGTCGGAGGCCGGGAAGGAGCAGATCTTGAGTTGATCTCTATGCACGGTTCTTTCGGGGCCCCCTCCTTCGGGGCGAACCGTGAACACTGCCGTCCCTTCATGGCTCTGCTCAACCACCATGTAGGGCGTGGGCTCCCACTTGTCTTGTATCTTGTTGCGACCCTTGGGTCGGTGGTCGCAGATCAGGACTCGATCTCCCGCTCTCAAGAGTGCGCCCCTGGACTTCCGGTCGTATATCCGCTTGCGTCGGTGCGACGCATGCTTTGCGGTGGCATTCGCGGCCTCCACGGCGGCCTTCAGTCGCTCGTGGTGTCCCTGAACCCATTCATCTAGGTTCTCCGCACCGTCGTCGACGACATCCCTGCCCCCCAGGACGTCTCGGGGCATCCTTGCATCCCTCCCGAACAGCAGATAGAAGGGGGAGTATCCCGTGGAGGAGTGTATGTGGCAGTTGTACGTGAGTACCAACTCCGGCAAGTGTTCCTTCCAATCCCTCTTCTTGTCGGCGGGCAGACTACGTAGCATGTCGTGCATGGTTCTGTTGAATCGTTCGCACTGCCCATTCCCCTGGGGTTGGTAGGGCGTGGTGCGGCTCTTTGAGATCCCATAGAGCTTACAGAGCTCCTTAATCACGACGGACTCGAAGTTTCGCCCCTGATCGGCATAGAGCCGGGCGGGGCAGCCGTAATAGACGAACCAGTGTTTGATAATCGCGACGGCGGTGGTCTTGGCGGTCTGGTCTTTGGTCGGGATGGCGATGGTGAACCGAGTGAACATATCTGTTAACACCAATACGTTCTCGTACCCGCCCGCCGACATTTCTAGTAGGATGAAGTCCATGGCTAGGACTTTCATGGGCGCCGTTACGTTGGTGCAGGTCATCTGGGCCTGCGCCTTCGGGAATACGTCCCGGGCCAGTGCACACCGCTTGCACCGCTGCACCCAGCTCTTCACCTCTTCGGCCATCCCGACCCAGTAATAGCTCCGCCGCATCAGCTCCACGGTCCCCCTTCCACCGAAGTGTCCCCCGTCCTCATGCTGGGTCTCATATATCCGCCGCCGCAGGACTGCCGGCACCACCAGCTGCAGGACCTCCTCTCCGTCTCGGGGGTCGCTGACGCGTCTGAACAACACCTGTTGGTGCAGACGGAACCTCTCCCACTGTCCGTATATTTTACGGAGACCTGCGTCCATCTCTTGTAACTGGGTCTTAGAGGGCTGGACTCCCCCAGTCACCGCCCGCCACACCGGTCCCAGTTCGGGGTCGTCCGCCTGGAATTGCCGTAACTCCGCCCAGCTGTATCCGCTGTTCCCCTTCTGGGTCACGATCTGCCTCGCTACGACGGTCGGAATCCCCCCTGGTTCAGTCCGTCCCTCCGGACTTAGGAGGGCCCGGACTTCGTCCGCTGGGATCACCACATAGCCTTTGCGTGCGAGTGGGGCGGGGGCCCTCAAGGGGACGACCCGTTCCTCGGGGACCAGCCGAGTAGGAGTGCCCGTCGAGCACGGTATAGGTGCCGTGATCGTGAGGAAGTCCTTCTCGGTGTCCTCCACTTCCGGTTCTGGCCTCATCGGCCTGCGTGACAGGGCGTCGGCGTTCTGATTGAGCCGGCCGGGCTTGTAGTGGACCACGAAATCGTACTCAGCCAGCTGAGCGTTCCAACGCTGTTCCACTGCTCCCAGATTGGCCGTGCCCAGATACCTCAGCGGGTTGTGGTCGGTGACCACGGTGAACTGCGCGTACAGCAGGAGGTCCCTGAACTTCTCTGTGATCGCCCACTTCAGGGCGAGGAGCTCCAGCTTGAACTCGCTGTAGTTCTGGTCGTTCCTCTCCGACCCTCGTAAGCCTCGGCTGGCGAAAGCAATGACGCGCTCCATGCCCTCTTGTTCCTGGCTGAACACTGCCCCCAGCCCCAAGTAGCTACTGTCAGTAGTCACGATGAAGGGAAGGCGGAGGTCCGGGTAGGCCAACACCGGGGGCTTCATGAGGCACTCCCGCAGGTGATCGAAAGCCTCTTGGCACTGGGGAGTCCACTTGAATGCCTCGGTTCGTCCCTTAACGAACCCCTTTTTTTCTTTCCCCATCAGGGCATGCAGGGGCTGGGCTACTTGAGCGAAACGGGCCCGTCTCCAGATGGAGGAGAGAGCGGTTTTGCGCAGGGAGGTGAGAGACAGGGAAGAGAGAGAGAGAGACAGAGAGGACAAAGCGGCTGTACGAGATAGAGAGGAGAGAAGGGAGAAGGAAGATAGAGAGGAGAGAAAGGAGAAGGAAGACAGGGAAGAGCGAGAAAAGGTACAAGAAAAGGAGAGAGACAGGCTGGAGAGAAAGGAGGAGAAAGACAGGGAACTCCAACTGGCCATAGAGAAACTGAGGTTGGAGGCTGGTGGTGGTAGTGGTAGTGCTATTCCCGCTGGAGTCTCCCCGGCTCACTTCAATATCAGCCAGCACGTTTCTCTAGTGCCCATGTTCCGAGAGTCAGAGGTAGAGGCTTATTTTTCTGCCTTTGAGCGGATTGCACATGCTCTGCATTGGCCGGGAAACATGTGGGCGATTTTGTTGCAGTGCAAACTCACTGGCAAAGCCCAGGATGCGTGTGCGTCCTTATCCATGGATGATAGTTTGATTTATGAGCGAGTGAAAGGTGCTGTCTTACGGGTGTATGAGTTGGTTCCCGAAGCATACTGTATAGACAGCGTTTTCGCTCGCTCAGAAAGTCCCCTTCTCAGACCAATACAGATTTATCCCGTGAGCAGAGGAATCTTTTTGAACGATGGTGCGCGGCGAGTAAAGTGCCGGATCTTGCATCCTTGAGCGAGTTGGTGCTCATGGACCAATTTAAGACCTGTATGCCCGAACGAACCGTGGTGTATCTGAATGAACAGAAAGTGTCTACTCTCCAAGACGCTGCTGTTTTGGCAGATGAATTTGCGTTAACGCACAAACATGTTTCTGTGCGTAACGATACTGTGTATGTTAGAGGCGGTTCGTTTCCCTCTCGGGAGTTACCATTTCGGGAAAATGGTGAGCGAGCGTACCGGCCACGCTCGCCTCCGTCTGACAAGAGACAATGTAATTACTGTAAGAAGCCAGGTCATTTGGTGGCAGACTGTTATGCATTGCGTGATCGGCAAGATACTAAAAGGCCAGCTCAAAAACCAAAGGGGGTGGGGTTGATTGGCACTGTCTCACGCCCAGAGCAGGAGAAACCAGACAGTTGTTTTGCACCTTTTATTTTTTCTGGTTTTGTGTCACTGTCAGGTAAAGTCTGTGACCAACGGGAGGTGAGAATCCTTCGTGATACGGGTGGTTCGCAGTCCTTTATTCTGGCGGATGTGTTGCCGTTAAATGAGGAGTCGTCTTGTAAGTCGAGTGCTATTGTGAGGGGGATCGAGATGGGTTTTACACCCGCTCCTTTACATAGGATACATGTGAGATCAGACCTAGTCACAGGTTGTTTTTCCGTGGCGGTTCGTTCATCTTTTCCGGTTGCCGGAATTGATTTTATCATGGGGAACGATATAGCTGGGGGAAAGGTGATCCCTGTTCTGGAGGTGGTGGACGCCCCAGTGTCTGAGTTTTTGTGCGATGCGTTGATTAAAAGTCACCCAAATGTTTTTCGTATCTGTGCTGTGACCAGGGCTCAGGAGAGACAACGAGGGCAGGCGGTGACGCTGGGTGACTCCATCTGTGGCGAGGCTCTCGCTGAGGACAGGTGGCCATCTAGTGGCGAGGTGAAAAAAGGTGTGAGTAGCGTTCAGGGAAAACTGGTAAATCCCAAGTTTTCTGACGTGCCATTACCACTAACGCGTCAAGCGTTGATCGACACTCAGAAACATGATTCCTCCCTATCAAGTTGTTTTGCGGCAGTAGCCAGCACTACTAATAGTAGGAAACACGCCTTCTTGATAGAAGAAGGGGTGTTGATGCGCACTTGGGTAGCTAGGCCAGGTGTGACAGGCTTGAAGTGTGGAGAAGACTGGAATATAGTGCACCAAGTTGTATTACCAGTAGAGTGTAGACATCACGTTTTGATGTTAGCACATGAACATATCTGGTCTGGTCATTTGGGTATTTCAAAGACTTATGACAGAATCCTGCAAAATTTCTTTTGGCCCGGTCTGAAGGCCGATGTGGTAAAATTTTGTGGTACTTGTAGTACATTTACATTTAGATTTACATTTAGTCATTTAGCTGACGCTTTTATCCAAAGCGACTTACAAGTTCTGTGCGACAAGACAGCAAGAAGGGTATAACTCTATCAGCTGAGTAACAATGTTCATCAAAGTGTTGCGTGTTACAGTGTAGGTTAGTTTATTAGGACAAGTGCATGACATTAAGGTTAGTCGGGGTTAGATTTTTTTTTTTTTTTTTTTTTTTTTTTTTATCATTTCAGATAATGGTTGAAGAAGTGAGTCTTTAGTCGACGGCGAAAGATTGGACGGGATTCGGCTGTCCTAACTGGGATGGGTAGTTCATTCCACCATTGTGGGGCAAGGACTGAATAGTCCAGTAGTACATGTCAAATAGTAGGGAAGCCAAATCAGGGGGTTCCTTTAGCTCCCCTGCACCCCATTCCAGCAATAGGGGAACCTTTTGAACATGTGATCATTGACTGTGTTGGCCCCCTGCCTAGGACAAAGGCAGGAAACCAATACATGTTAACTATTATGTGTCTTGCCACCCATTTCCCAGAGGCAATACCTCTGAGGAAAATTACTGCCCCAGCCATTACCAAGGCATTAAACAAGTTTTTCGCAACTTTCGGTCTACCAAAAACCGTACAAAGTGATCAAGGCTCGAATTTCATGTCTAAGACCTTTAATCAATCCTTACAGGTTTTGGGTATCAGTCACACGGTGTCTAGCGCATACCATCCTGAATCACAGGGGGAGCTAGAGCGCTGGCACCAGACGCTGAAGGCGATGCTAAAAAAGTACTGTGTTGATACGGGTTGTGGTTGGGATGAGGGTGTGCCATTTGTACTGTTTGCTATTAGGGATGCTAAACAGGAGTCACTTGGGTTTAGACCTGCAGAGCTGGTGTTTGGTCACGGTGTGCGTGGTCCATTAAAACTGCTCAAAGAGAAGATGTTGTCTGGTTCTTCTCCTAAATCGACTGTGTTTGATTTTGTCTCCCGGTGTAAGGAGCGTCTCCGCTGTGCGTCCTCGTTGGCTAGGAAGGCCCTCGCCTCTGCCCAGGGGGAAATGAAGGTGAGGTTTGACAAGAAGGCGGTGGGGCGGCAGTTCGAGGCTGGCGATGAAGTGCTGGTTTTGCTGCCCATGCCTGGGTCAGCTCTCTCTGCCCGGTTTGCAGGGCCCTATAAAGTGGAGAGGAAAGTGTCAGACACCAATTATGTTATATGTACGCCCGAGAGGCGCAGGAAGACACGGTTGTGTCATATTAACATGTTGAAAAAGTATCTCACCCGTGCTGGTGGGAGTATACAGGAGGTGCAGTCTGGCAGCCCAGGAGCTGTTCCAGCTGTTTTGTTAACATAGGTAGATCCCCTGCCGGACGATGATTTGAAGGTGTTGTCCGAGGGTCAGCAGACGGGGCGTTTGACTAACTCAGAGTTCATGAGTGACGTCACTGCTCATCTGTTGTACCTGCCCGAGTCACAGGGTGATGATGTACGACAACTGTTGTTGTCCTATCCTGTGTTGTTGTCTAATGTGCCTTCCAGAACGACCGTCCTGGAGCACGATATTGATGTGGGGAGTGCGACCCCCATTAAACAACACGCATATCGGTGTCCGGTGGCGAAGAGGGAGGTGATGAGGAAGGAGGCTGAGTATCTGATGGATAATGGGATGGCTAAAGCTAGCCGTAGTCCCTGGAGCTCTCCTTGCCTTTTAGCTCCTAAGGCTGATGGGTCTCCCCGGTTCTGTACTGATTACAGGAAGGTGAATGCGGTGACGGTGCCTGACTCGTTCCCGTTACCCAGGATGGATGACTGCATAGACAGTATTGGTCCCGCTGTGTTTATCACGAAACTCGATCTCTTGAAGGGGTACTGGCAAGTCCCCCTGACAGAGCGAGCCTCGGATATTTCGGCGTTCGTTACACCCGACCATTTTTTGCAGTACACCGTCATGGCCTTCGGCATGAGGAACGCACCGGCCACGTTCCAACGTTTGATGCACATGGTGTTGGGGGGTGTGCCTAGGTGTAATGTATATTTGGACGATGTGGTGGTGTACTCCGATACTTGGGCGGAGCACATTGCTAATTTACGGGTGGTTTTTGCACGCTTAGCGGAGGCGTCGTTGACCCTAAACCTCGCTAAGTGTGAATTTAGGAAAGCCATGGTGACGTACTTGGGGAAGCAGGTGGGTCACGGGCAGGTCCGCTCGGTGGATGCTAAGGTGGCAGCGATCCTTGCGTATCCGGCCCCTTCCACGAGGCGCGAGCTACGGCGCTTCCTGGGGATGGCTGGGTATTATCGGTGCTTTTGTAGGCATTTTTCTGTGGTGGTGGCTCCCCTCACTTCTTTATGTAGTCCTGTTGTACCTTTTGTGTGGTCCATGGAGTGTCAGTGCGCCTTCGAGGCTGCTAAATCTCTCTTATGCAGTGCACCTGTTCTGGCAGCCCCTGACTTTGCATTGCCTTTTCAGCTGGAGGTCGACGCAAGTGCTGCTGGGGCTGGAGTTGTGCTGTTGCAGGCGGGAGAGAGCGAGGGGCATCACCCGGTTTGCTACTTCTCGGTGAAGTTCAAACAACATCAGTTGAACTATTCAACCATCGAGAAGGAGACGCTGGCGATGCTCCTCTCCCTCCAGCAGTTTGAGGTGTACATGGGGTCCAGCTCTATTCCGGTGTTGGTCTACACGGACTACAATCCCCTGGTGTTCTTGGCTCACATGTACAACCACAACCAGAGGTTGATGCGTTGGGCCCTACTGGTGCAGGGCTACAACATTGTCATCCGTCACAAAAAGGCAGTGGACAATGTTGTGGCCGATGCCTTGTCCAGAGGGTAGGTCTGGGGGTACTACTCTGATGTTGGTTGTATAGGTAATAATGTTTTGCTCACCCGGTGGGTTCGCTTCTATGGGGGGAAGTGTCACGTACGTGGGTTGTTCATTATCATTATTGCCATATATTTTAACACCATGTAACATCAGGTTAGTGTATTTAATGTGTTGTTTTGTTGGTGTGATGTTGTGTCATCTCCTAACCTCCTGTTTCTGTTTCGCAGATGCCACTCATCTCCTTGATTGGATTGGTTGCACCTGGTTGGTGCACCTTCAGACAGTCAGTTGAGATGAGTGGATATAGAGTGGGAGATGACACACATCCTGGCGCCTCTCTCTGTCAGTTGCCAGTGATCAGAGTATTGGGAGGTTGCCATTGATTGACCACTGTGTGTGGATACCTTGTGCTTTGTTTGCCACTGTGTGTGGACATACCAGTAGCAGGATATATATATATACAATCTTTCTTTCACCAAAGTACAAACAGAGAATTAAAAGTACTCCTGTAGTCTCGCGAGAGGTGCAGAAATGGGATTTGACGTCAGAGGAGACGCTCCGGTCTGTGTTTCACTGCACAGACTGGAATGTGTTCCGCGACACAGATAACATTAATGTCTACACGGAGACAGTGCTGGACTATGTTTGTACTAGGGTGGAAGAAACAATCCCCACTACCAAAATGAGAGTTTACCCAAATCAAAAACCCTGGGTAGACAAATCCGTCCGTGAAGCTCTGAGAGAGCGCACCAAAGCATACAACGACGGCCTAGTGGCAGGCAACATGAATGACCACAAGGTGGCGCGATACAACGTAAGGAGGACAGTGTCAGAGGCCAAACGGCGCTACAGGGATAAAATTGAACTCCAGTTTGAACAAGCTGACTCTAGAGCTATGTGGCAGGGGCTCAAAACGATGACAGACTACAAAGGCGCCTCCCTCAAACTGAACAGTGACATCTCCTTAGCAAATGACCTCAATACCTTCTATGCGAGGTTTGATGCTGGTAATAACAACACCAGCTCACAAGCCACGGCAATGGGGGGGAGGGTCGGCTGCTGATGGAGGCGCAGTGTTCAGGGTAACAGAGCATGAGGTGAGGCGGACCTTTAAAAAAGTGAATATCAGGAAGGCAGCAGGTCCGGACGGCATCCCCGGCCGCGTCCTAAAAGTCTGTGCCGACCAACTGGCCCCAGTATTCACTGACATATTTAACCTGTCCTTAGAACAGGCTGTCATCCCCACCTGCCTGAAGAAGTCCACTATTATCCCTGTACCCAAAAAATCCAAGCCTGCTTGCCTCAACGACTACCGCCCTGTAGCTCTCACCTCCATAGCCATGAAGTGCTTTGAGAAGCTAGTAAAGGGCTACATCTGCTCCTCCCTCCCCATCAACATGGACCCCCTGCAATTTGCATACCGCCCCAACAGGTCCACGGAGGACGCCATAGCCCATGTGCTGCACACAGCAGCATCACACCTGGACAAGAGGCAGGGGAACTATGTGAGAATGCTATTCATCGACTACAGCTCGGCATTCAATACCATAGTCCCCTCCATACTCATAGCCAAGCTCAGGGACCTGGGCATGGGCTATGACCTCTGCCAGTGGGTCTTGGACTTCCTGACTGGCAGACCCCAGGTGGTGAGAGCAGGCAACTGCACCTCCTCATCCATCACCCTCAACATAGGGGCCCCCCAGGGCTGTGTTCTGAGTCCCCTCCTCTACTCCCTGTACACACACGACTGTGTGGCTCAGCGGAGTAGCAATACAATCATCAAATTTGCTGACGACACAGTGGTGGTGGGCCTGATCTCTGCCAACGACGAGAGGGCCTACCTGGAAGAGGTCAAGGTCCTGGCGGGATGGTGCCAGGAAAACAGCCTCTCCCTGAACGTCAGCAAAACAAAGGAGATGATTGTGGACTTCAGGAGGTCGGGGGTCAAGGACTACAGCCCCCTCAGCATCGACGGGGCACCGGTTGAGAGAGTCAACAGCTTTAAGTACCTCGGAGCCTACATATCCGAGGACTTGACATGGACCACACACATTGACAGTGTTGTGAAGAACGCACGACAACGCCTCTACTTCCTCAGGCGCCTAAGGAAGTTCCAAGTCAGTCAGAAGATCCTTAAGAACTTCTACTCATGTACAATAGAGAGCATCTTGACCGGCAACATCACCTCCTGGTTTGGGAATAGCACTGCACAAGACCGAAGCAGACTACAAAGAGTGACACGTTCAGCCGAACGCACAATTGGAGGGGGGCTCCCCCCCTCCAGAACATTTACAACAAGCGTTGCAAGGGCAAGGCTAAGAGAATCATTAAAGACTCCAGTCACCCGAACAACTGCCTCTTTGAACTGCTGCGGTCAGGCAAGCGATACCGGAGTCTCAAGGCGAGCACAGAAAGACTCAGAAGAAGCTTCTATCCCCAGGCCATCAGGCTGCTAAACGAACAATGAATGAACACTACACAACAACAACCACCAAACGCACATAGCACACACATCCACACGCACACACTCACTTTAAACAAACACACTGTAGCACCCACTCCACACACTTTATAGCACACACCCACTTTAAACAAACACACTGTAGCACACATTCCCCACACTTTATATTTATTGATGAAGGATTGCACTACAACTCGTACACCTTACTGTAAATTGTACCTAAAATTGTACCTCATCCCATTTCTGCTTTGCACTAGATAGTACTGTACATTAGTACACTGCATAGTATTGTATATTATATGGTAACTCAGAACATTGTACATATGTCTATACCGAACACTGTGACCTCATTTTTCTTCTTCTAAATTACATGCTATATTATGTTATTTGATACTATCTTGTCTAGCACAGTCTCTGGAGCGTAACAGTAAGAAGCATTTTGTATGAAAGTATTCTGTACTTCTGTATGACTATTAAAGAACTTGAACTTGAACTTGTTGTGGGCCTTAGAGCCATATGCCTTCCTGCTTGGAAGTAAGTATATATATATATATATATATATATATATATATATATATATATATATATATATATATATATATATATATATATATATATATATATATATATATATATATATATATATATATATATATATATCTGTATTGCTCTGGTGCTATAATAATACCATATATATATATATATATTATATTATATTATATCATATTGTATTATATATATATTATTAGTATTCTCCTATACCTTACCTTGTCTGTTCTCCAAATACCTTTTTCCCTATTTGTTTATATGTTTGTGGGATTACTTCCCCTCCTTAGAATAATAAATCAGTGGAGGTTTGAATCCCTACCCTATACAATAAATATAATTGACTATTTTGGAAAAGCGCCTTGTGTACGTTTCTTACCTGCCCGGGACTGTGTGTCATAATCACAGCACGGGCCTACTTCACTCCCCCTCCTTTTCCCCTCACGTCCTCCACACGCTCCTCTTCATCCCCCTCTCTATCCACTGCGCACTCCTCATCATCCTCTCTTTCTTCAGTCACCCCTTCCTTCACCCTCATTCACCCAGCTGTATTCCATCCCCCTAATTCACACACGGGCAAGCACCCCACTCTCCCCAGCTGCACCCTATCCTCCCCTGATGAGGGGACTATATCTGCACCTCGATGCTGACCAGAAGCTGTCGTGGTATTAATTACCACTGCCCAGGTACGACGTCTCTGCCAAAAGCTCTACTGCTAGATACCCTCCGTGTATTGGCTTACTCTAACCCGTTTCTATCCTGTGCCCCAAAGGACCGCCGTCCCTGTCTGGACATCACCTGTTCCCGAAGAGGAACACCTATTCTCCCGCTGCCACCCAGCAGCTCCAGCGTCCCTGTCTGGACGTCACCTGTTCCCGAAGAGGAACACCTATTCTCCCGCTGCCACCCAGCAGCTCCAGCGTCCCTGTCTGGACGTCACCGTTCCCGAAGAGGAACACCTATTCTCCCGCTGCCACCCAGCAGCTCCCCCGACAAGCACCAGGACCGCTTGCTCGCTCACTGCCGCCATGGCAGCCACAGGACAGAACATAACCCCGTTCTATTTCCCCCCAATTCCTGTGTTGTTCAATTTCCATTAAACACCCTTGAAACCGCTCCTTTCTCTTCTCGTGTATTCAGCAATTGGGCTGTGCTCCAGACCCCAGTTCTCACACTGTGCTTAATGCACTACTGGAGGGGCTGGTTTTCACATACAGCCCGCTCCAGCTTATATTCTATATAGTCATTAGACTTTGGTATGTGACAATTGGGAATTCAAATAACAATAATAATAATAATAATAATAATAATAATAATAATAATAATAATAATAATAATAATAATAATAATAATAATAATAATAATAATAATAATAATAATAATAATAATAATAATAATAATACAAAAATACAAAAGAAACCAAGTAAATGTGGGCCCACGTTACCAAATAAAACCTACACTAAAGCCGGCTTATATTGTTTGGGGTACCCCTTAGACACTGGTCGTTAGCGTTCGCTTGAATGGACATTGCTGTGGGCACACGAGGTACCGTTCGTACTTAGCCAAGATGGCGGACCCACTCTTATCACCTCTCGTCCAGGTGACAATCGGGCGATCCCGCAAGCACAGCCAGCGGGCTGGGATGAACAGCATGGGCAGTGGTGAACTGGAGGAGCGTGCTGTGGTGGCGACCTCTGCTGGTGGGAAGAGGTGTCCTCTGCGGCGTCGGGGAGACGTCCACTGCGGCTGTTGTTTGATGCTGGCGCACAAGCTAATACTGTTTGGCTACCCTAAACACAGCTAAACTGCGGGTCTGAGTGCACCCTCCTGCTATCGGTTGTACTACTAACGCAACGTGGCTGACTGTACCACCGGTTTTCAGCGCCGCGCGCCCGGTAGTCTACTGGAGTCAGATGGAGCCGTTAGCAGCATGCTAATACACCGCACACTTACTACTATAACCCGTTAACTATGGACGTTAGTCCTTTGTTCTGTATCGCTTACTCACACACTATCGCTGGTACTTCTAGGATAACACGTCAACTAGCAAGTACTTCTTATCACCCATCACTCTCCAACGGGGCTCTTCAACATCACTCCTTCAACGGGGCTCTTCCTGAGCACACGCCCGTTGCGACTGTTCATGGTCAAGTTCACTGCCGAAGAGAGCTTCCTGGTGCTCTGGCTCCCAGGTAATCCTCTCTTCCTCGTTGCTTCCCTCTCTCCTCCGCTCCACCTGCCACCACTGCCCCCTGCTGGCAACCGCAACTGATCCCACTATAGGACCACTTCAGCACGGGAGAAAGATGCTTCAATGTTATGTTAGTGATCCATAATGAAGCCGGAGAAGAGTAGCACCTCACCTCGTTATTAGACCGGGCGAGATATCAAAAGGAACACTGTTTATCACACTTTATACACACACAGGGAAAGTAACAGTTAGTCAGCACTTCTGAATACTTAGCAGAATATTCAGGATGCTACACATGTATCAGGTACCTCTCTCAGACGTGAATACGGGCAGGCCTAGTGTGCCATTATTATATGGATGCCGTGGTTATGCACACGTGTGCCAATGTTTGATAAAGTTGAATCACCGAGTGGTATGATATCTGTTTACTTCATTGTGAGAAGTTTGATATCTCTTTTTATACAGTTCTTGAAGTGGTATTTATTGATGTGTGATAAAGTTTCCTTCATTGTGTGAAGTGCTATTTATTGACATTTGATATCATTCTCCTTCATTGTGTGAAGTATCACCAGGTTGCCGTGAATCAAACCCTGCCCGGTCAAGGCTGATTGGGGTTCCTGACATGAGGTTGAAGTGGGCTTATAGTATTTTTGTCCACCCTTTATATAATAAATACTATTGTTAAATTAACCTACACTCTTGTGTCTTTCTTAAAGCTAGGAACTTAGCGGGTGTAACATTACCAACCTGCGAGAACAGGCATTTAAAACCAGCTAACGTTAGTTAAACTCTGTGATACAACACAACAGGCAGTTACTTTCAATATAACATTATCTGTTGCAGTGAAAAGTTTAAACACAGCATAGACCACATACTCTTCAGCTGAGCAGAACTCTTCATCCCACATAATAAAAGGTAACTTCTGCCACCTACTGCTCATTTAGAGAACTACAACCAATTATTTGGAACTTCCTGGATTCACTGTACTCTGTCTTGATTGGTAGATATAGCGTCTTTATTACTGGATCGTGTTGTTTTGTTCATGCTCTATGAAAGTAGTGAGTTGAATGGGCGTTTCCTAACTTTTGCAAAACCGAAAGATTGACTTAACACTCCATATTCTACTCCATTGTTACATTCCACTAGGAACTGACTTGGTATAGACACACTTATATAATTCAACAATATTGCATCTGAGGTAATTCCACTTTCTAATACTTTGAAAATGTAGAGGGTGCAGTGAGGCTATGTGGCACATAGGGAGACTGACAGATTACTACTGTACGCCTAGCAGGAATGGAAAATAACGAAATACTTACTGTAGGCCTACTGGCAGTTTTGAGGTAGCATGCTTGTTTTACATTTCCTGACTTCTTCCTGTATGAATACTTCTCCAAGTTAAAGTTATACTTCTCCATGTTTTTGTGTTTCACTCTGATTAGAAGACACCATCAAGGTTAAACACACCTCCAAATGTGGATTGTAATGGTACATGGAAAGATAGCAGTCGATTCAGAATAGTACAGCATGTTCTGTTTACTGAAGCAAAAGGAAGGTTGAGACAGAATATTTTGGTGGGAGGGAGGGGGATTAGGAAGATTCCAAGGGCCCCTAACTGGTCCCTAAAAATACATATAAATAAGAATAAATTATTTAGGCTGGACCAGACACTAGCAACAACAACTAGAATCTGACAGAAATCTTCAGATATCAAAAGTTATTCATACTCACAGTATGACTTTTTCGTGTTCTTCTTGAGGTCTTAATGCTCTCTTCTGAGATTTTAGAAAATTCTTAAGTGGTCAAAATGGTCTGATATTGCACCAAAGCTGTGTAACTAATGGTATAAATCCAGCAACTTATTATACATAAATATATATACGACACGTGACTGAGTATCGCGCGAACGCACATTGATGCCAACTGCCAAGTGTGGAAATGTTCAGTTCGACAGACATAGAGTAGTTGAATGGGATCAGCACTCTCCCTGTTTATTTAACCCTTATGTGGTGTTAGGGTCTCCAGCGACCCGTTTCAATGTTATAATAATATGTAATAACTACGCATGTAGTTGATTTTATTAGAACAAGGCTTTATGATATTTACATTCCTTTACAGCTTTGGGTAGGGCGTTCCACATTGATGTGGCATAATTGCTAAACGTGTTTAGTCCCTTGTTTGAGCCGAATCTGGGTTTAACATGATTTGTGGAGCTCCCTCTGGTGTTGTGATTGTGGTATTCACTGACCTTTGGGAAGTATTTTGACATGTACATGGGTACCTTAGTCGTGTAGTAGTGTATCTTGTAGACGTAGACCAGGCCCATTGCAAGTTGCTGTACTCTGTCGTCTACTCTAAAAAAGCCATCCTAGGTTGTCAAAGTGGGCAGGGGTGAGGTGGGTTCTAGGAGTAAGGTCAAGCAGTAGTCTGGTTGTATTGTTAACTAGCTATCGTTTGTTATATTGGTTGATTCCGTCAGATAGGTTGTATATTTGTTATTGTTGTAATACGGTTTACAGAAATCTGGCACCAAGCACAATGGGGGACCCTGATGTAAACAAGATGAAAGTCTTTCTCTGGTCTGCATCCCCTTAACAATTGTGTGTATTGAGCTGTACTGTATTGTACGCATTCTGCAATCTGTTAATAAAGTTTTCAATCAATCAATCAATAGAACGCTGGTATTCTGACGCCTGACCCTTCCTTCTTTTATAGTTCCCTTGGTCTTGTGTAGCTCACGTGACGAATTACAGGAAATGAGACGAACTTTTCATTCTGAGGTGCCTCTCCTCTCTGATACCGTGCACTACAGAAAATAAAGCATTCTGTTTTTCCGTGGGGAAAACTCCAGGGACATTCTACACGAAAGCATTTGACTAAGTAAGTTGAAGAAGGTATGGCCGTAATCAAACACACATGCGTTTTTCCCCACACATTGGTTGGTGAGTTTGGCCAATCAGCAACGCCGGGCCGCGTGAGACAATTGTCGGCTCAATATACGTTCTGCTAGGCAGCTAGGATAATAACAATAATACTTCCGCTCCGGTCGGTGGGCTTCAAAATAAAGGTCTAAAACACCGGAAAAGCTCCGGTCGGTGGGCTTCAAAATAAAAGTCTAAAACACCGGAAAAGACGTTTATTTTGTACAGCGTTTTCCTCCACGAGTACTCGAGTACATCATGTGATCAATCGATCTGGATTATTTTTGCCCATCCCTAGTTTATCCTGTGCTGAAGTCTCCATTCCAATAGAGATAGTATATATTTTGGTGTTTATTTGGAACACTGCCTTTTTATTTATTACTTTTCCACAGTTTTTTCCTCATACTAACATTTTGTACATGGTACCGTCCGCAAGCTACATTAATAATACATGTACATGTTAAAAGGATGACACAAAAAGCCAGACAGAGGGCTTGTTTCCAGTTTCAGTTTGTTTTATAATAAACAATCAAACTGAGCATTTTTTTATTTAGGATATTTAAAATGTCTTCCAATGTTAAATAAAGGTTTATTGCACTTTGAAACGGTTTCCTTGCATTATTATGCTATTATTATATTAGTAAAAAAAAATAAAAAGGTTAATTGAAAACTTTTGGGAAATACACTGTACCGAAAAAATACCGAACCGTGACTTCAAAACCGAGGTACGTACCGAACCGTGGATTTTGTGTACCGTTACACCCCTAGAAGACATACATCCCCAAGGGTATCAATCAAGGAATATCTTGTGTAATCTTATCTTAAATAGGCTATACAATTATAGTACAGTAGAAACAGTTAAAAATAAGCAGTGTAAACAATATAATTAACTCTGACTATGAGCAAGTAGGCAGTGTAATCAAAGGTGCAGATGAGGGTCTGTATGCCCTATCAGTTATATTATACATTACAATAAATATGGTAAATAATAACACTTAGAATCTGAATATATACTATGAGTAAGTAAAGTATACAATACACAGCGTTTTGAATAATGACAAATATACCAACACAAATGTAGTTTGTAATTTGGTGTCATGACTTGTGAATTTGTAAACAAGTCACAATGGAACAGTCATATGGTTTTCCAATGTTTTACTTAGGCTACTCTATCACTGCACAGAAATTAGGCATTTTCTTTTTAAAGTGGTTGCCAATGGTTACATGCAGCCATGTTGGAAGAGAGACAACTATACAGACATTCCGTACAAGGCCTATATTGGGTTTTAAAAAAAAAAAAGCATTTGAAAAACTCAACAGCAAGGTAATCCTGTTGATTAAACAAAACAAGTTGTGAACAGTTTCATTGAGAAAAATGTTCTACTAAAGTGTACCTGCCCATTTTAAATGAAGCTGTTGTGGGTTATGTTGAGTAACCTCGTGATTTCTGGAAATAGATGTTGCTGTTGATTTTTAAATATACTATTTGTGTTGGTGCTTGGAGCACCACAAACCCAATGCCATTCATACATGTGACAGTCTGACAGACTACTATTCAATCAGGATATTTCCACTTTTAAGGTTCAGATTTTTGGAACCCTAGTCCTACTTACCATCCATGATGATCTGTAGAGTCCTATCCTAGAATGAATTAAATGAATGAATGAATGAAAACTTTATTTAACAGATTGCAGAATGGGTACAATACAGTACGGCTCAATACACACAATTGTTAAGGGGATGCAGACCAGAGAAAGACGTTTGTCTTGTTTACATCAGGGTCCCCCATTTTCAATTCATAGTGACATTTATGACATACACAACATACATGACATCATGACATTTATGGCATAGGGACATACATGACATACAGGTATATAGTACTGTTACATTTGTGACATATA
The DNA here is from genome assembly GCF_963971535.1 of Notolepis coatsorum. NCBI lineage: Eukaryota > Metazoa > Chordata > Actinopteri > Aulopiformes > Paralepididae > Notolepis > Notolepis coatsorum. Next base: position 84,254,516 of record NC_140181.1, on the reverse strand, counting down.
CGATATGCAAATATACCGAACAGCACCCCATGCTGTTCCTTATACTAGCTCTGGCTAGTTGGCCACAAACAAATGCAAAGTCAAGGGGTCAAGCTACTGTCTGTCCATTGTCCAAGTTAACTGAAGCTAACTGAAATCTACTTTGTGTGCACTGTGGAGTAAATGTAAGTTCAGTCAGTTTGCACAGACGGCAGCTTGACCCCATTGACTTTGCATTAGCTTGTGGGGGTACTGGCTAACTAGCCGGAGCTATTATGAGGAACAGCATGGATTGTGCTGATATAGGATTCTGCCAATTGAAAATATCATTGGTCAGTAGGAAATAGGGCCAGGGTCCTGTTAATTAGATTTTTCAACATAGAGAAATGCAGTTGATTGTACTCAGAAAAGCATTTATCCTATACAAAAACAATGTAATTATTAGTGCATGCATTTGTTTTACAAATGTTTTCCATCAATATCTTTTGTTTTCTCTCGACAGTCTACACGATGCACAAAGAAGCTTTGCTAGCGTATACCCAGAGGTCAAAGGGCACATCAACTCTTCTTGGCGGCCAGTTGCCAAGCAACGTAATCCATAACAACCAGTACATATCCGTCTTGGCTGATGGGGCTCAAGTGTTGGAGTTAGACATGCAGGAGAACCCACCGTCTCTGGACCTCTTCATCCACACTGCACTGTCTGAAGAGAGGGAGAACATCAAACCAGTGATAGTGGTTGGTCCGGCAGGATATGGTAAAACAACCGCCTTGGAGAAGCTGGTTGTGGACTGGGCCCAAGGTGAACGTTTCCAGAACTTCTCCTACGTGTTCCATCTCCAGGTCAGAGCGCTGAATGCTTGCGACGGGCCGGTCTCCCTGGAGACTCTCCTGTTGCAGCATCACAGTCATCTCTCTCCCGAGTCCATGTCTCTAGTCCTTCAGAAGCCTGAGACTCTTCTGTTTATATTTGATGGACTGGATGAGTATGTACACAGCCTGGACCCTACAAAGCACATGCTCTGCTCTGACCCCGGCCAGTCTGCCTCAGTCTCCAGTTTAGTGGCTAGTTTGCTTCATGGGTCACTGCTGAAAGGAGCTGTCTTTCTGTTGGCCACCAGGCCTGCGGCTTGTGGGACATCTCTGGACTGCAACAAGGTGGAGTTGCTGGGTTTTCAGAAGCCCCAGAGGAAGGCCTACTTCAGCCAGTTCTTCACTGACCCAACTGTTGCCAACAGAGCACTCTTGAACATGGAGACTACATTAGGCTTTTATGATTTCTGTACCTCCCCTAGATTTAGCTGGACAGTGTGTTCTATTTACAAGTCTTTGCTGGATGCCGGAGAGAGGCTTCCTCAAACCTTAACCCAGCTGTGTGAAAGTGTCACGGTCCACCTGATTCAGGCACTCTCGTTGAAGGAGACACATTCCAGAGATCTGGTGTCTGCCCTGGGTAGGATGGCTTCACATAATTCTCTCAGCCAGGACGCCAAATACACCAAAGAGGAAATGGCCTCCTTTGGTCTACAGCAGTTCCTTACCCCTCAAACCAAACTGGACACTCTCCTGCAAGTGGACGGAGACCCCGAATCGGAGGGATGCCTCTACTCATTCCACACCCGGCTCATGCAGGAGTTTTTCTTGGCGGCGTCTTTCTACGTGGACACGTCAACGTCCGAGAGTGTGAAAGGGATGTTGGAGAAGCATGAAGGCTCTGTAGACCTTCTAGATGTTTACCTGTCGGGGCTCTCGGAACCCACTCAGCGGAAACCACTTGAAGCCCTGGTGGGAGAGTTTGACTCTGATCGGATCACAGATTTCAAACGCTGGCTGAAAAGCTCTTCTCAGAGGGCAATAGAAGGATACGACAAGAAGAAACACCTCCGCTGCTTTCGTCTGCTTCATCAGAGTCAGAGCCAGAGTCTGGTGAAGGAGATCGTTGTCGCTTCAGCGCGGATCGGCATGAGCTACGGAGGTCTGAGTTTGCAGGACTATGTTGCGCTCAACTATGTGGCGGTGAGCCTCGGGGAGATGGACCAGTTGAATCTGTACAACACAAAGGCTTTGACGGAGGAGCAAGCGGAGATCCTGGCCCCGGCCATGTGCCTCTCTCAGAAGATCATGTAAGCCATTTAGAAAACCAAGAATCTAAATCTGAAAATCAATGTGTACTGTGTAGTCATGAAAATATCTAACTTTACTTTGGAATAATCTGTATAATCTGTATATCCAACATATTCTCTCCTGTCTCCCTAGACTGTCACAGAGCTCCCTCTGTGCTGGTTCTATCTCTCATCTGGCCTCAGCTCTCAGCAAAGGAAGGACCACAGAGCTGGATCTGGCTACGAGTGACCTGGGTGACGCAGGCCTCAAAACTCTCTGCAGTGGACTGAGAGACTGCAAGTTACACACGTTAAAGTGAGACTAGCTTGACACGCGCCATTAATGTTTGTGGGAAAACCGCTATTGAAGCCAAACAACTTAATTAACCGGTTCAACTAAACATTCTTGTTGTCAGAATTCCATCGTGCAGGCTGACGGAGGCTTGCTGTGGAGCCCTGGTGTCTGCTCTGACCTCAGGCACCTGTGAGCTGCGTGTGTTGAATCTGTTTGCTAATGCACTCCGGGACCAAGGCCTCAAACAGCTGTGCCGAGCACTGCAGAGCCCTCACTCCAAGCTACAGGAGCTCACGTATGTACCAACTGTCGACTGGACCGTAAACACATTTTAAGATCTTCCTCTCATCAATACAGCTACGGAAAAACGTTGTTTTGTTTGCTTTAGATTTTGCCAGTTATCGAGTTCTGAGCAAATACCTTTTACCTTTGTGTATTGTTGTGTGTCTGTTTTCCTTCATGACCAGGCTAGACAGCTGTAAGTTGACTGAAGGATCCATGGAAACCTTGTCAAGAGCCTTGAGTTCTGGCCAATCAGAGTTGAGAATACTAGACCTGAGACGGAACACTGTTGAGGATACTGGAGTGGATCATCTGTCTAAGGCTCTACAGGACCCACTTTGTAAACTGCAGAGCCTCATGTAAGTCCTGGCTTGACAGGATCACATTGTTGTTGTACATCATGTTCCTCATATGACAATACTCCATTTAGAAAATAATAAAAATATTCTAAGGAAACAGTTGACATACATTTGAATGCACTTGTTAGGGTGGATGAGACTGACCGTACCTTGTACTTCTATTTTAGTTTATACTAAGACTTGTTGTCCAGACATGTAGACACCTGTAATAATATTTCATGTGGTATGTAATTTCCTTCTTCTCTGTGTAGATTGTTTGAGAATGGTTTGACAGAAGGTTGCTGTGCTGGTTTGGCTGAGGGCTTGCGGTCAGAGAACTGCTGTTTGAGAGACCTGGATCTTTCAGTGAATGAATTGGGCCAGAAGGGGGTGCTGGTGCTCTGTGAGGCCCTCGGGAAACCCGGATGCCCACTGGAAAAACTCTGGTATGGGTGTTTTGCTGTACTCAGTTTTGACTTTAGTATCAATTTATAACCTACAGTATGTGAAACTGACATTATATAGTAGAGTCATCTGTGCTCCAGCAAGAAAAGAGGTGCTCTTGTAAATGTTGGATATTATAAAGAGGATAGTGTATGATGAAATGTCTGTTCTTAATCAATATATAGACATTTGGATGGTAAGAGAGTTATATAGGGTCCCAGTCTGTAGCCTCATTTGTCAGCTGCATAATCTGCACCATTGTGAAACGAGATGCTTACCTTTGTACATTGTCTAAGACAATGTACTAAGACAAGTAATCACCTGCTTTTCCAAGAGTATCCGTTATGTTATAGGATTATTTTTTACAGTAAATGTAATTGTTTAATCAGCAATTTTTGTAATCAGATTACTGTAATCTTGTCATATAAGCCTGAAAGCCTGAGTGTGACCTTTACTCCTTCGTAGCTTGGTGCGGTGCGAGTTGACCGAACCGGTGTTCAAGGAGCTGGGATCGGTGCTGAGCAGCGGGTCTTCTCAACTGAAGTCCTTGTCTGTAGCCTGTAATCCTGTGGGAGACCAAGCGGTCAAACACCTATGGAGTGCCGTAGCAAACCCCTGCTGCCTCCTGGAGGACTTGGAGTGAGTCACGCTTCTTAAGATCACAAAACATCGGCAGACACCGCTTTCTAACTGATCAATTTGATGCACAATAGACATTAGCCTGTATTCATAGTATTCTCATCTCATCTATATATATTCAGATATAAATCATAATAAAACGAACAGATATAAATCATGACAAAACAGATATAAATCATGATAAAACGAACAGATATAAATCATGACAAAGCTAACAGATATAAATCATGGTAAAACTAACAGATATAAATCATGACAAAACTAACAGATATAAATCATAATAAAACGAACAGATATAAATCATGACAAAGCTAACAGATATAAATCATGATAAAACGGACAGATATAAATCATGATCGATTCACCTGGAGATTCATAAGCATATTAAATATCCAGGTAGGGAAATACACTATGGAGGACTGAAGGTGCATGCCTGAAAATCTATCAAATGTAACATTTACATTTCACATTTAGGCAATTAGCTGAACGCTTTTATCCAAGGCGACTTACAAGTTCTGTACAACAAGTCAGCAGGAAGGGTACAACTCCAGTCAGCTAAGGGTCAGTAACAATGTTTGTCAAACAGTGTTGAACTTGAGTGCTACAGTCTTGAGTGGATAATAGTGTAGACATATTAGTGTGTTTTTAGTTGACAGCGAAAAATTGGGCTGTGATGGTTTCAGCTGTCCTGACTGTGATGGTTTCAGCTGTCCTGAGTGATGGTTTCATCTGTCTTGACTGTGATGGTTTCAGCTGTCCTGTCTGTGATGGTTTCAGCTGTCCTGTCTGTGATGGTTTCAGCTGTCCTGTCTGTGATGGTTTCAGCTGTCCTGTCTGTGATGGTTTCAGCTGTCCTGTCTGTGATGGTTTCAGCTGTCCTGTCTGTGATGGTTTCAGCTGTCCTGTATGTGGGTCGTTTGTTCCTCCATTGTGGAGTGAGAACAGAGAATAGCCTGCTTGTCTTTGATGACCCCCCCCCCCCCCGGAGAGGACTGAGTCACAATAGCGCGAACGCTCAACGGTGGCCAGTGTTGGAAAGTAATTGCTTGACATAATGTGACGCACTAACAAAACAAACCTTTGAAACAATGTAACTGATCTGCCAACAGTTCTTAGACAGGCCAAATCCAATCGTAATCTAGTGGAACGGCGTCAGTGTTTTAGAAGAAAAGGTACCCAGATGTACCTGGTCTGATATATCACCTGTATTTCATTACACAGGTCTGTTGACCTTGGCAACGCTGTTTGGGGCCATTATGAGTCACGTAATACAGTTGTAGTGTATAATTCCATAGTATAAATATTTATAGGCGTGTTGGACATTCTTTTGGCAATGGGAGTGGGTTTCTTCATCTTATCCTTAGGGCACAAATATCTTGTGTTTTTATTATAATAATTACAATCATCTGTTTTTTTTTAGCGTTGAAATGACCCAGCTGACAGATGCCTGTGTAGGTGACCTGTGTGCTGCTGTGGAGGCCAGCGGTTCTCTGAGGTGCCTGGAGCTGAAGAACAACAGCCTAACAGACGCCTCAGTCCCAGCACTGGTCCAAGTCATGCAGAACCGCCACACCATGCGGAGGATGGGGTGAGTAGCCTTCATGAGGCTCGGGTGATAAACACCTTAACCCTTTCACTGCCACACGACAAAGGGTTAGCAGTGTGATAGTGAAAGGTTAACCGTATGTAGTGTGGTAGTGAAAGGTTAACCGTCTGTAGTGTGGTAGTGAAAGGTTAACCGTCTGTAGTGTGGTAGTGAAAGGTTAACCGTCTGTAGTGTGGTAGTGAAAGGTTAACCGTCTGTAGTGTGGTAGTGAAAGGTTAACCGTCTGTGGTGTGGTAGTGAAAGGTTAACCGTCTGTAGTGTGGTAGTGAAATGTTAACCTTCTGTAGTGTGGTAGTGAAAGGGTTAACACACTATGAATGGGAGGTAAATGATACGAGTCACGACACCACCTGTCTGAGGTGACCGGGACAAATTATTCACCAGGATCCACTACAATAGCCGTTTGAGAGAGAGCTGGTAGGGAGGGGGACGCCATATGGTGAGAGGACGTATGTAGGCTCATCAGTGTGAAACACTGAGAGACTAATGTGTTTAATCAGTATGAAGCACTGAGAGACGAATGTGTTTTTATCAGCTGAATAAGAGACAAAGTGACTAATGTGTTTTATCAGCTAAATAAGACACAGACTAATGTGTTTTTATCAGCTGAATAAGAGACAAAGTGACTAATGTGTTTTATCAGCTAAATAAGACACAGACTAATGTGTTTTTATCAACTGAATAAGAGACAAAGTCACAAATGTGTTTTATCAGCTAAATAAGAGACAAGAGACACTAATGTGGTTTTTATCAGCTAAATAAGATACAGACTAACGTGTTTTTATCAGCTGAATAAGAGACAAAGTCACAAATGTGTTTTATCAGCTAAATAAGAGACAAGAGACACTAATGTGTTTTTATCAGCTAAATAAAATACAGAGATTAATGTTTTTATCAGCTGAATAAGAGACAAGAGACTCTAATATGTTTTTATTAGCTGAATAAGAGACGGATACTAATATGTTTTTATCAGCTGAATAAGAGACAAGAGACTAATGTGTTTTTATCAGCTAAATAAGAGACAAGACACGAATGTTTTTATCAACTGAATAAGAGACAAGAGAGACTAATGTGTTTTTATCAGCTAAATAAAATACAGAGACTAATATATTTGTATCAGCTGAATAAGAGACAGAGACACTAATATGTTTCTATCAGCTGAATAAGAGACACTAATGTGTTTTTATCAGATGAATAAGAGACAGAGACACTAATATGTTTCTATCAGCTGAATAAGAGACACTAATGTGTTTTTATCAGCTGAATAAGAGACAGAGACACTAATATGTTTCTATCAGCTGAATAAGATACACTAATGTGTTTTTATCAGATGAATAAGAGACAATAGACACATGTGTTTTTATCAGCTGAATAAGAGACAGAGACACTAATGTGTTTTTATCAGCTGAATAAGAGAAGTGACACTAATATGTTTCTATCAGCTGAATAAGAGATACTAATATGTTTCTATCAGCTGAATAAGATACACTAATGTGTTTTTATCAGATGAATAAGAGACAATAGACAAGTGTGTTTTTATCAGCTGAATAAGAGAAGTGACACTAATATGTTTATATCAGCTGAATAAGAGACACAAATGTGTTTTTATCAGCTAAAAAAGAGACAGAGACACTAATATGTTTCTATCAGCTGAATAAGAGACACTAATGTGTCTTCATCAGCTGAATAAGAGACAATAGACAAATGTGTTTTTATCAGTTCAATAATAAACAGACGAATGTGTTTTTATCAGCTGAATAAGAGAATAATATGTTTCTATCAGCTGAATAAGAGACACTAATGTGTTGTTATCAGCTGAATAAGAGACAGAGACACTAATATGTTTCTATCAGCTGAATAAGAGAAGTGACACTAATATGTTTCTATCAGCTGAATAAGAGACACTAATGTGTTGTTATCAGCTGAATAAGAGACACTAATGTGTTTTTATCAGCTGAATAAGAGACACTAATGTGTTTTTATCAGCTGAAAAAGAGACACCAATATGTTTTTATCAGCTGAATAAGAGACAATAGACAAATGTGTTTTTATCAGTTCAATAATAAACAGACTAATGTGTTTTTATCAGCTGAATAAGACAAGAGAATAATATGTTTTTATCAGCTAAATAAGAGACAGACTAATGTGTTTTATCAGCTAAATAAGAGACAAGAGACACAAATGTGTTTTTATCAGCTAAATAAGATACAGACTAATGTGTTTTATCAGCTGAATAAGATACAAAGTCACAAATATGTTTTTATTAGCTAAATAAGAGACCAGAGACACTAATGTGTTTTTATCAGCTAAATAAGAAACTAATGTTTTTATCAGCTAAATAAAATGCAGACTAATATATTTGTATTAGCTGAATAAGAGACAGAGAGACTAATATGTTTCTATCAACTGAATAAGAGACACTAATGTGTTTTTATCAGCTGAATAAGAGACAGAGACACTAATATGAATAAGAGACTAATATATTTGTATTAGCTGAATAAGAGACAGAGAGACTAATGTGTTTTTATCAGATGAGTAAGACAGACACATGTTTTATCAGCTGAATAAGAGACAGAGACTAATGTGTTTTATCAGCTGAATAAGAGACAAGAGACACTAATGTGTTTTTATCAGCTAAATAAGATACAGACTAATGTGTTTTATCAGCTGAATAAGATACAAAGTCACGAATATGTTTTTATTAGCTAAATAAGAGACCAGAGACACTAATGTGTTTTTATCAGCTAAATAAGAAACTAATGTTTTTATCAGCTAAATAAAATGCAGACTAATATATTTGTATTAGCTGAATAAGAGACAGAGAGACTAATATGTTTCTATCAACTGAATAAGAGACACTAATGTCTTTTTATCAGCTGAATAAGAGACAGAGACACTAATATGAATAAGAGACTAATATATTTGTATTAGCTGAATAAGAGACAGAGAGACTAATGTGTTTTTATCAGATGAGTAAGACAGACAAATGTTTTATCAGCTGAATAAGAGACAGAGACTAATGTGTTTTATCAGCTGAATAAGAGACAAGAGACACTAATGTGTTTTTATCAGCTGAATACGAGACAAGAGACACTGTGTTTTTTTATCAGCTAAATAAGAGACAGAGAGACTAATGTGTTATTATCAGCTGAATAAGAGACAGAGACTAATGTGTTTTTATCAGCTGAATAAGAGACAGAGACACTCATATGTTTTTATCAACTGAATAAGGGTGGGTGGGAGGATTCCAGACATCAGTTCTCAGTTAATGGCATTTATGAGATTTCTGGAGAGCAGACTGGAATGTAGACCATCTCTCCAGAAAGAAGACCACTTTGTTTACAAAGCATAATCATATTCCGAGCTTTACAACACATTCATAGCTACAGGCTAAGGACATATAGTTTACTCTTTAACTTACTGGTCCTAGAAGGCAATTATCCCGCCCCCCTTTCCTCCAATCACTACTGTAGGCTTCCCTCAGACAAACCTTGGTCAATAGGCCAGCGAAGACGATGTCCTCAACACATGTCTCTTGAGACTGTGTCTGTATGCAGAAGCCATGTTGTACTTAGTCTGTATTCATCTGATTGTTTTTACATTCACATAATCCGTTCCAATACGAATAATGAGCTTTGAGAACCGTTTCTTGGTTAAATATACTGCGATACAACGTGAAGCGCAATTGCAAACACATCCTTGTGTGTTTCTGTATAGAAAATGTATAATGCTACTTGCAACTACTTTCATCAGTACATCTTCACAGTTGCAGACAGTTGTAGGCAAGTTGAAACATTTATAAATAGACAAGTTGAAACATTTATAAGTAGACAAATTGAAACATTTCTAAGTAAACAAGTTGAAACATAAGTAGACAAGTTGAAACATTTATAAGTAGACAAGTTGAAACATAAGTAGACAAGTTGAAACATTTATAAGTAGACAAGTTGAAACATAAGTAGACAAGTTGAAACATTTATAAGTAGACAACTTGAAACATTTATAAGTAGACAACAGTTTCTAACATGTTCCTGTCTATTCTCTTCTTTCAGCCTGCAGTACAATGACTTCAGTGAAGATGCCTTTGAGATAATGGACCAGTGTGGTAAAATTAGATACTGATAAAACTTGGATTATACAGAGACAATTCTTTTGAGCTGTGTCTCAAGAGCTAGCAGAGCTAGTCTGTATCTAGGAGTACCATTAGACGGAGATGGTAGTGGTTGCTATGTATCCCACAGTTATTTGCATTTATGAGGAAGTATTCTCAAAGAGCTTAGAGTATAGGAAGAGGGAAATCAGCTGGGAAAGTGAATGGGATGCGATGTCCTCGCTGAAAACTCAACGCCACATACTTAATGAAACTGACATGTGGACTGACATGTGGAATAGCAATCAACTGCTTATAAATGTCAGGAAGATCAATTTCAATATTGTACATTTTGTAACTTTTGTAAAAAAGGATCCGCTGAGTGACATTTCAAGTTTGACGAACAATGCCACTGACCCTTAGCTGCCAGAAATGTGCTCCTGGTGACATGTTTACAATCTGTAAGTTGCTTTGGATAAAAGAATCAGCTAAATGACTAAATTGTAAATTATTGTATTAGCAATTTTATGTCCCACTCCATTCATTTTGTAGAGTCCTAGGTCTGCTTATTTCTCCAGAGCTGATGGTGGAAGTTGCCAGGGATGACCAATGTCTGCCGTCCTATTATAGGCTAGAATGACTGGGAGTCAATTAGCCTGACAGAGAAAATCTAAATTAAAAATCTCAACATCTATACTACCGGTATCTGAACTATCTAGTCCACAAACGAGTCATGAAGCTAGTTTGCTACAATTCAGTTCATTTTAGTGGTTCAAAAACTCTCAAGCTCCACCCTCTTTTCCTGACCCTACTGTTGCTTTCCTCAGTCAAGTCAATAGAGGCATTGCAAGTAATGTTTGTCTCTTTCTTCCAACATGGCTGCCTGTAACCATTTGCAACCACTTCAAAAAAAAAAAAAAAGCCTAACTTCTGTGCAGTGGTAGAGTAGATTAAACACTATAAAAGCACATTATTACTTTTCCACTGAAACTTGTTTACATGATCCAGAAATAAGACACAGAATTATTACATATTTGTCGATATTTCTCATATCAACACATAGCAACCATTGTTTCTTCCAACATGGAGGACAAATAGACGTTATGTTAGCCACTGTTAATCTCCCATAGCTGTCACTCTCACACTCAAGACACTCTGCATGTTGAGTGTCACAAAAGCCCATGAAAAGCCAAGCTTCTTAGCTGCGGCTCGAGAGCTAACAGAGACCTTTCATAGCGGTTGGCAGGATGCTTACATTGTTTGAAATGTTTGTTTTGTTAGTGCATCAAAGTTATATCGAGCAGTTGCTTTCCAAGATGTACCATCAACCGTTCCCCTCTTTGACTCTTGTCTTATAATAGCCTTTTCCCCGGGGCTGGCTGCTGTAACACATCCATTCAAGCATTGCTAAGAAACTGCTTGCTGATCAAAATAAATACAAATGTTGTTCTTCCTGCTGCTTGAAACGGGCGGTGGCTAATGCATGATGACTTATTCTCAATGTTGTTCAGTGGCTGAGTACCGGCCTCAATGGCTAGCCAATGAACATAGAGCTCTGAATTTATAGTCAGTCAGTGCTGAAAGTGACTCGATGAAAGTGCCACAGCCTATGCCCTGGCACTCAAGAGTGACGATGAATAAAATGCACATACATTTGTTTGTTACATCCTGTATGTTTGTGTAGCAAGAGTATCTTAGATGTAGCAGAATGGCGGTAGGCGAGATAAGTTTCATTATTTGCATGCTGGCTGCATTATTGTAGCCATGGCTACACCCTTACGACCCTTCAACCGGAACAGGGTCACCGTCACAGAGGTTCACTTGTTGTCACTTAGTGGTAAGAGACGCACTGCGTCCAACATGAACAGTCCTCAATCAGTAGCTCATTGGCAAGAACACATACATGTACACTAGGGCTGACCCCTATTAGTCGATCGTCGAAAGGAGCCGTAGTCGACCAGCTCTTAAGTCGGAAAAAAAAATGTATAATATTATTATTATTATTATTTTTCTTTCCAAAAGAAAAGAGGCCTAGAAGCGTGGCTAACGCTAACTGCCTACGAAAACAGGCACAGAGGCACTGAAAGAGGATTTCACCCATCTAATGAATAATAATAAATAATTTAGGACCTGCTCAGAGGTCATCAATCGGCAACGTAATGAACACACTAGACTAGACTAGACAAATATCAAGATGTATCCATCAGTGGACCAATTGCATGCTTTTGCAGAGGACAAGAAGCCTTCAGTCGACTCCTTCAGACATTAAGCACCCCCCACAGCCCAAATGGAATGATACAAATATATATATATATATTACATTTATCTTTGTTTTTTTTTAAATATTATAATTTTTTTTTTGACCAATAGTCGACTAACGGCAAATTTTGGCCAATCATAGTCGACCATCCAAATCCTTAGTCGGGGACAGCCCTAATGTACACTAACTGCAGCTATATACCAAGGAAACTATCAAATAAGAGTCATTACGTCACTGTGTAGCGCGTGAACACACATTGGTGCCAAGTGTGGGAAACTGGCCAACATTGAATTAAATGGTAACACCATCTCCTCGTTTATAACATTTAAACAGGTTATTACCTCGGATGTCAGAATCATCAGCAATTTGTTGCATAGTTAACTAGCTAACGTTTGATATATTGGTTGATGTATATTTCCTCAGATAGCTGGAATATTTTTAATTTTAATACAATAGCACTGGCACCAAAGTCTGTCACCAAGCAGAGCATAGAACGCTTGTATTCTGATGTAATGACTCTTCTTTTATAGTTTCCTTGTTATAGAACGCTGGTATTCTGACATGACGACCCTTCCTTTTATAGTGTCCTTGCTATATACCAGGATGTATTCTCCTGGTCTTATCTCCATCTTATCTGGAATAAATGTTGCTTTCTACTGCACCAAACTGCTTCAATTGTGTACATCCAGGTATCCAGAAAGATGGGGTCGACGCTGAAGGCTTCCATCATTCATTTGCTCTACCATAATGGATTATATTCAAGTTGTCAATCCAATTAAATGCTCTATTTTCTATGCTCTATATCACGATTGTACTTGAACTTGACCACTTGGGAGTGCTGGATCCAATCGCCTCGTCTATGGGAATAGTAAACGGGGGAATGCATGAGATTTCAAACTATTGCTTCCTCCAGTCTGTGGCAAACGTTGTCAGTCCAAATTCTGGCATATTGTCTAGATTTTAGAAGAAAATCTCTTTAATTTATGACTGAGGATTTAAAATTTGGAAGTCTTATTAAAAAGCTGATTTTCAATAAGCAGCAACTAGCACAGATGGACTTATGACTGACTCTTTGGTACTACAGTACATTGCAATCAAGTTCCACCCTTTTAGTGAAAGCATTCAAACGTTCACAACTTACCAAAAAAATAAAAAAAATTCACAATGAATAATTGTAATTTTGGATCCACACAAAGTGCCTAGCTCCTTAGGTGGTCAATTTCTTATATTACATGCACAACTGTAAATTTCTTATAAAACACGCACAACTGTAATTGATTAAATAAAGGTTTTAATGAGAAAACATCATTCATATTTGGTCTTTTTTCTCCCCCCCCCCCTCCCCGGTAAGTGACATTCAGTAAGACACAATACAGTAAAGCTCCCACAACAATCGAATATATTATTATCAATTTCAATGATAAAGCTTTTATCTCCAAGTATAAAACACAACTCATCAAGATAACACTGTAAATATTTAACACAATAGTATTTGACCTGTAAAACTGCAAATACACAATCCTTCTCTATTCCCTAAAAGCGAATAGGCTGTAAACCTGATTCAAACACAGTGATCGACCGCCATCCTCAAAGGCAAAATTCAAGCCAGCGTCTCCAACGCTCGCTCTCTGAGTGACTAGGACTCGTTAAGAGTGAGAGAGGAGTTGAAATGTTTCCAGTTGGGATGCACAAATACCACTTTTTTCCCACCAACAATTCTGAGTAGTAAACTGTTTTAAAGTATCGTCCAACACCAAGTACCGATCTGGTCCATGAGTTAACGGTATACTGACCAGCGCAGATATAAAACCATTATCTTGGGCTCACTGGTCGTAGAATCCAATCTCTCCAAAAAGGCAACTTGCCGTCCATTGCTTTTACACATGCTGCTTGGAATTGAACAGTGGGGACATTCTCTGATACCAGTTTTTAAACCTAGTATTGGCCCGATACTTGATCCCAGTATAATTTCTAACTTGGTATTGGCCCGATACTTGATCCCAGTATCACTTCTAACCTGGTATTGGCCCAATATCTAATCCAAGTATAATTTTTAACCTAGTATTTGCCTGATATCCAATCCCAGTATAATATTTAACCTAGTATTTGCCTGATATCCAATCCCAGTATAATTTTTAAACTAGTATTGGCCTGATATCCAATCTCAGTTTTGGTGCATCCCTACTTTTCACTATCTTACAGAGAAAGGCATGACCTCAGTCCATACCATAAATAGTACATTCCTCTCTCCTGGTCAGTCGTCATGAGTTCCTCCATTAGCGCTGAGGTGTCCGTTGGTTCCATTCTCATCCTTTGACTTCAGACTGTGATTTGTCTTAGTCCTGTGGTCAGCGTCTGTCTCCTCCTCTGAGCTGCTCTCGATGTCACTGCGGCCGTCCTTTGCCACCTGTACAAAGCAGTAGTGGTATGTAAAACAACTAACAATTACGGTAGCATCTTCATATTACGGTACATGAAGGGTACAGGGAAATCACTGTGTAATAACGTAGAAACCTCCATGAGAAAGCAGTTGTCCATAATGTCATTTACCAAATAATGACAAATTCCCATTCCGAGGTTTCTTCCCCATCTTGTGAGAGTTCTCATCTCCATTGAGTCAAGGTCAGGGGGTGCTATTCCACTGGACTTGTGACGCCCATTGAGACGTGTATCGTGATATTGGGCTATTCAAATTAATTTGACTTGACAAAAGTTATTTCAATGTTATTATACAGTAATTATTTTGTCATGCTACCACAACACCTACAATTATATCTTTTGGAAGAGTGAAAAAGATGATGCTCACTTTGCTAATATTGTATCATCCGCATATAGCCAGCATGATAGTCTTTGTTTTTGAAACATTTTACTTTAACTTGTTTTCAGTAACCCAATTAGAAACCAGCATTAACTCTTCTTTGTCCTTTATGTCCTGTATATGTATGATAAAGACAGACCACTTTGTGACATTATCCTAGTGGCTGTTTTGTATAGTTTAATAGGAGCCTAGTACTGCTCTTCTAATTTAAGGCTCACAATCACCCCTGACAAGAAATAGTATAGGCATATTATACATTTCCTGAATCCTTATGGTCCTGAGAGTGTTGTAGATTTTGTATTTTGTGTCCCTGTTGCTCCTAGATGACACAAGGCTAAAAGATAGTATATCATTTAGGCGGAAATCGTGTAAAAATATGTGTTGTTGACTGTTCAAAGAGCAGTGACCTCTATATTTGTCAGAAAGATTCACATCTTAGCTTGAATGAAAGATGACACAGTCCCCTTTAAAATGATACAAAAGACAATATTGTGAAACATTGACAGATGTCCTCTACATGAGTCTAAAGCAGGATATGCACCAGCATCTGAAATGCTATTTCCTGAGGGGGTGGGTATACTTCATGACTTGATCATGATACAGCTACCACTCAGGAAGGGATATCATACCAAAATATCATCTACAGACAATAGATCTTTAAAAAAATTATATGCAAGTTTCGTCACCTTGAGTGATACCGATATCTGGTCTGGCCCATGGACTAATATAGTCAGACCCACCTTTCCCTTGAATATTGCTTTGATGGCGATGCAAGTGATGAGATAGAACCAGATGATGTGAAGAGCCTGCAGAACCAGCAGCAACCCGTTTAGCAGCCACCAGGACCCGTACGGTCCAATGATCTCCCAGCTTTCAAACAGAACACTGTTGACCACCCTACAACACACACACATACAGGTTAATTGGACAATCACACTCATTTTGGCTGTGTCCTAACTAGGGATGGGTACCTTTCACATTTGAACCGATACGGTACCGGTACCTGTGAATCGATACCGGTACCCAACGGTACCTTTTTTCGGTACTTTAGTCTAAAAAAAATGTATTTACCTACCTCAGTCGCGAAAAAAAAATCCTAACTTCAAATAACTACAATTTCGACCGTTTTCGGCTTGCCATTGCTCCAACTGCTTTGTTGTTGAATCAAGTCAAATCCTAGGTAAGCATATATTGTGCGTGTGAACGTTGACATGAAAAGAAAAAAGGTAAAAAAAAAAGAAAGAATAGTAATTTTTATTTATTTAATTTTTAATTTTTTTGGTATCTCACTTGAATCGATACTCGGTAGTACCGACGTGTTTCGGTTCGGTACCTCAAAAGAACCGAATTCGGTACCCATCCCTAGTCCTAACCTGTCCACTTACTGGAGTTCAATCTTCAAAACACCATCAGATGTCTTTGAAATGGAAATTCAGCCAGATCCTATGATAGCTATTTTTGGCATAGAAGGGGGTAACTTGTGAGAATCTCTCTGGACTTAACCTCCAGATAAATGGCTAAGGAGGGTGATGCAGCATCTTATACTAGCTGTACTCAGTGGTTAAGAGGTGATGCAGCATCTTAAACTAGCTGGACTCAGTGGTTAAGAGGTGATGCAGCATCTTAAACTAGCTGGACTCAGTGGTTAAGAGGTGATGCAGCATCTTAAACTAGCTGGACTCAGTGGTTAAGAAGTGATGCTGCATCTTAAACTAGCTGGACTCAGTGGTTAAGAGGTGATGCAGCATCTTAAACTAGCTGGACTCAGTGGTTAGGAGGTGATGCAGGATCTTAAACTAGCTGGACTCAGTGGTTAAGAAGTGATGTAGCATCTTAAACTAGCTGGACTCAGTGGTTAAGAGGTGATGCAACATCTTAAACTAGCTGGACTCAGTGGTTAAGAGGTGATGCAGCATCTTAAAAGGAAAACTCCAACATTTTGGGAAATTAGCTTATTTGGCATCTACCCTGGAGTTAGACAAGAAGATACATACCCTTTTTCTTCGCTGTGCATGCAGTAGGAGTAGGAAGACACGCACCGTTAGCCTAGCTTAGCGTCAGTCACTGGAAGTAGGTTCCTCCATTAGCCTAGTTCCCAACGTCTTCCTACTCCTACTGCATGCACAGAGAAGAAAAAGGTATGTATCTTCTTGTCTAACTCCAGGGTAGATGGCAAAGCTAATTTCCCAAAATGTTGGAGTTTTCCTTTAAACTAGCTGGACTCAGTGGTTAAAAGAAGTGATGTAACATCGTAAACTAGCTGGACTCAGTGGTTAAAAGAAGTGATGTACTGTAGCATCTTAAACTACTGTAATTCCTCTAATAGTGACCGGTATTCAAATACAAGCCGGGTCTCTATTAATGGCCGGGTGCGCTCTTGAGCTAAGCAATTATAAGCCGACCTCCTAATACAAGCCGGGTTACTAATATACTGAGCTGCATACTGAGCTAGTTACTTGATTTCACTTAGAAAATGTTGAAATGACCAGTGACCACCTGTAATTGCACTGTTTACTATTTCATACAGTACTTGGTTTCAATAAATGAACCCAGTACATTTTACTGGGTTCAAACTGACACAAAATGTTGATTCATTCATTATGATCTGTTTGAAAATTTGAAATATAGGCCTCTCTCTTATACATGCCTCCTCCTAATAAAAGCCTGGTACCCGCTACAGTTTAAGCAAATACAAGCCCGGGTCACTATTGGAGGAATTACGGTAGCTGGACTCAGTGGTTAAAAGAAGTGATGTAGCATCGTAAACTAGCTGGACTCAGTGGTTAAAAGAAGTGATGTAGCATCTTAATCTTGAACTAGCTGGACTCAGTGGTTAAGATTGATTGAAAACTTTATTAACAGATTGCAGAATGGGTACAGTACAGCTCAATACACACAATTGTTAAGGAGATGCAGACCAGAGAAAGACTTTCGTCTTGTTTACATCAGGGTCCCCCATTTTCAATTCATCATAAATAAGAGAGGTGATGCAGCATCTTAAACTAGCTGGACTCAGTGGTTAAGAGAGGTGATGCAGGATCTTGAACTAGCTGGACTCAGTGGTTAAGAGTATTTGAAAAAGTAGCTGGATGACAGCCGTCTTTTTTTTTCTTTTCAATGTCTTTATTCATGTTTAAATGTGCTATAGAGATAAAATTCAGCAACTAGATGTCGCACTACTAGAGCACCAGCATGTAATTTCTTTTCTTTTAATCTTCTTTTTTCTAATTAATAAATATGCTTTTTTGGGGGGGGGGGGGCAATACTTTTATTCTGCACCCTTCTAAAAAGTTTCTAAAAAATATATATATATATATATATATATATATATATATAGTGGGAAAAAAACAAAAGACCCATGATCATCCAGCCAAAACAATGAATGTGTCACTTGTAAATGGAACTGCTCTTCTTACCAAAATGGGTAGATGACGAGCCGAGTGATGAAAAATATTATGCTGAACACGACAAACAGGACGTCACACACCCTCTGGTACTTTGCGTAGTTGGCCAGCTTGGCAGTCTTGGGGAAGAAAGACCAGAAATGAATAAATCAGTGTAATAAAATAGCAAAACAACACCATACTTTTCCACTCAAGACACCTTGTTGCCATATTTGGTAACAACAGACATATTTCCCCATTAAACCGACTGTCGTGATCATTTCACGTGCATGAATTACATAACGTCTACCTTCATTTTGTGCTACAGTTTCTGCCCACGTCTAAAGTAGAACGTTGTCTTTCTTTTTGTAATTTTTACTCCTTGAGCCTTTTACCTCAAGCAGGATGTCGGACGCATCATGCACACACATGACCAGAGTTCCCGCTCGGAGCATGTTGTTAGCATAGGAGAAGGTGATGAGGGTTATGGTGGCCAGGTGGTGGACAAGCATAATGAGGAAGTCCTGTCAGATGGGGAATGGAGAGAAGATGAGAGGAATAAAAGGCTGAGAAGGAGTGAGGCGAGTGGGTACATGAGCATGTCGTTCTGGCCTGAACTGGAAAGAGAAACACTTGTAAAAGATACTTTAAAGCAATGGCACTTTGCCAAGAATGCATTACTTTTAAGATGTGTTTAATGATCTCCTAGAATTATCACCACCTCTGGTTGTACATTTAACAAGGTACTTGTTCTTGTTCTCTCTTTATCTCGCTCTCCCTCTACTATTGGTCTTGAGCCAATAGACCCTGTTGCATCCTGTCTGCATTGCTCAGGGATTTTTTGTGCTTAAAAGGAGGCAAAGTTCAAACTATTGAGGCATTGATTGAAGACACCTCCTTGTGTTCCTGTCTCCTGCATTTATGCATTAAGTCACCGTCTAACCTGTTCCACCACAGCCAAATTCTGACATACCAGCAGCAGGTGGTTATTTAAAAGTATCCCGGAAACCAGGTTCACACAACGGCATGAAGTCACAGAGACAAGGGGAACAGGACGGATGACTTAATGACGAGGGTATGGAAGGGATTGCCTACCAGCTACAATACACAACAATACAATACACACGGCGCATTGCACAAACCTATTGTGATACTGTGACAACATTGCATATATAAACTGTGGTGATCAGCGTGTCTCTGGAGTGACTCACCTTACGTTTGATGTCTGTGAACTGGGAGAGCATGAGGGAGCAGTAGAAGGCCAGCTCTGCCATGTAGTAGTTGTACTGGCCGGGACTGAGAGGCTTTCAGGGAGAACAACAACAATGACGTATGAGTGAAGACATGTAGCCCTACTGAACCGACCACATTGTGATGCTGTGTACTTGTATAGCTAGTTTACATCGATACTGAGGTGAACTCCCCTTCTCGTCTGCTGGACCACAGAGGAACCTTGTTTTGGTAAATAAGGTGAGACATTTTTGGTCCCGTTTGAGTTGTGCCATGATCAATCAATCAATGATCAATCAATCAATCATGATAAATGGTGCATTTATATAGCGTTTTTTATTTATTTATCCAAAGCGCTTTACAATTTGGTTCTTCACATTGACCCATTCACACACTGACGGCGGAGGCGCCCATGCAAGGTGCCAACCTGCTCATCGGGAGCAGTTAGGGGAACCTCAAGCCCTAGTCATGTTTTCAGAAAATGTGCCTAAAAGTACATACTCAAGTAAATGGAAGATTGCTCCACTTCTACAAGGTCCATTTGCATGTTCTTGGTATCTAGGGACATCTATCATGCACCTCAGGGAATGTATTCCCAGTGTCAGAAGACCGAGACTCCGGCTCAGCTTCTCCCCCCAGGCCATCAGAACACTGGACACTGAACTCTCCACTTGTACACAGACACACAACACTCATGCAGCAACCGCTAAAGCAATCACTTTAAACAAAATGTCACTTTAAAAATAGAGTCACTTTAAAAGGAAGGAGGTACTGTATAGTATAGTTTAGATACATTAAGAGTTAATAATTGTATATTGTATAGTCGTGTATATAGGAACCAGTTTATCAGGAACTTAGCATGTCTTTTTTACCATGCATATCTTGTGTCTTACCTATTTCATTTTTTCTATGCCTATTTTTATTATTGTATTTTGCACAATCAATGCAGGCATGACCACCCGCATTTCACTTTATGCCCTGGTATGTATGTGACAAAGAAACCTCTTGATTCTTGAGAAGTATTGTGTCTGTTACTATGCTTGAGTAAATTGTAATTAACCAAAGGATTATTATTATAAATTTTTTTCCATCTTTGACGGTGAATAACACCATGCTAACATTGACCAGATATGAAGAATTGCCACTGAGCTCATTCAGCACCTTCTTGAGATCAAGTTTACAAAAGATCTAAGCAAATTAACAAAGGGCAGATGATTTACCGGGGTTCTTGTAGATACAGTACTGAATTTTGCCATCCGGACACATGCTATTTGAAATATGAATATAGAATATCAGGCCTATAAATGACCTTATTGTGGCCAAGTCATACATCTCTGGATCGGGCAAAATCTACTCTTTCCAATGGCAGAGTTAAATCTGGATTTAGCACCACCAGGCGCCCGTTACAGGGCAGCAAAGACTGAATGAAATCTACTGTAAGTACAGTTACTTTTCTATAATGTCCATAGCTCCGCCATTTTTCACCAGGTTGCAACGCGTTCTTTTCCCTAGACGTTCACAGAAAGGTAAAGAAACAATATTATGTTGTATTTTATGGCAATAACGTTCAGGTTTGTTCGACCCATGAGATATAATCATGAAAATAACATTTAAAAAAAATGTCACGTTAGCCCCTCCAACTTAGAAAGGGGCTGGTGTGAGCTGGGTAGTGTAGTTTGACAGCATAATTTCCTCGTGTCTATATCATCCGGTTTCCTATGCAATGCACGGAGAATTCTATAAATTCATATTTCGCTAGTAACACTTAAAATCATTGCTAAACATAGCGTAGTGCTGAAAATATATATTTTGACTGCCGTTTTGATAGGGTTAGGGTATTTTCTTTACTATAGGCGATATTCATCAAGGGTTCATCGGTTACACAGTAATCCAGCACCTGGACATTTACTGGATTGTGTATTGCATGGAATGTTGTTGTTGCCGTGCTGTCGTTGAGATGTTTTTGTTTTTGTTGGTTTTGTTACTACATTTACATTTAGTCATTTAGCTGACGCTTTTATCCAAAGCGACTTACAAGTTCTGTACGACAAGTCATCAGGAAGTTACTACAAGCTACAATATGAATTGCCCCACACGGGATCAATAAAGTTGTCTGATTTGATTACCAGACGACCGCTCTACCTCCTGAGCCACTGTCACCCCAATGAATTACACATATGATGTTTGTCAATTTAAAAGTGTAATCGTCACCTAGCTAACGTTATCGAGCATCAAAAGCCATCGATATCGTTAGCTAATATTAGTTAACTTACTTGTCAATCAACTTTCTTGACTTGGCAAAATTATCTTTTAAATTGACAAACGTTGTGTGTGTAATTAATTCATGGCACGAGTCAAACAGGATCAAAACATGGTTCGACTGCCGTATCTTGTTTCTGAAATAGGGTCCCATGGTTGTTAGTGGAAGGGGAGGGGCTTGGCCTCTATATTCATCCCATGGTGGTTTGTGGAAGGGGAGGGGCTTGCCCTCTATATTCATCCCATGGTGGTTAGTGGAAGGGGAGGGGCTTGGCCTCTATATTCATCCCATAGACCACTACACTTCCGCGTTACATTGAAATCGGGGAGGAGATAGCGGGGGGAGCAAATTAATGAATGTGGATGAGAGCCGTGATGTAAGTGGTTGCAGCTACGGCTGTGGGGGTGCTAGAGACATGATCGAATAGACTTGTATGCGCCTGAATCTCCTTAACACGGCGCGACCCATTCCTAATCGATCAGAACTAAATCGGCCGAGAAAAAGCCCATTTTTAAGCACCTATTCCCCATGCACATGCACAGATTGCCCACGGATTGTGACGCCACGCACACCCGCCCTGGAATGTTCCATTAGAGGGGGTCTTGTGGTGAGAATGTGAGGGATTACAGAAAAGCGAATCTCCGGATTGTCTTTTTTGTTGACCGAACAATTCACAACACAGCAACTTTTAGGCATGGCTGCTTGTTGTTCTGTTGTTAGTAGTTGATGCTCCGAAGTGTTGCGGTGGTCTATGGTTGTTAGTGGAAGGGGAGGGGCTTGGCGTCTATATTCATCCCATGGTTGTTAGAGGAAGGGGAGGGGCTTGGCCTCTATATTCATCCCATGGTTGTTAGTGGAAGGGGAGGGGCTTGGTCTCTATATTCATCCCATGGTTGTTAGAGGAAGGGGAGGGGCTTGGCCTCTATATTCATCCCATGGTGGTTAGTGGAAGGGGAGGGGCTTGGCCTCTATAGGGACTCGGAGTTAAACATGACATCATGCAGCTGGTACAGAACTTACTCACCTGGAATGGGTAGTTGTACCAGCAGTGTCTGGTGTCCCACATCCAGGGAGACTAAAGAAAGGCGGACATAATGTGCAAATGATGAGGTATATCACGACTGTTGTAGCATAAAAACATTTAATGGAAATCCTTATCAAGGGGAAATACTTATCAAGAAAGATAAGGCCTATGCAATTCTGTCTTTTACTTATTTTACTGTACTATAATTGTATTGCCTATATTTATGTCTTCTACTATTACCCTGCCCATACCTGTATACCCCCCATGCTGCTATGATGCCTGAATTTCCCCTTCAATAAAGGAATATCTTATGTCATCTATTTCCCTCGGACAAAGGTTTGCAACAGCTATGATTGGAGGATCTAGAAAAGAGGGTGGGGCTTGATAGGTCAATTAAATGACTTGTGTTAATAAGTAAACATGTAAACATATTGAGAGTGCATTAAACTGAACAAGCTATTCTTCAGTGATCTAGAGAGCGGTCTGTGTCAATTCAACTCACCACCCACAGATGGCGGATCGCGTAGACAAATATCCCCAGATAAAATGTCAACCTCCACCTGAAGTGGAAACACAAAGAAACGTGTCACAATGTGTTGCAAAGTGTGCCTGAAAGAGAAACGTCTGCTGATGTCTTATGGTTGAGACTTTACATGCTCTCGCAGAACTTCTTGTGAGTACTGGGCTTGTCCTGGTTCCGTCTGAGGCGAAACCATCGTTGTATTTTCCGTGTGTCCCAGTCCAGCTGCTTGGTGAGACCTTCCAGGTGCCGTGCATCTGGACTCTGAGGAAGAGAAGCAGCACAGAGGAGTTACCGACTCGCTCTCTATGATCTCTGCATTCAACTGATCTCTCTCAAGCTCGCCCTCTTTTCTTGCCACTCAACACTGCAGCACCCAAGTTTCAAAGCTGTTTGATGAACATTGTTACTCAGCTGAAAGAGTTGTACCCTTCCCGCTGACTTGTCGTACAGAACCTGTAAATCGCTTTGGATAAAAGTGTTCAGCTAAATGACAAAATGTAAATGTAGTGCATTAGTGTTCTACTGCATGCTGAAAACATTTAAGCTAATGTTAACAAACATCCCATCTCGCCGCCTTTTTAGGCAACAAAACAAACATGAATCTAAAAGGCCTTATGTACCGTTGTGGATGTAAACACCCTCTCCAGGACGGCGTTGGGCTGGGCTTGCCGACTCACTCCTGCCTGAATCTGAAGTATGTGGGCACAGGGCTTGGCCACGAGCCTAGACACACACACACAGAGGGGTGGGGGGTGGTGGTGGCATAGGGAGATGGTGGTAAATAGAGATTCACAGAGTCGGAGAGAAATCAACCAAGTAATGCAGGTTATGGGAACAGATGGACCGCTAGCCAAGTTTTACAGCGGCTTGCATCACTGACGAGCACTGCAGAGCTTTCACAGTTTACCCACAATAGTTACGTTGGCATGTCTCCGTGTCATGTAGAGAGAGAGAAGAGAGAGAGGGCAGATGTTAGAAAAAGAGAATCCTGAGGAATGTAGCACTCCATCTAAAACAGCGGATGACGAGCCCGTCATGTGAGAGGCTGGGAGGAGATGCGGGCACGGCGCACCGCGCAGACACACAGTCTCTCGGTGAACAACTGATGTGTTGATGAGTTGGCCAATGTCCACGCTAGGAGCCACTTCCACTTTTCTTCATCAGAGATATCCGACATGCTTCCATGTGCCAGAAATGCAAAACAATCAAGTCGCGATGGTTTCAACCGGAAAAAATTTGCCGGAAGGTCTGGATTATTACATATCTCGATGTGATTTATCAAGAAATATCTACAGCAAGAATTTTGGGTCTCAATGAATCCAAAATGACAATGTGGTTAGAAGTGGTGGAGAGAATAAAAGCTAGCATATAATGGTAGTGTCTGGTTAGGAGCGAGGGATAATGGATGGATTATCCAATGGGGGGTCCGGGAGGGGGGGGTACGAGCTAGAGCATAATGTGTGTAGGGTATTAGATAGCAGGTATTAGGGGTATATCCTGTATAAGACATTTAACTAATTGGTGATTTCATTGGATGTGCACGGTTAATTAATGCTTGTATATCTTATCGTGTGTTGTCATGTTTGTTTATATGTTTGTTTAAAAAATAATAAAAAAAATTAAATACAAAAAAAAACAATCAAGTCGCTTGGCTTATATTTCTGACATGTTACAACACATGACACTATGGTATTTGATTTTTAGGACAGAGAGAATTCTTCAATGATGATATCTTGTGTTAAGCCCAGTATCCTGACCTTTACTTTCACTCTCTCTGTCCATTTCCTCTCAATCGAGCAGTCGTATTTTCATATCTAGGTGATATCCCAGCTTGAAGTGATGTATTTATTTTACTCTTATTCACATAATATTCAGGTTCAAATTATTTATTGCCTATATTTATTGTAGCATATCATATAAACGAGAGGGCATACAAACCCTCATCTGCACCTTTGTTTACACCGTTTATTTTTCTCGTATTTTTATATTCAAAGTTAATTGTATTGTTTACACTGTTTATTTATTTGTTCTCATATTTTTATATTCAGATCTCATTTTATTGCCTATGTTTATGTCGTTCTATATTACCATGTACCTGTACCTCCCCCCTCCCCCATGTTGCTATGCCGCTGAATTTCCCCGAGGGGATCAATAAAGGAATATCTTATTTTATCTTCATCTTATCTTATCTTAATATTATCTCCATCTTATCTTCCATGATGTGGTGACATGGTATGTGCTACAGGTCAGATTCAGATTCAGACAACTTTATTGATCCCGCGTGGGGCAATTCATATTGTAGCTAAGCTTGTAGTAGCAAAACCAACAACAACAAAAACAAAAACATCTCAACGACAGCACGGCAACAACATTCATGCAATACACAATCCAGTAAAGTAAAAGTCCAGGTCCTGGATTAATGTGTAACCGATGAACCCTTGATGAATATCGCCTACTTTTCCATAAAGTCACAGTAGCCTACCAGAAAGTCAAGTGTATGAATAGGCTTTACAATGAACCAGTGTTGATGTGCTAGTGCAGTGCATTCCTGACCCCCCCCCCCCACACACACACACACACACCCTCGAAATATCAATTACAAAAAGGAAACCACTATTTTGTGAACAAGAGTAATACTGTTACTGTACTACAACTAATGTTACTGTTATGTCTCGAAAGTGAGTTGAGCAGGAATGTAAATGTCCACTTTAGTCAACTCTCACAATAATTGTGTTATCTTGTCATTTAACGCAACAAAAAAACGGAATGAATAATACTAGAACTTTTACATCCAAACTATATTTAAAATAAATAAATACGAATCAACCTAAACTTCAATAATGTTCTCAAAGCTGGTCTCCCATTCACTACTAGAGGAGTAACTCCGCGTCTCTATATGTTACATCAAGTCTTGACCTTTTTAGTCATTTATTTAGTCACTTTCGTCTGTTCCTAAATATAATAATCCACTGCACATACAGTAAGGACTTCTGACGCAGAGTGGCTATGTTACATCAAGTCTTGACCTTTTTAGTCATTTATTTAGTCACTTTCGTCTGTTCCTAAATATAATAATCCACTGCACATACAGTAAGGACTTCTGACGCAGAGTGGCTTGTCCCTTTGTACCACGCACAGATGTCCCAGCAGCGACACGGTAGGCCTGTGTTCTGTTACAGTACGAACACAGCGGGGGAGCTCGTACCGTGGAAAGCAGCAGCAAAACACATACCTTTCAAATAAGAGTCGCACAACTAGGACGGCTATGGCCAGAGGTAACGCGTGGAGGATCTGACCCACTTTAGGGTACTCCACTCCGGGTGGTGGATGCTCAAGGTCCGCCCAAGTAACATTTCCAGGAAGCCAAAAGCTCTCACTCCATATCCAAGCGGAGACAGTGGGAGTCATTGAATAAGATAACCAACTTCCCCCAAACAGCAGTGATGCTGCGGCTGCAAACCGAATTTGCGTTTTACTCTTGGTGTGAAAGTTCAGCTCTCGGAAACTTTGCAACTCCTCTCGAACTAAAACGCCTCCATCGTCTTCTTCAAAAACATCATCGACCTCCTGAAATGCGTTATGCGTGTCGGCAAAACTCTGAAGACCGCTCAATGACGACATGCAATAGGCAACACCCACTATTGGGGACCTCGCGAGGACGTCCTCGTCCATCACGTGCAATTATATGATAGATAGAATAGATGTTTGATATTTAAGAGACATTTTGTTTTGCAATTGTTCTTCGCGGTCGTATGTGATCGATATCAAATGGATCATGGCGAAAGTTCGCACCGCCTCGACGGGGGGTATGTAATACTAAGCATAGATCAATTATGGTAATGGAGTCGGAAACTTGGCAAGCCCCAGGTTAGCACATGGTGTCACTACCTATACACCGGAGCAGGGCCGGACCTAGCACATTTGGCGCCCTAGGGGCTGGGCCTGGGCCTAGGCAAGCTTCATCACTGCGCCCCCACAAAACAATCATTTTTTTCTGAGGTAAACTTAACCTAACGTTACCAACTAACTCTAACATTCCACCACACTGGCTAGCTCGCTACACCAAAACTAACGTTGTTATTATTGCTAAATTTTCTATTTCATGACACAACGAAAATTACGCAAATTGCTGAACTTGCGATATGTTTTGCTAAAAATAGCCTTATGTGAACACCTAAAGCCGAGGTGGCACCTCTTAAAGACCGACCGACCGTTTTAGATTTTTGGCAAATTTTCCCTTATGGTCGATTTTTTTTAATGTCAAAATATTGGTTGCTTGCAGATATAGAGGGGGCGCAAAGCTGTGTACAGTAAGCAAAAAAAAATAAAATTTTTATCTTTTTGTGTGCAGTTTTTGGCGCCCCCCTCTGGGTGGCGCCCTAGGCGCCTAGGTGTGTGTGTGTGTGTGTGAGAGAGAGAGAGAGAGAGAGAGAGAGAGAGTGAGAGAGAGAGAGAGAGATTGATTGATTGATTGATTGATTATTAACAGATTGCAGAATGGGTACAATACATACACACAATTGTTAAGGGGATGCAGACCAAAGACTTTCATCTTGTTTACATCAGGGTCCCCAATTTTCAATTCATAATGACATTTATGACATACACAACATACAGATATACAGATATATATCATGACATTTATGACACACACATGACATACAGATACTGTTACATTTATGACATACAAGATATACAAATATACAGTACTGTTTAAAACAGAGATCCTAACAGAAAATATATACATTAGAGGGGGAGGAAACTGTACATTGGGAGGGAGTTGGGTTGGACATTTACGGGGGCCAGTTTAGAATTGCAGCCTCCCGTAGGTGGTCTTTGAAGGTGGGTAGGGATTCACATTATTTTACGGCTGTGGGTAGGGCGTTCCACATTGTTGTGGCATAATTGCGAAACGTGTTTAGAGAGAATGAAATGGGCATATCAATACTTCTTGTTTAGAGCGTATCAACCAGAGCAAGCCAACCCCCCACCCCCTCCTAATAGACAGTCTCCTCCCCACCGTATGTATATATTTTCTCCCACCCGCCCACCCCCTCCTAATGTACAGTCTCCTCCCCATCATATGTATATATTTTCTGTTAGGATCTCTGGGTAACAGTACTGTGTATTTTCATAGTTCAAGTTCAAGTTTCTTTATTAGTTGTCATACAGAAATACAGAATACTTTTGCATGAAATGCTTCTTTCTGTTTTGCTCCTGAGAGTGTGCTATATAAAATAAAAATATAGTATAAAATAAGTATAATATAAGTATAAAATAGAAAGTCAAGTATGTAAACAAGTGTAAACAACAAAAAAATTCAATATACATATATACAGTATATGTACAGTATATACAATGCAGAGTAGAGAAGGTAACTGAGTTACAGCAATATACAGTACAGTGTAGAAATGGTGAGGTATAGCTTAGCTTGTGGTGCCACCTTGTGGTGGTGAGGTGCAATGAGGTATGAGATTGATGTGCAAATCTCCTTACCAATCAATATAAAGTGTGTTAGTGTCTAAAGTGGGTAAAGTGGGTGCTACAGTGTGTTGTTTATTTAAAGTGAGTGTGTGCGTGTGGATGTGTGTGCTGTGGGTGTATTTGATGGTTTGTTATTGTTCATTGAGCATCCTGATGGCCTGGGGACAGAAGCTCCTTCTGAGTCTCTCTGTGCTTGCCATGAGACTCCGGTATCGCTTGCCTGACCGCAGCAGTTCAAAGAGGCAGTTGTTTGGGTGGCTGGGGTCTTTGATTATTCTCTTAGCCTTACCCATGCAGCGCTTGTTGTAAATGTCTTGGAGAGTGGGAAGCCCCCCTCCAATTGTGCGTTCGGCTGAACGGGCCACTCTCTGTAGTCTGCTACGGTCTTGTGCAGTGCTATTCCCAAACCAGGAGGTGATATTGCCAGTCAGGGTGCTCTCTATTGTGCATGAGTAGAAGTTCTTGAGGATCTTCTGACTCACTTGGAACTTCCTTAGGCGCCTAAGGAAGTAGAGGCGTTGTCGTGCCTTCTTGATAACACTGTCAGTGGCTGCGTTTACATGGACAGTTTATTCACAGTCACCATGTAACCGCAGTCAATGTGTGTGGTCCATGTCAAGTCCTCAGATATGTGGACTCCGAGGTACTTAAAACTATTCACTCTCTCAACCGGTGCCCCGTCGATGCTGAGGGGGCTGTAGTCCCTGACCCCCAACCTCCTAAAGTCCACAATCATCTCCTTTGTTTTGCTGACGTTCAGGGAGAGGCTGTTCTCTTGACACCATCCCACTAGAACAGTGGTCCCCAAACTACGGTCCGCAGGCCGGATCCGGCCCGCCTCCACATTTGGCCCGGCCCCCTAGAGCCCCGGAGCTTAAAAAAAAATATATATATATATATATATTTTTTTTTTTATTTATTTTTTTTTTATAAAGATGGCAGCATCCCCATTGTCTGTGCTGAATGTTTGTTAGTGTTTGATATTTTTTGTTGGTCTTTACTACTTTTAAACATCCATTTTTAGTAAGTAGTAGATTTCATTTGATCCTATAATTTTTTCATTCATCGATTTGTGGACTTTTTTTTTAGTGTCCTTAAAGGCGCCTTATAAATAAAATGCATTATTATTATTATTATTATTATTATTATTATTATTATTATTATTATTATTATTATTATTATTATTATTATTATTATTATTATTATTATTATTATTATTATTATCATCCAGGAGGGAAAAGACACTTTGGATAGTAGGGACTGTATCTCTGCCTGTCCTGACCAGGAAACACTTTGCAACTGTGATCTCCTCTGGCAGTAGTTGGATATTGTAATGTGTGGCGAGGGGTTGCAGCAATTCCACTGAGAGAAACTGGTCTGAGGCTGGATAACATGCCTGTATGCCTCTCATAAGTTGTTCTCCAAATCATGAGAACCTGCTCTCAAGCTCTTGCAGCATTCTGTTGAGGACTGGATAAAACGGTCTCTGTCTCAGCTGATCTCCTGAGCTGAGGTCTGAGCTTGTGCCACAAGATGACTCAACTACATACTCGTCCATCCTTTTCTGCTTCCTCCTTTGGCTGGTAGTATGTTCCTCAATCCCAAGGCCATTATGGCCTTGTCCTGTCATACATGTCCACTGCCATCTCTGAGGTGCGATAACCTTTGAGTTACTCAGTGAGTTGAGTTACTGTGCTTTTAAATAGTACAGAGCTAGAGCTAGGTGGTTCTGTAGGTACTGTATATTTATTTCATAAATAGTGTTATTTATTTCATTAATAGTGTTATTATTTATTTCCTGACTTTTTTTTCTGTGAAGATCCCGGAAAGGGTTATTAATATTTGGTTATGTGTGGCTTTCTGGAAAACAATAAATGTTTATGTTTAGGCACCCCTGCGATCGTCACACTTTTTCTGTTACAAACTGACCCCGGCCCCCACCAGAGAAGGGAAAAGTTATGTGGCCCTCACAGGAAAAAGTTTGGGGACCCCTGCGCTAGAACCTTTACCTCTTCCAGGTAGGCCCTCTCGTCGTTTGCAGAGATCAGGCCCACCACTACTGTGTCGTCAGCAAATTTGATGATTGTGTTGTTGTCATAGTTCAAGCCCAGGTCCCTGAGTTTGGCTATGAGTTTGGAGGGGACTATGGTATTGAATGCTGAGCTGTAGTCGATGAATAGCATTCTCACATAGTTCCCCTGCCTCTTGTCCAGGTGTGATGCTGCTGTAAATGGTAAATGGTAAATGGCTGCTTTTTTATATAGCGCTTTTATCCAAAGCGCTTTACAATTTGTTACTTACATATTACCCATTCACACACTGACGGCGGAAGCAACCATGCAAGGTGCCAACCTGCTCATCGGGAGCAATTAGGGGTTAAGTGTCTTGCTCAAGGACACATCGACACGCTGCCCAGGAGGAGCGGGAATCAAACCGGGAACCTCCGGATTGCCAGACGACTGCTCTACCTCCTGAGCCACTGTCGCCCCCTGTGTGCAGCACATGGGCTATGGCGTCCTCCGTGGACCTGTTGGGGCGATATGCAAATTGCAGGGGGTCCAGGTTGATGGGGAGGGAGGAACAGATAGCCCTTCACTAGCTTCTCAAACCACTTCATGGCTATGGAGGTGAGAGCTACAGGGCGGTAGTCGTTGAGGCAAGCGGGCTTGGATTTTTTGGGTACAGGGATAATGGTGGACTTCTTCAGACAGGTGGGGATGACAGCCTGTTCTAAGGACAGGTTAAATATGTCAGTGAATACCGGGGCCAGTTGGTCAGCACAGACTTTTAGGACGCGGCCGGGGATATCGTATATGTCACAAATGTAACAGTACTATATACCTGTATGTCATGTATGTCCCTATGTCATAAATGACATGATGTTATGTATGTTGTGTATGTCATAAATGTCACTATGAATTGAAAATGGGGGACCCTGATGTAAACAAGACAAACAATTGTGTGTATTGAGCCGTACTGTATTGTACCCATTCTGCAATCTGTTAAATAAAGTTTTCATTCATTCATTCATTACATTCATTCATTCATTCATTCATTCATTCATTCAGCATGTCTCCTCCATTCGTTTTATTTTAGCAACAAAACCAATACATTTGTCTTTGCAAACGAATTACTGGCAGACTGACCTTATAAGCAAACAACCCCCATGCATGGCTCTATCAACTGGATTATGATAATGTGCATGATGCTACTTTTATTAATGTTGCACAGGCAATTCACTTAAAGGGGCACTTCACCAAAAAAACAATGCTGATTTATTTTGCACATAATAATAATACACTTTTTTGATATTATAATTTGTATAGCACCTTTCATACAATAATTCACAGCAGTAAAAAAAAAAAGACAGGCATAAAATGAGCACATAATTGGCAGATCAAGAGCATTGTATAAAGTGGTGACTGAAATATAGACAGCAGCAAAATAGACAAAGTCAAGGTAAGAAGTTTGCCTTTGAGAACCAATGGTTCTCGAGCCGTAACGGCACATGGGGCAGGAGCCTATCTCCTGTTTCCGTAGCGTGAGGCAGCTTGATGTACAAGTACACCCCTTGGACATGACGCTAGTATGTCGCAAGGACTTCCCCCCAAACCAACCCTTGATGCTGAGTGTCAAGCAGGGAGGCTATGGGTACCATTTTTTTTAAATAGTCTTTGGTATGACTCGGCCGGGGCTTGAACTCCCAGCCTCCCGAACTCAGGGTGGACACTCTACCCACGAGGCCACTGAGGTAAGACATAGAACATTAAATCACATCGTTTTTATATTAGGATCTAACATCATAATAGGCCTCTTTGTTTGGTTTGATTATCACTGATACACGTAATATAAAAATTATCTCACACACATCCAAAAACTCTAAACAGTTTTGCACATATTTATTTACAACACATGTGAGGTTTTGGTCCGCTCCCTGCCACACGCTCCGTTCCTTTAAGGTACTATGTGATTAATGCATTCCCCGCCACGCGCTCCGTTCCTTTAAGGCGAGACACTGCAGGTGAATAGTCAAATATACTTTTTTTGTTGATTTTGAGATTTTGTTATATTTTGCTTCCTAAACATGTCTTCTATGAAACTAGTGACAATAAAACGTCAATAACACACATTTAGTTGTTTATTTTACATCATTTTGCCTTATTGCATCCATAAATGTGCACATATTTAATGGGGAAGTGCCTCATTTGCATATATAAACATAAATTTCAGAAAACTTGCAATATATTTTTTCTTAGTTTATATGTACATAACAAATTGGGAAAGTTTCATAGTGATATCTATTCAAATATTTTTTGCCTATTAGGGGGTACTACACTGTTTGTAGCCTGTGTGTAGTTCTGTTCAGTTCAATAACATCATTATTATTATTATTCAGTTATCAGGCATGTGTTTAGGTTGTCTATTACTAATGGTTTGATTAGGTATTGTGTTTGTAAATATCTGTTTAAAAAAAAAGTATGGCATTTTACAATACAGAACTTTGAAGGCGTTTTCCCAAAAATGAGTTTTAAGAGTTTTTCCTCATACTCTGAGCCAGAAATCTCCACTTCGGTAGCACTCACATACACCAAACCTTCCAGTTCTATTCATATCTATGTTCTGAAGGTATTTACAGAAGGGTTTGTTGATATCGCATTCATACCCTGATTTATATCACATTTTATTCCTAAAAACATGGCGAAATATGGAATTTTACCATAAAAATGGACTGAATGGAGTATTTTCTGATTTATGGAGTGATAAAAAGAGATATCCAAAATCCCCTCTGTAATAACCTTTGGCTCTAATATGTCAACAAAATGAAACTATAATTTTGAAAATGGCTTTATCCAATGTTCAGATTTCTGTCCTGGAATTATATGCAAATTAGTGCATATTTAAGTAGATCATGCCTCATTTGCATATTTAAACATACAATTTCAGAAAACTTGTAATACAAAAAAGTATTGTCTTAATATAAGTAATCAACTGGGGAAGTTTCATTGTGATATCTATTAGTTAATTCTTTTACCCTATTCACCTGCAGTGTCTCCCCTTAAGGTGCCGTGTTTGATTGGTGCTTTCCCCGCCACACGCTTTTGGAGCAAGTATCAATCTCATCCCGCAGCTGTCACAGCTTGTAATTAGCGCCCCTGAAGGCTTTATATGCTCAGACCCCCTTACTATCGATGTTGGGTCGTTCTGAATTACACCTGCATATACCTGCCTTCCCCGTCGCTGTTCCTGTCTTTTTGCTCTCCAGGATCTTTTGTGGAGAACTGCTGTGGAGAACCTGGTTCCCCGTTCGGAGCTACGCCTCGTTATCTGCCCGCTTCTCGCGTTGCGCTCTGGTGAGTTTTTGGAAACTGTCTTTTGGATTATCAGTTTTTTGTGTGTTTGGTGAACACCGAAGAGATCCCGTTTTTGTTTGTACCAGGACTCACCTAATTTTGTGTTAGATTAACACTGAAGATACCGTATTGTTTTTTCTCTGGACTCAGCTAAACTTGTGTGTGGTACACCGAAGATCAAGTCACTTGGATTTATACTGGATCAGTCACCTCCCTGCCTCTGTGTGTTCGTTGGGCTAACTCTGATTTCTCTCTCTCTCCGTTTCCACCGGGAGTGAAAGCTGGGAGTATCTGCAGAGCCGCTTCAACGTCACTAGCCAATTCCTCACCACTACCTACTGGGAGTATCTGCAGAGCCGCAACATCTTCACATGCCAGATTCCCCGTTTGTTCGATTGCTGTACTTCATTCCATCTTGTGACTCTGTAAATAAATACGCCCTTGCTTTGGCTAACTCTGAACTTCCTCTCTGTGCCGTTGCATTTGAGGTCGGTTACAAACCATAACAACACAAGGATTACATGTCCTGAATGACATCACTGGTGGCCACATTCAAACTCATAAATATGTGAAAAACTGAGTTTTTGGATGTGTGTGAGATTATGTGCAAAATAAATCAGCATTGTCTTTTATTTTTTATTTTTTGCTCCTTTAATAAATTGTGAAAAACACCTGTCCTATATGACACTACATTAGTACGTTTTAATCATTAAATGTGTCCATATTGTTATCGATATTGGTATTGGCCCTGGTATTACTTGGTATTGTATCAAATCCAAAATGTGTGGTATTAGTGTTGTCACGATATCAAGATCTTCTAGATCTTCTTGTGATGTTTTGAGTATAGGCTGCACTTCTTCACTTATAATAGAAAAATGCATCACTGGACACTTATAAATGGCCTTACTCCCGCCTACGTGCAAGTCACGCGGGTGGCGGGTTTGGTAGACGGCATGAAGGAGGGCATGCCACAGCTTGATAGGCCGATGGCGGCGCTCCTTTGTCCTGAGGTGGTGTGGGAGCCGTT
Organism: Notolepis coatsorum; assembly: GCF_963971535.1. NCBI lineage: Eukaryota > Metazoa > Chordata > Actinopteri > Aulopiformes > Paralepididae > Notolepis > Notolepis coatsorum. The sequence continues at coordinate 84,219,381 of NC_140181.1, read as the reverse complement.
ACGGAAGCCGGTTCCCCAAGGGAAATCTGCGAGGCGGTTGGCATTTTGGAGCGACCAGTCATTTATCACCGGAACACAATCTCTAGCTGCCACTTCTAACATCGCGCAGCTGGCGAGATTCATGTCCGGGATATTGACGGGGGGCACGGAGCTGACTGATTTACAGCATGGTCAGCTCGCCCAGTCGGCAGGAGCCATCCTGCATCTGATTCAGCCGCAGGCTATAGAAGTGCGCGCCCTGGCCACTCTGATCCAGCGCCACCTTTGGCTGGAGCAGGCGCGTGTGCCGGAGAAGAAGAGGACTCCCCTTCTGACGGCACCCCTCTCCAAGGCTGGACTATTCGGGTCGGCACTGCAGCTGATGACCTCAACCTGCAGGGAGATGCAGGAGGAGCGCTCCGTGCTCCAACCTCATTTCCCCCCGCCCGATGTTGCCGGTGGAGTCAGACGGCCGCCGCGTTGTCGAGGTTCCTCCGCCGTGGCCGCCGCTGCTACCACCGCCACTGCTGGACCTTTGGCGAAGAAGGCCAGGAGGAGAGAGGGCGCCTCCGCCACTGCAGCCGGCCCATCTACGCCCGGAGGTGACGTAGGGATCGTCGAGACCAGCCCGCCGATCGTTTACCGTCCCTCCGGGGCTCCACGGGGTGGAAAGCCCCGAGCGGCTTGTGGCAGGCGTCGCTAATTTCATTGACTTTTTCCCTCTGTGGTCCCCCCCCTGTTCCCTTTCCGGCCCCTCTATGATTTTTGTTGGAAAATAAAGAGTCCCTCCTAAAGGGGGACTGTATTTTTTGTTAACAAACTGTGTGTTTATTCACCAAACATATGATAGGGATGCAACGTGTGAATCTTTCGCTAGTATGGGTTTGATAGGAGGGCTAGACGTTACTTTCATGTTAGAGCTTAAGCAAGGCCTGCAGCCTACACTCGGTTGAAAAAGGGTTTTTTCTGCCTCGACCTGAATCTCCACATAAAGGTAGAGGTTAGTTGTGTGCTCTGTTGCTTAAACAGTGATATTGAGCTGCAACACTATTGTGTTGGTTTGCAGTAATGCTCGTATGAAAACGTACCGCGGCTTAGTCGCTCTCTCTCTCTATCAGATTTTTCTGTGTCTTACAACATAGATACGGGTGTCGGGTTCACACACACACAACTTGGCCTTGCTATAAACCCTGTTCACAGATATGTCTGTGGCTAGCGTGCATTGGATTAGCTTGCGCTATTCATTGGCATTGCTACTGAAGGTATCATATGGCTGTTGTTGTTGTCATATGCGAGGGTTGGGCTTGCGAGGGGGTACCGGATAAACCCCTCCTTCCCTCTTCTGATTGGTCAGGGGGTTTCTGGGACTCTCTTTTCATTCGGTCAGGGTCAAGCTGTTAGGCAGCTTGGCACGGGGGGGGGGGGGGGGTTTCCCAGACTCCGCACCTATCACAGGCGATTGAGTCTTGGGTTTCCCCCCGTCATAGCAAACGTCACTAGGCACGTTTCTATTGGACGACGGCTTCCGTGAGTTTAGACCCGTATGTAGGGTCTGTTGTTGTCAAGTTGTCGGGGCAGAGCGTAGGAACTTACTGTTCTACTACGCTCGATATACGTGTAACTTGAGTCGGTTGGTCACATGACTCAATGTTACCGTGACTTTTCAATCTACGACTCACGTGGGAAGTCTCTCTGAGGAGTTCCGTCTCTCCTCTGTGGTGAGGGTGGCGGGATGTAAAGATGTAAACAATTTTTACCCTCGGCTGCGTCACGTGGGATTCATGTCAGTCGGTGTTTCTTTCTTTTTTAATAAAAAAGAGTGGAGAATATGAAGCACGACAACCTTCTTGAAAAAAATGCCGGGTCGGCCCGGGTGTCACGGGGTTAGGCGTTATGGAGACCCTTGTTGGGTACACATTGTACCTGGCACTATTATAAGGGGCTGGTTCTCCTTTCTTTCGCTCCTCTCTCACGCATGGCGAAGAGGGGGCTGTTGGGGTGGTTTCTGGACCTCCTCTGGTAACCCTGTGTGCTTCCCGAGCCGCCGGGCCCGGTCCGAAGTAATGTTTAGTTGAAACCGTAGGCCTGGGATAACCCTTTTTTCTTGAGGGGTTATAGGAACAACCACTGTATGTGGTACCAAGAGGGTGGTTGATTCTCTGGTGTGTTGGAGCAGAGTCAACTCCCGGGTTACCCGGTTGAGTGTGCCCCTGCACGTTCATGACGTCTGCCAATCGTGTCAGCCTTCTTTGCCTCGACCCCTCTGGGTGGGGGTTTTTGATGGAGGCTTTGTCATGGTGCGCAACAACGCCAGCATACGCCCCTTCCGCCGGGGGGGCTGTTTTCAGTTGACCCCTTTGGCGCCTGTCTCGTCCGCAGTGCTCCAGGCTCGGGTCTACAGCCTGCTGCCTGGTTTCCCCGGTGCGCTGCCTGCTTCCGTTGGTAAATCTTTTGAAAGCTTTACGGCCATGTTGACTGCCTGTGTTGCAGGGTCAGTGTGCCAGGCGGTGTACTAATGGGGGGAAAGGGCCCGCTCTTGGAGGGGCCCTGTCCGAATACACTGGCGATGTGGGGGGCGGTGTCACTAAGTGACCGCCTGGTGGGGTCTTGATGCCTGGCGTCATTGACCTCTCCGGGCCCCCCTTTTTCCAGGGGATCCAGTCCCTTCAGTGGGTCTGGGTCTTCCTTCGCGCTCCGCTGCTACGGCCTTGCCACGGGGTTGAGTTTGCTCTTGACCCCGTGATTTTGGGGGCAGTAACGAGGGTTGTTCCTTCCGTTCGTTCCCTGGTGGCATGCGGGTTGTGCGTGTGCGTAGTCCTGGGGTCAAGCCACGATCTGCTCACCCTGTGCGTTGAATTGCTTGAGTTCCTCTTCGCACGGTCGGATCCGTCTCCCTCCCGTCCTCCAATAGGGAGGGTATCCTCCATTAGGGAGGGTCGGGGGGCTCGGTCCTCCCCGGTCTGATGGTTGTGGGGGGCCTCAGCGGGGTACATTTGTCGAGCTTCTGGCTTCCACTCAGCTCCTCTTGTGCAGACTGACGCTGAGCGGAGCCAGAATGAAATAGAACGTAAGGTTATGAACTTATGTATATAACCAAGTTCTATGAATTCTGGTGACGCTCAGCGTCAGGACGCCACTGCGGCCCTTGATCTCACCTTGTGGTGAAAGTTTGGGAAGGAGGCGAGTAGGTGACCACACACCTGCTTATGAAGGTAAGCGGATAGGGGTGTGGCCAGACGAATGTTGGGATGTAAAGGTACATTGTGGAATTTTTTATTCAGTGCTCGTGCACGAAGTGAAGTGCGTGCAGACTGACGCTGAGCGTCACCAGAATTCATAGAACTTGGTTATATACATAACCTTACGGTTCTAGTTGTTGTGGCAATGTGAGTGTAGAAGTTCAGCCGGTCGTCAAGGACTACACCAAGGTTCTTGGCGGTCGGGGATGCGGCCATGGCTACATTCTCCACTGTGATGGAAAGGTCGGTCAGCGGGGAGGATTTGTCCGGCAGGTGGAGCAATTCTGTTTTTCTTAGGTTCCGTTTGAGGTGGTTGGTCGTCATCCAGGCGGAGATCCGCTTAGAGACATGGATATCTGAGGGAGGAAAGGAGAGGAGAAAGCATAACTTTTTTTCCACACCTTTCTAAAAGCTCTGTGAATGTATTATTCATATAGGGATGTTCGATATTGGCTTTTTTACCGATAACCGATATACCGATATTGTCCAACTCTTAATTTCCGATACCTATATCAACCGATACCGATATATGCAGGGTCCCCACCCCAAAAAAAACTGAATAATTTCAGGTAATTAACATTACATATCTCTTGTTGTGGAATTAACACAACATTATGCATATTTTTGACAATAAATTAAATAAGAATTTGTTCTTACTTGCTTGCCTGTGTAAATAAAGGTTAAATAAATGTAAAAATAAAAATAATTTCTTTTAAAACCGATACCGATATTTTCCGATATTACATTTGAATGCCAATATCGGCCGATAATATCGGACATCCCTAATTATTTATAATATTTTTAATTTTTAACGATTATTCTACATAAATATATTATCTATAGGTAACTATTCAAAAAATATATATCATATCATGACGAGTCATGCAAGACATGATGAATAAGCCTGCTTTATTTTACATATTTACACATAAGGGGTTAAAGACAAACCATAGGACCAATATGGGGTTAAATGAAATAGACAAAGGACTGAGAGAGAGAGAGAGAGAGAGAGAGAGAGAGAGAGAGAGAGAGAGAGAGAGAGAGAGAGAGAGAGAGAGAGAGAGAGAGAGATGCACACACAACACACTGGCATACTCTGACAGTGGCAGGCCCTATTGTGTGATGCCCTGTAAATGCCCTGTTTTGACATCAGTACCAACGAGACAGGGGGGGGCCGCTCAGCGCTCTAAACAAAACCCCTCTGTGTTTGAGTCTGCAGCAGCTGCAGCTTCTGAGATGCCCTACTCCGATGCATGACCTAGTGTGGAGAGGCTGGGGAACCTCAACCAACAAGCAAGGGCCAGGGGGGAGGTGAGGACCATTTATCTGGGGATTTTCATGTGACTCACCTCCCGTGCAGTATTGTGTTCACTCCCCCCTTGCTCAGTCTATTCCTCCATTCACCTCTAACTCTTTTATCATCACTAGCTTCGCTGGGAGATCTTGCGGACAGTCTATGTCACAACATGTTCCGCTCCACCCCCCCTGTATCTCTCTCTCTCTCCAGATGGACTATTCCATTTTTGCATGTGAAAAATCAGACAGTTGGAGGAGAGGTCTTCATGTCAGGCACTACTGTAGCCCCAGCACGGATACCGGCTCCCAGAACACTTGAGGTAATATTACCTACTAAGTATATATTTTTAATCCTTTATTTCATCAAATCTTTGTGGGTTTGTTTGTATTTACTCCAGACTATGCTTTTATTGGCATAGTCAAAATTCAAAGCAAAAATATAGGCTACTTCAAAAAGTACTTGTCTCCTGTTGTCTGATCACAAATTAACCTGCATTTTCTTTCTTAGGAAATATCAGTAAACATAATAATTTCCATTACTAAATTTGAACTTTTATGACTAAAATGTCCTTTTTGTTTGACTTGTGTACAGTGAGATTCTGATGAACAACATATCATATCATATCACTGTTATTTATTTGTCTTTTCTTTTTTTTACAGATAAGCAAATGGACGGGAAAAAACTGAACGAGCCTCTGAATAATGTCTCGCTCATCAAAGGTAGCACAGCTCTCTCATTGTTCTGTGCGACAGACCTGACAGAATGACTTGGCAATGTTTTGCTGCTCTGATGATGGTGGCCCTTAAAAAACAAGCTGGTTTTGTGGGAATTATTTGCTTCGTGAGCTCTCGCTGTTCTGTAGGGAATTGTATTGAAGGGTGATGTGCTTATACATGCACAACATATTTAGAAGACATATTTTAGCCTCAGGGGCTCGAATGATAAATAGCTGTTCTAACATGAATGTTCTCATAGATAATATCAGAAGATATTCATAGTGCTGTCTACATAAATATCAGGGTGAGTGAGTCCTTCCATGTAGAATTAATTGGTAACGCCTCCTCCATTGATAACCGTATAGAGGACACAAACAGGCCGGACCAGGATGATACGCAGACTGTGATTCTACTTGACACGGATGTTTCCTGGCTTCCATTACATTCAGCATATTATGTCATTTCACTTGGAGGGGGGGGGGGGGGGGGGCGGGGCGGGGCACCTAGCCTTTTCCCAAGCCATTTTGAAGAGATGAATTCTATTATTTCAACCATTCCATGTCAAGAATGCCAACCAGTAACCACCCATTCAAGTTTGAGAATTCATTGTCACAATCAATCATCGTTATGAGGTTCAGACAGTGGGAGAGAAGGACCACGAGCACTAGACCTCTCGGCACAGGCACTAAATAAAGGTTACCAAAGATTATCATTGCGTTTCCTCTCTGAGATGGCTCTGAGGCAGTGGAATGCTCAACGACCCGGCTAGTCTGAGGGTATTTTTAGATGCAGAGAAATCCTATTGTATTGTTGAGCATCTTTTGCTGACACTATAAGCCATAATGGTCAGGGTTCTGGAATGTTGAGTTCACTTTGATAAATATTGTCACTTTTACTATAAATCCTATCATTTTAAGATTTTAGGACTCACTGTATAGTTGACCAAATAAATGATTGAAGCTTATTAGCAACATTTAGATCATTGTTTTTATATAGTCTTTTCTAGAGGTCGACAAGGACATTTGACAAACTATCAGTATCAGTCTTATGTTACTGATTTCTCACCATTTTAGCCGATTAGCCATCTTTATTTGTGAAAATACTGGTATCATTATGAAACTAGAGATCTTGAAGAATCCAAAAATACCCTTTGGATTCCTTAAGATAGTAATAGCTAGCTTACTGGCAAAGGGGGTCGATTTTGCTCCAAAGTTAAGCTATTTTAAACTAGCTTAAATTTGATGGGAGGAAAATACATTAGCATGTCCATTTTCAAACGGGTCCCTCTTTTCACCTCAATATATCTCTATCAAAATAGACTCAATAGAACCACACTAGAATTATCTTTACAGCCAGGATAATGCATGCTAGTCACATGCAGGATTAGGCCCAAACCAGGCAGTGTTACATTTAATGATGTTTAGGACAGATAAGGTCCAGGCTAATGTACTGAGAACTCATGTCAGCTTGGGTAGCTAGAGGTTCAGAATGCTGCTGATGGCAGTTAATGACAGGGGTGACATTTCCACTAGGGACAGGGGGGACAGGCCCCCCTCACTTTTCAAAATCTTGTTTGTGTCCCTCTCACTTTAAAAAAATAAAAATAAAAATAAGTATGGTTAAATGGAAATCAACGTGGGTATGATTTGAGCTTCACGCGCATGCGTTCTTCACATGCACAAAAAAAATCAAACACGCACACATATTTCCCATCCCATAATAATTGTGGTCCCCCCCACTTCTCAAACTAAAGTTTCGCATTTGGATTTTTTTTTGGTTTTTTTTATTATCTTTTTCCCCCTCCTTTTTCAGATTTTTTCTCCCATCCCACTGTTAGTCGTTATGCCAATTCCCAACCCCCTTCCTGGTTGTTTGCGCACCCCCCCCCCCTACTGTTGGTCCGAGAGGCCGGAGACTGTCACATGCTTTCCTCTGACACATGTGCAGCCAGCCGGCAGCCAGCCTGGCAGCGCAGATTCTCACCGGGAGAGTGTAACGTGTGGAAGGTCACACTACCTTTCTCCAGATCCTACCCTCGCTGTGCAGGCACCCCGACCGAACTGTAGGGGTCGCTGTCCACAACGCCCAGGACCCACCCACGGCTTCCCTCCCCCTAACTCAACCAAACGAGTTAGTATAGCGATCAGCCCAAGCCAAGGCAATGCTGACTCTTCGGGAGTCGAGACGCAGCCTCTTGCATTGGTGACGAGCACAATCTCCGCTACGCCACCTGACCGCCCTTGGTTAATGAGTTAACACATCCTGGCACCATTGGACTCCCTCTTATCACACATACACACACACACACACAAACAACACAAACACACCATCTGTCCATGCCTCCACACTCAACATGCACAGAACACACACGCTCAACGTGCACAGAACACACACCCTCCAGTGCTTTCATCCATCACACGCTCCACACATGGACACAATCACAAACAGTGAACCTACTCACATTCGAATGCTCCCCCAGCCTCCCATACATATGCATGTATAAACAGATGCACCATTAGGCATGTGTGCATGCCCACACACATAGACTATGCACACACACACACACACACACACATGCACACAAACGCGATCACGCTCACCCATCATCGCACACATAAGCACGCTCACTCGTTGCTCCACTGAGGGTAGAACATTCCTCCCCCCTGTCCTCAGTGCTGGACACTGGGGTAGTTATGTGCTGGAGCCAGGAGGCCACCAGCCTGCAGCAGTCTGTCCTCACTCTTTCATTTTAGATACGTTTATTACCATAACCTCATCCGATAGCGCCGCTACTCAGAATGTGTGCGGTGTGTGTGTGTGTGTGTGTGTGTGTGTGTGTGTGTGTGTGTGTGTGTGTGTGTGTGTGTGTGTGTGTGTGTGTGTGTGTGTGTGTGTGTGTGTGTGTGTGTGTGTGTGTGTGTGTGTAATTGAGAGAGATAGAGACCACAGAGACATGATGAAATGCCAGTTTTCTGTTGTAACATAGCTTTTCATAGTGATATCATCCATCCTGCTCTGATGTGACCATTTATGGTGCACATGCTTAACCTGTTCTGGCTCCTGAGTTTGCCTCCTGCCAAAAGCTCGGTCTGAGATGAGGTCACCTCTTTTTCTAGCCATGGAAGATTAGGGGATCAGGATTTTCGACTGGGAATTCTAAAGCACCAAAGAGGCTCTGTTTAGCTGCTCTCTCTGTTTAGCTGCTCTCTCTCTCTGTTTAGCTGCTCCATCTCTCTGTTTAGCTGCTCTCTCTCTCTCTGTTTAGCTGCTCTCTCTCTCTGTTTAGCTGCTCTCTCTCTGTTTAGCTGCTCTCTCTCTGTTTAGCTGCTCTCTCTCTCTCTGTTTAGCTGCTCTCTCTCTCTCTGTTTAGCTGCTCTCTCTCTCTGTTTAGCTGCTCTCTCTGTTTAGCTGCTCTCTCTCTCTCTGTTTAGCTGCTCTCTCTCTCTGTTTAGCTGCTCTCTCTGTTTAGCTGCTCTCTCTCTCTGTTTAGCTGCTCTCTCTATCTGTTTAGCTGCTCTCTCTCTCTGTTTAGCTGCTCTCTCTCTCTCTGTTTAGCTGCTCTCTCTGTTTAGCTGCTCTCTCTCTCTGTTTAGCTGCTCTCTCTCTCTGTTTAGCTGCTCTCTCTCTGTTTAGCTGCTCTCTCTCTCTCTGTTTAGCTGCTCTCTCTCTGTTTAGCTGTTCTCTCTGTTTAGTTGCTCTCTCTCTCTGTTTAGCTGCTCTCTATCTCTGTTTAGCTACTCTCTCTCTCTGTTTAGCTGCTCTCTCTCTGTTTAGCTGCTCTCTCTCTCTGTTTAGCTGCTCTCTCTCTCTCTGTTTAGCTGCTCTCTCTCTCTGTTTAGCTGTTCTCTCTGTTTAGTTGCTCTCTCTCTCTGTTTAGCTGCTCTCTCTCTCTGTTTAGCTGCTCTCTCTCTGTTTAGCTGCTCCCTCTCTCTCTGTTTAGCTGCTCTCTCTCTCTGTTTAGTTGCTCTCTCTCTCTCTGTTTAGTTGCTCTCTCTCTCTGTTTAGCTGTTCTCTCTCTCTGTTTAGCTGCTCTCTCTCTCTGTTTAGTTGCTCTCTCTCTCTGTTTAGCTGCTCTCTCTCTCTGTTTAGCTGCTCTCTCTCTCAGTTTAGCTACTCTCTCTGTTTAGCTGCTCTCTCTCTGTTTAGCTGCTCTCTCTCTCAGTTTAGCTGCTCTCTCTCTCTGTTTAGCTGCTCTCTCTCTCAGTTTAGCGGCTCTCTCTCTCTGTTTAGCTGCTCTCTCTCTGTCTGTTTAGCTGCTCTCTCTCTCTGTTTAGCTGCTCTCTCTCTCTGTTTAGCTGCTCTCTCTCTCTGTTTAGCTGCTCTCTCTCTGTTTAGTTGCTCTCTCTCTCTGTTTAGCTGTTCTCTCTCTCTGTTTAGCTGCTCTCTCTCTCTGTTTAGCTACTCTCTCTCTCTGTTTAGCTGCTCTCTCTCTCTGTTTAGCTGCTCTCTCTCTCTCTGTTTAGCTGCTCTCTCTCTCTGTTTAGCTGTTCTCTCTGTTTAGTTGCTCTCTCTCTGTTTAGCTGCTCTCTCCCTCTGTTTAGCTGCTCTCTCTCTGTTTAGCTGCTCTCTCGCTCTGTTTAGCTGCTCTCTCTCTCTCTGTTTAGCTGCTCTCTCTCTCTCTCTGTTTAGCTGCTCTCTCTCTCTGTTTAGTTGCTCTCTCTCTGTTTAGCTGTTCTCTCTCTCTGTTTAGCTGCTCTCTCTCTCTGTTTAGTTGCTCTCTCTCTCTGTTTAGCTGCTCTCTCTCTGTTTAGCTGTTCTCTCTCTCTGTTTAGCTGCTCTCTCTCTCTGTTTAGCTGCTCTCTCTCTCTGTTTAGCTGCTCTCTCTCTCTCTCTGTTTAGCTGCTCTCTCTCTCTCTGTTTAGCTGCTCTCTCTCTGTTTAGTTGCTCTCTCTCTCTGTTTAGCTGTTCTCTCTCTCTGTTTAGCTGCTCTCTCTCTCTGTTTAGCTGTTCTCTCTCTCTGTTTAGCTGCTCTCTCTGTTTAGTTGCTCTCTCTCTGTTTAGCTGTTCTCTCTCTCTGTTTAGTTGCTCTCTCTCTCTGTTTAGCTGTTCTCTCTCTCTGTTTAGCTGTTCTCTCTCTCTGTTTAGTTGCTCTCTCTCTCTCTGTTTAGCTGTTCTCTCTCTCTGTTTAGTTGCTCTCTCTCTCTGTTTAGCTGCTCTCTCTCTCTGTTTAGCTGCTCTCTCTCTGTTTAGCTGCTCTCTCTCTGTTTAGCTGTTCTCTCTGTTTAGCTGCTCTCTCTCTCTGTTTAGCTGCTCTCTCTCTGTTTAGCTGCTCTCTCTCTCTGTTTAGCTGCTCTCTCTCTCTGTTTAGTTGCTCTCTCTCTGTTTAGCTGCTCTCTCTCTCTGTTTAGTTGCTCTCTCTCTCTGTTTAGCTGCTCTCTCTCTGTTTAGCTGCTCTCTCTCTCTGTTTAGCTGCTCTCTCTCTGTTTAGCTGCTCTCTCTGTTTAGCTGCTCTCTCTCTCTGTTTAGCTGCTCTCTCTGTTTAGCTGCTCTCTCTCTCTGTTTAGCTGCTCTCTCTCTCTGTTTAGCTGCTCTCTCTGTTTAGCTGCTCTCTCTCTGTTTAGCTGCTCTCTCTCTGTTTAGCTGCTCTCTCTCTGTTTAGCTGCTCTCTCTCTCTGTTTAGCTGCTCTCTCTGTTTAGCTGCTCTCTCTCTGTTTAGCTGCTCTCTCTCTCTCTCCGTTTAGCTGCTCTCTCTCTCTGTTTAGCTGCTCTCTCTGTTTAGCTGCTCTCTCTCTCTGTTTAGCTGCTCTCTCTCTCTCCGTTTAGCTGCTCTCTCTCTCTCTGTTTAGCTGCTCTCTCTGTTTAGCTGCTCTCTCTCTCTCTGTTTAGCTACTCTCTCTCTCTGTTTAGCTGCTCTCTCTGTTTAGCTGCTCTCTCTCTCTGTTTAGCTGCTCTCTCTCTCTGTGTAGCTGCTCTCTCTGTTTAGCTGCTCTCTCTCTGTTTAGCTGCTCTCTCTCTCTGTTTAGCTGCTCTCTCTCTGTTTAGCTGCTCTCTCTGTTTAGCTGCTCTCTCTCTCTCTGTTTAGTTGCTCTCTCTCTCTGTTTAGCTACTCTCTCTCTCTGTTTAGCTGCTCTCTCTCTCTGTTTAGCTGCTCTCTCTCTCTCTGTTTAGCTGCTCTCTCTCTCTGTTTAGCTGCTCTCTCTCTCTCTGTTTAGCTGCTCTCTCTCTCTGTTTAGTTGCTCTCTCTCTCTGTTTAGCTGCTCTCTCTCTCTCTGTTTAGCTGCTCTCTCTCTCTGTTTAGCTGCTCTCTCTCTCTGTTTAGCTGCTCTCTCTCTCTGTTTAGCTGCTCTCTCTCTGTTTAGCTGCTCTCCCTCTCTGTTTAGCTGCTCTCTCTCTCTCTGTTTAGCTGCCCTCTCTCTCTGTTTAGCTGCTCTCTCTCTCTCTGTTTAGCTACTCTCTCTCTCTGTTTAGCTGCTCTCTCTCTCTGTTTAGCTGCTCTCTCTCTCTGTTTAGCTGCTCTCTCTCTGTTTAGCTGCTCTCTCTCTGTGTTTAGCTGCTCTCTCTCTCTGTTTAGCTGCTCTCTCTGTTTAGCTGCTCTCTCTCTCTGTTTAGCTGCTCTCTCTCTGTTTAGCTGCTCTCTCTCTCTGTTTAGCTGCTCTCTCTGTTTAGCTGCTCTCTCTCTCTGTTTAGCTGCTCTCTCTCTCTCTGTTTAGCTGCTCTCTCTGTTTAGCTGCTCTCTCTCTCTGTTTAGCTGCTCTCTCTGTTTAGCTGCTCTCTCTCTCTCTGTTTAGCTGCTCTCTCTGTTTAGCTGCTCTCTCTTTCTGCCCCCCCCGGAGCGTATCCCTCGCAACCCTGACCAGTTTACTTCACGCATATTATTGATTGTGGTAACAAGCGGTGATGATGTGGAAAGAGACATGGAAACTTGTGCATACGCAGCTGTGCTTAACCCCCAATTTGGAGTTGAACACTTGCATGTTAAACACTCCGATAATGCATCGTCTTTGTGTCTATTTCTGGGTTAGCAATTAGTTTATGTAATGGGCCCATTTTTTCTGATGTCCTGGGAAATTATCTATCATGTCAGGCCTGGCTAAATTTGATATTTAGGACTGTGGGGGAAATTAACTAGTCAAGATCGCTTGTCACTGTTCTATTTATATGTAAACTCCCTGAACGAGCTGTCATTACTGTCTGAAATACCATGATTAGTTGCTCTGTTTACAGCGCCTGTAGACCCATTGCCTGTTTTATATGGGAATTCAAAGGCCTCTTCTAGCTGTGTTTGTATTGTACATCCTCTGGTGGTTAAACACCTTTTCTCTCCTCTCTCAGATGAGCTGAAACGGTCCAACATGGGGTCGTCTGGCGACTCTGAGAAAGTCATCCAGCGATTGAATGAGGAACTTCAGGAAACCCAGGACAGAGCCGAATCTGAGAAACTGAAATGCATGAAACTACAAGGTATAGAACCAACACTTTGATGTTAAGAGTATGAGAAGACGCCAGTGAAGTAGAGAAATGTAATGTAACGTGTACCGGTAAACTTCTATATAAAGGACACTTTCGTATTATAACCCGACCTTTGGACAATCCATTATTTGGAAAGTAGTTATTCTAAAGTTTGGTGTAGTGTATAAAACTTGTATGGTCGTGTTTTGTGACAGCGTTGCTGTCCATGGTGCTGAAGGTCGCATTTATACTAGTGTATACAGCACCTCTACAGTGCCACCACGTGATACAACGCAGCAAGATACAAAACGCAACAAGATTTGTTCCCCCGGCGGGGGTATGGGCCTGGCCTGCCTGAGTCAAATTCCCGGTGGGAATTGTGGTCCCAGTCCGCCACTGCACTCACCCATGTGCAATGTGCCCCCCCCCCCCCCCCCCCCCACACACACACACACACGCACAACACATACTCACTCACATACACACACAGACCAGCCAAGCATGCATATTGTGCACACACACACACACGCACGCGCACACACACACACACACACACACACACACACACACACACACACACACACACACACACACACACACACACACACACACACACACACACACACCTACACACACCTACACACACACACACACACATATATACAGTACAATGAAAGCTTCTTTATGAGATGTGAACTGATGTTCTTATAGGTCTCCTGGAAGAGGGGCAAAGAGGAAAGAACAAGCAAGCGGATGAAGCTGCCAAAGAGATAAAGCTTCTACAAAGTAAGCCTGTGTGTTGTTAAGCACTACCTTGTGTTGTTAAGCATTACCTTGTGTTGAACCTGTTAAGCCTGTAGGTCCCCCAATTGGGGGACCCTGCTTTTCTTTATCATAAATCGATCAATAGAGACCGTATTAGATCCCCAATTATCATATCATGGGGTATCATTGGAAAGCCACACTCATTGGCTACAACCCTGTCCAAAGATCGCCAAATGATTGATGGAGATAGAGCCCCCGGAGGTCGGGGGTGGTAATGTGTACTTTGGCGCACACCTCACATATCGGCATGTAACTCGAGAACCGCAGAACGGATTTTGTCACCTGAAAGGGCAATTGACAGGCAACAAATAGGGCTATAATTCTATCTATATATTGTATTAAAAGAAATGCACACCCGAGCCGCTAGAGGTCAGCAAAGTGGCGCATCACGAATCGTCCTCATGAGGGCCCACATGTGGGCCCTTGGATGTTAAGAGGTTTTGTTTTTATTTTAATTTTTTTTTGCCAAGAATAAAGACCATAACCCTATCAAAATAGCAGTCAAAGTGTATATTTTCATATTTACCGATGTTTTGTAAGATTTACCGAAAATAAGAATTTATCTCTTTTATTGTAAAACCGTGAGAAAATGACTAAATCCAGATTTAACCCTGCCATTGGAAAGAGGAGTATTTTTCCTATCCATAGATGTATGATTTGGCCATAATAAGGTCAAGGTCAAGTTCAAGGTCAAATATGAATTTATAATTAAAATCGATTATCATTTATTACTGTATCTACAAATCCTTCTGTTTAATCATCTTCCCTTTATTCATTTGCTTAAATCTTTTGTACACTTGATCTCAATAAGGTGGTGAATGAGCTCAGTGAGCAAGCTCGGTTTGCTCACAATTGTAACATAGTCACCGGCACAGATGCAAAAAAATATCATCATTTATATTCTCCTTTTTTTCATTACAATTTACTCAAGCCTAGTAACAGACACAATATTTCTGACACTGGGAATACATACCACCCCCAGGTCGCTAGATGTTCCTAGATACCAAGAACATGCTAATTGACCTTGTAGAAGTGGAGCAATCTTCCATTTACTTAGGCATGTACCTTTAGGCGAAATTTCTGAAAATAGGGCTACAGCTTAACAGGTTAAATTAAGCACTACCATTTGTTGTTAAGCACTACCTTTTACCACACCAACTTTCTGGGAAATTAGCTTATTTGCCATCTACCCTGGAGTTAGACAAGCAGATACTTACCCTTTTCTTCTCTGTGCATGCATTAGGCTTAGGGAACAGCCACACCGTTAGCCTAGCTTAGCGTCATTCACTGAAAGTAGGTGTGCCAGTGTAGCCTAGTTCCCAACAGTCACGAAATACACTCCAAATACAACTCCAAAACTTTCCTGTAAACATGTTGTGTGACCTGTGTATTTACCACGTGAAAAGAAAAATAATAATAATAATTACATTTTCATTTTCTAAGCAGATATATACTCAGAGCTATTTTTTGCCGAAACAGTGCTTAACAACAAATTATAGGGCTACATTTAGTTGTTAAGCACTACCTGTCTGTCACACTGTCTCTGAACACTGTCTCTGTCACACTGTTCTCTGTCACACTGTTCTCTGAACACTGTTCTCTGTCACACTGTTCTCTGAACACTGTTCTCTGTCACACTGTTCTCTGTCTGTTCTCTGAACACTGTTCTCTGTCACACTGTTCTCTGTCACACTGTTCTCTGTCACACTGTTCTCTGTCACACTGTTCTCTGAACACTGTTCTCTGTCACACTGTTCTCTGAACACTGTTCTCTGTCACACTGTTCTCTGAACACTGTTCTCTGTCACACTGTTCTCTGTCACACTGTTCTCTGAACACTGTTCTCTGAACACTGTTCTCTGTCACACTGTTCTCTGTCACACTGTTCTCTGAACACTGTTCTCTGAACACTGTCTCTGTCACACTGTTCTCTGAACACTGTTCTCTGTCACACTGTTCTCTGAACACTGTTCTCTGTCACACTGTTCTCTGTCTGTTCTCTGAACACTGTTCTCTGTCACACTGTTCTCTGAACACTGTTCTCTGTCACACTGTTCTCTGTCACACTGTTCTCTGTCTGTTCTCTGAACACTGTCTCTGAACACTGTCTCTGTCACACTGTTCTCTGTCACACTGTTCTCTGAACACTGTTCTCTGATCACACTGTTCTCTGTCACACTGTTCTCTGTCACACTGTTCTCTGAACACTGTCTCTGAACACTGTTCTCTGTCACACTGTTCTCTGTCACACTGTTCTCTGAACACTGTTCTCTGTCACACTGTCTCTGAACACTGTTCTCTGTCACACTGTCTCTGAACACTGTTCTCTGAACACTGTTCTCTGAACACTGTTCTCTGAACACTGTTCTCTGAACACTGTTCTCTGTCACACTGTTCTCTGAACACTGTTCTCTGTCACACTGTTCTCTGAACACTGTTCTCTGTCACACTGTTCTCTGAACACTGTTCTCTGAACACTGTTCTCTGTCACACTGTTCTCTGTCACACTGTTCTCTGAACACTGTTCTCTGTCACACTGTTCTCTGTCACACTGTTCTCTGTCTGTTCTCTGAACACTGTTCTCTGTCACACTGTTCTCTGAACACTGTCTCTGAACACTGTTCTCTGTCACACTGTTCTCTGTCACACTGTTCTCTGTCACACTGTTCTCTGTCTGTTCTCTGAACACTGTTCTCTGTCACACTGTTCTCTGAACACTGTTCTCTGAACACTGTCTCTGTCACACTGTCTCTGAACACTGTTCTCTGAACACTGTTCTCTGTCACACTGTTCTCTGAACACTGTTCTCTGAACACTGTCTCTGTCACACTGTTCTCTGAACACTGTTCTCTGTCTGTTCTCTGAACACTGTTCTCTGTCACACTGTTCTCTGAACACTGTTCTCTGAACACTGTCTCTGAACACTGTTCTCTGTCTGTTCTCTGAACACTGTTCTCTGTCACACTGTTCTCTGAACACTGTTCTCTGTCACACTGTTCTCTGAACACTGTTCTCTGTGTGGACAGACGAGCTGCAGCAGCTCCATGAGGAAATGGAGGTTCTCAAAGAGCAGCGGGACAGCGCCTCCTCCAAATCAGGCGGTGAACTGCAAGATGCACGTGACGAAGTGATGTCACTGAGACGTGCCCTGGAGGCAGCCACTGCAGACAGGGACCGCCAGGTCACTGATACCCAGAGTAACCTAGCAACGGTTAACAAGGATCTGGACAAATGGCGTCAGATGGCCAACAGATACGAGCGAGAGATTGCCAGCCTGCAGGCTGATCTGCTGCAGCAGAGCAAGCAGTGGCAGAAGACAGCAGAGATACAAGGTATCACACAGTGACAGTACAGCAGAGATACAAGGTACCACACAGTGACAGTACAGCAGAGATCCAAGGTACCACACAGTGACAGTACAGCAGAGATACAAGGTACCACACAGTGACAGTACAGCAGAGATACAAGGTACCACACAGTGACAGTACAGCAGAGATCCAAGGTACCACACAGTGACAGTACAGCAGAGATCCAAGGTACCACACAGTGACAGTACAGCAGAGATACAAGGTACCACACAGTGACAGTACAGCAGAGATACAAGGTAACACACTGTGACAGTACAGCAGAGATACAAGGTAATCACTGTGACAGTACAGAAGAGATACAAGGTAATCACTGTGACAGTACAGCAGAGATACAAGGTAACACACAGTGACAGTACAGCAGAGATACAAGGTACCACACAGTGACAGTACAGCAGAGATACAAGGTAATCACTGTGACAGTACAGCAGAGATACAAGGTACCACACAGTGACAGTACAGCAGAGATACAAGGTAATCACTGTGACAGTACAGCAGAGATACAAGGTAATCACAGTGACAGTACAGCAGAGATACAAGGTAATCACAGTGACAGTACAGCAGAGATACAAGGTAATCACAGTGACAGTACAGAAGAGATACAAGGTACCACACAGTGACAGTACAGCAGAGATACAAGGTAATCACTGTGACAGTACAGAAGAGATACAAGGTAATCACAGTGACAGTACAGAAGAGATACAAGGTAATCACAGTGACAGTACAGCAGAGATACAAGGTAACACACTGTGACAGTACAGCAGAGATAGTTCAAGTTTCAAGTTTCTTTATTAGTTGTCATAGTAAAAAATACATAATTTGTGTATCGAAATATGAAGTACTACTGGACAATCTTGGCTTTATCGTGTCAATCAACTCTGTGGGACACCATCGATATAATGTCCCATTGTATTTAAGGTGCTGTAAGTGGTATTTTGTTGTTAAAATAAGTGGTCTACATGTTAAAATAATAGCTCTACATTCCAACAGCCACCACTGGTCAGTAACATGGGTCCCCCAGTCCCTCCAGTCTGCAGTAAACATGCTCTTCCCACTTTATCCAATCAGGAGAGAGAACTCCACACTGCAAAAATGTCAGACAAAAGAAATATAAAAACTAGTTTTAAGCAAAATAATGTATATGCATATGTACTTGAAAGAAACAATAATCTGACAGTGCAGTAAGCTAATTTGGCTTGGCAAGATTTCTTG
Organism: Notolepis coatsorum; assembly: GCF_963971535.1. NCBI lineage: Eukaryota > Metazoa > Chordata > Actinopteri > Aulopiformes > Paralepididae > Notolepis > Notolepis coatsorum. The sequence goes on along the minus strand of NC_140181.1, from coordinate 84,201,359 downwards.
AAATAAATCATTACATATCTAGGGTTCCCCTGATTGGATAAAGTGGGAATGGGATACCAGAAAATGTATTTTGTATTTACTGTAGAGTGGATGGACTGGGAGACCCATGTTACTGACCAGACACTCTATACCAGTAATGGCTGTTAGAATGTAGAGCTATTTAACCCTTGTTTTAACCAAGAAATACCACTTACAGCAGCTTTGTGGCATGTGGATGTGCGTGCAATCCATCTACATTCATTACACACACATCCACATGCACACACTCACTTTAAACACTCACCTTAACATTCACTTTATACACTTTCAACACTTTTGCACGACATCCCTACCTCATCCTTGCACTTTCTGCATTTGAAAAAGCTTGCATTTGTATTTTATTGTTTGCATTTTGTACTTCATCATCATCATCATTTATTTATTCGTACATGGAATTACCACAGTCCAACAGTACATATTAATATGATGATATTAATACTTCACTTTGTACTTTAGGTTGTACTTTAGTTTGTATATTGTATATTATTTGGCCTTTATTCTTTTTACTTTTACTGTATGAAGCACAATCTCAGGGGGCTCATACATAACCAAGCATTTCACATTATATGTGACAAATAAAACAAAACTTGAAACTTGAACTTTACAAGAACGTCCTGGTTTTCCACAGCGGGAGAACTACAGTCCATGCAGCTGGAATGTAACAGCGTGCAGAAGGAGTGCTCCGTGCTGCACTCTGAGAAGCAGGACACGGCCAGCAAGCATCACAAGGAGAGGAGCGGCCTGCAGGGTGACTGTGCCGCCCTCAGGGCAGAGAGGGAGGAGCTCCTCAGGGCCCACCAGAGGGAGAAGAGCGGCCTGCAGGGTGAATGTTCCACCCTGCGCTCCGAGAAGGAGACTGTGCTGAAGAAGCAGCAGCAGTTGGAGAAGGATTTCGCCAGGTAGAGAGCCCCCCCGCCCCCCCCCCGAAAGAAAACCACACAACCCACATCAAAGAGATCAAAGTGGGCAGGAAGGGCGCCAATTCTTCACAAAGGGAAGGCGTACTCTTTGAAGACATTTATTTTCTTGTACGAGTAGCCTTCGATTCACAAGCTTCTGCAGACACTTTACAAAATGACTGCAGCAATCATTCTGTACCTGTGTCAGCTATGCGACTAGGTTCCGTATGGACACAATTCATATTGTTTCAAATACTTTTTTATCAGCACAGTTGTACGTTTTCAACACACCTTTGCACAGTTGCAAGTTTAAACCTTGAAAGACTACCTGATACAGTACTAATTAGTAGCCAGTATAAACCGTGAAAGACTACCTGATACAGAACTAATTAGTAGCCAGTTTAAACCGTGAAAGACTACCTGATACAGTACTAATTACTTAGTAGCCAGTTTAAACCGTGAAAGACCACCTGATACAGAACTAATTAGTAGCCAGTTTAAACCTTGAAAGACTACCTGATACAGTACTAATTACTGTAGGAGCAATCTCCCTCTAATCTCCATTCTCATATTTTTTCATTTCAAATTCCATAGTTTTGCTTTGTTTTTATTTGTTTTTCTCTAAACTTCTACTTTGTATGTTGTATGTTGTTTTGTAAGTCGGACTCCAGGTAGACTAGTCGGTGCTCTTTGCTAATAAATTAAACTAAACACACACACAAGCTCACACACACAATCACGTGTACAAACATGCACACAATCACGTGCACAAACATGCACACAAACACGTGCACACACACACAATCACGTGCACAAACAAGCACACGGGCACGTGCACACACACACAATCACGTGCACAAGCACAAACACACACACACACACACACACACACACAGTCTCACTGGCTGGTCAACTCGACTCCATTCCTCTCCAGACCTCCATATCCTTTTTTACTTTCTAATACACGACACATGACTTTCACACGACACATTCTTCTCTTCCTGACCCCCTCACCCCTCATCCCCCGCTCTTTGTCTCGGCTAGTTCTCGTGCCCAGAGTGCTGAGCTGAGCGACAGCCTGAAGGCCTCAGGGAGGTCCCAGGAGGAGCTGGAGAAGAGGTTGGGGGCCCTGCAGCTCCAGCACCAGGAGGAGAGCAAGGAGCTCCAGGCCCACCTGGACCAGGCTGAGAGCCGTGCTAGCGACCTGCAGCGAGAGGTGACATCACATGATTTATTATTTGGGGCCTAATGGACCTATCTCAAACCCTGCCCGCTTTTCTTGATCCACCAATCACAACAGTTGCAAGAAAAGAGGGCAGGGCTTGATATGGGTCAGTTGCTGTTGCAGTTTCCTGAAACAGTGGTTCCCAAAGTGAGGTCCAGGAAGGAATCCACAGGGGTCTTTGAGGATCTCCAGAGGGGTCCCTTATCAAAATTCAGAATAACCTAACGCACCCCAATCAGCCACAACCACAAATAACCTAACGCACCCCAATCAGCCACAACCACAAATAACCTAATAACCTAACTCACAGCAGCCAGCCAGCACCACTAATAACATAAGAAGCTAACACACCCTGGTCAACCAGCACCACTAATAACATAAGAACCTAACACACCCTGGTCAACCAGCACCACTAATAACATAAGATCCTAACCCACCACAGCCAGCCAGCACCACTAATAACATAAGAACCTAACGCACCCTGGTCAACCAGCACCACTAATAACCTAAGAACCTAACTCACCGCAGCCAGCCAGCACCACTAATAACCTAAGAACCTAACTCACCGCAGCCAGCCAGCACCACTAATAACCTAAGAACCTAACTCACCGCAGCCAGCCAGCACCACTAATAACATAAGAACCTAATGCACCACAGCCAGCCAGCACCACTAATAACATAAGAACTGAATCTGCTTATTGATTACTAACTGCAGTGTATTGCATTCACACAATTCAGCACCAGGAGGAGAGCAAGGAGCTCCAGGCCCACCTGGACCAGGCTGAGAGCCGTGCTAGCGACCTGCAGCGAGAGGTGACATCACATGATTTCTTGTTTGGAGCCTAATGGACCTATCTCAAACCCTGCCCTTTTCTTGATCCTCTAATCACAACAGTTGCAAGAAAAGAGGGCAGGGCTTGATATGGGTCAGTTGCTGTTGCGGTTTCCTGAAACAGTGGTTCCCAAAGTGAGGTCCAGGAAGGAATCGACAGGGGTCTTTGAGGATCTCCAGAGGGGTCCCTTATCAAAATTTTGAATAACCTAACGCACCCCAATCAGCCACAACCACAAATAACCTAATAATCTAACGCACCCCAATCAGCCAGCACCAGTAATAACATAAGAACCTAACGCACCACAGCCAGCCAGCACCACTAATAACCTAAGAACCTAACTCACCGCAGCTAGCCAGCACCACTAATAAGATAAGAACTGAATCTGCTTATTGATTACTAACTACAGTGTATTGCATTCACACAATTCAGCACCAGGAGGAGAGCAAGGAGCTCCAGGCCCACCTGGACCAGGCTGAGAGCCGTGCTAGCGACCTGCAGCGAGAGGTGACATCACACGATTTCTTGTTTGGGGCCTAATGGACCTATCTCAAACCCTGCCCACTTTTCTTGATCCTCTAATCACAACAGTTGCAAGAAAAGAGGGCAGGGCTTGATATGGGTCAGTTGCTGTTGCGGTTTCCTGAAACAGTGGTTCCCAAAGTGAGGTCCAGGAAGGAATCTACAGGGGTTTTTGAGGATCTCCAGAGGGGTCCCTTATCAAAATTCAGAATACCTAACGCACGCCAATCAGCCACAACCACAACCACAAATAACCTAATAACATAACACACCCCAATCAGCCACAACCACAAATAACCTAATAACCTAACGCACCCCAGCCAGCCAGCACCATTAATAACATAAGAACCTAACACACCCTGGTCAACCAGCACCTCAAATAACATAAGAACCTAACGCACCCCAATCAGCCAGCACCACTAATAACATAAGAACCCAACGCACCCTTGTCAACCTGCACCACTAATAACATAAGAACTGAATCTGCTTATTGATTACTAACTGCAGTGTATTGCATTCACACAATTCAGCACCAGGAGGAGAGCAAGGAGCTCCAGGCCCACCTGGACCAGGCTGAGAGCCGTGCTAGCGACCTGCAGCGAGAGGTGACATCACATGATTTCTTGTTTGGAGCCTAATGGACCTATCTCAAACCCTGCCCTTTTCTTGATCCTCCAATCACAACAGTTGCAAGAAAAGAGGGCAGGGCTTGATATGGGTCAGTTGCTGTTGCAGTTTCCTGAAACAGTGGTTCCCAAAGTGAGGTCCAGGAAGGAATCGACAGGGGTCTTTGAGGATCTCCAGAGGGGTCCCTTATCAAAATTTAGAATAACCTAACGCACCACAATCAGCCACAACCACAAATAACCTAATAACTAATAACATAAGAACCTAACCCACCACAGCCAGCCAGCACCACTAATAACATAAGAATCTAACGCACCCCAATCAGCCACAACCACAAATAACTAGGGCTGTCAGTTTATCGCGTTAATTAGATTCATTAATTACACAGCAAATTATCGCGTTATGAAAATTAACTCAAAATGTATTAAATTTTTTTTTTTTTTTTTTTTTATATTTTTTTTTTTATCTCATTCACTCCATAAGAATGTAGAATACACATTTACAGACTTTTTTTTAATATGGCCCATTTGCATGTTCTTGGTATCCGATTCTAGGGACATCTATGAATCTCAGGGAATGTATTCCCAGTGTCAGAAATACTGTGGGCTAGATCCACAAAGAATGGATTGCACTGTGCAAGTTGCATCCTTACTTACAATTCATTATGAATTGAAAATGGGGGACCCTGATGTAAACAAGCCAAAAGTCTTTCTCTGGTCTGCATCCCCTTAACAATTGTGTGTATTGAGCCGTACTGTATTGTACCCATTCTGCAATCTGTTGATAACATTTTCATTCAATCAATCAATCTGCGCGGCAGTGGCGGCCGGTGGGTTTCGCCACTAGGGGGCGCTATACCAAACATATACCAAACATGTACAGTACAGTACCACGCAACACTCATTGCCAGACGTGAGCGATTCGACTCACGCTCACGGCAATGAATCGGCTCTTATGAACGAGTCGCTCAGCTGTTACTACAACAACACACAACCAGTCAAATAAAGTATAGTCTAGACTCTAATTCACAACTTGAAACACAATATATAAATAGAAAAGTTAGAAACAAAACTCGCCCGTCTACAAACACAGGCAGATCTCTCCCTCTCTCCTTCTCTCTCTCACACAGCGCGACGTGGAATCGATTCGTTACACAATCAGACCTATTATATACCAAGAATAACTTCAGTATGAGTACAGGGCTGTACACATATTTTGCATATTGTTAAACGAGCCAAGGCTAGCTATTAAACTATCGATATGAATCGAAAATCTGGGACCCTGATGTAAACAAGACAAACGTCTTTCTCTGGTCTGCATCCCCTTAACAATTGTGTGTATTGAGCCGTACTGTATTGTACCCATTCTGCAATCTGTTAATAAAGTTCTCATTCATTCATTCATTCATTCAAACATAGACGATATTGAACAAGCCATAATCCACGTATTTTCAATCCGAGAGAGCTGCAGTAGTTAAATCAATGAGCCATCGAGATAGTCAGTGTGGTAAGTAACGTTATTATTGCATCCAAGATTGATACAGATACAGAGAGAGAGAGAGAGAGAGAGAGAGAGAGAGAGAGAGAGACTCACTGTTTAGTTGAACGTCCAGGGCCAAGTTAGCAGTTAGCCAAGTGTTAGCTCAGCTGAGCTCGTTGCCACAACACTCAACAAGTACACCTTTGTCCATTTCCGCTCGAACAGACTGCAAAACTACCTGGCGTTCTATCGCCATGCTCTAAGACAAACTCTAACCTTAACCAACTTTGAAAGAGTGCCTAAGCTTAAGAACTTGCAGTCACGGCACGGCAAACAGCTGCATGCATCTCACAACAACACAACTATCTCAACCAAGCTAGAAGCTAGAAATTGGATTCGGCCAATCAGATATCGTCTCTGTGAAATTCTGCCATGGAAAGAAATACTGGCGTCGGCCAATCAGAGAGCGTCTCCGCGAAATGCGGCTATGGAAAATCCTTCACGGAAGTTCACACTGCTGGCTAGACCGCTTCAAATCGCGCTCGGATTCCAACATAATAGTCATATTTCAACGCACAACGCCGTATGCACTGATTGGCTGTGACCGAGACAGCGATCTAACTGTGACGCGCACGCAGAGCGCTATCGCGTATTGCCCCCGAGAAATACAAAAAAATAAAAAAAATAAAAAAAACGTGATGTCACTTCCTGCTCTGGAAAACGGTGTTTTTTTAATTTAGATAATAACGTTATATTGTGCATTGGAAATACAAACATACTTAAAATGAGTAAATATTATTAATTTTAAACATGTTTATATTATTTATAGGGCTATAAAACACAAAAACGAAAAAGTTTTATTCTCTTCTTCTCTGATTTAACAGCAGCTGGCCAGCAGGTGGGTCGGCGCCCTAGCGCCCCTAGTGGTAGAGCCGCCACTGCTGCGCGGTGATTGATTGAATGGAAATTTTATTTTGAGTAAATTGTAATGACCCAAATGAGAATATCAATAAATCTTTTTTTAATCTTTGACTGTGAATAACACCATGCTCAAATTGACCAGACCTGAAAAATCGAAGCAAATTAATAGATGGAAGATGATTAAACAGTACTGAATTCTGCCATCCGGACACATGCAATTTGAAATATGATTATAGAATATAGAATATCAGGCATAAAATGGTTATGCGATTAAAATGCGATTAATTAGATTAATTAATTACAAATCCTGTAATTAATTAGATACATTTTTTTAATCGCCTGACAGCACTACAAATAACATATGAATCTAACGCACCCCAATCAGCCACAACCACAAATAACCTAATAACCTAATGCACCCCAATCAGCCAGCACCAGTAATAACATAGGAACCTAGCACACCGCAGCCAGCCAGCACCACTAATAACATAAGAACCTAACGCACCCTGGCCAACCAGCACCACTAATAACATAAGAACCGAACTCACCGGGAGCTCCCGTAGCTCACCGCATATCTCGGCGCTATTTCTGCGTCGGGGAAAACCGTGCTCGTCACGGATCTGGGGGACACGAGTTCGATTCCCGGACCCGCCGTCATTTCTCAGAATGTCTTCCCCTGCTCTACATCCCATTTTTCAACCTGTTTCTGTCGGTCATGCTTGACCAGAAAAGCGATAAACGCTAAAAAATAAAGTAAAAAAAAAAAAAAAACGAACTCACCGCAGCCAGCCAGCACCACTAATAACCTAAGAACCTAACTCACCGCAGCCAGCCAGCACCACTAATAACCTAAGAACCTAACTCACCGCAGCCAGCCAGCACCACTAATAACATAAGAACTGAATCTGCTTATTGATTACTAACTGCAGTGTATTGCATTCACACAATTCAGCACCAGGAGGAGAGCAAGGAGCTCCAGGCCCACCTGGACCAGGCTGAGAGCCGTGCTAGCGACCTGCAGCGAGAGGTGACATCACATGATTTCTTGTTTGGGGCCTAATGGACCTATCTCAAACCCTGCCCACTTTTCTTGATCCTCCAATCACAACAATTGCAAGAAAAAAGGGCAGGGCTTGATATGGGTCAGTTGCTGTTGCAGTTTCCTGAAACAGTGGTTCCCAAAGTGAGGTCCAGGAAGGAATCCACAGGGGTTTATGTTTATGTTTATTTAGGATCCCCATTAGCTTTTCCACTTGACAAAAGCTATTCTTCCTGGGGTCCAGCACACACAACGATACAACAATATTCAATACATTACATCATTATCAACATCAACATCAATTACATCATCAATTACATCATTATCAATATCAGTTAGGATGATATTGTACAAGATATTTATTAGTAAAAAGTATTCAAATAAAATAATTAAAATCAAATAAATAGTGCTTCCTGAGCAGCACTCACTGCCATCAACATAAATACAACAGTCAATTGGTTTTCACCGCTATGCCATAAGGGCTCAGTGCATGCTCGTTAGTAGATGGCACTTTAACTTCCTCTTGAAGGTGGCCTTGGATTCTATTTCAGCTAAGTAGCTTGGCAATGAGTTCCATTCCATGATAGCTCTGTAAGTCACAGAAGATTTTAGTAGATTTAGGGGTCTTTGAGGATCTCCAGAGGGGTCCCTTATCAAAATTCAGAATAACCTAACGCACCCCAATCAGCCACAACCACAAATAACCTAATAACCTAACGCACCCCAATCAGCCAGCACCACTAATAACATAAGAACCTAACTCACCGCAGCCAGCCAGCACCACTAATAACCTAAGAACCTAACGCACCGCAGCCAGCCAGCACCATTAATAACCTAAGAACCTAACGCACCACAGCCAGCCAGCACCACTAATAACATAAGAACCTAACTCACCGCAGCCAGCCAGCACCACTAATAACATAAGAACCTAACGCACCCTGGCCAGCCACAACCTCAAATAACATAAGAACCTAACGCACCCCAATCAGCCACCACCACTAATAACATAAGAACCTAACACACCCTGGTCAACCAGCACCACTAATAACATAAGAACCTAACGCACCGCAGCCAGCCAGCACCACTAATAAAATAAGAACCTAACCCACCGCAGCCAGCCAGCACCACTAATAACATAAGAACCTAATGCACCACAGCCAGCCAGCACCACTAATAACATAAGAACCTAACACACCCTGATAAACCAGCACCACTAATAACCTAAGAACCTAACTCACAGCAGCCAGCCAGCACCACTAATAACCTAAGAACTGAATCTGCTTATTGATTACTAACTGCAGTGTATTGCATTCACACTCCTTAAATAATACTGCATTGAGTGTAATCTGCCAGGACATCATATCATTGGTTACATGGTGGCGTCAGCAAACCATGTGATCAGTAGCTTTTGTTTGGTTCACTTACTGGAACATCGCTGACCACGCAGCAAATGCTTGAAAGTTTGGCTGAGCCTCACAAAAAAAAGATAATAATACAGCAAAGTGTTTTGTAAAAGCACAATATCAGACAGGCCCACCACAAATATATTTCCCAAGCTATTACAACGACCAGGACTCATACTCTCACCGGCTTCCCACCTACCAACACTGCTAATTGTACTGTAACTTCTGACCAAGCCGGAAGTACAGCTACTGGGAATTGAAACCGGGTGGTAGGCGAGTGCTTCTGCCTCTACGCTACCCAGACAACCCTTGTGTCGAGATTATAAACAATGTTCAAGCTTTTGTAAGTAGTTATTGTAGAGGTCATTATTTCTCCTCAAAACCACCCAGTGCAGCTTTAAATAAAGTTGTCATATTTATTATTTGGTTACAAATCCTCAGCTTTTCCTGCTAACAAAGTAGAGACCAATGTCCCTCAATACATTTCAATGGAACTTAGTGTTATTTTGTCCAGTCCCTGATGTTTAAAAGAAAATGTAAATCATCACCCTTATGTCATTATAAATTAAAGAACATATAATGTCACTGACTTTTTCCTGTCCGATTTCTCCATTGACTTCCAATTTGAATTAAATAGTTTGTAGGTCTCTATGTGTCTATGTGTGTTGATTATTTCCTATAAAATGTATTCCTTGCCTGCTGTGCCCTATGCAGTATGAAGAGGCTAAGACAGAACTGGCAGACCTGAAGGAGAAGTACGAGAGGACTGAGCAGGAAAAGAAGTCGATCACAGATGCACTGGAGGAGTGTAAAGCTGACGTGAAGATCCTCCAGGATAAAGGAGCCAAGGTGAGTCCTTGTGCACACAATCATTTGTTTTTATAAACGTTTGTCAAATATGATTTCGAAAGGACAGATTTTTATATGCATATTCAATTATTTGGTTGTGGTCATGTACCATAAATATAGCAAGCATGTAGTTTGGCATAATGAGAATTTACTTTATAAAGCTTTGCCATTGCAACAAATTTGTATGGCAAGTTGAACACCAATTCATTACCAATTCAATATCCCTGCCATAAGATGTGAATCTGTATGATGGATTCACAAAAACATTGTTAAATCACCCGCTACCCTCTACTCATCTCATCTGTTTACTGTTGCTTTCAGACACAGTCGCCTACCCTACGGCTGTGCGTGAATTAGATTTGTAGACCAGTTTAAAAACCTGAGCGCTGACCCAGCGATGACCATCAACTACAGTTGCTCCCCTGTGTAGTTGACTGCTGTAATGTCCCTTCCCTCCTGTAGAGCTCCCTATTGCTGCCAGTCCAAGCCACACTCGTCGGGCTTATCGTGGCTTTGCTGTACTGGTGCTTCGGTGCATTGTGGTAGAAAGGTACACACCCACTCCTGTCCAGTCAAGTCGGCCTACATCTGCCTCATCTCTCATCAGTCTCTCTTTCAGAACACTGCATGACTCGATCAGGTTTCCCTAAGCTCCTCAGAAAAGATACGCTACTCTCCCTGTGAGAAACCCTGTCTTCCTCTTCAGAAACCTAACCTTTCTAATCATCATACAGTGTTGACATCTGCTTGTCTTGTCTGGATGGCTAATGTGTAACAAGTGTCTCAATGGGGCTTGAGTCTCATCTTTCTCTACTTCAAGAAGCTGCCTGTTAACCTGACTTGTTTTTCTATGTGTAGGGGTTCAAATGGCAAGCTCTCTCTCTCTCTCTCTCGCTCTCTCTCTCTCTCTCTCTCTCTCTCTCTCTCTCTCTCTCTCTCTCTCTCTCTCTCTCTCTCTCTCTCTCTCTCTCTCTCTCTCTCTCTCTCTCTCTCTCTCTCTCTCTCTCTCTCTCTCTCTCTCTCAAAGCTTTGGCCCTGTCTTGTATTAGTGTGGTCAGACCTGGTGATACTCATGTATCTCTCTCTCCTCTGTCCCTCGTTCCAGACACCGTGGATGATGTGGGGCCCTGCGGTGGCCGTGGCCCTGACAGCTGTGACTGCGGCTGTCTTCTTCAGGAGCTGAGGGTAGAACACGCCACGCAGACGCACGGCACTCAACTCACAACGAGTCAACCTGTACTTGACCGGCAGATTTCTCCACATGGAAACTGCAAACAATTTGCCTCCTTATCAGATCTCTACTATTAACTAGGAGGGTTCGTACTTACACTGTATAATTGCTTTAAAAAAAAGTTAAAAAAAAAGAAGATAAATGCTACTATATCTTTAGAAGAGAGGTTATGAAATGAATGTCAATTATATGTGCAACTGATGAAGATGATTAAGCCTGGTTCCCCTGTATCTATTGTTTTAGTGAATCTAGAGGGTCATCCTACCAGTGTTTTACAATAGGAATGAATGTAAAGATGCTGCACACACCAATGTAACACCTTAATATCAAATTATTTGAAAATTGTCACACAATTGCACAGCCCATAATGCACGATGAATTCCCTTCATATGTGATACCTGAGTTATTTCTTTGTGGTGGGCACTGCTACTATATTATAATTGGTATTCACTGGCATACTCGATATTGACAAGAAAGATATTTAATATACCTCTGTGTCTGTAACACTGTGAGAACAGAGCAGGTGAGAAGGCTTTAAAACAACGTACTCTACATACTCCAAGTCTAATTATTTCTCTATTCGACTACTTTTGAGGACTTGTGTGGGGATTGGGCTTTGGTACGTTAACAGCAGTGGTGGAAAGTAACTAAGTATTTTTACTCAAGTACTGTACTTACTGTAAGTACAATTTTGAGCTGCTTGTACTTTATGTGAGTATTTTATTTATACTTTATTATTTTACTCTACTACATTTATCTGAACCCATCATTTACTAGTTACTTTTGAAGAAAAAAATGTTTGCATAGAAAACATGAAGATTATATACTTTCACATAGGACATACTCAGAGGCAGCATAACTGGAGCACATACCACTTTAACATAACCTTTAATCAGAGCAGCATAACTGGACCACATACCACTTTAACATAACCTTTAATCAGAGCAGCATAACTGGACCACATACTACTTTAACATAACCTTTAATCAGAGCAGCATAACTGGACCACATACTACTTTAACATAACCTTTAATCAGAGCAGCATAACTGGACCACATACTACTTTAACACCCCATCTTTAATCAGAGCAGCATAACTGGACCACGTGCCACTTTAACATAACATTTAATCAGAGCAGCATAACTGGATCACATACAGTACCACTTTACCATAACCTTTAATCAGAGCAGCATAACTGGATCACATACCACTTTAACCTTTAGAGGTCAATGGTTTGAGGATTTAATGCTCCCAAACACTGGAATACACAAACATCATGTAGAATGCATACTTTTACTTTAGATACTTAAGTACATTCAATAGCAAATACTTCTCTACTTTTACTTAAGTATAATTTTGAATGGGGGACTTTATCTTGGTATTTCTACTTTTACTTAAGTAAAGGAACTGTGTACTTCTTCCACCACTGGTTAGCTGTTGGTTAAGCACAAGACATTGAACTAATCACCACCACCATATAAACCTGAGTCTTCAGGCTTCAGTCGTGAAAACCGAACATGGTTTATTGTAGGAGGCGAGAGAAGCCGAGAGAACAGCATTAAACTAGTTACACCACTTTCTGACGTATCTGTTTGGTTTTCTTTGTTGACTCGAGGGATTCAGTGCAGGATGAAGTATTTTAGTCCCTCGTTTATGGCTTTTCTTTGTGTTCCATTTCACTCATGTTTGCAGAATGGCCTCATAACTTGTTGAGCTGGTTTATACTTTCAGAGCCTGTATCAAGGTCACACAGTCATGTTACTGGGTTTAATGCAAATTACTAGTATGCTACTCTTCAGTTTGGTGGTAGAATCGAATGCCGTCAAACAGCGACCTCTAGGTAAAAGTTTTGTTGTGATGTGTGGGTTTGAGCTGAACGGGAGACGGGCAGTTGCTATTGCTGTTGGCCACAACTCAGGTCTGGAGAAATTCACAGTATAATAAGTGACTGTATTAGTATAATATACAGTTACAAAGATGCATTATGATTGGATGAGAAACATCCAATCAGAGAGACAGTGACTTAAAGATAGAATGAAGGACAGTACCTTTTCGTATAGCATTTGTGTAGCAATAAAAAAACGAACTGATAAAATGAGGTTGAAGCAGTTGAAAAAAACCATTTGACTTTGAAGAATCACCTACATGCATCATGTGATGTCAAAGGGAGCTCATCTGTCCATAGAAGCCATACTCAATTTTATGAAAAAGTGTTTATCTGTATCTTGTCCATACAACATAAAACCTTTATGTTATCAGTGCCCACCCCCCTAATAATTGGTGAAGTAGCACTTCATAATACAGTACACAAATCACAGGGTAATAACATAGAAATTACTTAGCAATTACAAGTTAATTATTTTCATTACCAAATGTATGTTAGTACACAGTAATTACCCTGTAATTTGTGTTCTGTAATATATGTTTATGGGATTGATGCACAGTAATACTAATCTTCGTTCCCTAGATTTGTTTTCCTTTCAGTTAAATGTTTGTCTGCATTTTTGCATCACTTGACTTAAAGGTTCTCATCGTGAAAATGTATTTATCATAAAATAGTTTATTGAGAAGTTACATTATGTAATTTGAATTTATTGTCATGTAAATAATGGTGCAAAATGTATTTTGTAAAGAGATGGAAAGATATAGTTTCTTGAGTTCAAAGTAAATGACTAAACGCTCTAAAATGTAAGTGTCACCTCTATTAAATGGCATAAACCTCATAATTGCATTTTCTTTATTCACTACATATGGACACAATGTGGGAAGAAGATAAATAGACAGACAGATAGATACAGTAGATATGTGTGTATATATATATATATACTCTTATGGTTTGACGTGGTGTTGGTGGTGGGACCCAAATGCAGACAGGGATGAGGTAGCAGGCAGGACAAGACGGATAGTGATTCAAAGGGAGCTTTACTTAAACACATACACTAAAAGCACTACTGTACAAACAAAAACCTCAGCAATGCTGGAAGAGGGAAAACTTAAACAAAACACTAAACTACAAACACTACTGTTTGTAAACTACAAACACATAGCATGGAACAAACAGGGCATAGCATGGCGTGGAACAAACAAAGCATGGCAGGCGGAGTGAACGAATATCAAAAACGAACACTGAAGACGAGAACAACAAACCGAACAGGAAACAGGGACATCGACAGGAGCAAGGAAAACACTAACAGGAAATAATGAACATGCACAGCCAGGGACAGGGCAGACAGGACTTAAATACAAGGCTAATTGAACACGAGATACATGAGGGCTGATTGACAATGAGGAACACCTGGGAGGGGAACAGACTGACAGACTAGAGTAAACAGATAACCAATACAAGACAGACTAAACATACTGGGCACATAACACTAACAAGACAGAATACGTAACCTAAACTAGACAGTGGAATACAAAGGGCAGCAGGCAGACAGAGAGAGACAACAAGAGGGGAAGGACACATAGGAACATAGATAATCTAACAATACAAGTGCACAAGGATTCCAAGTGGCGAAGCAGGGAACTGTCCAAGAGAAGGCTGGGTGGGGGGCGTCCATGCATAGGTGGGGGGAAGTGAGGTGGAGGGATAAAACCATGAATTGGAGGGGGGAAGTGGGCAGGACCAGGTGGAATGTATGTAACATATACAGTAGATAAAGATAAATAAATAGATACAGTATATATATATATTAGTGCTGTCAATCGATTAAAATATTTAACTCAATTAATCGCATGATGGTCCATAGTTAACTCGCGATTAATCGCAAATTAATCGCCTTTTTTTTCTTTTTCTTTTTCTACCTTAAACGGATCTTTTTCAAGTTCCAAGTTTTAATACTCTTATCAACATGCGAGTCAACAAATGCTTGCTTTATGCAGCCAATTAACACAAAAGGATGACCCTCATGCATTGCAAATTTGCATCAAATTCAAAACAGAGTGATGCACAAAATAACTTAAAAGAAAATAATCATTTAAAACAATGAATAAAGTGTGCATGAAATAATAGGGGAAAGAAAACGTTAGGAACTTGTTACATTCACCCACACAAGGGCTGAGTAATCACACACACCCCCCCTCCTCTCTCTCACACACACACTCTCCCAGCTCTCTTTCTCTCTTGCCCCTTCCTCATCTCTCTCACCCCCCTCTCTCTATATATTTTTATTTATCCTTTATTTATCCAGGAATGTCCCATTGAGATACAAGATCTCTTCTTCCAGGGAGTCCTGACCAACACACAACAAGTTTCAACATAAAACAGGGCATTAAACAAAAAACATACAATTCAAATATAAATACAGAGGGTCATTTGTGCAGTGGCAAGGAGCATAATCACATCAACAATAGCATCAGGTAAAACAGTTACATGTTTCATAAAGGGCTAATCGTAGCATACCTTTAAAAGCATTCACAGTAGGAAGTGCCTGTAGACAAAGTTTCACTTGCAGCGTATTCCATAAAAAGGGAGCATAGTGGGAGAATGCAGCTTTACCAAGCTCTGACTGCATCAAAGGAACATTTAACAGCATACCATTTGCTGCTCGTCTGGTATTAAAAAAGCAAGTATAAAAGGACAGAAGTCTGGAGATATATAAGGGCAGCTTACCTAGCAATGACTTTTTCTTTTTTCATTCTTTTTCAATGAAAAGTTTTTCTCAATTGCTTTGGTGCATTTCTCTGATCAGAATTAAAGTTCTCATAACTGTTAGTTCAACCTCCACAACATTTTTTAATTTGTGCACATCATAGTAGCAGTTTCTCATTCCTCCGAACTAATTGCAAATGCTTTTGGACATGCATCAATTGCTTTCATACAATTCTCTGCTGTTTTATAACATTATCATTTGCTTAGGTCATGTCAGTAAAAATGAACTATACTTATGACTGCTGAATAGTCATTCCCTATAAAACTAATAGTCCTCATTTCATTGCTTGAGTCATTACATACAAATATGTTGAACTAGTTGTCAAAATCTGTCAAGCAAATTGTATACATTTCTTTATAATTTTTTCCCTGAATGGAGCTGGATGCCAGGGAATCGCTGCACACATTCATATACATTTACATTATATATGTTGATGAGGCGGGTTTCAATCTGGCAAAAGGTAGAAGGCGTGGAAGGAATCGCATTGGACAGAGAGCAACCACTGATGTCCCAGGCCAACGAGGAGGGAATATTACAATGTGTGCAGCCATATCAGAAAACGGCGTCCTCACCCATATGCCCCGCATTGGTCCATACAACACACAACATCTGCTGACTTTTTTAGACACTCTTTACAGGGACATAATCCCTGAGAATGAGAGGGGTCTAAATGGCGACCATCTGACCAAGTACGTTGTTGTATGGGATAATGTGCGTTTTCACTACGCAATTCTGGTCACACAGTGGTTTGCAGCACATGAAAGGATGCTGGTGGAATATCTCCCTCCCTACTCCCCATTCCTGAATCCAATAGCCAGACAGACAGGAACGTCTGGATGTGA